>NC_079324.1:52566190-53188065 GCF_029931775.1 Euleptes europaea | reverse complement strand
TGTCAAGTTGTAATGTAAGAGATTGTGATAATAATCAGATACATTGAAAATGTGTGTGTGTGATTTTTCATCAGTTAGGAGCTTCTTAGCCAGAAACTCATCTGGTTGGTCAGGGAAAGTGTTAAGCAAAGGGGAAAGAACCCTTGTGCGGACTTCTTGGTAGAATGAACAGCGGATCCAGACATGTTCTGAAGTTTCTACATCCCCTGACCCACAAGGGTACAGCCTTTCTGCTATTAAAAAAAAGGTAAAGGTCCCCTGTGAAAGCAACAGGTCATTCCTGACCCATGGGGTGACGTCACATCCCGACGTTTCCTAGGCAGACTTTTTGTTTTACGGGGTGGTTTGCCATTGCCTTCCCCAGTCATCTTCCCTTTACCCCCAGCAAGCTGGGTGCTCATTTTACCGACCTCGGAAGGATGGAAGGCTGAGTCTACCTTGAGCTGGCTACCTGAAACAAACTTCCATTGGGATTGACTTGGACTGCAGTACTGCAGCTTACCAGTCTGGCCACGGGGCCTTTATACCTTCCCTCCAATACCGCCGATGGTAAGGCCTGGTACCTAGTGAGGGTGAAAGCTTTCCTATGATTGATAAATTCTAATTGGGAAAGATATGCCATGGGGGAGACTATGTACCTAGATTTTTCAGGTGATAAGAAAAGTGGTGATCTCCTGAGATCTGCCCGACGTTCTAGGTCATTCACCCTTTGCTTCAGAAGGCATATTGCCTGATCTTTACCCTGTGCCAACAAGGAGAGTGGAAAGAAGTCCAGCCTTTCTATTTTGTTGTAAACGGCCTTAAGCCGTGTGTGTGTGTGTGTGTGTGTGTGTGTGTGTGCGTGTGTGCGCCTGAGAGAGGGCTCATTGGAGCAGAAGGGGCTACCCAATCCAGCTCTCCTTGGTATCTAGCAAAATGTTCCATCTTGGTAACTAATGCATCTACCCTTCCTTGAAATCAGCCAGTTTACTGTGAGAATTAAGGGCTCTCTCGCTGAAGCCAGGGGGGGTTTCATGTAGCTCTTCTGAATGAATCAATCTCCCACACGCAACAGGAGGCTGAAAATAGAAAGAGCAAAAGGAACTTGAGAGCAGATGTGGGCTTATTTCCTTCGGCAACAATATAGTTTCCCTTTAACCTGTACCCACCTCTCCGCCTGCAACTGATGAAAAGTTGAACGGCCAGCTTTTGAGTTTGTTTTGCAAGGGCGGAGGTAAATTTAACGTGAAATGCAAGCCTTAATACAAATCTGCATGTAAATAGCGCTCTGACAGTGCCTTTGGGTTAAATTTTAAATTATATCTGAGTGTTGGTCCTTTCTTTGAATGCTTAACTAGGGCCTTGATCTGTGTGTGAGTTATCATTTTGCAATGATAACAAAGAGCACAGAAGGTCTCTTGCATTCAGTGGAAGTTTTAGGAGGGGCCAAAAGGATGAGACAAGGAATGTGGGGATACCCAGTTTTCACAGCCCTTGAGAGCAATACTTGGGTGCAGGGAGGAATGATTCAGTGCCTAGCCAAGCTCTTTGCCCCACCCAACACATTGTGGAGTGAAATCTGCAAAAAATTCCCATTTGTGCTAGCTGCATAATTAATGCCGACTGCATCATCCAGCTCTTTTTGCCAAGGTTCTTTTATGTCTTCGCCTTTTTTGGTGGCTGCCTTTACATACCACCTTTCTGCTGAAGCATTTTTGCAACCAGAAAGGATAACTAACAGAAGAAGAAGAAAGAAGAAGAAAGAAAAAGAAGAAGAGTTGGTTTTTATATGCCAACTTTCTCTACCACTTAAGGAAGAACCAAACCGGCTTACAATCACCTTCCCTTCCCCCTCCTCACAACAGACCCCCTGTGAGGTAGGTGGGGCTGAGAGAGCTCTAACAGAGTTGTGACTAGCCCAGGGTCACCCAGCTGGCTTCATGTGGAGGAGCGGGGAAACTAATCCAGTTCACCAGATTAGTGTCTGCCGCTCATGTGGAGGAGAGAGGAATCAAACCCTGTTCTCCAGATTAGAGTCCACCGCTCTTAACCACCACACCATGCTGGAACAAAGGATGGGGAGAGGGGTGGGTAATAAGCAAACTTACAAGACTGTATCAACCCTTTGACGATGTTAGATTCTGATGTTATGTAATAGAAATGCTGTGGGCAGTTCTGGGAGGGAAGTAGGCCGAGGTGAACAGTTCACCTGGGCCCTCACTGTGTTGTCTTTTCCTTGGATGCAGCCAGGTGGAATTGCCACTGATTTGGAGTTTTTTTTGGCAGACAGGTGGAATTGCCACTGATTGGGGTTTTTTTGGGCAGTCCATGGTATCTGTAACACACCACATTTCAAAGGAATCTACTTTCTTCCTATCAGCTTTTTTCATTGTCCATGAGGGTGTACTAGCAGGGATGTAAAAGAGAGAGTCTCACATCAGCCATAGGAGGAGGACATACCCCTTCTAGTACCTGTATGGTGTCCACGCTGATCAGAATGGACTGCGTAGGTGCCATTTCCCCCAGCGAAAGAACATGGAGGACCCCAGGAGACAAGCAGGACATCTTACAGTTGACATCTGCGCTGTAGAGACATGAACAGAGAAGTAACTTAATGTCGTCCCAAAAACTTCATGTAAACGCTTGTCTGTTGGTTGTAAGGACCCCCCCAAAGGATGTCTCCTGATCTCAGGGCTCCAACTGGGAATGAGGACCTTGTGCTCGCTCTTGAACAAATGAACGAATGAATTGCAACTCGCTTTGTGCAGAAGATCTATGACCTGGGAATGGTTAGGCCCAGGTGTGAAGGTGGATTGGCACCTGCCCCTTCTCGTCTCAACCTCTATTAATGCTTGACAGACACGATATAAAGATATGACTATTTCTCTGCCTCCCCTGCCTTGTGCCCTGACCAAAATAAATGAAAGAAGACAGGCAGGATTGGAAACGCTCGAACACACAGGGCGCCTTTATCTTATTTTCCATCCACTTATAAGAAGATGGTATTGTTATTTTCTGTATCTAACCCTCTGCTGTGTTCTAAATTCTTCTTCCATCTGTTCTTAAAATGCACCCTCGGAGAACTCCCGCCTGGGGTGTCAGAAAATGAAGGGGGATGAGGATGTAAATGTTCCCTGGTTTTTCTTAAATGAACTCCCCAAGCAGAGGGGTTGTGATGGTGAAGGTAGCAAGATGCAGTGGTGGGACTTCATTCTTGCTGACACAGATTTGTTTCCCCTCCACTCCTGAGCAATTCTTCTGTTTCTGCTCTGAAATCCCTGTGGGTGCCAACTCAGTGGTGCTTTGACTCTTAATATAGAAACCATCAGAAGAGGAAGAGCTGGTTTTTATATGCCAACTTTCTCTACCACTTAAGGAAGAATCAAACCGGCTTACAATCACCTTCTCTTCCCCTCCCCACAACAGACACCCTGGGAGGTAGGTGGGGCTGAGAGAGTTCTAAGCTGTGACTAGCCCAAGGTCACCCAGCCGGCTTCATGTGCAGCAGTGCAGAAACCAACCCAGTTCACCAGATTAGCCTCCGCCACTCATGTGGAGGAGTGGGGAATCAAGCCTGGTTCTCCAGATCAGAGTCCACCACTCCAAACCACCGCTCTTAACCACTCCACCATGCTGGCTCAGGTGTGATGGGAACCAAATAATTTTGAAGGAAGCAGAGGGTGTGTGTGCGCGCATGTTACAACCTGGTACTATGCATGATCTGGGCCAGAAGAGAAATTACATTTTTGCATCAGGTTCAAGCCAAATTCTGCAGAGGGTGCTGAAATATGCAGCTTGTATGTATTATATCAATGAAGCGGATTTGCGTATCTTTGATAAATTGGGTTTGTGGTGGTGGGAGGTTTGTAGTGCATTAATCATGCGCTTTTTACCACTTCTCGGCACATGCAAGAATGATCACGTCTAAACTGTTCATGAGAGCTGGCCTTGACTCCTTTCCAGTTCTAGTGGCAAGCTTTGACTGCCATTTCCAAGTAACAACCTGCCATATGGGAAGCGTCTGGAGGGAGGGAGGGGGAGGGGGAGGGAGGGGGAGAGAGGGAGGGGGAGGGGGAGAGAGGGAGAGGGAGAGGGAGAGAGAGAGAGAGAGAGAGAGAGAGAGAGAGAGAGAGAGAGAGAGAGAGAGAGAGAGAGAGAGAGAGAGAGCCAGCCAGCCAGCCAGGTCTCTTGACGTGTTTTCACAAGTGGCACTAAGAACGCCTCCTTGTCTCCATGGTGTTATTTCTGCATGTAGTCTTAAAAGATTTAGAGATGGGAGAAAAAGAACCACTGTAAAATCGAATGTATTTTTTAATCTACACATCTGTTTTCATGTGAATAATGACGGCAAAGATTTCAAGCACAGTTCTTACCATCCAGTCCTAGACATGTTGTTGCAAAAGCAAGTTCTTCTGTGTGTGTTAAGTGCCCTCAAATCACTTCCGACTCATGGCGACCCTATAAATCAGTGTCCTCCAAAATGTCCTATCTTTGACAGCCTTGCTCAGATCTTGCAAATTGAGGGCCGTGGCTTCCTTTATTGAATCAATCCATCTCTTGTTGGGTCTTCCTCTTTTCCTGTTGCCCTCAACTTTTCCCAGCATGATGGTCTTTTCCAGTGACAATCATGTTCTTCTAGACAGGTTTTTAATCTACATAGCTGTTTTCATGTGAAATGGAGTAAATCAATCAATGGTGCATCCTTTCATCAACAGAAGGGATCCTGTAATGAGGAGTGATAATTGCCATCAAATGGTTACTCTGGATTCTAAGCGATTATTGGGCAAGTTGCTGTGTTTTCTCTCTCCTTTGAAAAATCTGCTGCCTATTCACATTTGGTTCCTTTGCACGCACCACCCATTCTGTGCAACCGTTCTGGCGCTGGTGTTTCCTTAATGTTGTTTTAGTACTAGGGTTGCCAGCTCCGGATTGGGAAATACCTGGAGATTTTTAATGTGGAGCCTGAGGAGGGCAGGGTTTGGGGAGGGGAGGGACTTCAATGTCATAGAATTGACATTCAATTGCCAAAGTGGCCATTTTCTCCAGGTGAACTGATCTCTATCGGCTGGAGATCAGTTGTAATGGCAGGAGATCTCCAGCTGGTACCTGGAGGTTGGCAACCCTATTTAGTACGCATGTATCAGGCATTGGTTTTATTTTATAATTTCCCAAGTTCCCATTGGTTTTCCCCTCTAAACAGAGTCTTGTGACTTTTTATGCTTGTTGCAATCAACCTGGTTGTTCCATGCAAATCACCATCTTGATTAGAGTTACACATGGACTAAGCACATGGACTTCAATGGACTTAGAAGGATCCAACACTTCTTTCAACACATGAAGCTGCCTTATACTGAATCAGACCCTTGGTCCATCACAGTCAGTATTGTCTACTCAGACCGGCAGGGGCTCTCCAAGGTTTCACATGAACACATGAAGCTGCCTTATATGGAATGAGACCCTTGGTCCATTAAAGTCAGTATTGGTTCTTGTGGGTTATCTGGGCTGTGTAACCGACAAGAACCAATGAACTCTGACCGTGAAAGCCTTCGACAATAAAGTCAGTATTGTCTACTCAGACCGGCAGCGGCTCTCCAGGGTCTCAGGCAGAGGTCTTTCACATCCCCTACTTGCCTAGTGCCTTTAACTGGAGATGCCGGGGATTGAACCTGGGACCTTCTGCATGCCAAGCAGATGCTCTACCACTGAGCCACGCCCCCTCCCCAAAAGGCTCAAAAAGGTTGGGGACCCCTGCCATAGAAGGAAAGGTCGAAATGGAACCGTGAAAAAAGCTGATGTGATCGCAAGCAAGGCAGAGAGGCCTTTTAGCAGTGCTGCTAGGCCAGTTCACACGTGCAATGGATTCATAGGATGGGACAGTAATTTCCCAGTTGTGCAGTTACAGGAGTGGTGAGTGTTAATACCATCGGCTGGTATGACTAATCAGTGAGATAAAGAATCCAGACTGCAGAATAGCTGAGCCTTCATGCCTGATTGATGATAACAGCAGCCAGATGACTTAGTGCCCTTACTGGTAGCGTCCGTCGCATTATTAGAGAGCAGAGATTTCCTGTACTGTGCAATAGATTTGCCATGGTGAGCACCGCGCTGGCCCCTCGCAGCGCTGGCGTATCAGAAACAAAAGAGAAATGAGGTCAAATTGGATGGTTCCGGCGTTTGTTCACCGAGGTGTAGCCGGAGGGGAGTGTATGAAGGCTTGTTTTTGCTCTTGTTCCTTGACACTTATCGCTGGCTCTAGGAGTTAATCTCCTAATGACCTCGGCTGTGGTATTTTATTTTGGTAAATTGGCCAGAACAGAAAGGGAGTTAATACGGAGGGACGGTGTTAATACGGAGGGACACCTCTTCTATTTGTTCCAGGTATCAACGACGTACCTGCCCACTGAACTAAAGAATGGAATATGACAGAACCGTTAAAGGCCTTCTCCTAAGATACAGCACCCCCTGCGGGGAGGTGGATTTGTGGATAGTTTTGGGTGAGAATCGGCATGCATTACAGTTGCATGTTGGGGGATGAGTAATATGTACCTATTCACTGTCAAGTCATAACCAACTTATGGTGACCCCAGCAAGGGGCTTGCAAGGCAAGTGAGAAGCGAGGTGGTTTGCCATCACCTTCCTCGGCGTAGACCTTCTTTGGCGGTCTCTCATCCAAGTACCCACCCTGCGGAGTTTCCTAGATCTGATGAAATCGGGCTATACCAGGCCATTCCACATTCCAGTTGGTAATAAGGGGGTTGTATGTTATGGAAAACATGTGTTTTGCAGAACGATTTGTAGGAAACGAGAGGGGTAGAATCACACATGTTCTGGGAGGCAGTGGTAAGTATAAGGGGGGCAGCAAGGAGAGAGGATAGTTTTTTTGAAGGAGCTGGAGTGGCACAGAGTGATAAGCTGCAGCACTGCAGTCAAATGCTCTGCTCATTACCTGAATTCAATCCCAATGGAAGTTAGTTTCAGGTAGCCGGCTCAGGGTTGGTCTCAGGTAGCCGGCTCGGACTTTTATCCTTCTGCAGTTGGTAAAATGAGTACCCAACTTGCTGGGGGTAAAGTGTAGATGACTGGGGAAGCCAATCGCAAACCACCCCATAAAACATAGTCTGCTTAGTAAACACCAGGTTGTGACATCACTCCATGGGTCAGTAATAACCCGGTGCTTGCACAGGGGACTACCTTTACCTTTAGGAGACATTCAAAACAATAGTTGGTGCTGGAGGAGAGAATGTCATACTCAGGAGTATGCTGGGATGTAATAGTGGAAAGATAAGAGAGGGGAAGGCCATGTAAGGATTTGAAGGTAAGGTTTATGCTTGTGCTGAGCAGACAGGAGTGTGGAAGCTGCCATGCTGAGTCAGGCCGGCGTTCCTTCCACCATAGTTTTGCTGCGAGGGCTGGCAGCATCTCTGTAGTATCTTTGGCAGAGAACAATCTTTCCCAACAATTGCTACCTAAAGCAGATGCTCTGCAACTGAGCCACAGCCTTTCCCCAGGCTTGTCAACGTGACGAGTCCCAACAGATGTCTTGGGTGTATACAAGCCGGTGTCAAGAAACCGACTTGCCAGCGCAACACGTGGTGTTTTGTGTGGAAAGTATGAATGTGACGAGAGGTTCTGTATCTCCCAAATGCCAGCAGGATAAAAGAACTGTGAGCCTTTTTGATCTCTCACTTAATCATTCGTTGTTATGTTTCTTAGCTTCTGGTTCTGTATTATTCTGACTTTTAAAGACGTTTTCGTCCCTCGCCGATGAAGGGGAACATTGTCCCTTCTGAATCAGCCTTTTCCTCTTGCCCATTGAAATGATTCATGGATGATGCTGTCCCAGGAGTATAATAGGGACACTGAATAATTGGGACTTGGTAGAATCTTTTGATTCTGAGAAGTAGTGTTGTTTTCTTAAATAAGATGCTTTGGAGAAGATTGTAATGTACATATCTCAGGAGCCCAGGTGCTAATCTGCTTTCCCTAATCAACAGTGTTTGTGCAACTTAATCCTTACCTGCATTAGCCTCTCTGAAACTTCGCAGCAGGGTTGCAGATGGCTGCCCAGATGTGCTGGGGCATTGTAAGACCCATCTGATGTGGGCAAATGCAAATGCAAATCCTGTCTTCTCATCTGAACAGGAGTTGAGCCTTTGTGCAGTGGAGGAAAATCGGATACTGTAATAGCGTGTTTGCATACCAAAGGTTTCCAAATGTTGGTTTGCATACCAAAGGTTCCCCATATATCCTCTCCCCGTGATCTTGAATGTTCGGAAAGCAGCATCACCAGTCGTGGGGTGGGAGCTTGCATATTGACGCTTCCTCTGTGCATAGGTGTCATTTCCAAGAGCTGGTGGTTGTGTGGAGGTGGCGGGCAGACCCGCAAGCTCTTGCCTCCTCCTGTTCTCTGAATGTTCAGTCAACCTGTGGAGGGGTTATGTATGGAGACCTCTGTTTGTGTGATCACATCCCAGGGTTGGACTTGGATTGAGGCAGGGTCTCTACATATGTGCAATAGAACAATGTAGACAGAAATGGACTGTACCATGTTGGGTTGTGGAGAAGGATGTCATTTTTAATAACCCCCCACATGTTATATATCTATTTATGGAGACCTTTGGTTGACTGAACTTTAATTTTTTTTTGGCCTAGAACATGGTACATTGTGGCACCATGTCCAATCCCTTCCCAACCTCCCTCCATCTCATTCAGATCATACCCTGGCACCCTTTTGCTCACTGTTATTCTAGTTTTCTACTTGCAGGGAGTTGGTTTTTTTCAGATCATACCCTGGCACCCTTTTGCTCACTGTTATTCTAGTTTTCTACTTGCAGGGAGTTGGTTTTTTTCATAGGGGAAGGGGTCTCTCACCTGCAGTCTGAAGCGAAATCTCCTCTCACACTCTTCTACTATATGGGCCTGTGGCCATTCAATAGTCAAAGACTATTGGGCTAGTCACAGTTCTGTTAGAGCTCTCTCAGCCCCACCTACCTCTCAGGGTGTTTGTTGTAGGGAGGGGGAAGGGAAGGTAATTGTAAGCCGGTTTGATTCTTCCTTAAGTTGTAGAGAAAGTTGGCATATAAAAACCAACTCTTCATCATTCAGTATACTGATTCAGTATAAGGCAGCTTCATATGTGTATATATGTACAACTAGTTTAACAGAGATTTGTTCAGGATTAGATAGAGTGTTCAGCCATTTTGCCTGATGAAAACCAATTACATATTTTCCTTCCTCCTAATGCATTACATTTTCCAACTTCAGCATGTCTCAAAGACAGCTCAGAATGTTAAATTAGCTTAACCTGATGCCTCTATGATTGAGTTGGCCTACAGGGGCTTATAGATCAAAACAATTGATATCTAGGCTGTTTAAAAGTTCAAATACATCTGCGCTCTTGGCTCTGGCGACCTCTTTTTGGCTCTGCGATTCTGCATGAGTGGCAAATAACAGATTTGCAGCGCGGATGCCAGGATGGGATAATCCCAGCAGTTTGGCAAAGCAGCCTGGTTTTTAGGAAGAGATTTTGAAATGACGAGATGATAAATGTATTTTTAAAAGGGGTGGGGGAGCTTCTCCAGGTCACGAGCATTTAGGAGACCAGACACTAGAATTCTAAGCCGGGATGATGAATTAGAACAAAGCAAAGCTGTGCTTCCATTAACTATTCAGGTGTGCATTAATAATTTACTTTAGAATTGTAAATGTGTCAGGTGCTACACAAAGGGATAATACTGGGGAGGAGCAGGGCATTGAGCCCTTGAAGCTGCA
Source organism: Euleptes europaea (assembly GCF_029931775.1). Taxonomy (NCBI): domain Eukaryota; kingdom Metazoa; phylum Chordata; class Lepidosauria; order Squamata; family Sphaerodactylidae; genus Euleptes; species Euleptes europaea. Next base: position 53,178,315 of record NC_079324.1, on the reverse strand, counting down.
TTTGAAACAACAGGGTTCAGCTAACATGCATATTTTGATTGCATTCAGTAAACATGGTTTGTAAATCCGTGGCCACTTAAACCATTATAAACCATGCTGTAGGCCTGTCGGTAGTTACCTCAGATCTGGGTAATGGGATCGACGTGGTGTTAGAAGGTGCTGTCAAGTCACAGCTGACTCATGGCGACCCCATAGGGTTTTCCAGGCAACAGAAGTTAAGAGGTGGTTTAACATTACTTGCTTCTGCACTGCAGGCCTAGACTTCCTTGGTGGTCTCCCATCCAAGAACTAACCAGGGCTGACCCTGCTTAGCTTCTGAGATCTAACAAGATCGGGCTAGCCTGGGTCATCCAAGTCATGGCTAGGGTCCACGTACATATATCTAAACTCGTGCTTTCTCCTAGTATTCCAGACAACCATAGTCCAATTGCCAAAGCAGCCATTTTCTCCAGGTGAACTGATCTCTATTGGCTGGAGATCAGTTGTAATAGCGGGAGATCTCCAGCTAGTACCTGGAGGCTGGCAACCCTATGCTCCACCTTTTGAGGTGGCGTAGGCCCACTTTCCCCTATGGGGGGGGGAAGCCTTTTTTCCTGCTTTTATTTTGGAACAAAGGCTTTTTCCTCCTCTGCGGTGGCCGGGAAGCCTCTGAGGAAGCTTCTCAGCTGCGCCGTACCGGCTGCCGTGCTTCACCCCCCCTTCAGGAACGCACCGTGGGTCTACATTGCTCATACGCAGAACAGTCATGGAAGTGTGGTGACTAGACCGTCAGATTAGTTAGACACCCAGGTTTGAATCGACATGCAACCTCGATACTCACAGGGTGACCTTCAGTCAGCTGTTATTGCTCTACCTAACTAGGGTTGCCAACTGCCAGGTAGTAGCAGGAGATCTCCTGCTAATTCAACTGACCTCCAGCCAATAGGGATCAGATCACCTGGAGAAAAATGGCTGCTTTGGCAATTGAACTCTATGGCATTGAAGTCCCTCCCCTCCCCAAACCCTGCCCTCCTCAGGCTCCGCCCCCCAAATCTCTCGCCAGTGGTGAAGAGGGACCTGGCAACCCTATACCTAACCTCTCTTAGGGTTGTTGTAATGCTAATGAGAAGAGAGAGTGTGTGAGAGAGAACCCTGAACTCCTTGGAAGAAGTGAGCTGTGGCTCACGAAAGCTCATACCCTACCAGAAAATATTTTTGTTAGTCTTTAAGGTGCTACTGGACTTTTGCCCTTTTTGACTCCTTGGAAGAGGACTGTGATAAAAATAAAATAACAAACATTTTCTAAAAAACCCTGGCAGTGCACATTTGTGAAATATTGGTTGAAGCAGGCTGGCTTTCTTAAAATATGCATGGAAGCAAGTGCTTTCGTTTTCATCCTACAATAACTGTAAAGAGGGGAAGAGGGAAGCACCTTTTATTCCTTCCCTTCTTTGCATGTTAATTGCTCTGCCTGTAATTTTGAAGCTGCCCCGCTTTGATGTACCGGGTCTCTCGGTAGAACTACTTTTAAGACATTAATTGATAAGCTTGGGAAGCGTTTTCTATTACGTGGTGGCTTTTCCTTCCTCGCTGGCTGCTTCTTCTTTTTTTACTGTTAGGCTTGCATGCGCTGCAGCGCGAAGAGCTGTCGAGCAAAAAGCCAGCTCTTGAGATTGCCAGCGAGTGCCTGGGGCAAAATAGAAAATTAGATGATGGGCATGAAGGGAGAGATGAGCCCTCTGGAATGGCTCCAGTGTTTAATTTAAAATATTGGAAACAAAGATACTCTCCAAGTAACTCCTGTGTCCTTGCTCCTGTGGTGAGTATCAAGGTAGTCCTATAAGCTTTCAAACATAAATCCTTTCTTTTTTCATTGGCCCTATCTCATGGCTTGCGCTACAAATCACTTGTTACATATTCCCTCTTGTATCCTTTGCCTGCTAGTAATTTCTACAAACTCTCAGGGATATTGTTAAGGCATGTATGTGGAAGGAGACTGTGCAAATTTTACCCCCTCGCATTAAATTCTCCTCAAGATCTGTCCAGTATCAATGGTCAGGACCCTGATCATATACAGAGAAGCATTCCTTTGAATAGACTTCATTAGCCATCAGTTCACTATGTGATTCCTGGTTGGCCATGATCACCCATCTGAGCTTTGCACACTTGGTAAGCCAGCCTTGTTTGCCCTCCGCAACATCAGCATGTAACAAAATCTGATTGGATTCATTGTGTTACGACATCATTGTTTGCACCCCCATGTATACATCCTGGAAGCCTGGTGGTGGAGGGAATGATAGGTTTTATAAGCTGACTAGATGTTGCAGAGTAGGGCATTGCTTTTGCTGAAGCAGTGGTTCATAGAATCATAGAGTTGGAAGGGACTACCAGGGTCATCTAGTCCAGCCCACTGCACAATGCAGGAAATTCACAGCTTCCTCTCCCCACAATGGAATGGCACCAGGTGTCAATTACAGATGCTGCAGATTTCCCCGTGAAGATATTTGACAGTCATACTTAACTGTGTTCAAAGATGCTGATCAGACATGAGCCGATCACCCAGCATTTACTAATGACTGGTTAGTATGATTTGTGAACCAATTTAATTGTTTATTTAAACAATTGCCTGCTGAGTGGAGCAAGGACAGGGGAGTGGTAGTATGCAACTGGGCTGTGTGAGAATGCACATGTGCAGAAAGGTGATTATGCTCTATTGCATGGTTAGAAAGGAATACAGTGAAGCAGCCTTCTGAAAAACCATGAATAAACAGTCAAACCAATCATATAAAATCCAGCTCCCTGTTCACGACCAGAAAACAGGATGCGAGCTGAACTGGCTGATGTTTGAGCATCCCTAGTGTCATTTTGCACACCCTTTCTTCCCTTTCTAAACCTATTGTTCTGAACAAAGTATTATATGTATTTAGGGTTGCCAACCTCCAGGTACTAGCTGGAGATCTCCTGCTGTTACAACTGCTCTCCAGCCGACAGAGATCAGTTCCCCTGGATAAAATGGCCGCTTTGGCAATTGGACGCTATGACATTGAAGTCCCTCCCCAAACCACGCCCTCCTCAGGCTCCTCCCCAAAAACCTCCCGCCGGTGGCAAAGAGGGCAACCCTATATGTATTCAACGTGTAGCTACTTTGCTGAACTCCAGAGATAGTTTGTTTATTTACGTCATTTTTAATCTGCCTTTCTCACTTGGACTCAAGGCGGATTACACAGAACGAGTCGATACAATTGACAGATGGGACATTCAAGAAACAATGCTGTAGGATTAGGGTTGTAGAACCAGCTAGAAGTCTAAAAACAGAACTGAAAGCATAAGTATGGTAAATGATGCAAAATCCCATGGTAGGATCCTAGGTCATTTCCGCATATGCTGGATAATACACTTTCAATCCACTTTAATGACAGTTTGCAAGCTGATTCTGCTGTTCCGCACGGTAAAATCCCGCTTCAAAGTGCATTGAAACCAGATTGAAAGTGCATTATTTGGCATATGCTAGTTTCAACAAGCTATATACAGTAGTATAGACCACAGTCCCTATTAATTTTTGTGAATCATTTAGTGCAGTGCAAGTCTGTTGCCTGTATAAAAAAGCCCTCTTGAATAATTTAGTTTGGAAGAGTTTGCAGAAAGCCATGAGAGCTGGAGAGTTCTTTATTGCAGCTTTCATGATAGCCAAATACTCATCCTGCCTGCAACATTCGCTCCTCCTTCTACCTGAGGCTGCCTTCTGAATTCTGAAGCTTACTCAAAACCTGCACATTCTACACCATCTCACAGAGGTTAATTCAAAAGATTTTGGATGGCAGTTTTAACAGTCTGATCCTTCAAACTTCCTGTGCTTTTTATGGTTTTTAATCTGTTTTTCGCCTTGGGTCCTAGTTGCCTAGGAGAAAGGTGGGTTCATGTTTTTTTTATATATGAGAATTCTTGATTAAAAGTGAGCTTTTTAAAAAGAAGCGTTCATTGATGCTGCTCACAATTGCCACGTCTTCTGCAATTTGGGATGAGGAATGTTCGCCCATCAGGAGTTTATCAATATAACTGGAGCAGCATGTATCTTCAGACCATTTCTCTGTGTCTTGTTCTCTAGTAATCTAACAACCTTCCCATTGTCACTGCGCTGGCTTTCCTTCATATCGATATTTATATTACTATAACCTACATAGGTCTACCAAGGAAGACAGGGTTGCTATGCAGAGGGAGGCCCTGGCAAACCACCTCTGTTAGTCTCTTGCCTTGAAAACCCCATAAGGGGCTGCCATAAGTCAGCTGCGACTTGATAGCACTTTCTACACATACATAACCTGCATAGTTAATGCAGAAGGTGACCGGTGTCTATTTCACAAGAACATAAAAACATAAGACCATAGGAAAGGCCATGCTGGATCAGACTAAGGTCCATCAAGTCCAGCAGTCTGTTCACACAGTGGCCAACCAGGCGCCTCTAGGAAGCCCACAAACAAGACGACTGCAGCAGCATTGTCCTGACTGTGTTCCACGGCACCTAATATAATAGGCATGCTCCTCTGATCCTGGAGAGAACAGGCATGCATCATAACTAGTATCCATTTTGACTAGTAGTCATGGATAGCCCTCTCCTCCATGAACATGTGCACGCCCCTCTTAAAGCCTTCCAAGTTGGCAGCCATCACCACATCCTGGGACAGGGAGCTCCACAATTCCACTATGTGTTGTGTGAAGAAATACTTCCTTTTATCTGTTTTGAGTCTCTCTCCCAACAGCTTTAGCAGATGACCCCGTGTTCTAGTGTGATGAGAGAGGGAGAAAAGCTTCTCCCTGTCCACTCTCTCCATACCATGCATAATTTCATAGACCTCTATCATGTCCCCCTTAACCGCCTTCTTTCCAAGCTAAACAGTCCCGTGCACCCTTTCCTCCCCTCCTGTTCTTCATGCTATTTGATGTGCCGCTGATGCAGGTAATGGCACTGCTTCATTCATTAGGACCAAAGCAAGGCAAGGAATTTAGTAGGATTGTTTCCGAGTCTCCACAGAAGGAGCTCAGCGGGGTTCTACAAAGAGTTGACGTTCTTAATGGCTGCCTGATCACCCAGTGTTAAAAGAATTAGCAACAAGGGTGCAAAACAAAGCGCAGTTTTACACTTTGAGATAAGTGACAGAGCCTTGCACTTGGAGGACATCATTGCATTAACTGGGCGCATGGTGTGGCTGTTTTGCATTTCTCTTTGTGTCGTGTGAGTTTAACGGCTTGGCAGGTGACCTGATATTAATAACTAATTTTTAATTGCATGTTATATTAAATTGCTGAAGAGGGAGGTATTGCTCTCGAATGCACTAGTGTCGCATACAGCCTAGGTAAGTTGCTTTCGGAAGCTGCCAGGGATACAATTCTAATCTGTTCTGGTGGATGTTTCATAGAATCATAGAGTTGGAAGGGGCCATACAGGCCATCTAGTCAGACCCCTGCTTAATGCAGGATCAGCCTGGAGCATCCCTGACAAGTGTTTGTCCAGCTGCTGCTTAAAGGCTGTCTGTGTGGGAGCTCACCACCTCCCTAGGTAGCTGATTCCACTGTCGATGTTTATATGAAGTCCCTGAGCTGGGGGAATACAGTTGAGTTTAGATTTGTTTTGTTGTTGTTGTTTGCTGTCAAGTTTCAGCCCATAGGGTTTTTAACACGAGACGTCCATAGGTGGTTTTGCCATTGCCTGCCTCTGCATCGCAACTCTGGACATCCTTGGTGGTCCCCCCTCCAAGTACTAACCAAAGCTGACCCTGCTTAGCTTCCAAGATCTGATGAGACTGGCCTAGACTAGGCTAAACAGATCAGGGCTGATTGTAGATAGTATTCTCTAAATACAGGTTATACTTTTAGAAGTGCCACCCATCGGCCCTTGCTCTATCTGGATCAGCTGGGCCACCGGGGTACTGGAGACGCCCATTGAAGCCTTGCTGTTCTTGCAGACAGAACATTGATCATAATCTTTGAGAGCAGGTAGCAAAGACATGGGAAAAATGTTTCAGGGAGAACACAGCTGATGTCTGAAAGCTGGCCTTCATAAATGCCAAGCTCCACCCAGTCAGTGGACAAGCTTAAAGGAGCCCATCCCTGACCCCCAGAGCCTTGCGTGGTGTAGTGGTTAAGTGCGGTGGATTCTGATCTGGAGAACCTGGTTTGATTCCCCACTCCTCCACATGAGTGGTGGACACTTAATCTGGTGAACTGGGGTTGGTTTCCCACTCTTACACATAAAGCCAGCTGGGTGACCTTGGGCTAGTCACAGTTCTCTTAGAGCTCTCTCAGCCTCACCTACTTCACAAGGTGTCTATTGTGGGGTGAGGAAGGGAAGGAGATTGTAAGCCAGTTTGATTCTCATTAAAAGGTAGAGAAAATTGGCATACAAATTCTTCTTCTTCTTCGTCTTCTTCTTCGTCTTCTTCTTCTTCGTCTCCTCCTCCTCCTCCTCCTCCTGCTGTAACCTCTATGCAGATCTGTTGGTGCCTTAGGGAAACAGCTCTAGGAAATTGCATAGTGGCTGCGAAGAAGGTCTGGTGAACTCAAGTGTGGATTCCCTGCTGGACTTGAGTCTCGCTCAGTGGGGTCTGCATTGCCAAGGTCAGGATCTATCCATGAGGTTTATTCCACCTACAAGTCTGATCTGCTTCTCTTCGGTGGGAATTGTCCCGTCCCTTGCAACATTTGTTTTTCATGACTCAGTGTGGAGTCCCTGTCTCAGAGCCTGGGACGTGGTAATTTGCCGATTAATTGTACAGGTTGACTATCGATTAGATGGAAGTGACATTTGTTCCAGGAGCCTCATTATAGGACGAGACAAAGAGACAATCCCTGCGTGATCCGTCCTGCGCCTTTTATTATTTTGTGCACCTCTTTACTGAGACTCTGCTGGAATCACGACAAGCCCGTCTTAAGTCAGACGAAAGAAATGGAAGGTTAGGTGTGCAAGAAAGAACAAAACTAGGGCTTTGTCTATGCTTCTTAATAGTTTCACATTTTGAGGGGTGAGGAATATATTGTACTTGGTTCAGTGTTTCCAAAATGTGTTCCACCTTTTCTTGTACCTCTTTAATCATCTTACCTGCTTCGAGTTGGCTCCTTGGCAACTGGCAAGCAGTTCTGCCGTCTATGAGCAACTCAAACCAAAGATTCACGGTGAATGAGCAGCTTTATAGATCCAAATGAAATGATACGGGCTCCTTGCAGCACATGATACCTGCTGGGCTGGGAGTTGCAGTACAGCCTTCTGGCCACCCACAACGGTGGCAGTGTAGTGCGCAAGAAACTGATCCAGTAGTCCCCCAAGCGGCCAAAATAGTGCAAGTGCTAAGGATTAATTTTGTAATGCTCCTTGATTCTCAGCAAGAAAGGAAGGCTGTAAATAAAGTAAATAAATAAGGCACCAGATGACAGCTACCAGAGTCCCTGAATTGAAACTCCAAGCCTGTTGGTATGCCTATTTTGTTCTCCCCCCGCCTTTGATTTTGGTGGTGTGTACACTGATCTGCATTGGAGGACAAGTTCACCAATGCCTATTTTTCAGTTTGTGAATGCAACCTCAGGGAATCATTTGCGCACGTGGCACAGACCACATACGAAGCACCACAGGCGGAGCTTTTGAATCCTCTGTCATTGTACACCGAGCAGAGAATCCCTGGCCTTTTCTGCACAGCTGTTTCTCTCGCCATCACACCTCTGACAACTTCAGGTCTTTGTTGTGATTATGCATGCCATTTCCGACCGTCAGAGGTCACCTCGCTCTCCCCCTGCATTTCTCTGCATTTTGCCAACGTTTTTAGGGACCCATTTTATCTCAAATTTGAAAACACTGGCAAAATGCAGGGAAACGCAGGGGGAGAGCAAGGTGACCTCTGATGGTCGGAAACGGCATGCATAATCACAACAAAGACCCAAAGTCATCGGAGGGGTGACCTCGAGGGAAACAGTCATGCATAAAAGGCCCATGAGTGGCGAGATGAGGGTTTTATACATGCATATGTAAATCAGCCCTTGTAAATCATCATGTAGAGATTCTTTATGCCTCAGCTGGTGGGATCCCTGAATGTCCAGTGTGGCTGTGAAGATGTTCTAGACTTGATGTATATTTCTGTCTCTCTGTGTGTGTCTTTGTGAAACTGTGTGTGTAAACTCACCCTGAGTCTGTTGTTTCTGGCAGCATCACCCAAGGTGACCCTAACATGTGTCTTTGCTCTTAGGGTCAATTTCCCGTTTTGTACTTGGGGACACAAATGCCAAAGTATAAAATACACTCACGCTTCATGAGATGTGAATTGCACATGCATATTTTTCCAATATTTATCCTATGAAATGGTACGGTTGAACCCCTTACTTGTGTGCATTGTAATGGTTCAAGTGGTAAAAAATGCACATACATGCCCTTCGCATCTGACACAACTCGTGTATTTTTTAATGTGAGAGTGTGTGATAAACAAAGAGTTTCCCAGCTTTGGGAGCACAAGAGTAGGCAGAGAAAAGGCAACACTTCCCATTCCATGGGGAAATCCTGAAAGCAGGGAGGAGAGGCTTGGAGGACATAGTCCAGAAGGTCAGATGGGAGAGCATTAGTGAGTGCAGAACTGGGTCAGCCCTAGTTGAGAGCCATTGTGATGCAGTGGTTAGACGTGGTGGACTCTAATCTGGAGAACCGGGTTTGATTCCCCATTCTTCTACATGAGCGGCGGACTCTAATCTGGTTGGTTTTCCCACACATGAAGCCAGCTGGGTGACCTTGGGCTAGTCACAGTTCTCTTCGAGCTCCCTCAGCCTCACCTACCTCACAAGGTGTCTGTTGTGAGGAGAGGAAGGGAAAGAGATCGTAAGACGGTTTGATTCTCCATAAAAAGGTAGAGAAAATCGGCATATAAAAACCAACTCTTCTTCTTCTCTTCTCTTGTAGCCAGTGATCTAGGCCAAGACCTGTATACATGGTCTCTTACAACTTCCCATATCTAAAAATGAGGGGCAGTTATTCCAGTAAGGGGAGAGAAAGAAAGAGACAGGCAGGCAGGTGCTGACCTACCTTGTATCCTCAGAAGGGACTCTCCAATTCTGGGGCGGGGGATGTTGTGGAAACAGTCACATCACACCAGGGCTGTCAATCAAGTAGTGTCAATTTGCAGACCATGTCAGAAATGGCCCACGGTCTGCCACTTAAACAATGCTGCCTTAAAAAGGGAGACTTGCTTGGCTTGTGTATTTCTCGGGCCAAGACGTGAAGCCGAACTCCCTGTTTGCTGAAGCACAGAGACAGTGGAGCTATTAGTGGATGGCACCAGGCGGTATTCCTCGTGATACGTCAAGGGCCCCTTTTCAGATTACATTGTGGGTGTTTGGGGCTGTTGCTTTTACTTTTTCTCTCTCTCTTTTTAAACACTTGTGTTTCCTTTGCCTCATTGCCTTCCAAGGTATATCTAGAGAGTTGCAACTGCCAATTTGTTTTCTACGCTGGGCAGCATCCAAAACACATTAATTTAACTTGGTTGTCGGTAAGACAAGCTTCCCGAAGAAAACTCTCTTGAGGACGGAATAGGAAACCCGACCGTTCTGGAGGCCGCTTGTTTCGTACTGCAAATGCTTGGGTGTGCACGCCTGCGTGGTTGCTTTGCCTATTGGAAGCGGATCAATGTACTACACAGATTTCATTCGGACTTCGCATCAGGGAGCTTTGATTACCTGGAGGGTTGGCCAGTAGCCCAGTCAAAAACGATCTGGCCAGTTGGCTGGTGAAGTATGGTCAAATATTGTCCAAGTATTTTTCAAGCATTAATTTTATTAGAACAACAACAACAAAGATCAACATGCTGATCACAAAAAAAAAAACCTGCTGTCATGAAACAGTTATTTTTAAAAATGTTAATTTGAACTGAATTTGGGTTTTTAACTTTTATCAGTTGTATAATTCTATAAATGTGAATGATTCACTGAGCCGAAAATGTACGGTTCTATAAATGTGCATGATTCACTGAGCCGATCTTCTCTTTGCCTTTTACCCTGAAACATCAGAGTTTTTTTTTTTAAAGAAGAGAGAAAATAATAGCAACTGCTTCAAAATAAATGTCAGGTTTTTAAAGCCACTTGTGTGTATCCCACCACTTTGTGTATGGAATGTGGAGAAGCTCTTCTGTGTTTCTAGGGCCTTTTATGCATGGGTAATTTCTAGTGGATATGCTGCTCTCTCGGTGCACAGTATTTGAACGCAAATTCTCAAATCACTCTGCACAGGGGCTTTCTCTCGCAAAGAAATCCCCGGAGTACTTGGGGTTAAATGTACGCATCACCAGGGGAAATGTGGAGCTTCAGAACTAATGGGGGAGTGGTCAGTAAACAGCCATATAGGTTGCTTGTGATTATTTCAGCACTCTTGCTAGTTGCAAACAAACAAAAAATGTTTGATCAGGCTGAGATCTCCTTTCTTTTTTACACAACTGACTGATGCTTCCTTCCTTCTGCTCTGCTTCCTTCACTGGAACATCTTGGAAGAAAGGAGCCAAGCTCAAGAGGCGCAACCAACACGGGGGCATTGCAGACTCCTAGCTCAGCTGGTGTTGTTTTGGAGGTCTTGGCTGGCGTTGTTTTTTGGAAGGGCTCGGCTGGTGGTGTTTTGGGGGTTGTCGGGGGAATGAAAGGTATTTTTCTCCTCCTTCTGTTGATGCAGCAGCTATGTAGGGGAAGAAAAAGGGTAGCAGTGGAGAGAAACAAACAAAACTTTGTGAATGGCTTGAGGTTTGCAAAGGGAGAAACCGCTGAAATTGACCATACTCACTGTGAAACTGACCAAATAAGCTGCCTCATAGTATTCCAGCTTTGAGGGGAGGGTTTGGATGAGGGGAAAGACAAGCGGGAGGGAGAAGCAAGAATGGGCATGGGGAGAAAACCCCGAATTTACAAGTATGCACAGGACCACCTTTCGATTTGGGGTCGAGGCAGACATTAAACTTGGGGTAAAGCAGCATCCACAAAACCAGGGGAAAACATGAGGGGAGAGTGAAGCGACTTCTAAAGGTTGGAAGATACATTCATAATGAAACAAACCCCCGAAGTACTCGGGGCTTGACGGCGATGGAAACAACCGATGCATAAAAAGCCTAGATTTGGCCTCAACTGTTACAGGATTAAGGAGCAAGCAGTCCCACTGGTTGCTAACAAATGACGCTGCAATGGAATAGAAACACTAAGAACCAAGGTAGACTATATGCCAGCCACGGGTCCTATTCGTGGCCGCAGATGCTACTTTAGAGGAGAATTTTAGAAGAGAATTGGGCATTTAAAATGCCTCAGGGGCCTGATCCTGTTTGGGCCTATGGTGCAGTGAGAACAGGGGATCTTGTCCCCTGCCCCTGCACCTTTTCAAGTGCTATAATGGCCCTCCTGTGGGGCCCTCATGGATCAGCCCTTGTGGCATTTACAAACGCCCGCGTTACCTTCTGCATAGTGACTTCCTTGGCTTAAAAAATATTTGCTGATTTTGACTGATTTTGGCAGATGATGAGAGGGAGGGCATCTTGGCCATCTTCTGGTCACTAGGGGCGTGGAGGGGGGAGGTAGTTGTGAATTTCCTGCATTGTGCAGGGGGTTGGACTAGATGACCCTGGGGATCCCTTCCAACTCTATGATTCTATGACTTTGGCGAAATAATAAGTTTTGAGTAATGTCCCTGTGGCTATTTATGACTAAAACGTCTGAAGGATTACAAGAAGTTAAGGCATGTGGAACACCCTGAACATGCTAAAGCACTTTGTACATTGTAACGACTTGATTAATTGGTCCATGCAAGTGTTTTCCCTTTGGCTGTGTTCAGACATAATGTGAAACCGTGATTTATTTTTAGAACCATGATTAGGTTATCTCTCAGGCGATTGTTTAGATCCTGTTATGCCGCAACAAATGATGGTTTCTTCACATTTGTCTCTGTAACTGGGGAGTCTGGGAGGATGCTGCTGGAAAGTGTGTATACATACATAGTTAAGATTAGCATTGGTTAATAAGCCAACTTCATCATCATCATCCTCATCATCATCCCTTTATTGGCATAAAAACACAATGCAGAAGGGTACGAAAGGAATGGAAATATTAAAAAGTGCCCTTTATAGAATAATTAAAAGACAGTTACATCGAATAGCGCTGTTTGTCGATGTGTGTGTGTTAAGTGCCGTCAAGTCGCTTCCGACTCATGGCGACCCTATGAATGAAAGTCCTCCAAAATGTTTGTTGATACGGCCATCTAATTAACTGTTTGGCGGGCTTTTAAAACAAACTTTAAAACCTGTGCCACCGTCTCCAATATTTGGGGCGAAAGATTGTTCAATAAATAGGAAACGTTAAAATACTCTGAGACGTTCTGTCTATTAACCAACAGGGGTCTTAAACGTTTGTTACGAGATTCTGTGTAGAAACTACAATAAAATAAGACACGAGCAACCCTTTCAATACAATTGTTGCCACAAGGGCAAAGCCTGTCAGACAGAGGGATTTTCCGAAATCTGCCTTCGAGTAGCGCAGATATAAGCCAATGTCACTTCATAGTTTCAGATCATGGTTTGATGGGCCCTAAGCGTGGCGTAGCGGTTAAGAGTGGCGGACTCTAATCTGGAGAAGCGGGTTCGATTCCCCACTCCTCCACATGAAGCCTGCTGGGTGAACTTGGACTAGTCACAGCTCTCTCAGAACTCTCTCAGCCCACGCGGAGGCAGGCAATGGCAAACCACCTCCGAACATCTCTTGCCTTGAAAACCCTACGGGGTCGCCATAAATCAGCTGTGATTTGACGGCACTTTCCATCACCACCATGTACCATTGTTACCATTTCCCATCAGGAGTGCACTATTCAAACCATGACGTGGGCCGTAATTAGGGTTTCCAGCTCTGGGTTGGGGAATACCTGGAGATTTTCGGGTGGAGCCTGAGGAGGACGGGGTTTGGAGAGGGGAGGGACTTCAGTGCCATAGAGTCCAATTGCCAAAGCTGCCATTTTCTCCAGGGGAACTAATCTCTGTCACCTGGAGAACTCCAGCCACTACCTGGAGGCTGGCAATCCTAGCCAGAATAGATCTTGACTGTAGCTAACTAGACTTCTCCATGATGGTATCCAGCTCTGTTATGGGTTATGTAATGGTTTGGGGGAGGTCAGAATGCCAAGCATTTTCCAGGCAGAGTGGTGGCTTCTGACACACACATTCCCGGGAATTTTCCCCGTTTCATCCCAGGGGCTGTGTTTGCAAGCCTTGGAGTGCAACAGGTAAATTTCCCATGAGATAAGTCAGAATGCTGCTTCCCCAGCGAGAGAGGCAGTGTCCTGAAGCCCATTCTCTTGCCCAGGAAAACATCTGCTGCGGTGAAGAGCAGAAATTTTGTTCTGTTAGAACCCCGTATCTTAATAGGAGCTTTGGGGGATCAAAAAACAGGAGGGGGGTGTTGTTGCCCCACTGCTGTCTGATCGTGTTAATTGGATAAGACAGTGCCATTCAGGCGGGTCTTGGATCTTTGGCGTTAATTATGTTTTTTGGGGTCAGGATCCTCCTTTTATAGATCTGTTGGTTTCACTGGCTATATTGTTTGATTTACTTCCTCTTTTTTTAATCGTCCGGATTTTCTCTGTTTTAATAATTCATCATTATGGATTATAATGTACATTAAATCGGTTGTGGTAGATAAGCCACCTGGAGGGTCCTGTGACCAAAAAGTGGGGTAGAACCATAAATGAATAATTTTCAGGAGGATTAAGTCATTCTTTCCCTGTCTGACAAAGAGAGAGAGAGAGATTGATGTCCTGTGGTGAACACAGAAGAAGAAGAATTGTTTTTTATATGCCAACTTTCTCTACCACTTAAGGAAGAATCAAACCAGCTTACAATCCCCTTCCCTTCCCCTCCCCACAACAGACACTGTGAGGTAGGTGGGGCTGAGAGCTCTAACAGAGCTGTGACTAGCTCAAAATCAACCAGCTGGCTTCATGGGTAGGAGTGGGGAAACCAACTCGGTTCACCAGGTTAGAATCCACTACTCCAAACCACCTCTCTTAACCACTACACCACGCTAGCTCTCTGAGAACAAGTTAAGCATGGGAGGATTACATGGTGAGATTTTTCTCGAGTAGTTTAAATTCACCTCTCCAATTTCTGGTTTACTTTTCTCTTGAACCATATCGCTTGGTATGGTGCATTTTTTTTCCTTACTGTTTTCGCCTCTTACTGTTTTCGCCTCTCTATTAAAAACATGTTCTGCTCCTCCAGTTAACAAACTCTTCCTGTTTTCTCCCTCCCTCCTTTTACTCCCCATCAGCTCTTTTGATTTTGTGTGGTTGGTTTTCTATAGCCCGATTTATTTGTTTATACTGAGGGAGGAAAATCTAATTTCGGAAGAGGATCAGATTATGTGATTTTGTTCATTTCTTTTGGCTTCAGGATTGTATGAGTGCACATATAAATTAGAAAAGATGTTTTATATGGGTGAGATTGAAATGGCTGAGTTGCAAGATATTCAGGGAGTGGGACATCTCCATTCTCCTGTAGCCCTTAAAATGATAATGAATCTTAGAATCGTGCTGCCGCAAATTGAAAACACTATTGCACGCGTGTATATTTATCTGACAAAGCTAATCCAGCATTATGTACTACATAACGAGCTTATTCTGAAATAATCATAAAATGCGGGGAGATTGGCTGCTTCTTGTACTTCTGTGCAGACATGGCCTGCTACTTTCAAGATTTACCAGACCCTGGGTGCCTGAGTAAGGTTGCCATCCTCCAGGTACTAGCTGGAGATCTCCTGCTAATACAACTGATCTCCAGCCGATAGAGATCAGTTCACCTGGAGAAAAGGGCCGCTTTGGCCATTGGACTCTCTGGCATTGAAGTCCCCCCCCTCCCCAAACCCCGCCCTCCTCAGGCTCCGCCCCAAAAACCTCCGGCTAGTTGCAAAGAGAGACCTGGCAACCCTATGCATGAGCCACCTTTTGTTTTTCGAGATCCTTTTAAAATCTTTACCAAAACTGCAGGCCTCTTTGTTTAGGTATGAAACGCTTGCAGAACCATCAAGAAAAACGTACGCTATCTTTTACAAGTGCCTTTCAGTGTAATTATTTGAGCATTTCCTTTGTATTCTTTATTTTCCAACACCTACAGGTGTCAAATTCAGGCAGATGCAATCTCTTGTTCATCAATCTATCATGCCGCTTATGCGCCCCTGCCGCCGCCGGGGTCTCTGCCTTGGAGGAGGGTAGGGCCGGAGGAGCCTCCTCAGCCTCAGACCAGTCCGAGGGAGAGTCAGAGCTCTCCCCTCCCTCGGTCGCAGCCAGGTTGTCGAGGGTTCAGCTCTCAGTCTCTCCAGGCTGCTGCTGCTTCCTCCCCGGCCGTGGCTCCTCTCTGGCCTTATATCCCCTCCAGGCCAGAGAGGCCCCTCCCTCTCCCCGCCCCTGTCCCACCCCCGAAAGCCCATACAAGGCCTGGCGGGCGTGTTCTTCCGTGGAACACGTGGCCGCAGGCCTGCAGGCTCTTCCCAGCCCCGCTCTCGCTCTCCCGAAGCTCAGCTGTTGAGCGGGGTGGGGTCCTTCGGCGCGCGTCATTCTAGCCGCGTCTGAAGCCAGGGCTCGGTGTCTGGCCGCGGTGCCGCTCGGCCGGCTTGCACGCTCTCTTCCTTGTTGGGAGGCTGGAGGGAGAGAAGGAGACGCTGCGGCCACGTCTTGCCTGCCCCGTGAGGGGCTGGCGCCTCAGTGGCCCTTTTCTGCCTCTCCCGCAGAGAGTATTGTTGTTGCAGGGAGGCCTGATGGGTGGGGGGACATGGCCCGGGCTGCTGTCAGAGGGGCCCGTCCCGGGACACAATCTATCGCTTTTTATCCTCTGCTGTGCAGAGGAAGGCACTGGCAAACCACCTCTGTTCGTCTCTTTCCATGAAAACCCCCAAAAGGGGTTGCCATAAGTCGGCTGCGACTTGACGGCACTTTACACACACACACACACACCCAGAGTGATATTTATGTAGATAATCCATCACATGACAAGTGATCCTTTGTCTTACCTTACAGCTTTTTTTTTTTTTTTTAAATGACCACATCCTTTAGGAGTGCTCTTGAATTGGCCGGTAGTCCACCAGGCAGTTCACACCTGAGCCGACGTATCTGCTAATGCCAATTGGCATCTTGCTAATGCTCTGAGCTTGGCAAGTCAAGGGGATAATTAGCTGTCTGAGTTCTTTGTCGCGCTCCTCCTCCCAACCCCAACTAGGCTGCTGTCAGAAAGCCAAGTGCGGTCCAGCCGTGGACAGCCCAGCTTGGTGGTGTGCGGCAGGACGAGGCAAATGTACACTCTCCAGTGGTGGCAGAAGGTTGATTTTAAAATATAATCTTAATGGTTAACAGCTGCAGTGTATCAGTGGCAAACATGACATCGATACACTCCCCAAATAGACACTCATAACCCGTTGGTTTATTTGAGAATATACTGACACCCCCCCTTTCTGCCTTTAAAAATATGATTCCCAGCTGCTGAGAAACAATTTTTTTAAGGAATTACAATAAAATTTCCATAAAGCGATGATCAAAAGCCACGTGGAGGAAAAATTAAAAACTGATAAAACGAGCCAAAAGACAAAGCCTGGATTAGCCAATAAAAGCCTTTGCAGCTTAAGAAGATGGCTTCATTCAGATGTCAGAATTAACCACCATGTGTAAACTGTGAGTTCATTAAACAGTGACGTTTGAATGCCGTCTGCCTGTCAAACTGTGATTTTTATGTTATTTGATTTAGCTATTTATACCAGTTCAGGATCCAAAGTAGATTGTAACAGTTTTCTTCCCGCCTACATTTTATCTTCGCAACAACTCTGTGAGGTAGGTTGGTCTGAGAGACAATGCCTGCTCTGACTAAGGTCACTCAGTGAGCTTGCACAGCAGAGCTGAAACTCGAACCCGAGACTTCCAGATTCTAGTCAAACACTTACCACTACACCAGTAGAGCTAAAGTGCGCTTCTAAACCATAACATTCACCTGTTTTGTAACCATAGCTTGTGCTAACTTTGTTTAGTTGTGCTGTCTGGATGCAGATATCCCAATTTGTTCAGTAGCACCAACACTTTCACTGTGTAATCCAAGACAGAGTTACACCTCTCTAAGTCCATTGACTGCAATTGAGTTAGATGGGTGTTCTTCTCAGGATAGCACTGTTTCAGCCCATTCCTGAAAAAGCCCTTAGGAGGCCGACGACAGCCTCCGCCGGCGCGGGGGCCCACACCGCTGGTGCCCGGAAGGCGTACTCCGGCATGAGTGGCCCCAGCTCCCCGACCGCCGCTGCCTTTCGCCGGCCTCCGGCCGCCGGCACAGGCCATGGCGGCGAGCCGGGAGGCATTCCCGGGGCGTAACGGCGCCAGCTGTGGGGCGGGTCCGACGTTAGTTGGCACCCCGAGCACTTTAGGCTCGGGAACGCCCCTTTTAATTTTTGTTGCACGGGTTTTTGGCGCTGGGCAGAGGTTTCGGCAGTGCCGAACCCTCTTTAGGAGGCAACGCCGCTAGTTTGCCTCCTAAGCCCGGTGCAGGCATCCCTTTCAGGAATGCGCTGTCAGCCTCCTGCATGCAAAGAGAGAAGCAAAGACCAACAGAAAACCTTGCTGCTCCACCTGTATTCAGCAGCTGATGGGGCTTTCTCTGGCCACTGCCCTGCCTCTTGCCCTCTTTCTTCTCTCCACTCATTTCCCCCTCCACTAGTGAGGACTCATTAAGCTGGAATGTGCTCCAGGGATTCCAGCTTCTCCTGAGGTGAAATGTGAAAGGCAGGTGCTTGAAATTTGCATGTTCTGCAGACTAAAACAGATTCTGTGAAGATTATGGTTCTCCAGCCATCTTCAGAAAGTAAATTGTGTGCCGACGCAGACTTGATTTGCATTGTGGCTGTGCAGGAAGGGAAGAAAGATTTTAAGCTTTCAAGAGCTGCTCAGTTTCTCTGGTTGAAACCAGGCTGCTGCTGTTCGCAGAAAATAAGGATGCAGCCCTTTAAAAAGATTCCATTTAAAAGTCTGTCCTTTAAAATAATAGAAACAGCACAGGTAGCCTTGCTTTGCTTAGGGGAACCCCCCTCTTCCCTTCCTGCATGGCCCTGATCCAAACTTGTACCTCTGTATTACTTTTGTATCTTTGGGAGATCCATGGGACGACTTCTGTTCTTGCTCCCGAGAGGTTGGCCTACTTAGAATATTTATTTTTAAGCATGGAATTTATATTGTAATGTCTTCTACTAGATTACTGCAGACATTTTAAGTTGTATTTTTTTCCTGTTTACTAGGAGATTTATTTTTTTCTGTTTACTAGGAGATTTATTTTTGTTTTCTGCTTTCCATTAAATTTCTTTAATGGAAAAATGCACCATAAATCTTCTAAATAACAGTAAATGCCGTTGGTAAAGTTATGCTTTCTTATATTAAAACAAAAAACCAACAAAAACACTGCCTTGACAAATTCCAGTAACTTCTACCAAACTTCTTATCTATCCATCCATCTATCTCACCCTGGAGTAACTTTGCAAAGAATTCCACTATTAATCATCATCTTATATTCTAATAGCGAAGTCGGCCAAATCTTTGGAAACATAAATCCGGTGAGTGGAGCTGTGAACAGGCAAGACAGATCTTTCTACAAACCTGAAAAGGGCTCCAGGTTTGCAGAAAAATGTGATATCTAAAAAACAAAAAAAAACAAAAAAACAACCTACATTGGGGGGTTAAAAACCTTCAAAATTAAAAAAGGAGAGCCTGTAGCTTTAAGCAACAGATGACCTCAGTGCCCATTGCTAGGCAACCGCAGTATTCAAAAACACAATAAAAACAATATGAATAAAATAGTTAGGACTGACAATAAGTAAAAACGAATGCAGCCCTAAATAAAACTATCTTCAACTGCCTCCTGAAGATCAACAGTGAGGGGGCCAAGCGCACCTCCCTGGGGTGATTGTTCCATAATCATGGGGCTGCCACTGAAAAGTCCCCCTCTTGGGTGCCCGCTAGACGAACTTCTTTGATTGATGGGATAGTCAGGAGGGCCTCTCCCTGCAAATTTAATTCATGGGAAGGAACATGTCAGAGAAGGCAGTCCTTCAGATACTCCAGTCTCAAATCATGTAGGGCTTTAGTAGCTCAATACAGCTAACAAGAAACAAGAAGATTTTAATAGCTCTAGGTAGGTAACAAAAAACATTAAACACAGACTGGTGAGAGAAGACCAGGGGATCTCTCCAGGATCAGAGGAGCATGCCTAATACAGTGCCGGATTTACGTATAAGCTAAACAAGCTATAGCTTAGGGCCCCACTCTCTTGGGCCCCCCAAAAAAAATTACAAGAAAAAAAACCTGGATGTACATTTCCAAAATATAATATAAAAAACAAACTTTTGTTTTTGCCAAATGCCAATGTGTTTGCATTATTAAGTTTGTTACGAATAAAAAATCATTTTAAGTTAGAGCTCAATAATTATTTCACTATTAATATACTTCTTAATTGTATTTCAGTTCAACAATTACTTTGATAAAATACATATTTTGTTATGTGCAAATGGCTTTAGATACCTATTAGGTCCATAAATTACCATATAGCATATATTCAACACAAAAAACAGCGACAATTTGTTGTTGACAGAGGACAGCTGGCCATATAAAGGGCCCCATTACCTTCAATAGCTTAGGGCCTCATCAAACCTAAATCCGGCCCTGCTAATATACTAGGTGCGGTGGAACACAGGCAGGTTGGTGCTGCCGCAGTCATCTTGTTTATAGGCTTCCTGGAGGCACCTTGTTGGCCACTGTGTGAACAGATTGCTGGACTTGATGGACCTTGGTCTGATCCAGCATGGCTTTTCTTATGTTCTTATGAAAGGGCCTCTCTTTCTCTATCCTCCTCTCCTTCAACTACTCTGCAAAGTGGCAGCCAGCTGATGAAGCCCAGCGGCTGCATTCCAGCATCCCAAACAAGCCAGCATTTGTCCATGAGGAGAAAGGGCCTGGCTTGTCTGAGGATCTGGGAGGGGGAAAGCCAAAGCTAGCAATCAGGTGCTGATGCGAGATAGCAGTTTGGGTGGTGGCCAAGTCCCACATATGCTGGCCTCGTGCAGAGATGATGCTGGTGGAGCTGGACCCCCTCCTCCTCATGAAGCCTGCTGAGTGACCTGGGGCTAGTCACAGTTCTCTCAGAACTCTCTCAGCCCCACCTACCTCACAAGGTGCCTTTTGTGGGGGTGGGGGAGGGAAGGCAATTGTACGCTGCTTTGAGACTCCTTATGGTAGAGAAAAGTGGGGTATAAAAACCAATAAATCTTTTTTTAAAAAAGATTCTGGAGACAGACTGCAGTGAGGAAAACTGTGGGTGAGCAGGGGAAGGGTTTATCACCCATACCCCCCCCCCAATTGCATACCCCTTTGCTCTTAAAATTGGACCTCTTTAAACAAGATATCGGAACAGACCTTGATTTCAAAAGACAGGTCTACAATCCAGGGCTGGTGCCAGTCATTTTTGCGCCCTAGGCAAGGCTAACAACTTGTGCCCCCCATTGCTAACCAATTTTCAAAAACAGATTTTTCTTGTAGAAAAATAAAAGCACAAAACTTTTTATAAGACATTATAATTAATTATGTTCCATAGCACTGTTATGGTACTTATCTTAAAATAAAAAATATATAAATTGTCAGTTGCATTTTTTTCAAGAAACTGAGCGGTTTGAAACTGTGCCCCTCAGGCCAGTTCTGCACCCCTCTGAGGTCTGCGCCCTAGGCGTCCGCCTAGTTCTCCTAATGGTAGCACCAGCCCTGCTTCCACCGTTACTTCTAGTTTGCCCTGAGTTTTGGCACAAAATATAACAGGAGGTGGAAAGAGCAGTATAAGCGAGGAATTATGGGTTAAATCAAAAATCCAGGCTGCGGAAAAGGACGAAATCTCTTCCAAGTGCTTGTTTGTGCGGCGACAGAATGGCCCACTTTGCAAATGCTTATTGTGCCACATCCTGGAATCCGTTTCTGTTTGTTTTATAATTTGGCTCGAGCGAAATTCTGCGGCAGATTGCACTGAGGAGGCTTCTTAAAATAACTAAAACAAAACGACTCTTGCGGCAGTCAGCGAAGAAATGAAGGGACCCAGGGAAGGAACGATTCCCAAAGTGTGAGGTGTGGGCTGGCAACGCAAGCGTACATCTTGATAGGGCCATCGAACAATACCAGACACACACTCCTGTTCACCGCACAGCCAGCTTCTTCCCTTGTATTCACTGTAATTTTCCTCTCAACTTTAAGTACCTTAAATCACCTTGTCGCTCTGGCCTTGCTGAGGGTCAAAGCAGATGGAGGGCTGAGAGACCCGTGAATGATTGTTCCCGGTGTTTTTTAAAGGGCAGTAACAACCACCTGAGACATTTCCATCAGGCCTATTGTATGTGTGTATATGTAGTGCTGAAGGGTTTCATCCTTCTTCCCCCTGTGTTTCCGTGATCAAAATTGCATCCCAGTATTCTGCTACTAGTCTAGGAAGGGAAAATAGCCAAAAAGCCGGTCCACACTTTCCCCCCTTCTAGTGTTAATTTTGGGGTGGGAAGTTTTGATTAGGAAAACTGTGCATGGAAGGGAGGTATAACCGCCCCCCCCCACACGCACAGACAGAAGAAGGAGGAGGAGGCGTAGGAGTTGGTTTTTATATGCCAATTTTTTCTACCACTTAAGGAAGAATCAAACTGGCTTACAATCCCCTCCCCACAACACATACCCTGTGAGGTAGGTGGGACTGAGAGAGCTCAAAATCCCAAAATCTGAACTGGGATTCTGTGTGGCTTCGATGGTCTTTTGTGCATGAGAGTTTTACCTGGGGTTTGAAGCTCTCTTGACCCACACTTTTCTGTTCCAAATCCTAAAAATTATACGCATGTTGTCGTTTGCCCTGGAGAAAGTCCTGGGGTTTCCAGAGTACTGCAAAATAACCGACAAAAATCCGAAAGCGTATGAGTCCCCGCCTCTTGAAAATGCTGCTTTGTAATTGGCTGTAGTGCTTACTGTGAGAAAAACGTTACCCAAACCAGCTTCTCTCCCCCCCAGCGGAAAACCAAGTGCCGTTTTAAAACCCATGTTACAAAACGGAGCTCTTTAAGAGGATCAGGGTGGGGGCAGGAGAAACCCAAGCGCCATTTTAAAATCCAGCACCCCTCTCCCGTGCTTTGGCTTATGCGTGGAAATGGGGATGATTTGACTCGGGCTTATCTCAGGGGAGATCGAACAATCACGTGACGACAGGATCAGGAAGACCCGGACATTGTGCGGGCTGGGAGCGAGGTCATCTCTAAGGGATGGAAAATGCATACAGAACCCCAACGAAAAACCGAGTGGACCAGCAGCGAAAGTGAGTCAAAGTGCCCGTGCATAAAAGACCTATAGCTCTTTAAACAAATACTGGGAAGGGCTGTTTGTGGATATCACAGCATTGTGCATGTTTGGGTCCTCAGGGGATAAAGCTCGGCCTCTTCACGCTGCAGAGGAGGGCTCACCTGACTGACTGTTCCATATTAAAAAAATGAAATCCCTCAAAACAGAGAACTTGTGCAATAAGGGCAAAGGATTCTAGCCCTTCTAGCTTTCTCCATATGGGGATGTTTGTGAGTCTGGAGGAGCATTCAAGTGGTATGACCTAGATGTAGATTTGCCACCTAAGTGAAGTCGGTGCTTAGCCTGCTCCTTTTCATCCTGTTGGTCTGTTTGGCGTGGAAAGTACCATCAAGTCACAGCTGACTTATGGCGACCCCGTAGGGTTATCAAGGCAAGAGACCTTCGGAGGTGATTTGCCATTGCCTGCTTCTGCTTGGGCTGAGAGAGTTCTGAGAAAACTGTGACTGGCCCAAGTTCACCCAGCGGGCTTCATGTGGAGGAGTGGGGAAACCAACCCAGTTCGCCAGATTAGAGTCCACCATCATGTGGAGGCGTGGGGAATCAAACCCGGTTCTTCAGATTAGAGTCCACCGCTCTTAACCACAACACTGTGCTGTGTGCGTGCCATCAAGTCACAGCTGACTTCTGGTGACCTCATAGGGTTTTCAAGGCAAGAGATGTTCAGAGGTGGTTTGCCTTTGCTTGGGCTGAGAGAGTTCAGAGAGAACTGTGACTGGCCCAAGGTCACCCAGCAGGCTTCATGTGGAGGAGTGGGGAATCGAACCTGGTTCTCCAGATTAGAGTCTGCCGCTCTTAACCACTATACCATGCTGGCTCTCTAGAAATAATCTACCCTTCCAAAATGTGAAAATCCACATAGACTGAATTACTTTGCAGAATCCTACCTAGCCTTATATGAACCACAGTATTAAGTGTTATCTTTTCCTGTATTTTTCTCCTAATTTGCATTTCTCCCCCTTCCATTATTTGGACGAAGATATTATTTATGGCCCTCACAATTGTATCCCTATTGTGTAAACGATCTCCATTCTTGGATGGTAACTGATATGTAGTCTTCTCCTTCTGCTCCTTAAAAATCCAATTAAATTTTTGGAGATGAATATTCACCTTTTGGGTCTCTAATTCCGAAGCATTGTGGTCAGCCTGAATAAACTGTGCTGATGTTTCCAGTCTGTTCACTGAAGTCAATGCAATTTTTTTTTAATGTCCCTGGGTAAAGTTGGTCCTTTTGAAATCAAAATGACGGCTCAAGATTGTAATGGAAACAGGGCACATCCTGTATCCTGCTAGTTAATGAAGTGCACTTATTCTTTTTATTTATTTTTTTCTAAAAAAGGAAGACTCTTCATATTTAAATCTATTACAAATCCTGGCAGAACACACTGCTTCGAGCAACAGCGATGTTAGTGTGATTCCATTCAGTTTAAATTATGCAAACTTGGCACTTTTCAATAAATTGCATGAATTAAAAAAAAGAAAGGAAGAAAACTTTCCTTTTGAGCAGGCAGGTCTGCAGTGGAAATCCTGGGTGTTTGGAATGACTTTGGGTTTCCTTGACAGTCAAGTAGAAATGGGAGTTATTCACGGCAAATATAGCTCTTCCTTGGCTCTTCCTCCTGTCTGTTCCTAAGAAAAGGGAATTGTCAGGTTTAAGACAGCCTAGCAAAATCTGTTCTCTGAGTACTCCAGACTCAAATGTTTTTTTAAGCAGATTTTGTGGTTTGAATATTCTTCTTTTACAGATGATTTTAAATCTTCTGCTTTATTAAGTTTAAGCTGCTGATTTCTCCCAAGGAGAGAAAATCAGCATCCGTAGTGAGGTAAGGCCTTATAACAACAGCTCCAAAGATAGAACTTCCTTCTAGGTTTCTTACGATCTTTTACTTCCACCCCCGCCTTTAAACCTCACAACATTCCTGTGAGGTGGTTTAGGCAATGACTCATTAGGTTGAACCAAATGAAACTTTGGGCATTTCATGTATTCCCATGTATTTCCCCCCCTTTAAAATAACTGGCACAGGATCCTGATTTGGACAGAATCATGGGTTTCCAGTGTCCGTGTGGGGCCATAGAATCATAGAGTTGGAAGGGACCACCAGGGCCATCAAGTCCAACCCCCTGCACAATGCAGGAAATTCACAACTACCTCCCCCCTCCACACCCCTAGTGACCAGAAGATGGCCAAGATGCCCTCCCTCTCATCATCTGCCTAAGGTCACAGAATCAGCATTACTGACAGATGGCCATCTAACCTCTTCTTAAAAACCTCCAGGGAAGGAGAGCTTACCACCTCCCGAGGAAGCCTGTTCCACTGAGGAACCGCTCTAACTGTTAGAAAATTCTTCCTAATGTCTAGACGGAAACTCTTCTGATTTAATTTTAACCCGTTGGTTCTGGTCCGACCTTCTGGGGCAACAGAAAACAACTCGGAACCCTCCTCTATATGACAGCCCTTCAAGTACTTGAACATGGTTATCATATCCCCTCTCAGTCTTCTCCTCTTCAGGCTAAACATACCCAGCTCCTTCAACCTTTCCTCATAGGACTTGGTCTCCAGACCCCTCACCATCTTTGTTGCCCTTCTCTGGACACGTTCCAGCTTGTGTACATCTTTCTTAAATTGTGGTGCCTGGAGATCTCCAGAAATTACAGCTCATCTCCAGATGACAAAGATCAGTTCCCTGGAGAAAATGGCTGCTTTGGAGGGTGGACTCTATATTATTACACCACCATTGAAGTCCCTCGCCTCTAGGGTTGCCAGGTCCCTCTTCGCCACTGGTGGGAGGTTTTGGGGTGGAGCCTGAGGAGAGCGGGGTTTGGGGAGGGACTTCAATGCCACGGAGTCCAATTGCCAAAGCGGCCATTTTCTCCAGGCAAACTGATCTCTATTGGCTGGAGATCCGTTGTAAAAGCAGGGGATCTCCAACTACTACCTGGAGGTTGGTAACTCTACTCGCCTCCTAAATCCTGCCCTCCCCAGCCACCGCCTCCGTATCTCCAGGAATTTTCCAACACGGAGTTGGCAACCCTACATAGCACCATGGGGAAGGGGCTTAAGTTCTCCCTCACAACTTTCTCCAGCTTTGAAATGGTCTGATGATAGGGTTGCCAACCTCCAGGTGGTGGCTGGAGATCTTCCCCTGGAGAAAATGGCCGCTTTGGCAATTGGACTCTATGGCATTGAAGTCCCTCCCCAGACCCTGCCCTTCTCAGGCTCCACCCCCCAAATCTCCAGGTATTTCCCAACCCAGAGCTGGCAACCCTATCCCATGAAGCTACTGTTGCTTCTTGGGGTTAACTGTACAGTTCCTACATCAAAACGTAATTGTTTATCCTGGCAGAGCAAATAGCATCTTTCTCTGCCGTTCCAGTTCAGGAAAAGGCACGGGGGGAGGGGAAGGGGCAGTGGAGCTTAAGAAGCCCCGTCCCCATGTGTTCCCGAGACAAATCAGGGTAAAGTATACTGTTTGGTGTGTGTAGTGCTTAAGAGCGGTTAAGAGCAGTGATTTGGAGGTGTGGACTCTAATCTGGAGAACCAGGTTTGATTCCCCACTCCTCCACATTAGCGGCGGAGGCTAATCTGATGAACTGGGTTGGTTTCCCCATTCCTTCACATGAAGCCAGCTGGGTGACCTTGGGCTGGTCACACTCTCTCAGCCCCACCTACCTCCCAGGATGTCTGTTGTGGGGAGAGGAAGGGAAGGTGATTGTAAGCTGGTTTGATTCTTCCGTAAGTGGTAGAGAAAGTTGGCATATAAAAACCAACTCCTCCTGCTCCTGCTCGTCCGCCTGCTCGTCCTCCTCCTCCTCCGCCTCCTCCTTCGAAAACAAATTGCTTTGGCGCTCTGTATATGGGCGAACCTCAGTGTCAGGTGTGTTTTGACCTGAAGAGATAGTGGCTAGTTCAAAATTCCCCTGGGCCGTTGGGGAATTGAACCCAGGTCTCGCCGGTTCAAATCTAGCACTCTTATCCGTCACACCATAATCACCCTTTTTGTCCTCCTGCATCCATGCTGCCAAACCCTGCACCCCCCTCCGCCGCCACCTTGGTTATTTGTGAAAGGAGTAGATGGATGGCCAGAGAGAAGTGGAGTGCAAATTGTTTCATCCTGACAGCACCGTGGGGGCCTTCTAAGCCCTTGCAGCCTCGCCTGCCCCCCTCACATTGGGGAGTGATTAACATTTTTTTTTGACAGGCAAGTTAAAATATAATTTGCCCCGATGACGGATGGTAATGAAAAAGCGAAGAGCAGGTGAGTTAGATTTAGTGCCTGGGGGTGCTAAAGTTCCGTGATAACTTTTGCGGGGTTTTTATTAACCTCATTATGCTGTTGTGTTCGCAGTAATGATATCCATTTTTACTCTGTGTGTTTTATGTCGGTAAGAGTGGCCGCGAGGCTACTGTAGCTGTTTACAAATGCTCAATGCTCTTTTTTGGGGGGCGGGGGGGTGTTTTCTTGTTCAGGGTACAATAATTATTGCAATGGGATTTTTGGAAGGCTGGTTCTTCCATCCAGAGCTGCAGCGTCTGATCAATTAATTGATTCTAGTCAATTGATGACCTTTCTGTGTGGGTGTGTAAAGTGCCGTCAAGTCACAGCTGACTTATGGCAGCCCCGTAGGGTTTTCAAGGCAAGAGACGCTCGGAGGTGGTTTGCCATTGGCTGCCTCTGCGTGGGCTGAGAGAGTTCTGAGAGAGCTGTGACTGGCCCAAGGTCACCCAGCAGGCTTCATGTGGAGGAGGGTGGAATCGAACCCCGCCACTCTTAACCACTACTCCACGCTGGCTTTGGATTGATTAAAAAGAAACCCTTGATATATAATGCAGCAGATTTTTAATGAAAAAAACATTTGCTATTTGAGGTGGACGTACATCACATTTCCCTGTTGGATCAAATAATTTTTTTTGCAATAAAAAACCTGCAAAAACTATTATACCAGAGGCGACAGTGGGACAAAGGGGATCTGTGTGCCACACCATGGGAGGTGAACTTTCCCTTTGACCATTAAGTTCTTTTAAAAACGATCGTATGCTTCCAACTTGTGTGAATGTTTTGGAAATAGAAAGGAGCGGTCATGGTTTGGGTAAGCGAGCACCTGTTTTTAGGGTTGCCAACCTCCAGGTACTAGCTGGAGATCTCCTGCTCGTACCTGGGGAGAGGAAGGGAAGGAGATTGTAAGCCGGTTTGGTTCTTTCTTAAGTGGTAGAGAAAATCGGCATATAAAAACCAGCTGCTCCTCCTCCTCCTCCTTCTTCTTCTATTGCAAGCTGGGGAAAATGACACAGGAGGAAAGGATAAAGCCCCCTTTCCTTCGATGGTCCTGATTTGAATTGGACCTATGTGCACCTGGGAATTGCATTGCCAGCAGGGAACTTCAGGCACACTTGTCCATCATGTGGAATTCTTAGCCTGATTCAGCACTTTGTTACTCAAGTAGTGTGTTTGGGAAAGATCTTTCTCTACCTCTAGAACTTCCAAGCCCCTGTGGAGAGCAGGGAATCCCAGCTTAGGTTGCCTGCTGCTCCTCAGAGCAGTGGAAGGAATTTATTTTAAATGGCTGCATTGTGTGTGGTGCTATATCCCTTTCTAAAAAAACCTGGATGTGACATAGGGTAGCTCTAGGAATCACCAGAAACTCTATGGTCTAGTTTCTGATGATTCCTAGAGCTACCATATGTCACTTCCAGGTTTTTACTAGAGCACAAGAGTGCGCCACTGGTTGGATGCCTGCCTGCTTGCCCACACCGGGAGGGGGGGTGGCCATCTGGGGCAGCGGCCTGCTTGGGGCTTGGTCGGCTAATTTTCAAGTTGATAATTTTGTATGGCCCACGAATGATGTTATAAATATCCAAATAGCCCTTGGTGGAAAAAAGGTACCACAGCTGGTTTTACGCCCCCCCCCATTTCCCCTTCCACAATCTTCCTGACAAATGCCAGGCACTGCTTTGCAACCCTGTCTACCTGTGACCTTGAAGAGTTGCTGCTAGTTGGACTTGACACTGGTAACGTAGATGGACCAATGGTGGTTGTGAGGATAGGGTTGCCAGGTCCCTCTTCACCACCAGCAGGAGGGTTTTGGGGTGGAGCCTGAGGATGGTGGGGTTTGGGGAGGGGAGGAACTTCAATGCCATAGAGTCCAATTGCCAAAGCAGCCATTTCCTCCAGGTGAACTGATCTCTATCAGCTGGACATCAGTTGTAATAGCAGGAGATATCCAGCTAGTACCTGGAGGTTGGAAACCCTAGCCAATGGTCTGATTCAGTGTAAAGGCAGCTTCAAGAACTCCATTGTTTTTAATACTGAGGGGCTAACTTGACAGCTGTGAGGGGTTGAAAAAGAATCTCTCCCCAGCTAGATTGCCAGGGATCTTGTGGTTTTGCGACTTTTCCTCAAAGCTTCTTTCCCAAAGCCCAGCGCTCCCTATTTGCAGAGCTGTCAGCCTTTGTGATGGCTTTGTTACATTTAGAACAGCTCCGCCTGTTAGGGAGACTCACTTTGGCTTTGCTTGAGAATCTCCCGCTCATGATCTCCAGGGGCCCTTCGGACATTCCTGATTCCAACCCAACTTTTCAACCTCATTATCCTTTTTCTAGATGGGTTTTCGCAACAACAGTGCACAATAGAAATGCACTCGGAGGGATAAACATGATGATTCGGGCCTTTTATTGAGACTGTTTCCGTTTTTAGTTCCGAATCCTTGTGGGCGCCTGCCTTGCCTTGCCAATTCTTGCCTGGCATGGCTGCTTGTGTTGATGGAGAAGAAAATGTGGGTCCCTTTAGGTTTGTCTCCTTGCCAGCTTCGCTGCAGCCTGCTTGATGATTTTGGGTGTCTGCCTTTTGGAGACGCAAGGACTTGCTGTGTCTCGGTTGAGATTTCCTAAAGCCCAATCTGGGCGGCCAGCACAGAGAGGGGGAAGTGAGCAATGTTAGGAATGGGGGTGGTGGGGTACCATAAAGCTACCGTATCGTAAAACACTAAAACCATTCAAACAGGATCAATCCTGTGAGATTTTACAAGATTCTCCTTTTTTTTCTTTGTGATCTTTCTGCATCACACCATTAGGAACTGCTCAAGGTCTTGTGCTAGGGTTGCCAACCTCCAGGCTGGGCCTGGAGATCTCCCAGAATTACAACTGATCTCCAGATGACAGAGATCAGTTCCCCTGGGCAAAATGGCTGCTTTGGGGGGTGGACTCTATGGCATTATACCCTGCTGAGCTCCCTCCCCTCCTCAAATCCCACCCTTATAAGAACATAAAAAAGCCATGCTGGATCAGAACAAGGTCCATCAAGTCCAGCAGTCTGTTCACACAGTGGCCAACCAGATGTCTCTAGGAAGCCCCCAAAACAAGACAACTGCAGCAGGCTCCACCCCCAGGAAATCTCCAGGAATTTCCCAACCCAGTGTTGGCATCCTTATCTTGCTCAGAGTCATGATCGGAACCTTCTGGAGCGATGCTGAAGGGTTATCTTTGGTTTGACTCCACCCACCCCAGCTCTAAATGGCTGGGCTGGCACCTCCTCTGTCAGTTCTTCTTTGACCTGAGTAGCCGTCACATCAAGAGGAACTTTCTCTGTGAAAATAGTTTTGATCTGAGCTAAGCAGTCATTTTCCTCACGGTATTGAACTTGGCCTGGCTTACTCTTTACTCTTCATCTGTTATGTTGGTTGGACTTTTCTTTTCCTGGCTTTCGAGTGAACTTTACCTTGCTTAGTATGTTGCCCTGGTTTAGTGACCTGGTTGTACGGCTCTTCATTTTTTCTCTGATGAGATCTGGTGATTGTCTGTGGGGCTTAGTAGCATCTTCAACAGGGGCGGGAACCTTTTTTCCACCAAGGGCTATTTGGATATTTATAACATCATTCGTGGGCCATACAAAATTATCAACTTGAAAATTAGCCGACCAAGCCCCAAGCAGGCCGCTGCCCCAGATGGCCACCCCCCCTCCCGGTGTGGGCAAGCCAGCAGGCATCCAACCGGTGGCACACTCTTGTGCTCTTGTGCACATTGCCATCTCTGATCAAAACCTATATCCTGAGGATGCTGATTTTTAAAAAAATGTTAAAAGGTGTGCTGTGCTGAGCTCCTTAGGGGATAGATGTGATCAGTAAATAACTGCCTTAAATAGGCGTTACGTCATCTTAATGCAGATGTGATATTTAATGATGATAACTGCTTCTGTCAACTAAAGATCACGGGCAAATGATTTATGATTCGGAAAATGGGCACTTGTAAATGCATCACCTGAATGAAAAGCTTGGGTGCATTCCATCTCCAGCGGTAATAGACCCATCTAGGAACATATATTTATTTGTTATTTATCTCTGCATCTATGCATGTATATTTTTATTGTACCTTTCCAAGGAACTCAAGATGGTATATGTCATCTCCCATCCCCAATTTATCTTCAGTCCAGTGGCCCTGACTTGGATGGCCCAGGCAAGCCTAATCTCATTAGATCTTAGAAGCTAAGCAGGTTGGCCTTGGTTGGTACTTGGAAGGGAGACCAGCAAGGAAGTCCAGGGTCACTATGCAGAGGCAGGCAATGGCAAACCACTGGCTTGCTATGCCTCCAAACCTTTCATTAGAGTGCTCAAGGAGGAGGAGGAATGGCGTGGGGATGTGTGAGCCTAATGATTCCTTAGGAATATTTGAATGGAATAGTACAGGTTGAGTATCCCTTATCCGGACATCCGATATCTGGACTGATCCGAAAACCGAATGTTTTGACCCAGCATGCAGGAATTACTCACAGGCCCTCAGCAGCGCCATTGATGGCTCAATGTACATAACATTGTTAAAAATATTGCTTAAAATTACATTCAGGCTATGTGTATAAAGTATACATAATGCATAAATGATTTTTTTTGTTTAGACTTCGGTCCCATCCCCAAGATATCTCATTATGTATATGCAAAAATTCTAAAATATTCAAAAATATGGAAAGATCCAAAATACGGACCACTTCTGGTCTCAAGTAGTCCGGATAAGGGATACTCAGCCTGTATTGGCTTGTTGCAATGTATCTCATAAACTCATGGTAGAGGCAATGTTCACACTTCCTGGTTCACAGCCCTGTTTCTTAAACCAGCTTTGACAGGCGATGCAACATAGTTACATCCAGTGGGTTTTGACAACCATAAGCTGTTGTTCTGCAGGGTTGTTTCTGCTTTGCCGGTAAGGATTCCTAAATGCAGACCCAAAGCAACTATAAATTATTTGTCCTTTCTCGCAAGTCCATCCTGAGTCAGCTTCCTCTTTTGTGTACCTAGAGGTCACAGCCTGGTTGCTATTCATATCTTCTCTGTCTCCCTTTCTGCGGTTATATATTTGTTTTCTTCCCAGTCAGAATGCCACAACCCCTCACCTTTAATTTCCCCGCTTTCTCTCCCGGATGCATTTGTATTTCGCGATTGTAATCTATGCTAACGTAATGCTATTCTGCAGATGTCTTCAAGCGAAAGGGTGGGTGAGGGTCTTTCTTTTGTGCTCGAACTTCACCTTTCCTTTCAGATCAATATAGATAAATGTTGCTCTCCAGAAGGAAGATTATTTTGGGCGAAGGAGCTGACCATGGAAAGAATTCTCTCGCAGCCGCGATGAATACAAAGGTGTTTTCAGCGTTGAATAAACCCGGCAAATGTAATCTTCTCGCTATTTTTAGAAGACAATTCTTTCACATCCTTGCTGGGAATTCTGGGGGAAAGGAGAACTTTCCCTGTTGGGGAATGAGCGATACACAATGGCAGGCAGTTTTGGAAATGGATTTTTGGTGCAGCTGCATTCGGATGGCATGGACCAACTCGGTTACGTTTGAGATGGGAATCAATCTGTTTGTTTCTCGAGCTCGCACACTCATTCCTGCCTGCACCTACTGTTCACAACGTATTATTGTGTGTGTGTGTTTGTGTCTGTCTGCTGCCTGAGAAGTCACTTCTTGCATTTAATGAGGTGTGCTCTAATACACTAAAGGCAATGCTTCAGTAAACCTGTTAGACTTTAAGGTGCCGCAAGGTGCCTGTCTGTTAGAGTTTGAAGACTTTCTGGTGGAGGACGTCTTCAGTCTTTCCACTGTTTGCTGTGATGTCTGGATTTGGGTGCTTTAGCAAACTGGGAGTTGCCCATAAACTGAGATCTTAAATTGGTGTTCGGATTTGGTTGTGCACGTGTGGGGGAGGGGGGAGCAAGCAAGACAAAAAATAAACCCGACGTTATCAACAAGAACAAGCTGGAGTTTGTTTATGATATGTGACTCTAACTCTATTCATTTCACTTCCACGTGGCAAAGTTTGTTTCAAGATCCATTGCAAAGAAGCATATCTGCTCTGCCTGGGGAAGAAATATACATGAGTGGGGGGGGGGGAAAGACATTACCCCCAAAAGCAACATTCACATTGATTTTGTACATGTTTGACATTCCAACAAATTGTTTTTAACCCATGTATTTGGTTAGAAGGCATCCCTGGAATTCCTCCTGTCACTCATCTGCCTCTTTATCAGATCCAGACCTGTTTCCCTATGTAGATGAAGAAGAGTTGGTTTTTATATGCTGGCTTTCTCTACCACTTAAGGAAGAATCAAACTGGTTTACAAGCTCCTTTCCTTCCCCTCCCCACAACAGACACCCTGTGAGGTAGGTGGGGCTGAGAGAGCTCTAAGAGAGCTGTGACTAAGCCCAAGGTAACCCAGCTGGCTTCATGTGTAGGAGTGGGGAAATCAGCCCGGTTCACCAGATTAGCCTCTGCCGCTCATGTGGAGGAGTTAGGAATCAAACCTGGTTCTCCAGATCAGAGTCCACCGCTCCAAACACAGCTCTTAACCACTACACCACACTGGCTGTTGGGGGGAGAGGAAGGGAAGGCAATTGTAAGCCACTTTGAGACTCCTTAAAGACAGAGAAAAGCAGGGTATAAAAATAGTACGAGTAGGTGCGGTTTGGGGGCAAAATGGGGCTGTGGCTGAGTATACCTGCTTTGTTTGCTGTAGGGCCCAAGAACAATCCCTGGCAACTCCCGTTAAAGATCTCAGGTAGCCAGTATCAGGAAGCTCTCTCTCTCTGCTTGACACCTTGGAGAGGAATTGTGGTGTTGAGGATAGAGTATTGGCTAGGACTCAGGAGATGCAGGTTCAAATCCCCTTTAGGTACATCGCGTGACTGTGGGGCGGTCATTCTCTCTCGGGCTAACCTATTTTACAGCGTTATTGTGGTGACAAAAATGGGGAAGAGTACTGCCTTAGATGCCCCGTGGTCCTACTCGGTAAAAGGCAGCCTCATGTGTTCCACATATAGGGAGGTCTTTCTGAATGATGGTGGAGGTCTTGTCTTTTGCTGTTCATGTTCATGGAACAAGTGATAGGCTACCAGTCAGTTAACATATGAACAACATCATTCAATGCTTAAGTACTCTTCATTCCTGCACCATCTAGGAAGCCTCTTCTCTCATTCTACGTTCTTTGCAATCTTATTTGGGCGGGGGGGATGAAATGCCTTTAATTGCCAACTTGTGCTGTTTTCTCCACCTCCTTTGGGGTCTCCCCTCTCCCATGAAAAAGGCTTTTCAACGTACATATGTTAGGAAAGGAGCCATGCATTCCTCTCAATAACTAGTAGCTACATTTTGCCTTTCTGTCTGTCTCTTTCCCCCCCCCCCCTGTTTTGTTTTCAGAGTTGAGCCCTTGCCAACGTAATTGCTCAGCCAATGGATTCTGGCCACTGGCAGCTTCCCATTGTACGGCGTAATTAAAATTCGAGGAGAACGTCTGCTAAGCGCAGAACCGTTTGACAGCATTTGACTGCGGTGTGCTTCTAGTTATTGCAATTATAACCGAATTGTTACAGTATTGTTTGTGTGTTTTTATAGTGGCTAATCTGTGTTTGCAAGAACACAATCAGGAGTGATTTGGGAATAGTGGATTTCTTTGTGAATTGAACGTGTTGACATAGATTTGCTTCTTGGAGACGACCTCCTGATATGTTCAGATTGCGTTGACAAGATGCCTGGTTTGGTGTGTGTGTGTGTGTGTGTGTGTGTGTGCGGTATAGTGAGAATTGGGTCTCCTTGCTTATTTTCTGCTTCACTGTGATAAAAGCACTGAGTAAAAAAAACATTTTTTCCTTCGAATACCGTGGGCCTTTTTTGTTCCTTTGATTGTTTGTGAAAGGGGGTAGCTGTCAGCTTATGAAGAAGATGAGCTTGCTTCTGTTAAAAGGGAAGTTATATAAGGAATGGCTGAGCGTGGATCTGAGATGGCACCTTCTGCCTCTCAGTACTGAGAACATTTCTCAAGGCTACAGTAGTATCTGAGATGTAAGTCTCTCCTTATTTGCTTCTTGCCTACTTACGACAAAAAAACAAGCTGAATTTTCGTCATCCATCACAGCAAGAATTCCTCCTTCCGGACATTTCCCCAACATATGTTAGCAGGCAGCCTCATCCATCTGGTTTAGAAGTCCAGAGGAAACCAGGGTTTCTGGTGGCAAGGAAGCAGCATGAGTGAAACACGGACCTAGAATGACTTACTGCAACCTAGCAGTAAATTGAAGGTAGCCAGCTGAAGCGGCCCTATTTCTCACGGAGGCTGCTACAGCTCTGATCTGTATTAACCACTATGTACCTGCCAGGTAGAAAGGCAGGCCCTGACCTGAACGGCCAAGGCTAGCCCGATATCATTACATCTCAGAAACTAAGCAGGGTCGGCTCTGGTTAGTGTTTGGATGGGAGACCACCAAGGAAGGGAGGGACTGTGGCTCAGTGGTAGAGCATCTGCTTGGCATGTGGAAGATCCCAGGTTCAATCCCTGACATCTCCAGTTAAAGGGACCAGGCAAGTAGGTGGGCAGCTCGGTGGATCGGCGGGATTTTACCTGCCACCACCGGGCACTTGGCAACCCTAGTGAGCAAACTGCATTCAGATGCAACAACAAACCATGGCTTGTCATTATGAAAACCAGCACGGAAATAACTTGTGCAACTGCTGTTTCTCTTCCCCTTCACATGCACTGCTGGAGAATTGGAAAGTTTTGTATATCCAATAACCATCACTCATCGTTTTCCCAAATCAGACTAAAAAAAACAAAACAAAAGTTGGAATCCTTATTAGCAGGCAAGAGAACAAACAATTTTTTCCATTTCATCTAATTTGGACAAAAAAGATAAACTATAATACATTGCAAAAGATGAGTTATCTAAACAAGATAAATGACAGTGCTCTGGAAGCATTAGTCATGGAATGAACTGGAAGGAAGGTGACCTTGGATTTGATCCTGAGTAGTACCTAGGTTCAGGTGTGGGAAGCAGAAGTGGGGGAATAACTAGGGAACAACCCCGGGACTAACAACTTCAACATATATGTGAGCTGTAAGTTGCCTGGAAAGTCCAACACGACCACATTCAACTTTAAAAGAGGCAACTTTCCAAGACGAGGATATGAGATAAAGGGAAAATAAAAGGGAAAGGGACAGGGAAGTGAAATCTCTTCAGGATGATAATTCAAGTAGATGTTCATCTGGAATGCACAACATTGACTGTGAAGGGCAGAAACAGTGCCAGAGAGAGGCCAACAAGGTTAGCAACTGGAGCCAAGGAAGCTGGAAAGCGCAAGTCAGCCCTCTTCAGAAAGTAGAAGTTTGGAAGAAAATGGGAAATATCAGAGCTAGCACAAACTCTGGTGAAAGAAATGCCAGAAGTAAGTCAAGCCGAAAGGAATTTGAGGAGCACGTCACTAGAAACATGAGCACAAACAGCAAGAACTTCTGTAAACATCAGGAGCAGAGAAACAGCAAGGGAAACTGAACACAGCACACATGGTGCCTCTGGAATGGCCAGGTATAATTACTAGGGGTTTGGACTTTGACCCTTGTGAGGTCAACCAAACAGTCCTTTCTGGATCTCGGCCTCCAGCTGACCATGGCTAGTTCTGGCTCCTTCAATGCACTTCCAGCTTCTCCCACATTTTCCAAACCTAAATTTGGGTATGGCTGCTTGCCAATTTTGTCCAGGGTGTCTTCACAACAGGCCCTTTGCTCCACAAACAGAGAACCCAACTGTTAGTCACACATATCACACACAGTTCTGTTTTGAACAGAAGCAGCATTTCAGGAGGCAAGCTGTGTGTGTGTGTTAAGTGCCTCAAGTCGCTTCCAACTCACGGCGATCCTATGAATCAATGTCCTCCACAATGTCCTATCATTAACAGCCTTGCTCATGTCTTGCAAACAGAGGACTGTGGCTTCTTTTATAGAGTCAATCCATCTCACGTTGGGTCTTCCTCTTATCCTGCTGCCTTCAACATTTCCTAGCATGATTGTCTTTTCCAGTGACTCTTGTCTTCTCAGAATGTGACCAAGCTACACCAAGTTGTTTTGGACTGTTATTTTATGCGCATATGTGTGTATCCACACACACATGCGCATAAAATAACAGTCCAAAACAACCAGCAGTGGAAAATCAATTTCTCATTCAAATAACATTCTCCAAAGATTGTCACATTCAATAAATTTTTGTTGGGAAACTTAGGCAGTCAATAGGATTAATTCATCACTAGCAAGATTAGAATATAAATGTTTAATTTTTTTCCATCTTCTCCTTTGCATTTTTCTTCGTGCTTTCCTGAAGAGACTGGCTGTTTGAAACAGCTTGATGTGATCTCATCACTGTGCAATGTTGGGTGCCAGGGAGGTTAATTTATATTTCAGCTTTATGAAGTAATGATAATGCGGTTGCTTTAGGAATAACAGCAAGCAGGGGTGCGGTGTTTTCGTTAGATTTATCAATTAGATCAGCTGATTAAAAACATTTTAATCAACTAAAAAAAAAGAGTCTCCAAAGAACCAGTCGATAGATTAATTGTTTTTAATAAAAGTGCTTGTAAAATATGCAGACGGCAGGCTCTATCCTACAAGAGATATTCTCTTCCATGTTCTCATACAGTATACCCCTTCCTCTTGAAAGCTTATACCCCAAAAATCTTGTTAGTCTCTAAGGTACTACTGAACTCGATGCTAGCTCTTCTGCTGCAGACTAACATGGCTACCCTCTGAAACTATACCTCTTCTGAGACATTAACCTTGTTCATGTGTTACAACAAATGGGTATACATCCTAAATATACACACATAGATTGTTCATGCATGGAACAATCCCTTCCTCCTCCGCCACCATGGTCCTGTACAGCATCTGGCCCCCATGGCAATTGTAAAGTGAAGGAATTCTAGCAGAAAATAGCAGCAAGTATCATCTAGTTTGGCCCTGCGTCAGATGCTTGGTCTGTCAAGGTCAGCACTGTCTACTCTGACTGGCAGTGGTTAAGAGTGGTGGTTTGGAGCGGTGGACTCTGATCTGGAGAACCGGGTTTGATTCCCCACTCCTCCACATGAGCGGCGGAAGCTAATCTGGTGAACTGGATTTGTTTCCCCACTCCTACACACGAAGCCAGCTGGGTGACCTAGGGCTAGTCACAGCTCTCTCAGCCCCACCTACCTCACAGGGTGTCTGTTGTGGGGAAGGGAAGGTGATTGTAAGCTAGTTTGATTCTTCCGTAAGTGGTAGAGAAAGTCGGCATATAAAAACCAACTACTACTCCTCCTCCCCTTCCTTCCTTCCTTCCTTCCTTCCTTCCTTCCTTCCTTCCTTCCTTCCTTCCTTCCTTCCTTTCTTTCTTTCTTTCTTTTTTTCTTTCTTTCTTTCTTTCTTTCTTTCTTTCTTTCTTTCTTTCTTTCTTTCTTTCTTTCTTTCTTTCTTTCTTTCTTTCTTTCTTTCTTTCTTTCTTTCTTTCTTATCAGCTCCCACCTCATCCTTTTTTTCTGAAGAGAAAAGGGATTGAACTTGAGGCCGTCTTGAGGCAAAATTCATGGTCTACCACAGGGGTGTCAAACATAAGGCCCTGGGGCTGGATACGGCTCCTTGAGAGCTCTTATCCGGCCCGCGAGCCAACCGAGGCAGCCACCCCCCTCTCCCGAGGTGTCAATGATCAAATACTATTAAATGAAAGAAAATACTGTAAGAGTGTTATTGTTTTAAGAATGTTCGTATTTTAAGTAAAACTAACATCATTAATTGGCTTTGCCTGTGTCTTCTATCAAGTTTGTATCTCAGGTACCTAGCATTAAATTTTATGGTATACCTGGCCCCGCCCGACCAAGTGACATTTATGTCATATCCAGCCCTCGTAACAAATGCGTTTGACACCCCTGATGTATACTGCATGTAGGTGGTATACTTGCATTCCAGAGGTCACACATGAGTTACGGGCAGACTTTGTCACTGTGCTTCTCTTCATTCCCTATGCGTATTCATTCTTCCCCACAATATAACCTCTGAAAAACAGCTTGAATTGTGCTATATTCAGAATGAGCCTTTTCAAGGAAAGTAGAAGCCAGCAGGCCAGCATGTGATGGTTGGTTTTCCCTCTGCCTTATGATTCCTGCCTGAAAAAGGGAATACTTTGGAGCTTTGCTTGGGGTATATTTAATGGTCTGGGCATTTTGACGTGGGTAATTAATCATCTAAAAGACGTGGAACTCAAAATTAGCATATAATATAATGTAATAAGCCCCTTTAAAAATTTGCATAAAAGGTGATTGAGTGTTGCATTTCAGTTTAATTGGGTCTGATGAACCCTCATGCGTATCCAGTAGTAAAAATTTAAATTATGGGGTTCAACTGTGGCTTCATTGTAAAATAAATTCCAAGGGAAACACTGTTGTTGGCGCATAAGGATTTTGGTTTTGTGTGTAATTATTTCTACCTACTTATTAACACATCATTATGTTCCGTAAGCATAATGTAGAAAATACTTTTTTTTAAGTTTCTAAATGTCTTTTATTTGCAATCAGTAACCTTCCAAAAAGTAATGATCGCAGCCCTCTCTGCAGTGTCTTCACAGAAATATGATGGTACATTAGCTTTGAACAGTTCGAAATGTATAATTCATGGCTGTTTAGTGGATTTTGCAAATTTCCTGGTTGTGTACAGCTGTTAATCTGTAAGGTTCACTGGAAAACAAATTTTAGTAATGTTGCCGCCTTATGTGGGTTTAGAGAAATTACCAGTTGCGATGGCTTTTCCGACCGGAGTTCCGAAAAAAGCTCTGTAAACCTGGGAAAACACCTCGGGTTTTTATGAATGCTGATTAAATAATGGGCAGAAATCACACACAGCATCTTTGGTGGCTTGAATTAATTTAAATTCTTACTTTCTGTTGCATTCAAACTCAAACCAGGTGCCTTGTGTCTGCTGTTACGGATTTCTTTGACTTTCTAACTTAATCTCTTTTTTTTTTAAGTTAAAGGGTAGGAATGCATGCTAACCATAACACCCAGTTTTTGATGCTTTGCCATATGAACAAATCAATAGTGGGAAATAGGGCTGCCAGGTCCCTTCTCTCTTCTGGTGGGAAGGTATGGGGCTGAGGTTGGGATTGGCTGCTCGCGTGTGCATCACTTCCTGGAAGTGCCACCTTGCGAGGGGCTTTTTCCTCTTAGTTTGAGTGGTAAAGCGGCCCTTTACCACTAAAACTAAGAGGAAAAGGCCCCTTGCGAGGCGGCACTTCCAGTTGTAAACCGGAAGTGCCGTGCGGGCGGTATGTACGCGCATGTGCACGTTTGCCTGCCGACCCTCAGGTGGTCGGCGGGCAGAAAGGTAAATTACCGGGGGTTCGCCTGCCACCACTGGGCACCTGGCAACCCTAGTGGGAAATGAGCACTGCAATCCAAACTTGCTCGCATAGGCAGGTTTAAACCCACTGCAGGTTTAATCCCACTGCGTTGTCCCTTGGTAGGTTTTAGGCACAATCTACCAAGATTTCCTTGTGCAAGAAGACCTGCTGAAATGAACTGGAACTGGGTAAGACTGTGGATTTATCTGAATGGGACCAGTGGACTATACTTGGAACCTGTTATGGCACCAATTGATGGGTTTAATTTCCCAGTGCTAATTCACTGCCGGTTCTTATTAAATAATTTACAGCACTGCCGTCTTGTAATGACTTGGGTGACATTTTATAGCCCGCAGTACATTTTTTTACAGGCCTGGCATTTTGAAAAGCCACACTTCTTATTTATGGCATATATGTGCACTGATGCGCTTTTGTTTTCTTCTTATGCAATATTTATACATTGCTGGTAATGGCTGCTGTCATCTGTAGCATCTCTTTCTGAACAAGCACCAATCTATCTAGAAGGATTCTTTAACCGATGAAGGAACTGCTGTTTGGGTTTCCAGCAATTTTCTAGGCAGTTTGTTTTTGTAGCCCATAGTTAAATGACCTTCCCCCCTCCCCTTTTGGTTTATTTACTTTGCAGTGGTCTTTTTCATGATAATAAGTGAATATACATGATCAATGGCAAGGATACATTTGCAAAAGTGTTTGGAAACAGGGCTTAATGTTTGAAGCGATGCATTATAA
Organism: Euleptes europaea; assembly: GCF_029931775.1. Classification (NCBI taxonomy): domain Eukaryota; kingdom Metazoa; phylum Chordata; class Lepidosauria; order Squamata; family Sphaerodactylidae; genus Euleptes; species Euleptes europaea. The sequence continues at coordinate 53,137,503 of NC_079324.1, read as the reverse complement.
ACAGATTTGCAATCCTGCACAATAATGGGCTCTTTAAGCGCGTTTATAATGCATTGCTTCAAACATTAAGCCCTGTTTCCAAACACTTTTGCAAATGTATCCTTGCCATTGATCGTGTATATTCACTTATGAGCCTCGTGGCGCAGAGTGGTAAGCTGCAGTACTGCAGTCCAAACTCTGCTCACGACCTGAGTTTGATCCCGATGGAAGTTGGTTTCAGGTAGCCGGCTCAAGGCTGACTCAGCCTTCCATCCTTCCGAGGTCGGTAAAATGAGTACCCAACTTGCTGGGGGTAAAGGGAGGATGACTGGGGAAGGCACTGGCAAACCACCCCATAAACAAAGTCTGCCTATTAAACTTAGGGATGTGACATCACCCCATGGGTCAGCAATGGGTCAGGAATGACCCTCCACCTTTTTCGATGGCGAAGCCTCGCTGCTCACTATGGGGCATTTCCCCTCTTTTTAAATTTTAAATGTTTTTTTTTTAAGGGTTTTCTGCCTCCATGGCGGCTGGGAAGCCTCGGAGGAGGGGGCCCGACTGCGCCGCTTCCAGCTGCCGCGGATCCACCCCTCCTTCATGAATGGGCTACCTGTCTTACCTCATTCCTCTCACTCCTAGAGCCCACATCCTATTTAGATTTTGCATGTCAGTCCCATCATCCCCAGAATAGCCTTTTAGATGGTAGAAGGGGACTCTTTCCCCACTTGGTCATCAGCCGAAAAACTGGTTAGGTCCAAGCTGCAACTACAGAAGGACACTGCCTTGAAACCGGGAGTTTCATAAGAACATAAGAAAAGCCATGCTGGATCAGACCAAGGTCCATTAGATCCAGCAGTCTGTTCACCCAGTGGCCAACCAGGTGCCTCCAGGAAGCCCACAAACAAGACGACTGCAGCAGCATTGTCCTGCCTGCATTCCAAAGCACCTAATCTAATAGGCATACTCATCTGACCCTGGAGAGAATAGGTATGCATCATGACTAGCATCCATTTTTACTAGTCACCACGGATAGCCCTCTCCTCCATGAACATGTCCACTCCCCTCTTAAAGCCTTCCAAGTTGGCAGTCATCACCGCATCCTGGGGCAGGGAGTTCCACAATTTAACTATGCGTTGTGTGAAGAAATACTTCCTTTTATCAGTTTTGAATCTCTCACCCTCCAGATTCAGCAGATGACCCTGTGTTCTTGTATTATTAGAGAGGGAGAAAAGCTTCTCCCTGTCCCCTCTCTCCAAACCATGCATAATTTTATAGAACTCTATCATGTCTCCCCTTAACCGCCTTCTTTCCAGGCTAAACAGCGCTAAGCTCCTCATAGGGCCATTGCTCTAGTCCCCTGATCATTTTGCTTGCTCTTTTCTGAACCATGTAGCTATCATGGCTAATAGCCACTGATGGCCCTTGTCCTCCATGAATTTGTTTCATCCCCCTTCGAAACCACCTCGGCTAGCAGCTGTCCCTACATCATGTGGTGTTAAACTCATTTTCAGTTCTGGCCACATCTTATATCCGATAAGTAAATGTACAATGCTGCGTACTGTTTTTTCCCCTGGATCGATACAGTGCTTCTTAGGGTCATAACTAATCTAATTCTGTCGGCTTTCCCCCCTCTTTGTGTTTATAGATTGCGATATTGGCCGGGCAAACACTGGAAAAAAAACACACATGGATTGACATGCTAAAACCTAGGTGGTTTGTTCAAAGGTAGTGTTCAGTCACAACGTGTGGAGAACAAGAGTTAGGGGATGCTTTGTCCTCCTTATACTGCTTATGGGTCTTCAGAGACATCTTGGTAGCCCACTCAATGGGAGAGGATGCTGGATTAGAGAGACTTTGGATCTGATCCAGCAGGGCTTTTCTTACATTCTTAATGATGGCTGGAAAATATACCTCAAAGGTATTCAAGAAATAATGTCAAGATATTTCGGCTTCCCCTTCCCTGCCTCCTTAGCGGTCTCCACATTAAAAAATATCAGATGTTCCTATTCACACTCTCAGCTTCCCTTCATTGGGGGGACTGTCACCTTCTCCAAGCTCCAATAGGTATCTCATTAAAAAAAAAAAAACAGATTTGCAACTCTCAGATGAACATCTTTAATCATTAGTTTTGTCATCTAACAAAGGAATAGTCAGCTGGCAGCTATAACCCTGAAGGTCCCAAATGGCTTGGGAGAACTAACAGTCCATTCCTTACCTTTCGGTGGCTGGGAACAACATGGTCGCGGCTCTACTGCAGCGCCCCCAAACCCATTTCCCAGCTGCCAAAAGGCTTTAAAAAGCCTTTCGCCAGCTTTTAAAATTTTAAATGGGGCATTTTGCCCCATTGAGAACAGCGAGGCTATGCCTGCAATAAAGCAGTCACAGCAACGCCGTTCTCCCCGCCTGTGTGCCGGGCCGAAAGGGGACAGGAAGCGGCCTACTGGCAGCTCTGCCTCCTGGCACGCCCTGGGAACCCCCCCCCCCGGGATTCTGGTGCAGGCCTTTACGCCGGTGGGATGCCCAGCCAGTATCCCTGAGCTGCGCTGCTGTGGCAGCACCGGGAGACCAGCATCCAGGCCTCCCCCCCAACGTTGGGGCCACTCTGCACAGCGTAAGTAGCCCGGGTGCCGGTGTAGAGTGGCCCCAACGTTGGTGGGGAGCCCGGGTGCCGGTGCAGAGTGGCCCCATCCAGGCCTCCCCACCAACGGTGGGGCCACTCTGCACAGCGTAAGTAGCCCGGGTGCCGGTGCAGGGCATCCCAACATGGGCGCAGCCCCTTTTGGGCCTCCTAAGGACTTCCATCCTTGGAGGTCAGGAATGGGCTGCCCGATATGTAAAGGGACGCCTTCTTCCCATAAGTTCCAACCAGACAGTTAAGATCTCCTGGACGGGCTCTTTTCTGTGTGCTACTATCTTCTGAAGTAAAGTACATAGCCATGAACAGAGAGGACCTTATTTTGTGATGATGCCTAATTTCGGGAACTCCTTCCCTGTGGAGGTTTACCCGGCCGGCACCTAGTCTGGACAGCTCTAGGGGGCTGGCCAAAACCCTTTTCTTTGCCCAAGATTTTAGTGGATATTTGTTACTGTTTTTTTGTATTTTTAGAACCAGTTGGCTGACACCATCACATTTTAATTGGTTTGGGAGCTGATACTTTGTATGGCTTGATATTTGATAGTTCGGCGTATTTTACTGTATTGCTTTGCTTTTATAACTGTTGTGAACAGCTTCGTGAATCTGTATCTGTGGGTTGAGATTTACAGGCTAAAATCTTGTGAAATAAATAATAATAAATGAATTATGCAAAAGCTTCTGGTGTTCAGGCAGAATGTTCCTCTGAATTTGGACTGGTGTGCAATATGCTGCATTGTTCTAGACCACGTCCGTTTATTCACAATGACCCAAATCACAAATGCTTACAACATTTGAGAAATATCCACAGGGAAGGAACTGTTTGTATTGGCCAGACTGAATACCTCTGTGTCCAATTGTTGAACCAATTTGGTGCATGGATAGTTCAGGAAAAAATTCGTGTTTCTGCTTGATTTGCAGTACAGTTTCTGGAAGAAGACTGTCTCCTAAGTGTATAAGGCCTGAACCATTTAATAATGCAGTGCAATTAGTCTGAGTTCACTGGGACCAGAAAGTTTTAATTGTTTTCATGCTTATATCAACAGCATGGTGTATCCTTGTACTGTTTAGTTTTGTTGATGCCTCTCTCCTGTAGTCTTGCTCTGTCCTAAAAATCACCTCTTGCACCAAGACTCATTTACTCCACAGCTTGCGGCTGTTTGAAATTAGGAAAACCGTATGTGCAAGAAGATTCATATTAGCATAAAGATTACAAAACCTATGATTACAGGTGACTACAGAAAGAAAACGCAGGCATGACATTGAACACTTGAGAAAGCAATGAAGTCTGGGAGCATGCACAGGTGAAGTTTAATTTAACCAGCCAATTTCCCATGGTTCAGGAATTTACTTGTGGGTTCAGCATAAGACTAGGGCCTTTTATGCATGGGTTGTTTCCATCCCCAACTACTTTGGGGTTTCATTTTCATTATGTACATCTTTTCCAGCCTTTAGAAGTCACCTCGCTCTCTCCCCGCATTTCCCCTGTGTTTTCTGGATGTTGTTTGCGGCAGCATTCGGAAAACGCGGGGAGAGAGCGAAGTGACTTCTAAAGGTCGGAAAAGGCATGCATAATGAAAACAGAGCCCCGAAGTAGTCGTGGGTGTGTGTGATTGCTACGGAAACAACCCGTGCATAAAAGGCCTAGGTTTCATGAGCAAATAGAGCTTTTCTTGAATCTCTACAAAGGGAGAAGTCAGAGGTACATTCCGGGGTTTACAAGGACCTTATAGCATGGGTATGGCTGCCACTGAAAATAATACTTCCTGCATGGTGGGGCTTCCAAATAGACACAGTAACACATTCAAGAGTCTCACCCTAAAGACTAATGGTATTACATAGAGAACCTCCATACCAATATTTGCATGGAAACTTGTTATTTGATAGCACCGATATCTGTGATGAGCCACAGAATGCTAAAGTATCTGCTTGGGGATGTGCAGAAATGTTTTTGGGTGACAACCACAGCGGTGCTGTGATATACGGAGCTGTTGTAAGAGAAATTGGTGTGTTCTTTGTTACCCTCATGGCTTCTAAAATATGTTTTTAAAGGCTACTGAGATTTGGCTGGCTTCTAAGACAACCAACAGCAAAGAGCCGCAGCTAACAATGAACTGCCTAGCAGGTATTGCATTTGAGGTGAGGCAGGTGCTTTATTTTTCTCAGCCAGCATGGTGTAGTGGTTAAGAGCAGTGGTTTGGAGCGATGGACTCTAATCTGGAGAACCGGGTTTGATTCTCCACTCCTCCACATGAAGCCAGCGGGTGACCTTGGGCAAGTCACGCTCTCTCAGCCTCACCTACCTCACAGGGTGTCTGTTGTGGGGAGGGGAAGGGAAGGTGATTGTAAGCCGGTTTGAATCTCCCTTAAGTGGTAGAGAAAGTCAGCATTTAAAAACCAACTCTTCTTCATCATCATCCTTTTTATGTTATTTGAGGGATTTTGATCCAGCACAAGTCAACGATTGTCTGAAAATATTTACCCATACTAGTTGCTAGAGACACTTGTCAAAGGGATAGTTTAATTGTGTTGCTCTCTGCCTCCCCACCTTTCATACTGGAAGTGTCTTCAGTTGAATAAGCACTAAAAAAAAAATAATAATCCAGAGAGTCTGCAACAGTGTGACTGGGGTAATTAGTTACAAGTGACAGAGAACAAGCAATTAGAAAAGCCATTACAGTTTTTTTCTCCCCGCCATCTTTTCCATCGGAGAGCTGTAAGATATTTGATTAAAATCCGCAATAAAAGTATATCATTGGAAAGGGAACAGTGTTTTATAATGAAGTACAGCTTGCATGTATTATATCTTGGACCCTGTGCGTTTCCCCCTCCCTCCTCCCCCCCTTTTTTTTGCTCTTGTGTGGATCATGTCATCAAAATGGACCATGGCCAAGAGCCAGGAACGGGAACTTGGAAACAACATAATAAGCTTCAAGCTGGCAAGAGTTCTGAGCCCCTTTTATTATGTTCTTCTTCTACAACAGGATAAATCAAGAACCGTTTCCATGTCCTCGGTAGAACCGTGGCTGTGAACGAAGAGACTGTCTGACACACTTTCGTAGGAGACTTTTTCTGGCAGAGCGGCGAAGGGGGGGGGAACTTGCACAAATTGACATCGTGAACATATGGGTTGAACAGGGGGGGCAAACCTAACCAATGTGTGGCTTGAGAGATCCTGTGGTCAAATCAAGTATTTTATTTTTCGCTTTATAGCAGTTGGCGTAGGGATGCCAGGTCCCTCTTCGCCACCGGCGGGAGGTTTTTGGGGCAGAGCCTGAGGAGGGCGGGGTTTGGGGAGGGGAGAGACTTCAATGCCATAGAGTCCAATGGCCAAAGCGGCCATTTTCTCCAGGTGAACTGATCTCTATCAGCTGGAGATCAGTTGTAATAGAAGAAGAAGAAGAGGAGGAGGAGGAGGAGGTGGTGGTGGTGGTGGTGGTTTTTATATGCCGACTTTCTCTACCACTTATGGGAGACTCAAACCAGCTTACAATCACCTTCCCTTCCCCTCCCCACAACAGACACCCTGTGAGGAGCAGGGGGTTGGACTAGATGACCCTGGTGGTCCCTTCCAACTCTATGATTCTAGGTAGGTGGGGCTGAGAGAGCTCTAACAGATCTGTGACTTGCCCAAGGTCACCCAGCTGGCTTCGTGTATAGGAGTGGGGAAATAAATCCAGTTCACCAGATTATCCTCCGCCGCTCATGTGGAGGAGAGGGGAATCAAACCTGGTTCTCCAGATCAACCTGGAGGTTGGCAACCCTAGGTTGGTGTGGGGTTCCAGACCTGAGCCTAGCAGTTCTGCTGTCAACCTGCCTTTCCTGCTGTGGTTCCCTAATATAAAATGCCCCCACCTCCTGAAGCTGTTGTTCAGAGATGCTGCTGACACTCCTGCTTCTCGGGCTTCAGCCTCCTGCATGACTCACATTCAGCATGGAGGTGAGCATTACGGCTCAGAATTCTTCTCTGGTTTAGACAGAGATTCCAAGCCAGAGAAAAATGTATTTATCTAGGAATCACCAGAGACTCTATGGTTTCTGTGACTGACATCATTCCGGGTTTTCCTCAGAAGTGATGCCACGAGGTCACTGACAGCGTTCCCCTCCCCGACACCATTATTTACCTCTTGCCGGCTACCGGAGCAGTAGCAGGAAACAGGAGCCAGGAATGGGGAATCCCACACCCAGAGGGAAACTGGGAAGCCCTTCCAAAGCCGCCGTTTGCTCCAGGGGAACAGGGGGACAAAGTGAGAGTTGCTTGGAGGTCAGTTGTAATTCATAAACACATGAAGCTGCCTTGTACTGAATCAGACCCTTGGTCCATCAAAGCCAGTATTGTCTATTCAGCAGCAGCTCTCCAGGGTCTCAGTCAGAGGTCTTTCACATCACCTACTTGCCTGGCCCCTTTTGCTGGAGATGCCGGGGATTGAACCTGGGACCTTCTGCATGCCAAGCAGATGCTCTAGTGTAGGGGAGTTTCCAGGTTCTTTCCTCTCCTTTCCTGTGATTCCTCATGTGTCCCTAGTTTGTAAGACTCTGTTGATACAACTCTGCCAAAAGTTCTGCTGGGTCTCCAGCTCTTATCCATCATGATTTTCCTCCCCCCAAAAGAAGAAGAAGAAGAAGAACATCCTGGCTTTGTATGGAATGTAGTGTATATACAGTTATTTGGGGATGCACAGAATATTTCTACCCTGTTGAGGTGTAGGAACAGACGTAAGAGAGAGATGAATGGAATCAAACGAAACATTAAGTGAATCTGAAAGCTAATAAGGTTTCTCTCCAGACTGATTCCAGCATCAGGGAACTCTCCTCTTGCTGTGAGAGCAAATTATGCAGAAGCCTTTCAGAGAGGAGCCTAGTAGAGGAGACAGCTTGATTGCTGGACATGTTCCTCAGCTGGGCTGTCAAGATCGTTTATGCTTTTAGCTCGTAATATGTGTCAATTACGTCTTCCTCTTAAATTATAAGCAACCTCTTCTCCACTTCTGAGGTCTGCTGTGTCTCCCAGTGATGTGATGGCAAGCCAGAGTAGTTTAGGGACAAAGTGAGAGTTGCCTTTGACTGGTGATCTGTGTCGTTGCCCAGGGGCGGCTGGAATCCCTCATTAGGAAAGCACTCCAGACTCCGCAACCGGAATACATTACACAAGTATGCCGATGTCCGTAGAGGGTCACTGAGATTGCCTAAGTTCAGTTTCTTTTAAAAAGACGTTTTCCACATTTCAGTAGGGAAAGGACTTGCAGAGCATAGGAAGGCACCAATGTAGGAGCAAAGATGGGGAGTGATGGAAAGGGGGGTCGGGAACGGCACAAAAGCTTTGCTCTCTGGACATTGCCAGCAACTGTGAGAAAACACTTAAGTACCTGAGCTAGTGTGGTGTAGTGGTTAAGAGCAGTGGTTTGGAGCAGTGGACTCTAATCTGGAGAACCAGGTTTGATTCCCCACTCCTCCTCATGAGCGGTAGAGGCTAATCTGGTGAACTGGGTTGGTTTCCCCACTCCTACATGTGAAGCCAGCTGGGAGACCTTGAGCTAGTCACAGCTGTCTTAGAGCTCCCTTCTCCTTCTCATTCTCCTTCTCCTCCTCCTCCTCCTTCTTCTCCTCCTCCTTCTCCTCCTCTCCTCCTCCTCCTCCTCCTTCTTCTTCTGATTTTTCATCATATAGTCATCTGTTTTAAAGCATTGTCAGCATAAGCACAATTAAAAAGATAATTTCGTTATCAACAGGTTTGAGAACTCTGCTAATGGCTGGGTTGTTATGAAAAAATGAGAATAGTTTATTTTAGAAAAGTAATGAATTATTAAATTTTTTAAACATGGGAGGTCCTCATAGAGTTGCCAGTTCCAGGTTGGGAAATACCTGGAGATTTTAGGGGTGGAGCCTGAGGAGGATGGGGTTTGGGGAGGGGAGGGACTTCAATGGGATATATTGCCATAGAGTCCACCTTTTAAAGTGGCCATTTTCTCCAGGAGAACTTCTTTCTGTCACCTGGAGATCAGCTGTAATAGCGGGCGATCTCCAGACACCACCTGGAAGTTTGGCAAACAAACAGCAGAATAGGCTAATAAACACACCATTAGTCACGATGAGAATAATAGTATAATACAAATCCAGCTATTCAAACATACAAAATATACAATCGTGTAACAACCAGGTATAAACCTATAAATCCACTATAGGGAAACAACATGATTCCAACACAGTGCTATAGGATTTCAAAGCTTGTCCAGCGTTGTTCACAATCTTGACAGGATACAATCAAGTTGTCAAATAGAAGGTGGTAGCATTTCCACTCATCAAAACATAGGCAGAGGAAAGTTCATAAACCCATCAAGTCAAAGACAGGGATCCGGTATTCATCCTGTTTCAAAATGCCTCTTCATCAGGGTTCAACACTGACTGCATAATAGCTAGTTCTGTGTTGAATGGAACATTGCTGTTGTTTCCCTATAGTGGATTTATAGGTTTATAACTGGTTGTTACACGATTGTATATTTTGTATGTTTGAATAGTTGGATTTGTATTATACTGTTATTCTCATCGTGACTAATGGTGTGTTTATTAGCCTATTCTGCTGTTTGTTTGCCATACTTCCTATTACAACAGGCTATTCCTACCTCAACTTCCTATTACATCTTTATCTTTAGTGTTGACCACCTGGAAGTTGGCAACTCTAGGTTCCTAGGAACTCTAGGTTCCTAGGAGTGACATTTCCTTCACTGGCATCTACAGGTGTCACCGTTTGGAGATGCCTGTGATTCTGGAGATGCCTGTGATTCACAGGTGACCAGTGGGGGAAGCTTTCCTTCTCACACACACTCAGTCACACACTCTCAGCCTTGACCCTGGCCAGTATTTGGATGCGAGATCTCCAAGGAATACATGGGTGGTGACAGGGAGGCAGGCAATGGCAAACCACCTCTGAATGTCTCTTGCCTTGAAAACCCTATGGCAGGGGTGGGGAACCTTTTTTCCGCCAAGGGCCATTTGGATATTTATAACATCATTTGTGGGCCATACAAAATTATCAACTCACCCCCCGCCCTGCACGCATTCTGGCCCTGCCCCCTTTAACCCCTCCATGTCGCCACTTCCGCCCCCAGCCCTCTTGTAGTACAGAGGGAATATATTTCTCCACGGCCCGGGTGGGAAAGGGTTAACACAGTTTCTTGGGTGGTCATAGCAGCTCCATCGCTAACGACTCTTCTTCAAGGGGGAAAAAGGGTTCCTTTTCTCGACAAAACAAACTCACATCCGCCTTGAATAGAGGCTATTCCTGTCCGCGGGAGGGGGCGGATCGCCAGTCTTAGATCCTTCTGAGCTAGAGATCTGCCAGGACCCATGAAGGGCCAGACCAAATGACTTCGTGGGCCTTATACGGCCCCCGGGCCTGACGTTCCCCGCCCCTGCCCTATGGGGTCTACATAAGCTAGCTGTGACCTGACAGCAAAAGAAAAAAAAAGGCTGCTCAGCTGACTGTTGGGGACAACTCCATAGCCCATATTTTAAATGTTACTAAGGATGCATGTGCATTTGAGGTTTAAAAATACTTTAATACTTTAAATTACTTCGGCCTGGAAAGCCAGCAGAGACTATAACAGGAATGGAGGATGGGTGGGTATTGTTTCCAGGGGCCTATTAAAGAGTCCCTGGAAATTACCTGTCTGGGAAGCAGATCAATACATTGAGTCCAGCATACATAAAGGCCAAGAGTTCTGTTGGGTCCCAGATAAGGCAAGAAGAGCTCTAAAAATATAAAGTAAGGATCCAATTGCAGGAAAGAACCTGCAATGTGAAGAAATAAGAAAGCAGAAGCACACCAGATCCCTCAAATTTAGCCTCCAAATTTATGCATTTATTTTAAGATCCATTTGTTCAACAGATTGTCACACAAAACAGTTTACAGTAAAGGGGAAGAAAAGAAACACACAAATCCCATAAAGTGAAGCAAAGTGTAAGCCTAACAACAAAAATCACAATAAAAATAAAAATAACTGAGCTTGATTGTATAAGCCTTTGTGAAAATGAGCACTGGATCCAAATCTACCTCAACTTACTGTTAGAGTCTTGACCCCATTTCATGGCCTGACGTGTAAGGACCTTTTTTTTTTGGACAGCTGCTCATATATGCTCCAACTTCTCCTCGACCATGAGGGCCAGAAACACGTACATGTGAATGGTGAGGCTTTTTGAGAATGATCAGGGATATCTTTTGTTTTGTGCTGAACAGAGATCAGCATTGACTGTGTGGAACTTGAAACACCTGTAGCCTTTTGACAGATTTGTTAGATCCAGCTTTAACTGTCACTATGAACTTCAGTCAGTTGTCTTGTGTTGGTCCTTGTGGTATCAGTATGAAAATCCTGCCAAGATTTGGAAAGTTTAAACCATACGGCTACATTTCCAAGGTGGTGATACACATAGAAGGGCCTCTGATGATGACCCCAGTTGATTCATATATGATAGGGTTCATATAGGATCAAGTTGCCAACTTTGGGGTGGGGCTGGAGATCTCCCAGAGTTACAACTGATCTACAGACAAGATGAGTTCCTCTGGAGAAAATGGCTGCTTTGGAGGGTGGACTCTATGGCATTATACTCCACTGAGGTCTCTCCCCTCCCCAAACCCCACCCTCCCTAGGCTGCACCCCCAAATCTCTGGGAATTTCTTAATCCAGATGTGTCACTGGCAACCAAGATCAAGTTAATTTATGCCATCATATTCCCTATTACTATGTATTACTATGCATGGGTGTAAAAGCCGGACATTGAAGAAAGCTGATAGGAAGAAAGTAGATTCCTTTGAAAGGTGGTGTTGGAGGAGAGTTACGGATACCCTGGACCGCCAAAAAAACAAATCAGTGGGTTATAGATCAAATCAAGCCTGAACTGACCCTAGAAGCTAAAATTACCAAACTGAGGCTATAGTATTTTGGTCACATTATGAGAAGTCAAGAGTCACTGGAAAAGATCATCATGCTAGGAAAAGTTGAAGGCAGCAGGAAAAGAGGAAGACCCAAACAAGAGATGGATTGACTCTAAAGGAAGCCACAGCCCTCAATTTGCAAGATCTGAACAAGGCTGTTAAAGATAGGACACTTTTGAGGGCATTGATTCATAGGGTCGCCATGAGTCAGAAGTGACTTGACCGCACTTAACACACACACGCAATATGGAGAAGGCAGATCCCCTGGTCCCAGACTGCTTAGGCTTTAAGTATCAGCCCCGCCATCTTGAACTGTGTCAGAAGCAAAGTGGAAACCAATGTAGATCTTTGAGCAATGGAAGAAAATCCTTACTGCAATGAGTCCCCATTGATAACTTTGTCAACATATTCTGCTCCCCATAGGAGTTTCTGAAGATTTTTCAGTGGAAGCCCCACCTAGAGAGTGTTATGGTGGTGTTGCCTCACTGTTACGATTGAATGGATAATGGTGGTAGGATCCTCCCTTTTCCAAGAGGGGCCTCAGCTGGTGTACCACCAACTGAAGTTAGTAAAAGATTTTTGAGCTTTGACTGCCACTTGTAAATCCTTTTTTTCTCCCCACAAGAAATATGATCTGATAGCACAGAGTCGTCTTTTATTGCAGAGTTGCATTGGAGCTTTGTTATGGAAATTGTGCCCGTTTTTGTAAACTTATTTATTCCCCTTGCAGTGGCGTGTTATTGAGTGTCTTCCTCTTCTTTTGACAGCTTTCATCAAGCTGGAAATTCCCTCGGCTCCGTATCAAGGAGGAGGATTTGGCTTTAAAAAGGAACGACAAGCTGAGGCCTATACAAAACGGTATTGAATTCCTTCCCCCGATTACGAATTCTGTTCCTCTTGTGTCTTTCATTGCTTTGATATTACACGATGCGTTTTAATTCGTGGAAGTCCTGGCTGCTTTCTGTGTTAAGATTAATTTCTTTCTTGTGCAAATTAATCTGATTCCCGTTTTTGCTACAAGTGAGCCCTCTGGGGTGTACGGTGGCTGGTGCTGATTCCTCATTGTAGATGGAAGGTTGGGGCACAGAAGAGGCAAAGGAGGCCTGGAGATCAGAAATTAAGCACTTTTAGACTTGCATGCATTTCAGCTTTTCCAGCAATCCAGAAAATTTGTCCTAAAAGCAAGGATGTAACTGGAATGGAGAAGCGAGACAAGGAATCTTTCAAGAAGAAGAAGAGTTGGGTTTTATATGCTGATTTCCTCTACCTTTTAAGGAGATTCAAATCAGTTTACAATCTTCTTCCCTTCCTGTCCCACAACAGACAACTTGTGAGATAGGTGAGGCTGAGAGAATTTGGAGAGGACCGTGACTAGCCCAAGGTCACCCAGGAGGCTTCATGTGAAGGAGTGGGGAAACCAACCTGGTTTACCAGATCAGAGTCCGCCGCTCATGTGGAGGAGTGGGAACTCAAACCCGGTTCTCCAGATTAGGGTCCACTGCTCCTTACCACTACACATGACCTTAGACAGTTCATGAGAGGGAGGGCATCTTGGCCATCTTCTTGGCATGGAGTAGGGGTCACTGGGTGTGTGTGGGGGAGGTAGTTGTGCAGGGGGTTGGACTAGATGACCCTGGTGGTCCCTTCCAACTATGTGATTCTATATGATCTACAGGAGATGTTAGCTTTTCCAACTTATGTGTCCGTTATTCTATCCCATTCATGATGTTGGAGCCGATGGATCTCTTCTACTGATGGTGGCACCTTCCACCAGCACAGGAACATTTTGGGTGTTATGAGGCTATTAAGAGTCTCTTGTGTCAGTGAAAGTCTCCTTGTGCCAGACGCATGCACCGTTGTCAGTGGAACATATCCACAGGTTTTGACCCATGGTTTCTAATCATCTTAGTCAACCCTTGCTACAATTTTATGTAGCTGGGAGTTTGCATTTATGGCAAGATGAAGATTTACTTTTGTTAGATTTTTTTGTTGTTAGAACCAGTTCACACACCTTGGGGAGGGGCTGTGGCTCAGTTTGTATAGCATCTGCTTGGCATGCAGAAGGTCCCAGGTTCAGTCCCTGGCATCTAGGCAAGTAGGTGATGTGAAAGACCCCTGCCTGAAACCCTGGAGAGCCGCTGCCGGTCTGAGTAGACACTACTGACTTAGTGACTTTGATGGACCAAGGGTCTGGTTCAGTATAAGGCAGCTTCATGTGTTCATGAGGGTAAAAAGGCTGGCTAGAAATGTTGTAAAATAAAAATAAATAAATGGTGTGGTGGCACTTGGGGTGGGGCGGTGACTCAGTGGCAGGGCGTCTCCTTTGCTTCCAAAAGGTCCCAAGTTCAAGCCCCAGCATTTCCAGTTAAAAGATCAGGTAATATGTGATGTGAAAGACCTCCACTTGAGACCTTGGAGAGCCTCTGCCAGTCAGAATAGATAAAACATATCCTGATAGACCAAAGGTCTGACTCAATATGAAGCACATTAGACATTCATTGTGTTGAAATAAGTAGATAGTAATGGAGCCATTGCCCAGGCCAGATATTCTACCCATACAATCTATTGGCCAGCCGTTGTATGGGATTTAGAGTAACCCCATAGCACTATGCTTTATTTTAAAATCAGGGCTGCCAGGCTTCAACCTGCCATGTAATCACCCCCTTTACCAGAAAGCTGTTCTTCTAATTCCATGCCTTCATGGGAATGACATGGTTACCCCTTGCTGAGGAAATTGGATGCTGCACAGTCTCAAAGACAATCACATCTAAATTCTTCTCCAGCTACAGGGCCTTGAAACTTAGCACTGAAAACAGATTCTGCTGCCAAACCCTGGCAAGTATGTACCTGAACAGTATGGGCACCTGTACAATGTTGCTTCTTCCCACAGTGGTTTAAAACCCTGTGAACATATGAAACGGGTTTATACAGAGTCAGATTGGTTTTCCATTTCTGAGCAGTATTGAACTCAGTCCAGGAGGACTATGAGCAGCCATCCAGGACCTCAGGCAGCGAAAGATCTTGAGATCGATCCTTCAACTGGAGAGGTTAGAACCTGGGACCTTCTGAATGCACATGGAGCCGGCGTGGTGTAGTGGTTAAGAGTGGCAGACTCTAATCTAGAGATCTGGAACCTGCAAAGCATGGCCTCCACCACTGAGCCATGGCCCCTCCCCCTAATTGCTGGGGAAGGGCCAACCAGTAGGGTCCCTCCCCATACCAGCATTGCCCTGTGGGCTGAAGACCTTCTGCAACTGGTAATGCGAAGGCTCCTGAAGCTAGGGCCCAAGTTGTCTCAATAACACAACCTTCACAGTTAATTAGCGTGAGTGGAAACAATTCCAAATGTCCAAGCAAAAACCATATCCTCTGCCCAACAAGTTAATTGAAGCTGGACCACGAACATTACTCTTCGCTGCTGTGATTTGTTTCCGACAGCACCCCATGTATTCTGTGGACGCATCATAGTGTTTAGGGAGCCCTGCAGCAGATCAAATATTAAAGGCATTCGTATTTGTTTTCTGGAAAAAGAGGCTCGCTCTACACCACATCCGGTGTCTGTGAGCAGGTGGTTTTCAGTCTTACCTGAGCAGTTTCCAGCCATTTATTTCTGATTCCCTGAAACAGGTCTCCTGATTTTCAGAGCAAACCTGACCAGATTTTGTACTATTTTCGTATACAGGTAACCCTCCCTGCTATTTCCAGGGGGGATGTCTTTGATTTGGTCCCAGACCCGGCTGTCTCTACATAGTCGGTGCAAACATTTATTTTTACCCCGGCCTGTTCCCTATTGTCTGAATTTGGTCTCCTGGGTGTGCTTTCCTTCTGGTTTGCTCCTCTGTCATTTGTTTTGTTCAGCTTCATCCCATTTTGTTTCTTTAAATGCTTACTTTGTTGATGATATCAATCTCATAATGGAAAACGCATCTGATGTTCTGCTGCAATTCAGCAAATAATGTTTTGCCCTTTTGGAGTGTTTTACGTTCAGCCCTCGAATGCTGCCTTATGCTGTTCCTTTACATACTTTTCACAAATCTCTGCAAAGCATCTGTGTGTATGAGAAGGGAGAATTTATTTTGTCCTAAAAGCATGGATTCAGTTGCGCCTATTGCTTATGTAAACTTAATAAAAATAAGAGTTTATTACAGCTTAAAGCCATTCTGATTTGAACAACCCAGGATTTTGGGTTTACGAGTGGGGGAGTTTTATTATTAAATGTTTTAAGGGGTTAGACGATAAAAATAAACTATAAAACTTTTCCTGCTTCTAAGCAATAAGCAACAATAGAGATTTTTTTTCCCCCTTTGTGCTTCTTTAGTCCAGGATGACAATCTGCATACCCAGTTTCTTTAGACATAGTTGCGCCAGGTTTCTCCCCTGCCAGGAAAATCAGGTTCCATTCACAGCACAACCCTTGTAGGGTTATTGATAATGCTGTACATCTGGGTTTGATTACAAAGTCTGTTACCCATGCGGCAGAATGCCGAGATGGGAGAATGGGCTTCGTTGCTTCAGATGGGGAACTGCCACTTAGTTCAGTCACATTAAACAAACTCCTTGCAAGTAGGAAACTAGCATGTCAGGGAGGGAGAAAGGCGCTAGTTTAGCTATGGTCGCCAGCCTCCAGGAACTAGCAGGAAATCTCCTGCTATTACTACTGATCTCCAGCCGACAGAGATCAGTTCACCTGGAGAGAATGGCCACTTTGGCAATTGGACTCTATGGCATTGAAGTCCCTCCCCTCCCCAAACCCTGCCCTCCTCAGGCTCCACCCCAAAAATCTCCAGGTATTTCCCAACCCCAGAGCTGGCAACTCTAAGTTCAGCCCTTTGCAGTCTGTCTTCCTTTGTTCATAGAAACATTTACCACGATCAGAGTGGAAGTTCTTTTACTGCTGAAATTACTGCCTGCTGTTAATGCCCTCCTGCTGGGGCACTACAAAACTGCTGTATTTTTGCTGCTTTTTGCTGCGGGAAAACTTCTCTCCAAGGCCAGCCTCATCACTAGGTGACCCCAGGTTGGTCTTCGAAAGGGCTCCTACAGTCTGTGGAAAGGTTTTTCTTCCCATAGCTTCTTGGCGTGTGTGTAGCTGTGTTGCTTGTGTGTGTATGTAAAGTGCCATCAAGTCACAGCTGACTTATGGTGAGTACATGGTAGGGTTTTCAAGGAATGAGACGAACAGAGGTGGTTTGCCATTGCCTGCCTCTGCATAGCAATCCTGGGCTTCTTTGGTGGTCTTCCATCCAAGTACTAATCGGGGCCAACCCTACTTAGCTTCTGAGATCTGGTGAGATCGGGCTAGCTTGAGCCATCCAGATCAGGGCTCACCTGATATTTAAATCTGGAAGTAAGGAGCTTGGCAGCAAGGAAGGGAAGAGGCAGGTACGGAAAAGACCCGGTGTGACTGGAGCGAGAGAATGGTCGCCCAAGACGTGCGATCTCAGTGCAAAGGTAGAAGCACAACACTTTCCTGTTCTCCATTGAAAGCTGAAACATCTCTGCCAAAATGCTTCCCGAGTTGAACAGACGCATAAGCTGCAGGTGTGCGGGAATCCGAATGACGTCAAAACCCCAAATCCTGAAACGAAGCAGGCTGGTTTGAATGTACAAGTCGTATAAAACTTGTTTCTGCTTAAATAAACATATCCGATATGACAGATTCCAGCTTGTAGGCAGCAAAGCTATCTCTCTTTTTCTGAGGCACCTGCTGTATGCGGCTTTCCAGCAGCAGGTGCGGGCTTTGTTATAACCTGGAATAGAGTTGGCGGAGCATCTTGTCACTCGGTTGCACTAGACAAGCCATTACAACTATTCTTCCTAAGTTCAGTTCAGCTCTCTTAAATCTGTGTAACTGTGCAGGGCTCACAATGTGCTCTTCCAGGCCCTGTATGCCAGAAGAGCATGTTCTGAGCCTTTCCAGGAGAGGTTGGTATCCCACACCCAGGAGTTGAGAAGTTAATTGGCAGGGTTCATGACACCACTGCAGTCTCTTGGTCAGGCGGCGAAGCTCTAAAGCAGGAGGTAACAAAGGCCGTTCTGTTTGGCGATGTTACCGAGACGTTTCTGTGCCAGAATCCATCACGTTGAATTGACGGGCCTCTGTGAGGCTGTCATTAAAATGTATCTGTTTTTCCTGCCTTTGAATTCCCGTGCATGAAGAGACTGATTCTTCCCGACACCCAGCGAGTGTCGGTACGTTTGCTTCTCACAGATATTGTTTATTAGGACTCCCAGACAGTTCGCCTCGCTTAAAAAAAAAAAATCTGCTGTGCTATTCAAGAGAGGGAGCTTCCCTCCATTGCAGTTTTTCTGCACCAAATGCAGAAGACCGACATTCAGAGTCTGACGGTAGGATGGATGTGTTTCAATAGATATGGAAGTGAAGCTTCTTGGAATTTTTGCACATAGAGTCACAGGCAAAAGGGGAAAGGGTGAAACTCTGATCTAAATATGTAGCTTTTTTTCCTTAGTGTTTCAGGCTGTTAACTTCAATGTATAAATGTTCAAAAAAGTGATGTTTGCTTGTTATAAGCAGCAAATCTGTAGAATCATAGAATCATAGAATTGGAAGGGACCACCAGGGTCATCTGGTCCAACCACAATGCAGGAAATTCACAACTACCTCCCCCCACATTCACTGTGGCCCCTACTCCACTCCCAGAAGATGGCAAAAAACAAACAAACAAACAAACAAACAAACAAACCACTCTCCAGGATCCCTGGCCAATCTGGCCTGGAGGAAAATTGCTTCCTGACCCCAAAGTGGCAATCGGCACTACCCTGGGGATGCAAGAAAGGGCCACGAGAGCCAAACACTGATGCAAATCTTCTTACTCTCCCTCTCATTATCTGCCTAAGGTCATAGAATCAGCACTGCTGACACATGGCCATCTAGCCTCTGCTTATAAACCTCCAGGGAAAAAGAGCCGACCATTTCCCACTGAGGAAAAGGCACGGCTCATGTTGTAGGAGGTATTTGTAAGACAGATGCCTGGTGCTAGTTTTGGTATGGGGCAGAATAATTCTAGAAAAGAGGCCCAGATTGGATGAGATTCTGATAGTTTAAGGAACACACACACACACACCCGGCCCAAGGGATGTTATCTGGCCTTCCAGTAGCCAACTCAGACGTAACAAAGTAAGAGCATCAGATTGATCCTGTTGGTTCAGACCAAGAGCCCTCATGGTCCAGCATCCTGTTCCTCACTGAGGTCAGCAAGATGCATTGGAAGGCTCACAGTAGGACTGCAGAGGCTGAAACCTCCCCTAGGTGCTGATCCCCCCCCAATGCCATTCAAAAGTATGTGAACATGGAAGTCCCATTTATCCATGATGGTGAAATAGCCATTGATGGACCTTATCCTCCATGAATTTGTCTAATTCACCCTTTAAAGCAGATCTGAGCTAGTGGCCTTCACTACATCCTGGGCCAATGAGTTCCACAAGTTAATTATGAATTGCGGAGGATGTTGTGGGAAATGGTTCTTCAAGCCAATGGATCTACCTTTTAGTATTTATGTGGGGGCACCGACTGCTCTGCCGGGCCCTCCAGTGGCTACGATTCTAGACTGGGCACCATCTTGTTCTATCTGCCAATTTTGTCATGTGGTTTTCAGAGTTTTAATTAAAGATGTATTGTGGTTTTATTGTGTTATTCTTGTTGACTTGTTGTTACCCCCTCTAGGCCTGGCCTTGGCCAGGGATTGAGGACGGGTTAGACCTCAACTAGAGTACTGTGTTCAGTTTGGGGCACCACAATTTAAGAAAGATGTAGACAAGCTGGAACTTGTCCAGAGAAGGGCAACAAAAATGGTGAGGGGTCTGGAGACCAAGTCCTATGAGGAAAGGTTGAAGGAGCTGGGTATGTTTAGCCTGAAGAGGAGAAGACTGAGAGGGGATATGATAACCATGTTCAAGTACTTGAAGGGCTGTCATATAGAGGAGGGTCCCGAGTTGTTTTCTGTTGCTCAAGAAAGTCGGACCAGAACCAACGGGATGAAATTAAATCAAAAGAGTTTCTGTCTAGACATTAGGAAGAATTTTCTAACAGAGTGGTTCCTCAGTGGAACAGGCTTCCTCAGGAGGTAGTAAGCTCTCCTTCCCTGGAGGTTTTTAAGAAGAGGTTAGATGGCCAACTGTCAGCAATGCTGATTCTGTGACCTTAGGCAGATGATGAGAGGGAGGGCATCTTGGCCATCTTCTGATCACTAGGGGTGTGGAGGGGGGAGGTAGTTGTGAATTTCCTGCCTTGTGCTGGGGGTTGGACTTGATGGCCCTGGTGGTCCCTTCCAACTCTATGATTCTATGATTCTATTAATTAATTAAATATCCAGCTGTCCATGTCTTCAAGAGTGGGATCCTGGCTCTGCTCCCCACTATTCTCTCCTTACTGGCCCCTTCTAATAAAACTAGAAGAACAAGATTTGAGTCCAGTAGCACCTTAAAGTAGGGTTGCTAGGTCCCTCTTCACCACTGATGGGAGGTTTTGGGGCAGAGCCTGAGGAGGGCAGGGTTTGGGGAGGGGAGGGACTTCAATGCCATAGAGTCCAATAGCCAAAGTGGCCATTTTCTCCAGGTGAACTGATCTCTATCGGCTGGAGATCAGTTGTAATAGCAGGAGATATCCAGCTAGTACCTGGAGGTTACAGCAGTTCAAAAAGGATAAGTACCAATATTCTATAATGCAAAACAAAACTTTAGTGAGAGTGAACAAAGTGCAAGGGTGAACTGAGACACAAGTCAACAACACAATACAATAAACATATACATAGCTCTCAAGAAGTCTTCAATGTAGTCATCTGGAATTAATAAGCTAGTCCAAAATATTATTCATTCATGAATGTTCTTAAAAAGACGGTGGAAGTGATCAAATCGAAACGCAGTCCGGATTAACTTAACGTTTTCACCGCCGCAGCGGCGGCTTCATCAGCGCACCGTTTAAATGATGGGAGATAAGGCTCCTCTATAAATGCAATAAATAAATAAATATTCTTTCATGCTTACAATAAATAGGTTAATTTAAACATTGCACAATAAAACTTAAAAAAGAACAAAATTCTGCCTGACATACCTTAATACCAAAGTAATTAATTCTCTGAAAGTATCAAGGGAATTCAAAAGCGCTCGAAAGGCTGCTCCATTCAAAGTCAGATGATAAGGTTACAGGTGAAGTTAATTTATACATAGTTATCTAACACAACAACCTTAGAGGGAACTTAACTTAAAGTGACACATCAATAATTTAAGCCACTGGCATATATAATTGTAAAATTGAAAGAATGCTATAAAAAGCAAGACAAGTCCATTTCGTTATTAAGCCCAAATGGAGAATAAGATTTAAATAAATGTATAAAGCGCATTTCTTGTTGTAATAAAATCTTTTGTACATTTTCCAAATCAAATTGATTGCCTTTGTAAGTCCAGATTACAAAAAAGCGAATGTCTTCTTCGCTGTGTTTATTGTTAATAAAGTGCAAAGTGAGGGGGGCATCTAAAACCTTTTGTCTAATCCTAGATTTATGCTCACCTATCCTAAGTTTAACTTGGCGAATCGTGCTGCCCACGTACAGCTTTCCACATTTGCATGAGACGCAGTAGACACATTTACTAGTGGAACAGTTTGAAAATGGATTTAATGTAAAAGTAAAATTTGAGGTAGTTGATGTAAAAGTTTTTAGGGGCAAACTTAAAGGACAGAAGGAGCAGGAGCCACAAGGAAAGTGTCCATTGATAGAAGGAGAAAGTCTCTTGGGAAGAAAGTCTGAATGGACAAGACGGTCTCTTAAAGAGACATTGTTTAAATTAACCTATTTATTGTAAGCATGAAAGAATATTTATTTATTTATTGCATTTATAGAGGAGCCATAGAGTCCAATAGCCAAAGTGGCCATTTTCTCCAGGTGAACTGATCTCTATCGGCTGGAGATCAGTTGTAATAGCAGGAGATATCCAGCTAGTACCTGGAGGTTGGCAACCCTACCTTAAAGACCAACAAAATTTCCAAGGTAGAAGTTTCAGGAGTCAAAACTCCCTTCGTCCGATACGCTCAAAGGTTTATAGCCTGGAAATCTTGTAAGTCTTTACGGTGCTGCTGGACTCGAATCTTGCTCTTCTACTGCTGACCAATATGGCTACCCACCTGAAACTTGTAATCAAACTAGTCACTGATCAGGCCTCTAGAGGCTCATGGGAGGAAGGAGGATGGGGGAAGGAGAACAGAAAACGGGCCGTGTGTACAGTAGCAGAGCAAGGGATGTGCTTCCCCTCCAAGCAATGAGAAAATCAAGAGAAAGAAACTGGTTTTGAACTTGGTGGGACATGTATTCCTTTCCTTTCCCCTAGCAGTAGGAATTTGTTTGCAGTGGAAGAAGCAAAAACCACAGGTCAGATATTAATTGTTTGGTTTGGGCACATCTATTCAGCTTTGAGGCGTGTGTGCTTGCCTCGCTCCCCAAAGAAGCAGTGCGCTCGTAAATCCAGCCGAGTGAAAACTTTGTGACTGCCGAAATGCAGTGACACGGTTGTGCCGTGTGTATTTTTGTTTGTTTGCTTGCAAAAATCAGAACGAGCTTTCCTCCACTCGGTGGACCTAATTTATCCAGAAGCGGCGTGGTGCTTTGGCAAACGTGAACGCAAGGAAACCTCCCAATCACCTGGAATCAAATTATCTGACTGGCCTAATTGACTTGTAAAGTAACCAGTCTCGTCTCTCCGCCCTTCTGCCACTGGATCTTCTCCTTGGATTCAAAGAAACGTAAGGGATCAAGCAGCAGAGCTAGACTGAGGTTTAGACAGGGGAATGAAGTGCCTTTGTGTTCCTCTGTGTCTGTGTGGTGCTATTTATAGCATCAATTAACTCCTCAACTTTGGAGTATGTTGCTTGACACATCCGTTAGAGCCTACACAAATACTACGGTGTGTGCTCTCTCTCTCTCTCTCTCCCTCCCTCTCCCCCTCTCCCGTTGTATCATTCAGTGCTTTATTAGATTCAAGGGTCATTCACTTTTCGCCTTCCCAAGGCTTGGAGCTTTAGTCCTGCTATCTGATAAGTAGCAAAAAAGAATCCAAAATATATTGATGTAATTGGTCCCTCTAAAACTGGGACCACCACACTGGGAAGGGCCGTAGCTCAGTGGTAGAGCATCTGCTTGGCGTGCAGAACATCCCAGGTTCAATCCCCGGCATCTCCAGTTAAAGGGGCCAGGCAAGTGGGTGATGTGAAAGACCTCTGCCTGAGACCCTGGAGAGCCGCTGCCGGTCTGAGTAGACAATACTGACTTGGATGGACCGAGGGTCTGATTCAGCATAAGGCAGCTTCATGTGTTCATGTGTCATTTCTGGAGTTCAGGCAAAGTCACTGGTTCAGAATACCTTGGGTTGGATCCAGCTGGCCTTTTCACTCACTCTTGCCTAATTCTCCATTCTTCGGGCTGCCAACTCTGGGTTGGGAAATTACTGGAGATTTCGGGGGTGGAGCCTGGGAAAGTTGGAGTTTGGATAGAGGGAGGACCTCACTGGAGGATAGTGATCCGTAGTTCGCCATCCAAAGCTGCTATTTTCTCCAAGGGGACTGATCTCTGTTGCCTGGAGATCAGTTGTAATTCTGGGAGAACTCCAGGCCCCACCTGGAGGTTGGCAACCCTGTCCACACTGTAACCCCGTCCCATGGTCCCCAGCATAGTTTTTTTTGATGGTCAATCTTCCCTTTTCGCCAGCAAAAAAACTGATTGGATCCAACCACTTGAATGGCTTAACAGTAGTTATGTTTCACAGGTTAATCAGAGTATCATTATTTGTTTTTTGTTAAATTAGTATTAATGGTTCATCTGTTCCCCCTTTTTTTCTCTTGCGCATGCATCAGGGAAGAGTTAGCCAGGCAAATTCTTGCTCTGTCAAAGGTCCCAGGTTCGATCACCAGCATCTCCCACTGAAAGGATCCCCAATGGTCATTTATACGTGGGTACTTTCACTCACATTCATCCCCCCATCTGTCTCTGTTGTTCCTTGGAGTTATGCATGAGTTTCCCCTCCATTAGAGATGACCTGCTGCCAGCCCTTGCAAATCCCGGGACTTGCCGTTCCTCTGTTAACCTGACTCTTCCGTCTCCCCTGAGCTCAGCCCGGGTGAAATCTCCGGGCCGGATGTTTGACACCCCTGCTCTAGAGTCTTGGGATCTTGATGAATGGCAAAGGACTGACCAAGGAAGAGCGCAGGGAATCCCTTCTTATACTGAAATAACCAGCAGTCAAGGGTGTGTAAACCACCCTCTCATTAAGACATCCCCTTCTTTCCCCTTTAAAACATCATAGGACATCCAGTTTGAGACAGGGCCGTGTGTAATTCAGGAGCCTGCATAATTAATGTAATTCAGCACGCTGATAAAGTTATGATTTGGCTTCTCCTAAGAATAATGTTGTCAGATTATTGTGACGGGAAGACTTTTTGTGTGTGTTGAAATGGCCCAGCCAAATCTATTATTTCCCAACTAATTTATTTGAGAGAAGGAGAGAGAGAGAATGACTAACCATAAAACAAAGGGAAAAGCGTGCCATTTTCAAGGGAATAATGGGCCATTCAACAGTAATAATAACAATAATAACGAACAAATGGCTCCAAAGCAGCTTAATTCCTTTTTAAAAAATCAGAATTATAAAATTAGGGAACATAGACATTCCCAGCAGATGTAAAGGGCGTTCTGTCTTGAGCACGGCACATGATACAGTGCCTAGAAGTCTGATTCCAAAATAAAAATAATTACATTTGGATTAGGCAAGTGCCTCGCCACCCTTACAGAGAGTTGGTCTGGTGACTTTAAAGCGAAGGGATATTGGCACATTGACAGCATTCAGCTGGTGGGGAGAGGATTAGCAGAGAGCTCTGCTTGATTTATTCTCATTCCACGCAGTTCTTGATGGCTTGGAAATGGAGACAAGCAAACATATTTTGGACGGGCTCTAAATGGCGAGATGCAGTAAACGCCAGTGACATGAAAAATAACGCTGAAGGCTATAAAATTGTTACAAAGGGTGGGCAGGGAGAGGGTGGGGGATGAAGTTCACTGTAGCAAAATGTAATTTTAATGCTGCTTTGAAAGAGCCCTAAATGTTGGCATTTGCTGGAGATGCAGCAGCTTTGGGAAGATTGCCTTTGACAAATGCAGGCATTAAATTTGGCCAGCACTTTCTCTGGGACTTATCTAAGTGCTGGCGATGGTAGCAGGAGGGCAGGCATTGAACAAAATTTTCCGAAAGCAGGCAGAGCCTAATTTTTTTCAAGCAACATAATTATGAGCCTTAATCTGTCCCCAAGATTTGCAACCCCGATCTATCCTTGTTCCAGCTCAAGGCTCCATTAAAATAGTAATTTCTACAACGTTTGCAAGGAATACAAATGCAGCTCCTCTCCTGGTGAATGGTCTCCGTCAGCAGTTTGATGCCCTGTAGCCTGATCTCATCAGATCTCAAAAGCTAAGCAGGGTCAGCTCTGGTTAGTATTTGGATGGGAGACCACCAAGGAATACCAGGGTTGCTGTGCAGAGGAAGGCACTGGCACTGGCAAACCACCTCTGTTAGTCTCTTGCCATGAAAACCCCCCAAAAGGGGTAGCCTGCCATGAAAACCCCCCAAAAGGGGTAGCCATAAGTCGGCTGCGACTTGACTGCACTTTACACACACACAGGTGAGAGTGGTAAGTTGCAGTACTGCAGTCCAATCTCTGCTCATGCCCTGAGTTCAATCCCGACGGAAGTCGGTTTCAGGTAGCCGGCTCAAAGTTGACTCAGCCTTCCATCCTTCTGAGGTCGGTGAAATGAGTACCCAGCTTGCTGGGGGTAAAGGGAAGACGAATTGGGAAGGCACTGGCAAACCACCCCGTAAACAAAGTCTGCCTAGTAAACGTTGGGATGTGACGTCACCCCATGGGTCAAGATTGACCCGGTGCTTGCACAGGGGACCTTTACCTTTAGGTGAGAGAAGGATAGTGGATGCTGTGTATTTGTGTGTGTGTGTCATGTGCCCTCAAGTCCCTTCCGACATGGCGAACCTATGAATTATTGATCTTCCAAACCTCCTCTTGTTAACAGCCTTGCTCAGGTCATGCAAACTGAAGGCCGTGGCTTCCTTTATTGAGTCAATCCATCCCGTGTTGGGTCTTCCTCTTCTCCTGCTGCCTCCAGCTTTTCCTAGCATTATTGTATTTTCCAGTAAGACTTGCCTTCTCATAATGCGACCAAAGTACAATAGCTTCAGTTTCGTCATTTTATCTTCTAGGGAGAGTTCAGGCTTGATTCGATCTAGGACTCACTGATTTGTCTTTTTGGCAGCCCATGGTATTCATACAACTCTCCTCCAACACCACATTTCAAACGAACTAATCTTATTCCTGTCAGCTTTCTTCATTGTCCAACTGACACATCCCTAGATAGTAATGGAGGATGGTACCATCTTGGAAAGTTGTATGGGCGAAGACTGTCAAAGAGCAGTATTTAAACTGTCAGTTTTTTGTCATTTTCACACAGACACACACAATTCCTGAATATACTATGGAGGGAGGGTGGGGAGAAACCCAGTTTCCCTACCACACTTTGGCATGGACATGCAGCATCAGAAATCTACATCATGGAGAGCTCTGTGGAAATAAAGGGGCTGGTTTTACCCATCCCTAATTACACCCGCTTGTTTAGCCAGTGTAACTCCTCTCCCCCATGAATCCACAGATGGTTATTTCATTGCAGTTAAGTGTGCTTTATTAGGGAAATCATTAATTTAAAAACACAATAGGATACTCTGTTTTCTCAGACTAGTGAATATTAAATTCCAGCCGACTGATTCACCAAAAACTCCTGCGAGGCTCCCTAATTTCTAAAATCATCAGTTATAATCTCGTATTGAAATGTTATTCTTCTTTTTTTCTTTCCTGCTGAGGCATAACTTCCATTGACCTGCCCAGGCTGTTGAAGCTTTAAATAGCTCCCAAGTTCCTTCGTTGAAGGAGGTGGGTTTATTTTTAATGGCACTTCCTTTGCTCCCCATTCATTCCTTGGTCAAGCTCTTTGTTCCACAGATTGCTGTTTTCTTGTGCGTAAAACAAAACCCCTTAACCAGCCGTTTTGTGTTTCTTTCTAAACCGACGCACTATGTCTGCCCGTCTCTGCCTGTATCGAAACCACTCTCTTTGTACATTGCTATTCATTAGTGTGGGATTATTGCCCATGGGCTAAATGAGAAGTCAGCCAACCAAAGCTATGGCTGTTGTTGTGGAGGAAACTGCTTCAAGCTGCTTCTCCCTCGAAGCATTGGAAATGGGCTGGCTTTGCGATTGGTTTTGATAAGACATTTAGTCGTGCGCTGTGCTTTACAGTTATCATCGGCGGGCTGTTTTGATCATAAACCTCCTGATCAGCATTGTTGTGTGATGTTCCTTCTCGTCGGCCTGTGCCATTTTTTGTGGTCGGTTGGAGGGGGGCACTGAATGATCAAATGCTCTTTTAATGTTAAGAGGAAAAAAAATACTCCCTATGTGTTTAAAACAAACAGAGAGAGAGAGAGAGAGAGAGAGAGAGAGAGAGAGAGAGAGAGAGAGAGAGAGAGAGAACAAAAGGCTTAACTTGGTGTGACATGCTGTACTTCAGTGCTGTTTGAGGTCAGTTTCAGGTAGCTGGCTCAAGGTTGACTCAGCCTTCCATCCTTCCGAGGTCGGTCAAATGAGTACCCAGCTTGCTGGGGGTAAAGGGAAGACGAATGGGGAAGGCACTGGCAAACCACCCAGTAAACAAAGTCTGCCTAGTAAACGTTGGGATGTGACATCACCCCATGGGTCAAGAATGACCCGGTGCTTGCACAGGGGACCTTTACCTTTAGGTGAGAGAAGGATAGAGGATGCTGTGTGTTTGTGTGTGTGTGTCATGTGCCCTCAAGTCCCTTCCGACATAGCGAACCTATGAATTATTGATCTCCCAAACCTCCTCTTGTTAACATCCTTGCTCAGGTCATGCAAACTGAAGGCTGTGGCTTCCTTTATTGAGTCAATCCATCCTGTGTTGGGTCTTCCTCTTCTCCTGCCGCCTCCAGCTTTTCCTAGCATTATTGTATTTTCCAGTAAGACTTGCCTTCTCATGATGCGACCAAAGTACAATAGCTTCAGTTTCGTCATTTTATCTTCTAGGGAGAGTTCAGGCTTGATTCGATCTAGGACTCACTGATTTGTCACTGATTTGCTCATGCCCTGAGTTCAATCCCGACGGAAGACAGTTTCAGGTAGCCAGCTCAAAGTTGACTCAGCCTTCCATCCTTCTGAGGTTGGTAAAATGAGCACCCAGCTTGCTGGAGGTAAAGGGAAGATGACTGGGGAAGGCACTGGCAAACCATGCTGTAAACAAAGTCTGCCTAGTAAACGTCGGGATGTGACGTCACCCCATCGAAGAGGGAATACCTCTTCGAAGGATGTGCCTGCCATTTTGCAGGGTTTTTAAAAAAGGAATTGGTGGTGGAAAGTGCCATCAAATTACAACTGACTTATGGTGACCCTGTGGGGTTTTCAAGGCAAGAGACGTTCAGGGGTGGTTTGCCATTGCCTGCCTCCGCATGGGCTGACAAAGTTCTGAGAAAACTATGACTGGCCCAAGGTCACCCATAGGGTTGCCAACCTCCAGGTACTAGCTGGAGATCTCCTGCTATTACTACTGATCTCTAGCCGACAGAGATCAGTTCACCTGGAGAGAATGGCCACTTTGGCAATTGGACTCTATGGCATTGAAGTCCCTCCCCTCCCCAAACCCTGCTCTCCTCAGACTCCGCCCCAAAAGAGGGACCTGGCAACCCTGGTCACCCAGCAGGCTTCATGTGGAGGAGTGAGAAATCGAACCTGGTTCTCTAGATTAGAGTCCGCCTCTCTTTACCACTATACCACACTGTCTCTCAAAAAAGTAATTACTTGTATTAATATTAAAAATATATTTGTAACATACATACAAGTTGCCTGATTCTTTGCTGGGGGGGGCTTTTAAGTCGGTCAGTCCCCCCCCCCCCCATCGATTTATCTAACTACTTTATAAAAATAGCACAGCACTTTGGGGGATGTTTCCCTCTTGATTTTTTGTTACCGCAAAAGCTGCATGCCGTGGAACAGCAGGCCTCTGGGTTAAATGATCTTCCACCGTCTTTACACCTTACCCTGCAGTACATTTTTGGTGCGTTCTCCCTTTGAGCATGTTGGACTTTGACAGATGTTAGGATCCCTAAATGGAGAGGAACACCAGAAGAGTCAAATGGCTGTACTGTTCATATAACTGCAGATGGGTAGCTATGCCGTTCTTTATTTAAAACACGCACACAAAAGAGTTCAGTTGTACCTTTAAGGTCTACTGAAATGACTGGAATGAAAGTGGATAAATTGCCATTCTTAGACCCATTGCCAGCGGCACCAGATACTGGAGCGGATGGCAAGTTGGAGAGATCTGTTAGTGGCATATTGGCGCAGTCACCTCAAGTCTTTCAAGGGATCTAAATTGGGTGAATGATACACTGGAAAAATTCGATGTATAAAATCAAGGGAGTGGTATAGTGTAGCAGTGAACGAACTGTGATAGGGCTTAGGAGTGTTTAGCTTGGAAAGAAGGCGGTTAAGGGGAGACATGATAGAGGTCTATAAAATTATGCATGGTATGGAGAGAGTGGACAGGGAGAAGCATTTCTCCCTCTCTCATAATACTAGAAGGCGGGATCATCTGCTGAAGCTGGAGGGTGAGAGATTCAAACCAGATAAAAGGAAGTATTTCTTCACACAACACATAGTTAAAATGTGGAACTCCCTGCCCCAGGATGTGGTGATGGCTGCCAACTTGGAAGGCTTTAAGAGGGGAGTGGACATGTTCATGGAGGAGAGGGCTATCCGTGGCTATTAGTTAAAATGGATACTAGTCATGATGCATACCTATTCTCTCCAGGATCAGAGGATCAGAGGAGCATGCCTATCATACTAGGTGCTGTGGAACACAGGCAGGAGAATACTGCTGCAGTTGTCTTGTTTGTGGGCTTCCTAGAGGCCCCTGGTTGGCCACTGTGTGAACATACTGCTGGACTTGGTGGGCCTTGGTCTGATCCAGCATGGCTTTTCTTGTGATATGCGAGATCCTCAGTCTAAACCTCACCTCTCCCATAAACTTGCTAGTTATCCTTAGGCAAGCCACTTTCTCAGCCCGACCTCTCCTCCTTTGGGGTAGATAATACTGACCTGCCTTATGGGTTAGCTGTAAGGATTACACCAACATGATATTTGTGAAGTGCTTTAGACACCAAATAAATGCTAAGCAGTAATTGTGGAAAGTGCGCTGCTTAGAGAAGAAACTGTAGACCCTGGTTGACCTGTTTCTCTTCTGTTTACTGATAGCTACTGTGTACTGAATCTGTACTCCCCTCCCCCCAAACTCACCTGTCAAATGTGCCTTTATGGCTGGAACAACACTGCCTTTCTTGTCTTGCTGTTTCTGGAAGTGGCTCTTGCACCTTTTTAAGCCTGAAAGTAGACATTCTGAAAAACACAGAGCTTCCGCCTAAAATGGCATCCATGAGATCAAATTCACCCTCTTGATGTCTGCAGTGTATAATAACCCCATTTCTAGATGCGTATTGTATGTTTCTCTGTCCGTGCACCATATTATTACGTGATGGATAAGTCAGGGAACTCCCAATGCAATTTCTCATTACAGTTGACTCAGGGATCCCATTTTCAGTGGCAGCCTTGCATTTCTCATATTGCATAATTCTGCTCTGCATTCTGATACACTGCTCTGCATTCTGAAATGTTTGATACTTTGGAAACCGTGACAGAAGACGATCAAGCTGATGTGGATCCATGTGTAAAGATGTTGTTTGTTTATAACGGGATATATGTTTGGAAATGAATGTTTTACAAATTCTTTGGTATGACTCATGAAAGTAGCTTTTGGTATGCTCCCTTGTCAACCTCTGAATGCCTTACAGTGCAACCCTAAGTACGTCTACTCAGAATCCTACTGCAGTTTAAACAATGGAGTTTACTCCCAGGAAAGTGTTCTTTGGATTCCCCTGTTAATTTTTTGTTGTAAAATAAAATATATCGACTTTTCTTTGTAGAACATTGGATGATATACTGACGCTCAATTGAACGTTTTAGCGATTCAGCTATGTGTTGTGTAGAAGATCTGTGATCAGGCATCGTGATATGTATGGCCTTTTATGCAGGGGCGTTATCCCGCAGTCACCCTCGCCGACTGCTTTGGGGCTTCCTTTTGATTATGCATGCCTTTTCCACCTGTAAGAGGTTGCCTCACTCTCCCCACACATTTTGCCCATGTTTTCCAGATGCTGTTTTAGCCAGAATCTGTAAAATGAGGGCAAACTGCGCGGGGAGAGTGAGGCGACCTCTGATAGGTGGAAAAGGCATGCATAATCAAAAGGAAGCCCCGAAGCAGTCGGCAGGGGGTGACAGCGGGGAAACGTCCCTGTATAAAAGGCCTATTTTAACTTTAATAAGCAGTTGTGGGAGGAAGGATTTGGATTAGGGCCATAATGTTGGGAGGGAGCGTGGTTTAATCCAGTAGAAATGCTCAAACTACTATTAGCCCTGATGAGGAAAAAAAGACAATGACTACCTGCCTTTTTTCTCCTCCCTCTACTGGGATTGGGGAAGGAGGGATTTCTATTGGGAAAGTTGCCTAGAGGAAAGGGTTAATCTCCCCAAATTCTCTGTGCCACATTCCCAATCCAAAGGAGGGACTCCGATGGCTGCTTTTAAAATTTTTAGTCTGGTCCTGTGTCCCTTGGTTAAACACTCTCTGAGCTGTAACTAGAGTAGAACACCTCTTGAAAGCTGCTGCCAGGATCCAGCTATTTCTGTACACACAATGGGATGCCATCCTTGCTCATTTCAAAAGGCAGCCTCTTCCCCTGTCATACAGGTGTTTTTGAAAGAAGTGTGGGATCTGGGAATCCGTGGGGCCTGGCCAGCTGGGTAAAGCCTCTTTCGTTTTTTTACGTCAAAAGTCCTTCTGTGCACACCTAAAATAGACTCTGTGGAGTCTGGCTGACGTCTCCATAACTGAAACAAAATCCACGTAATACCTTTTCTTAGAGCTAACCCAATGTCTCCATAACCTTTGCAGTTAACCTGTATGACGAACAGGACTTTTTTCATCTACTAACTTCTCACGAACTAACTTCCCTTCTTTTCCTTCTCTCTGTTGCAGCTGATTCAGTTTGAGGCTGGCCTGCTTTCCTCTAAGGTTTAATGTGTGTGATGTCCCAACATCTCTAACCTAGAGAATCTCTTTACCTACTAGGTGTGTATTTCCTGATTCTTTTCTTTTCTTTTCTTTTCTTCGATGCATGCTTTCCAGAATTGCATGGGAAACAGCATGCGCTTGAACACTGCTTGAAGATGGTGCAGTGGCGGCTCCTTTAATCTGCTCCATAAACTGTCAATTAGAAGCAAATTGGTCCTGTTCTTCCCCTTCAAGGCCAAGTAACCACACCCTGTACTACACAATGTTACATGCCATAAAATGTCCTCCTGCTATGCTTTCTTGAATTTCTACATCGCATAGTACAGAATTCTTGTTTTGGTCTAGAGTTTGGATTCAAAAGAGACATTTGGCTTTTCTAAGTAAGGTTTTCTACTGCACCTATGAGTAAGCCAGCCTTTGCACACAGAAAAGTAGCATGTCGGAACTAGGCTGAACTAGGGGTACCAGATTGGCGATTCCCCCTTCCCCTCTTGTGGGGGAGGCAGGGTGTCTTCAAAGCAGGGGGAGCGAGGGAGGGCAAAACACACAGTTGCACAGTCCCCCCCCCCCATAGTAGCTCAGTGGTAGTGGTAGAGCATCTGCTTGGCATGCAGAAGGTCCCAAGTTTAGTCCCCGGCATCTCCAGTTAAAGGTGCTAGGCAAGCAGGTGATGTGGAAGACTTTTACCTGGGACCCTGGAGAGCCACTGCCGGTCTGAGTAGACAATACTGACGTGGATGGACCAAGGCTCTGATTCAGCATAAGGCAGCTTCATGTGTTCAGTGGCCTTTGCAAGGCCTCTCTCTTTCTTCCCTGCTACGGTGGGGGGGAAAACCCCATCCATTCTAGAATGGGATCTCTTGCATTGCACAAAACCCCATTGTCTAGACATCCCAGCTTAATCTCTGCTTCTGAATCTCCACTTAAGATTGGGGGAGGGGTTGCTGGAGGAGAGCAAGAAAGGGGGCTCATGCTCTTGTTTTCCGTCTTGAAAACAGGAATTCTTCTAGTGTCTTCTTCTCTATATGGAACTCTTAAGTGGTTACCTGAATATTTAAAATAGAACTTGATTTGTTCCAGGTTTGGGAAGGGGAGGCTTCCCTCTCTCCCTCCCTCTCATTCACACACCCTTAGACTGAAGATTGTCCCAATATGTTTAACACACTTGGTGCACGAGGATAGAGGGCTCAGCTTCCTATTGGCTATGAAGGATGGCTGGGTATTGAGGCATGGGGGTGGGGTGGGGGAGCACAGGGTCTTTTAAATGGGTGATGGAACAGGAATGTCTAGGATCCCTCTAGCAGAGCTGACCCAGGTCTCTCCATGCCTCACGGCTACAGAGCTATGCAGACTTGAAAACACCCTGCATGCAGAATCTATAAAGCAGCATCAAGGGCCTTATTGTGAAATGGTGAAAACAGAAGAGGGAGGGGGGGAATACCCATAATCCAAGCCGGTGCTGGCGGAGGGAGAGAGCTGAAGCAGAAATGCCCCATCTCTATCAAGCAAGCAAGAGATTTTTCTCAGGGAAGGAAGAGACTGTAATTCCTCTCCAAAGAACTTTGAAAATATAATCTGCAGACAGCAAAGTATCTGGGGTGCTCTTTAAAGAGTTTCACGTCTGAGCTTTGGAGTCCTGGAAGTCACGTTTTTATTTTTCTGATGGGGGAGCAAAAAACACACACACCCTGCAGTTAAAGAACGGAGCAATTTATTATCCTTTGACTCCAGTGGTTCCAGGGGCAGAAGTTAGGCTGCAGTGAGGACCACTCAGCCACCGCTGTGGGTCTTTAGGCTGGGTGGAGCTCAATAATAACGAGGCGCAGAGGCCCAACGGAGCCTCATGTATACAGTGGGATTCTGATGGTGCTTTTATCAATGCCACAGCCCTTGGGGGGCTTCTGCCGGGGTCGATCAAGCACCGCAGTTGCTGTTCGCAGTCATCATAGACACGACAGTAGGGATCCCGGGCATTTCGTTGCAATTAGACGCTGCAACCATCCAGGAATTTGCAAGACTGACTCAGCTCCGTCTCGGAGATTTCGCAAAGCCGCCTTAGGCTGAGCCAGATCGCTGTTCCATCGGCGTTTTGTAACGCTACTGGTAGTGTTTCTCCAAAGCCTCAGGCAGAGAAAGTTCTTTCCGGACATCTGCCACCTGAGGTCGTCGAATGGGAGATGCCAGGGAAACTGGGACCGTCTGCTCTTCCCCTGAGCCATGAAGATATGTGAGGCTGTCCTAAGACTGAGCAAATAGTTGCTCTAGCTTTCTTTGCATCATGTGCTTTGATTGGCAGTGGCTTCCGAGCAGAGGGAAGATCGATAATTGGGGGTACCAGGAATTGAACTGGGAACTTTCTGCTATTTTACACAGAAAGGTGCGTCATCAGGCCTTTGGTCTCTGTAATCCAGTATTGTCAGTTGCTACTGGCATCAGCTTTGATACTGAATGTCGACATTTTGAGAATCCCAGATTTATTCCTTAAATTATTATTTTTAAACAAGCTTCCAGTCTTCAGGAATGTGCCAGCTTCAAAATGTCTCTGTGCTCTCCTGCTCACTCCATTACCCTACCTTTTCATTTGACATAACTGTTCTAAATATTTTGCAAAACCAACGGTGCCATCCTAAGCAGAGTGACCCCCTTCTAAGCCCATTGTTTTGATGGGTTTAGAAGGGTGTAACTCTGTTTAGGATTGCACTGTTCGCGACACGAGCAGAATTGAGCGTCTCAAATTAAGGATTCGTGTGGGGTTTATTCTGATAGCATACTTTGGTTTCCTGGTTGCAGAAACTCATTTGAGGCAAGGTGGTGGCAAGGTGATGAGGGCACTGCTGTGGCTTCAACATCTTAAGAGAGGTGTGCCATCACCTGCTAGGTGATGCAGTTTCTGCTTGGCAGCTTCTACATGGCAGCTATTTCCTGCACAGGTACAACAGGACTAGATGGCCCTGGTGGTCCCTTACCAAATCTATGATTCTAGGTAGAACAGCTTCTCAGAGGGATTGCTCTCTGTTGCCGCCTCTAGACATTCCTGGTGGTAGCATGTGGAAAGTCTCTACCTATTGGGAGCAATTCTCACATTGAGCATTATTGTGTTGTTAGATCACGATGGGTAGCCGTGTTAGTCTGTCACTAGCAGTAGAAAAGAGCAAGAGTCCAGCAGCACCTTAAAGGCTAACAAAATTTCTGGCAGGGTATGAGCTGTCTTGAGCCACAGCTCACTTCAGATTTTCTGGCTCACACCCTGCTAGAAATCTTGTTAGTCTTTAAGGTGCTACTGGACTCTTGCTCTTTTCTACTATTATTGTGTTGTGCGAATGCTACAATTAACAGACACTGGGTATAAACTATGTATTGACACCTCCCCCCCACTCCCGGACTCTTATTTGCAGGATGGCACATGGCAGCCAATATTTTGTGTAGACATAAGATCTAGGGAAGAACCTGCATCAGACATCGCTTTAGTATGTTTGCCCCATTTTTGGCAAGCGTGAAGTCTAGATGCTTAATTGCTCTGAGAAGAGAATGGTAGCCATTTCCAGGAGGTACCAGAATTCTTCAGTGATGGCTTTATGGGCCCTTTAAGAATGCACAGTATCTCACACACAGCAGGGTTCTATGCAGGCCTGATTGACACTCACCGGACCCCTTAGTTGCTCGTAGAAACCCGCCGACAAATTGTAAACCTGTTTCTCCCTTCCTGCCAGGGCTGATTCACATGTTAACAAATTCGCATGTTGCAGGGACGTTGGTTATAACGTGCACCTGGAGTTCCCAGCTGGGAACAACTACCAGGGAAAGAAGGGTCCAGGCTTGGATTGGGACCACAGCCCATGAGGAAATGGGGCTCCAGCCTTCCCCCCTGTGCTATTTTCCTGACCTGAAAGGGTCGCCATGAGCCTCTGTTTGTCCTGTTAAGGACACTGATGTGTTGCCTCAAGTACAAATAAGTTCCCCTAGTGGCCAAACAGTGGCTCCCCAGGGCTGTCTCATGTCAGGGGAAATGGTACAAGGGTGAGGCTGAAGACATTTTCTTTGCATGCTGAAGTTCTCGCCTCATTTGAGCCAGCACTTACCTGTGAATTAAGATCCCAGGTTAGGGTCGCCAACCTCCAGGTACTATCTGGAGATCTCCTGCTGTTACAACCGATCTCCAGCCAATAGACATCAGTTCACCTGGAGAAAATGGCCACCTTGGCAACTGGACTCTATGGCATTAAAGTCCCTCCTCTCCTCAAACCCTGCCCTCCCCAGGCTCCACCCCAAATACCTCCTGCCGGTGGCAAAGAGGGACCTGGCAACCCCATCTCAGGTGGATGCTCCAAAGCATATGTGTCTGCTTAGGGGACATGGGGACTTTATAAAGTGTGAAATGGTCTGCTTTCTGGTTGCAGAATTTAGATTACCCCCCCCCCCAAAGGACAGATAACACAAAGCCTTGTCCTATTATGATGAAGGGAAGACAAATTTTGTTACAGATTTTTTTTGGGGGGGGGGGTTCCCTTTAAAATGTCTCCATGACACAATGGCAGGTTACATTTGAGACAGGTTAGCATTGTTTCAGCAAGGTCTCCCACGTTATATTAACAAGCCGTTTGCATACATGAGCTAATCAGAAAGGATTGCGGTAGGTGGCTACTCATACAGCATTTTGCAGCCAGCACAGATAAGCAGGAGATACCAGCTGCCATGGCCTTCTATGGAAAATGAAAGGGCTGCTTAGCGCCCCGTATCTGGAACAAGATAGCAAGTCAGACAAGGTACCTTTCGTGATCTCTCTTCAAAGGATTGTCATGAGGACCTTGGAAGGGAACTGTGCGTTATCATCTCCAGTATGTACGAGCTGGGAGGAAATTAATTTCCCATTGACCTTGCAAATGCAAGCAAAAGGACTCCCATCAAACCATGATACTTTGGCACAGAGGTTTCTGGCTGTTTGGACTGGGATTCTTTTTTAACCCGCTGCAAAAATGAAAGGGGCCATCTCTGGGATCCTGCAGATCCAGTGAGCATTGCGGGATTCTCAAGAAAGCACATGGGCAGCCACACTTTCTTCCCCAAATCATATCTAAGCATACAGTGGCAACGCACCACCACACACATAGAGCACATAAGGTTGCCAGCTCTGGGTTGGGAAATGCCTGGCGATTTCAGGGAGGAGCATGGGGAAGGTGGGGGTTGGGGTGGATCGGGACATCAGCAGGGTATAATGCCATAGAGTCCACCCTCCAAAGCATCCATTTTCTCCAGGGGAACTGATCTCTGTTGTCTGGAGATCGGTTGTAATTCTGGGAGATCTGCAGGCCCCACCTGGAGGTTGGCAGCCATAGGAGCACCTCCACAGATGCATTCTGAAGGCCATTTCACATCTTATAAAGTCCCCATGTCTTCCTGTCCCCTTTCACCCTCGGTATGTTGACCGGGGGAACAGCGCTACGCAGCTTTTTGCTGGCTCAGCCTCGCTGTTCTCAATGGGCCAAAATGCCCCATTTAAAAAAAATTAAAAGCCTTCGAAAGGCTTTTTAAAGCCTTTCGGCCGCCGGAGAACAGCTTTGGAGACGCCGCGGCAGCGCCTCGGCCACGCCATCCCCAGCCACCAAAGGCTCAGGAATGGGCTGTGAGTCTCCTTTTTTTGAAAGTCAGCAGAATTCATTCTCTCCAAGAAGCCTGGTGAAGTTCTGACCCAAGTCGAATATAGTTTGACAGCCACACAAGGCAGCTTCAGGGGGTTCTTGTTTTTGCAAAGTGCCCGGGACTGGCAAACAGGAGGAAAACATTCTCAAGTATCCAGTGGACAGCAGTGTATTTATTTAAAATATTGACACTCTGTTGTTCCTGGCATTCAAAGCAACTTAAATTAAAAACCACCATCCTGACATGCATTAAAATAACAGAACTGTTTAAATAAATTCAAGCACCTGAAAAACTAGGGTAACGCAGCAGCCGTTTCAGTGCTGAAAACCAGCATGACAGACAGGCTCCATTTGTTCAGGCCTCTTCTGGAAAACATTTGCAGCAATGTTCGTTGTTGTGTGAACACCAATCAGACATTTATTTGGTCGTTTTCGACGACTAATTTCTAGGAATTCTAGATGCTTTGCAAAAACAAAATTGAACAAGACCCCTGAAATATCACAGTGGTGAACCAGCCAAAACAGGAAATGTTTTGCCCACCTTTTCAGGGAATCACAAATTTTTAAACTACCGAATCACAAATTTGAAAACTCGGGCAAAACGCGGGGAAACGCAAGGGGAGAGCTTTCTTGCCAAGCACTTCCGTGATGTCACAGCAGGACTGGGCTGCTAAGCCTTATCGAATCTCCTCTCCTAAATTAGCAACACATTTCTAAGCACAGTTACACCCTACCAAGTTCATTGAAGTCACAACTGCATAACTCTCTTTGGATCTCTGTGCAGGACTGTCAGCAGTCCTTGGAGACTTAACTCTTATGTGCGCTATTAAAAGCTGACGTTAATAAAGTTGTATAAATAATTGATCTGCCAGAAAAGGACAAAAATTGGGAACTAATATCTTCTTAAAAGTACAATGCTGTTTGCACAGCAAAATTACTTTCTTGAAAAGCACAAACATTGCTTGTCAGATAGAAAGTGTTAAAAAAATTCAAGATATGTGTGTGTGTGTTGTTTTTTTTAAAAAGGAAGCAATTGGTGACATAAAGGGAAATAAATGCCAGGGAATGCAGGATTGGCTCCTCCAACTCTCACTACATCTTGCTTCGTTGGAGAAAGATTTCTCCTAATGGAGAAAAGTATTTTCCAATCGAGAAACTCTTCCTCTGACATAGAAAGCCTTTCTCCCTTGGAAAAGGACGTGGAGGAAGGAAGTTGTGTTGTCAGAACACCAGGACCAATTTCCTTCTTGGCATAGCTGTTACGAAGAAGCATAATTAACATGTGCCTTTTTTTTATTCCTGATCTCTGACCTGTGACTCCTCCCCCTACCCTTCACCGAACCCTTGTCATTTGCCCGCTATCAGTTAACAGGCCCGAGAATTTCAGACCAGTCATGGAGGACTATGATATCAGGTCCGCTGCCAGCATTTTAGCCTCTGTTAAGGAGCAAGAGGCCCGCTTTGAGCGCCTCACCCGGGCCCTCGAAGAGGAACGGCGCAATGTCTCCCTGCAGCTCGAGCGCGCCAATCAGCCCTCCGACCGAGTGAGCGTGTGCAACATTGGCAATGGCCAGCCCCTGGCGACCGCCTGGCAGCAGCTGGTCCTGCAGGTAAACTGCCTGCTCATTTTATTTGCCCCTCTGTGTCGCGCCTCGCCCGAAATGGTCATCTGTCCTCAGGGTTGATTTCTCATTCTTTATTCCACCCGTCCACCAAAGAACGCTGGGCAGCATACGTACATTTCCCCTTCCATGTTGCAGAAGGCCCTGTTGGGTATTGGTCGTCAGTGTTTCATTGCATACTACGATGTGTGACCTTGTGAAATTGCGTTCCTGGTCATCTAGGACCAGACTGAGTCTTGCATGCTGTGCTAATGTGAGTTGGTGACAATTGTGGATTCTTGGGGTTAAGGCTGTGTCTTGCCTGTGTTGTGCTTCCCCCGAGACTTTATCATCGGAGAACGGTCACAAAAAACGTTTTACACATTATTGTACATAGTCCTAGATTTATCATTGAGGATAAACAGTGCTTCTAGACTAGTGTTGCCAACCTCCAGGGGGTGACAGGAGATCTCCTGCTATTGCAACTGATCTCCAGCTGATAGAGATCAGTTCACCTGGAGAAAATGGCTGCTTTGGCAATTGAACTCTATGGCATTGAAGTCCGTCCCTTCCCAAACCCCGCCCTCCTTAGGCTCTGCCCCAAAAACCTCCCGTCAGTGGCGAAGAGGGACCTGGCAACCCTATTCTAGACCTTGGCATCTGTATTGGATGGATATATTCAGGTACAGGCTGAGCTGAAATTGACAACTAAGTCTGCAGTCTCAAATGCAGAACGGAGTGGACATTTTGTTTCTCACTGCTAATTCTTAGCTCGAAACGTCTCTGGTGAGTTTCTCATTGATTCAAATGGAAGAACATCTCCAGGACCGTGTATACTTAGCACAGAAGATGTAATATATATTTGAATGTCTGTGTTAAAAAAATGCAATCTGCAGCCTGGGTAAATTATTGAAATTCTGCACAACTGTGTATATATGATTCTTCTTCATAGCATGCCATGCTCTTGCTAGCCATGGAGAGGAGCAAAAGTGCTATAGGGGGTATGGAAGCCTTCCCCAGACTGTTGGATCCTGCCATGTTAGACCAATGGTCCATCTTGTCCAGCATCCATTTTCTGACCGTGGTCAACCAGATGTCCTCCCTCGAGGCAGTCCCTCAGACAACTGTTATTTGAAGGTATACTGCCTCAGAACATGGAGGTGACCCTGATTAACTCAAACCTTCATGATTGTGACTAATCATATCTTGATGCCATTGTAACTGGTGGCCATTGTTGTCTCCTGCGGCAGTGAGGTTCACAAGTTAATTGTGTATTGGGAGAAGAAGTTGTTTCTCCTGTCTTTGAGAGAGAGCGAGAGAGCACGCACAGAGGCATGGCAGGGATAAAGGGTGTCGCCTCTAATAGCTGAATCAGGACATGGGAAACTTCTTCCTGAATAAGTCTTTTTGGTCGTTTAATCATGGGAGTTTTACCTGAGGTTCATTGCTTGCTGGACCCACACTTTCCTGTTGGGAAACTATGTACCAGCAATCTCCAAGCTCAAATCAAATCCCGACCCCTTTAAATGCTGTTTTGTAATTGGCTTACTTTGTAGAGCTTATTGTGAGAGAGAATTTCCCCCTCAAAAAACCCAATTGCTGCATAAGCATTTTAAGAACAAAAAACAAAAAATGGAGCAATCTGAAAGGAGGGTGGGGTAGAAATCCAAGCCTCGGTTTTAAAAAGCCTTTTTTTGTGCTCAGAAAGAGCTCCAAGGAAGCAGGAAGCATTTTAATCCCTGCCTATTTACATGCTACTTTGTAATTGGCTGTGAGAGAAACCAAGTTTGCGTGTCCCACGCTTTGCCTTATGCATGGGGTTTTTACCCAGGCTGAGCTCAGGGGAGAGGAAAGATTCTGGTTAACAGAGGAACGGGAGGACCCAGGATGTGTGAGGGCTGGCAGCGAGGTCACCTCTAATGGATAGAAAACTCATACATAACTCTAGGCAGCAACCGAGACGGACCTGGGGCTAACGTGAGTGAAAGTACCAATGCATAAACGACCTTTCGGGACTCTTGTATGTGAGACTAGAATTAGGAAGGTGAATTCCACTAGCCATTGTCAACCTAGAAAGAAGACAGAGCTGACTGAATCCAGGTAAGTGAATGAGAGGCTCTGCTGAGATGCTTGGAGCCTGTCCTCGGGGCATGAGAGGCCCTGATTCAAGATTTGCCTTTGACTTATCAACCTCGGCACAATTTGCAACGCAAAGAATGCCTGAACAGGTGACCCGTCGGTAGGTCCTCCACACCAAACAAAGAGCTGCTGTAAGACTGGGCCAATGTAGAAATCACTTTGAGAGTTTTGTATAGTAAAAACTTGCCACATCTCAAGCAAACAAAAGGGAAGCTTGCCCGCTGCAGCGTTTAACTTTTGACGACAATTGTCACAATTATCACTCTTGTTTTTCACTGGGGAGAGCAGAGTTCTGGCCTTAGGCGGTCTGTGTTTCTGGGCATCTGGAGCTAGCATTGATTCAACCTTGGGGTTAGAATCGCCTCTGTGGCTTGTCGTACTCACATCGTTCTGCCTTCAGCTCTGTATAGTTAAAAAGGAATCCTATTTTTTTAATTGTTTGACGAAGACACGCCTCCGGAGGAAGCTGACCTTGCAACTCCGCTTTCAATTTTCCCATTGCTTTGGGGGAATGGGGAATTCAACAATACCTTTTATTTCTGTTTCAGCGGCCACTAATTCCTCCCCCCCCCCAGGCAAACCGTGACCTAAATTTAAAGAGGAGGTTGGTGTTTCCTTAAGCAAAAACATAGGCTCGTAAGGTCTCGTGTCTCGTGGGGTTATGGGCAGCTACAGATCAGCCTGCTAATGTACGCGCGGTGCTTTGGGCTTGTATGTGTTGGCGGTGGTGTTGTGTAGCTTCAAAAACTGTTTTCAGTCTGTGAATCTTTTGCATTAGAGATCGCACCCTGAGAAGACCCCCACTGAGATGCGCCGGATGAGTTCAGGTGCCCCACGAAGTGGGGCAAGGAGGAATAAGCCTAGTTAGTTTATTCGGGGCTGCCAAAAAAACAAAAACAAATCAGTGGGTTATAGATCAAATCAAGCCTGAACTGACCCTAGAAGTTAAAATGACTCAACTGAGGCTGTCTTACTTTGGTCACATTATGAGAAGACAAGAATCACTGGAAAAGACAATCATGCTAGGAAAAGTTGAAGGCAGCTGGAAAAGAGGAAGACCCAACAAGAGATGGATTGACTGTATTAAGGAAGCCACAGCCTTCAATTTGTAAGATCTGAGCAAGGCTATTAAGGATAGGACGTTTTGGAGGACACGGATTCATAGGGTCGCCATGAGTTGGAAGCAACTTGAAGCACTTAACACACACAGTTCATTTGGGAGGCTCCTAACTAAAGTATCCCAAACTGAAATCCCCTGTATACTTTCCAGGGATTAAAGGCCCATGGAATACAGTTAGGGTTGCCAACTCTCACTTGGGAAATTCCTGGAGATTTTGGGGGTGGAACCTGTAGGGGTCAGGGTGTGTGAGAGGGACCTCAGTGGGGTATAATATGATAGAGTCCACCCTCAAAAGCAGCCATTTTCTCCAGGGGAACTGATCTCTGTCATCTGGTGATGAGTTGTCATTTGAGAAGATCTCCAGGCCCCACATGGAGGTTGTGCAACCTTCAGCACAATAGGGCTTGTTCCCAAATAACCATGCATAGGGCTATACAACAGGTATGGCGATATAACTTTAAAAGAGTTTGAAAATTAACTGTGGGTTGGATTCTACAGCTGCTTTCCGTGAATGGATCCCGTGACTCTCTTCTGCTAAGTCTTCCTTCAAGGCAGAAAGACTCTCTCCAATGAAAGAGTTTTTTTTTCTGATAGAGAGAAGCTTCCTCTGATGGAAAAAGAACATTTGTCAAAGCAAATCTCTCTGTGTTAGAGAAACACTTGATGGAAAATGTCATATGATCTAACTTAGTGGTATGGTATCAAAGGATCCAGTTTTGTATTTTAAATGTACGTGGGGGGGGGGGGCAGCAGGAGCTCTGTTATATTAGAACGAGAAGAACGACAGAATTAGCAGAGCTTGTTAGTGGCTCTCAGCACTTCTTTTCATATTTTTTAAATTAATATTGCCTTTATTTGTTGAATCTTATTTAGCTTCATTGCTTATTACAGAATAACATACCGCAGGGACGGCTGCTTGAAAGCCTGTGCGCTCAGTCTGATGGATAAAGCAATTTCCTTTGGCCCCTAGTGGTTCTAAAAAATCCTATTCAGCACGGTCAAAATCTTGCTCACCATTTCACTCTGCGCCAAGGGTAGCTTCCAGAACCGGAGGTGCACTTTGAACCATCGTTTCCAGTTCTGATTGGCATGGAAGCAGCTTATAGGTTGGTCTGCACCGAAATATCCCTGGTTTGGATGTAATGGCAAACTGTACTTTTGGCATGAACAAGGAAGTTGGGGTGGATATCTATCCATGAGAGGAATTTGCCGGGGAGAGCAGGATATAAGAATAATGCAATAAATACATGAGAAGTGGAAGGACAACATGCTTAGACATGAAGGACCAAACCATAGTTTGCAGTGAGCATCAAGCCACTGTGTACATGTTCCCTAGCACACACCCCCTTCTAGTATTTGCACCTGCCAGCTTCAGGGTTTCTTGGAGACAGTGAAAACTCTACACCCCATGTTGTTTGGCTGTCAAGTCACAACCACCTTATAGCAGCCCTGTAGGGTTTTCAAGGCAGGAGATGAACAGGTGGGTTTGCCATTGTCTGCCTCTGCGTAGCTACCCCAAACTTCCTAGGTGGTCTCCCATCCAAGTAGAAGTAGAAGAGTTGGTTTTTATATGCCAACTTTCTCTACCATTTAAGGAAGCATCAAACCGGCTTACAATCACCTTCCCTCCCAACAACAGACACCCTACGAGGTAGGTGAGACTGAAAGAACTCTAAGAGAGCTGTGACTAGCCCAAGGTTACCCAGCTGGCTTCATGTGTAGGAGTGAGAAAACCAACCCGGTTCACCAGATTGGCGTCTGCCACTAATGTGGAGGAGTGGGGAATCAAACCCAGTTCT
The DNA here is from genome assembly GCF_029931775.1 of Euleptes europaea. Classification (NCBI taxonomy): domain Eukaryota; kingdom Metazoa; phylum Chordata; class Lepidosauria; order Squamata; family Sphaerodactylidae; genus Euleptes; species Euleptes europaea. Next base: position 53,093,407 of record NC_079324.1, on the reverse strand, counting down.
CCAGATTAGAGTCCACCACTTCAAACCACCGCTCTTAACCACTACACCACCCTGGCTCTCTAACCAGCATCAACCCTGTTTAGTTTCTGAATGCTGAGAAGATTGGAGTAACTTGGGCCATCCAGGCCAGGGCATTACATCATTAGGTGTATTTACGATAGAGCAGGGGAATCCAAGGTTTTTCAGTAGAGGACGACATAATCTATGAGCCTCTGTTTCATGCCTCCATCCACAGTCAGCCGTTCATTAACTCTGATGTGGCAGTATCATCATCAAACGTCAGAGTCAAAAGGGTGCATGCTTGGCATACAAGTATTGGATGTGACTCAAATGTGAGTTGAGTGCATTGGAGGCTTTATTCATACCTGTTTTCCTTTTGTCCGTAGTTCTGCATAACACACCAGTTTCGTGATGCATGTAGTGGAATTAAACTTGGGACCCACCCAATTTATGGTGCTTTTCTGGAAGCGGGGGGAATCCAGTGCTGGCAGTGGGCAGAGCTTTCCCCCTTCCCCCTGCTTTCCTCTTCCTTTCTCATTCCCCTTTCCTTTATCTATCTATCTATCTATCTATCTATCTATCTATCTATCTATCTATCTATCTATCTATCTATTTATTTATTGGGTTTGTATCCTACCCTCTCCAGCAAGCTGGCTTCTTTCCTATCCTTCTCATTCCTCCTGGATCATGACATCATGGTTAACTGACAGCCACCGAAATAACATCACTCCTTGTAGAAACTAGCGTGGCGCCATGTAGATGTACTGTTATGTGCAGCGTTATTTTAAATGAAATGGTTTTAAAGTTGTATGTGATTGCCTATGTATATTGATGTTAGCCACCCTGAGCCCCGCTCTGCCGGGGGAGGGCGGGATATAAATAAAATTTATCATCATCATCATTATATGTCTCACCTTGATTTTTTGATTGGGGAGGATTCTCTCCCCTTGCTTGCCCTAGCACGACAAAAACAGAATCTTGAAAATCACCGCCAGGATTGGAAAGACAAAAGCATAGATTAAAAATAGAGGCAAAATGACAACCTCAGTACAACATGTGTTGTATAGGGCTCATTTGTCAAAGGGGTAAAGGGAGCCTGCCCGATGTGATGTCTATTGTTCTTAAACTGCTTAGTCATTCAATATGTGCTTGCTTGTGTAGCAACTAGAAACTGTGTCATCTCATAAGCTATAAGGATTTGGCTGCTGATTCACGACTCAGCACTGGAGGGCTAGAATGCATTCGGTGTAGAGGTCATGCAACGCCTGTCTTGTGGGAGCTGCCTCACCACTGGGCTTCCCTGCTTAATTCCAACTGCTGGTGATCAAAGATTTAAACAGTGTACTGGGGATTTAAATGAGTGTCCTGAACATCCACTATGGGAGTTGGGGTGGCGTAGTGGATAGAATGCTGGACTAGGATCCTGGGAGACTCAGATTTGAATCCCTACTCTGCCTGGCTGGCTGACCGTAGCTCAGTCACATTTTCATAGCCTAACCTACATGTTTGTTGTAGTAGGAACATGGAGGAGAGGAGAACAATGTTCTAAGCCACTTGGGGTCCCCACTGGGGAGAAAAGTGGATTATAAATAAATAAAAACATCAACTAGAAATGCAAATGCATGCGCGCTCCTAAGATCTTTGGACAGGATCCTGCTGCATGTGCCCCCTTCTGCAGACTTTCTGTATGTGGCAGTTACAACCCTACTGAAGATTCTGATTGCAGACTGATCCATTTCTGGTCTTCTGCTGCAGTGATCTTTAATTGGTTAATTAAATTCAAGTATCAAAGGAGCATGCCTAGATATTAGGTGCTGTGGAACACAGGCAGGATAATGCTGCTGCAGTCGTCTTGCTTGTGGGCTTCTTAGAGGCACCTGATTGGCCACTGTGTGAACAGACTGCTGGACCTGATGGGGCTTGGTTTGATCCAGCATGGCTTTCCTTATGTTCTTTCTTTAAAATATATTTTATTTAATTTTTCAGGGTACAGAAAGGAAAAGGAATAGAGAAAAAGGGGAGAAATTATATTTCTGTGTCCAAGTTTAGTCAGTACGCTGCAAACATATACATCTGAAATCAATTTAACTTGAAGTACACCCTGTAATTTCCTTATGTTCTTATGGTGCACCACACCTCTCAGGTGGGGCATTGGTCCAGCTAAAGGTGGGTCAAACTAGTGATGCCACCACCATTTTGGCTTATTAAAGATTTCTGATAAGGTTTTTTTTCTGTGTGCTGCTTAGCTTCATTTCTGGCACTTTTCCAAGTCATTGCTCTGCTTCCAGGACAGAACAAAACTGGGTAATATGTTTGCGGGGAGGGAGTAGCTCAGGATATTTTTCATTACTCATATATAGTTCTCATTAATGAAAAGGCTGGCAACCTCTGTTGAAGAGGAAATAGCGTGGGATAGGTCTCTGAGGGTCACCAGCATGGGGAGAAAGCACATGGGTGGAGACTGGAGTGCTACCATTTCGGGGAAGACATCCTACAAAGCCAGAAATGTTCCTATTCCACAAACAAGCACTCATTCTTTAAATAGAAGCTGCCATGTCACCATCCTGAGGTTATGGTAACTGGTACGAAATCTGAGTGCTGTCTGTTGAAGTTAAACTGGGATTTATGGTTTTAATTTATAAAGTATATATTTTTATATTGTGATGTATGTTATTGGAAGAAGAAGAGTTGGTTTTTGTATGCTGACTTTCTCTACCACTTGAGGGAGACTCAAACCAGCTTACAATCTCCTTCCCCTCCCCTCCCCTGTGAGGTAGGTGAGGATGAGAGAGCTCTAACAGAGCTGTGACTAGCTCAAGGTCACCCAGCTGTCTTCATGATCAGGAGTGGGGAAACCAACCTGATTCACCAGATTAGGGTCTACCGCTCATGTGGAGGAGTGGGGAATCAGAGTCCACCGCTCCAAACCACCGCTCTTAACCAATACACCACACTGAGTCCGGCATAGCTGGGGGTGGGCGGGGTATAAATTGAATAAAATAAAATAAAATAAAGATGCTCTGCCTCTGAGCCACAGCTCTTCTTCTGGCTACAGACAGCATGGTGTAGTGGTTCAGAGCAGTGGTTTGGAGTGGTGGAGGCTAATCTGGTGAACTGGATTTGTTTTCCCACTAATCCACATGAAGCCAGCTGGGTGACCTTGGGCTAGTCACAGCTCTCTCAGCCCCACCTACCTCACAGGGTGTCTGTTGTGGGGAGGGGAAGGGAAGGTGATTGCAAGCCGGTTCGAGTCTTCCTTAAGTGGTAGAGAAAGTCGGCATATAAAAACCAATTCTTCTTCTTCCTGGCACTACCAGCATCAGGAATTGACGTGGTTGGGCAACTGCTGTGGCCCCAAGAGCACCAAATCCTGAGATTTGCTGTTATGCAGTGGAAGGATGCAGATCTTCCCACCTGCCAGTCACTGTGGGCTGCGGCAAAGGCCATGAGACTTGGGACTCAGGCCCACAGATGCTAGCAGACCAGACTGGGAGGCATGTGCTCAGCGCCTTTCAAAACCTGGAACTTGTTTTGGTTCAGGAAGTGTCAGTCCCAAATTGGGTATACGTTGGAGCAGCCTAGCTCTCTTGCATACTCTGCATTTTTCACAAGCTTCTTGTTTTCCTTGGATGCCTTTAGTCCCTTATATTTCTATTTTGGGATATCGTTTGTTAATTCATGTCTAGCTGGAAATACCCCAGTGCCAAACCATTGTTATATTTACCAGTATACTTTTTTTAAAAATCCAAACTGCTAAGATTTTAAAAACTGAGTTAGAAAGTGCCGTGGGAGAAGTTTGTTGTTGCAAGGATAGAAATAGTAGAATAGCACAAACCACACACCCCAAAGGATATTTATAATAATGATGTTTGCTGGTTGTGGAATGCACAGGCCGAAAAACTCCCCCAGAAGCCCAATGGTCCAGATGTATCCCTTGTCAGTGTGTTATAGGGAAGGAAAAGGTCGAGATTAACAGTCTCCTAATGCTTCTTCCTCCCTCACATGCTTATTGTTTGACTGATGCAATCAGCAAAGGATATCCCTAAACAGCAAAAGTATTTTCTAAGAGAGGTGGAGACACAAGAGAAATGGGGTGGGGTTGGAGAGGGGGGAAGACAGGGAAAGGAGGAAAGGTGAAAGAAGGGAAATGTCCCCTCTAAAAACAGACAGCATTCTACGTGACCCGTCTTCCTCATTCGGCATTTGTGTCATTGGCTCTGGGCTCCATACGCCCCTCTCTTTTGGCAAGGGATAGTTCACACACTCAACTAGTCTTTAGTTACCAGCCCAAGAGGGAAGGCGGCATGGTTATAGCCCGATCTCACCAGTCCTCGGAAGCTAAGCAGGGTCCGTACTTGGAAGGGAGACCACCAAGGAAGGCTCTGCAGAGGAAGGCAATGAATGGTGAGCCACCTCTGCTTCTCTCTTGCTTTGAAAGCCCAGTTTGAAGGCAATATTTTTTATACTGTCCATGACACAATGCATGGTACATAGTGCACAGCATCTGTCATTTGCCTGACTTAGTTGTTTAGTGTCCAGCCTTTGGATTGGTGTGCCGAAGGTGTGAATCGGACAGCATAAAGCAGTTGTAGATTCAGATTTATTAATACGCCAAAGCCATTAAAATATTTTTATCAATTACAAGATAGAATTAAAAAAGAAAGTATCTGAAACTATGGAATATATAATTCTTAAATAAATTGAACAAATTACTATTAGCTAAAAACCTCAGATTAATATAACATTTTCCGTTTTAGGTTAGATTGCCAAGCCCCCACTTTGTCTGACAGATCTTGTATATTGCAGCACAGAATTTAGCTACTTGTTTCATCATCTGGACTGACCCTTCCCACAGGAGTCCTCAACCTCCCTTCCTCAGAGCTGTCCTTTGTTAGATTAAGGAGAGGGGAAATTAGCTTGAATCTTGCTTCCTCATAGAAAGAGCATCTGAAGAAAATGTGCGCAATAGACTGGATTTCACCTGACTTACAGGGACACCCCATAAAGCAGTTGTAAGCAAGCAATATATATATATATATATATGTGTGTGTGTGTGTGTTAAGTGCCATCAAGTCGCTTCCGACTCATGGAGACCCCATGAATCAATGTCCTCCAAAACATCCTATCTTTAACAGCCTTGCTCAGGTCTTGCAAATTGAGGGCCGTGGCTTCCTTTAGTCAATCCATCTCTTGTTGGGTCTTCCTCTTTTCCTGCTGCCTACAACTTTTCCTAGAATGATCCCCCCAATATACTTAAGAACTTTGTCTTGACCAGCCAGTATAATCTAATGTATAATAACTCGGTGTGGGCCCTTCTCTCTGCTGCCGCTGGCAGTTGCTGTTCTCCACAGTCATCTGTGGTGATGCCGAATGGAAGACTGACTTCCCTGCCGTTTACTTTTCTGCTATCCAGTTGGTGCTCTGAGTGCCTGCCAGTAATGGCTGCAGCTATGCTTCCCTGTTCAGTGAGATGTGGTACAGAAAGGTTTTGGTTGTCAAATTGGTGACTGCTACGAAGATGGGGCTTCTCGGTGGTGGCCCCCAAAGTAATCCAATAACTTTTCTGCCAGATGCCATTTATGCATGACTGTTGCCTTGTGGTCACCCCGCCGACTACTTTGGAGCTTTGCTTCAATTATGCTTGCATTTTCGAGTGCCAGAGGTCACCTCGCTCTCCCCGCACATTTCCACGGGTTTTCCGCGTGTTTTCTGGATGCTGGCTAGTCATTAATCCAGAAAATGCAGGCAAAACATGCAGAAACAGCAAGGCAACCTCTGACGGTCAGAAAATGCAAACATAATCAAAGCAAAGCCCCAAAGTAGTCAGTAAGGTGACTACGACAAACCAGCCATACATAAATGGCCAAGGTTTTCCAGATTCAGGATCTTGCCCCTTCCAAACAAGCCGTAGAGACTTGCCTATATTGTCTTCCTTGGCTCATGTACCTTTCTAATACTATTTGGTTTCGTTGGCTGCTCTAGTTTTCCTAACGCCTTTTCCTTCTGATGTTTTTGCTCGGGGGTTTTTGCATTGTGCTTTGGGGGGGGCAGGTGGGCTTGTTTCATTTGCTGTTCCTTGCCTATTTAAAGGTGGTTTATAAATTCTCTTAATAAATAAATACATACATTGAGAGCAGCGTTAAATCTGCCAGATGCTTCTGGCACCAGAGAAACAAAAGCCATGCAAAGGTAATAAGAACATAAGAAAAGCCTTGCTGGATCAGACCAAGGCCCATCAAGTCCAGCAATCTGTTCACACAGTGGCCAACCAGGTGCCTCTAGGAAGCCCACAAACAAGATGACTGCAGCAGCACCATCCCGCCTCTGTTCCACAGCACCTAAGATAATAGGCATGCTCCTCTGATCCTGGAGAGAATAGGCATGCATCATGACTAGTATCCATTTTTACTAGTAGCCGTGGATAGCCCTCTCCTCCATGAACATGTCCACTCCCCTGATGCCAGCTTGGCACCATACGATTTTTGTTTTCATTCGCCAGCCTGTGGCGACGGTATTTTTTTTCCAGTCTGGAAAGAGGGGCTTCCTTATCTCCACATGGCCGCTTGTCATGACGACCCTTAAAGGCGCAGTTTGTGTTGGTGTGTTGCGAGAAGAAAGTTGCAGCGAGATAACCCGAGTGGCTTTCCTGCAAGGGAAATGGGCCAGACTCCTTTTCTCCGTCTCGTTCGCACGATCAAACTATAAAGGGGAGGATGAGGATGAATCAGAGGCTTCAAGAGAACTTCGGCACCAACTAAAATCAAGCTAAGAGACAGATGAAGCCAACGAGGGCCAGAAATAGAGCCCTTTTCTGCAACTGCGCCCACTCCCTGGAAGCATCCTCCTGAGGAAGTGAAGAAGAGAAACTCAGTGCTACTATTCTGGAGAAGCCTCCCTGTTTACATTAGCCTTTGTCATTTGCTTTATGCTGATCTTGTGGTGGCTCAATCCTGGCTGGAACAGGGAAGAAAGGAGGCTAAAGCCACCGTGCGTTTTTGCCCTCTGTCTAAGAAAGGAGGAGGAGGAGTAGGAAGGAGGAGGAAAAAAGAGTAGTAGTTGGTTTTTATATGCCGACTTTCTCTACCTTTTAAGAAGAATCAAACCGTCTTACACTCTATTTCCCTTCCTCTCCCCCCAACAGGCACCTTGTGAGGTAGGTGGGGGCTGGGCGAGTTCTGAGAGATCTGTGACTAGCCCAAGGTCAACCAGCTGGCTTTATGTGTAGGAGTGGGGAAACCAACCCAGTTCACCAGATTAGAAGAAGAAGAAGAGTTGGTTTTTATATGCTGACTTTCTGTACCACTTAAGGACAAATCAAACCGGTTTACAATCACCTTCCCTCCCCCTCCCCACAACAGACACCCTGTGAGGGAGGGGAGGCTGAGTTTTAAGAGAGCTGTGACTAGCCCAAGGTCACCCAGCAGGCTTCATGTGGAGGAGTGGGAAAACGAACCCGGTTCTCCAGATTAGAGTCCGCCACGCCGAACCACCTCTCTTAACCACTACACCACGCCTGCTTGCGGAAAGGGCCAATGTGTGGCACCCGCCGGGCCTTGAGACGGATGGCTTCCTCTCCAGCTGGCCTTCTGCCATCCCTAAAAGAAGGAAGGGAAACCAATCAATGCATGGGAGGTTTGGCCTTAGATCTGCTTCTCTCTAGATGCACATTTTCCCCACCCGAATGCTCAAAGCCATAAGCCCCCATGCAGAGTTTTGAAAATTTGGATGGGGGAACTGTGCATCTAGAGAGCGCCAAATTTAAGGTGAAACCTCCCAGGCACAAAAGGAAAAAAAATAAGCCCCCATGCAGAGTTTTGAGAATTCGGATGGGGAAAATGTGCATCTAGAGAGGGGCAAATTTAAGGTGAAACCTCCCAGGCATACATGGAAAAAAATAAGCCCCCATGCAGAGTTTTGAGAATTTGGATGGGGAAAATGTGCATCTAGAGAGCGGCAAATTTAAGGTGAAACCTCCCAGGCATAAATGGAAAAAAATAAGCCCCCATGCAGAGTTTTGAGGATTCGGATGGGGAAAACGTGCATCTAGAGTGCGGCGAATCCCAGGCGACCCCTCCCAGGCATAAACGGCTCCTGTCTCCCCCCCAGCCCTTTGCTTTTCGGGCTCGAGCCCAGCCCACCTCTCCGGAGCCGCCGCCGCCCGGGCTGGGTGTGGCCCGGGGCGGCTCTCCCGGCGCTCCCAGCTGCGCCTGTCCATCCCCGCCCCCGAAGCGAACCGGGAGAGTCCGCCGGAGCCGGAGGCAGGCAGCCCCGCCGGCTCGCAAGACACCGGCTGCCGGAGGAGATCCGGGCTGCGACCCCATCCCCGGCCGGAGACCGGGGGATAAACGCGTGTGGACCTTCCCACCCAGCCACCCACCCCCCAGGGAAGACGCTCGGATTGGGGGGGGGCGTCGGGGGCTCTCTCCCCTTCCCAGGTTGGATCCGCCTCCGCCTCGATCGGGTCCGAAGGGGGCTCTCCAAACGCGGGGAGGGGAAGAGCCGACGCGTGGCAGGCTGTCAAAGCAGAGAGCCCCCTCTCTCTCTCCCCCCATCTGGATTGCTTTGGGACAGCGTCGAGATATTTTTCGAGAACATTTTATTACTCCTCTTCTTTGGCCCGGTAGGGACCGCGAAGCCGGCCCCTTTTGCATCCATGCCTGCAGAACTCAAACAGGTTAGTAGCGGCTCGGCTCGCAGCCGCCTTTCTCTTTCCCTTGGGCCGCTTGTGCCTGGGAGGCTGTGCCTGGGAGTTGCCGCTCTCCAGACGCACCTTCCCCCCATGCCAATTCTCCAAACTCTGCATGGGGGGCTTCTGGCTGAGCTTTGAGCATCCGGGTGGGGGAAAGGTGCGTCTAGAGAGCGGCAAACCCAAGGCACAGCCTCCCAGGCATTCTCGGGTGCGAGTGTGCGTGCGGGCGGGGAAAATGCGTTTTTATTTGGACGATCCCCAGTTGTGTGTTTGGGCGGGGTGGGGGGATTTGTACTGGTCGGAGGGAGGGAGGGAGGCTGTCCTCTTTTGTGAAGGGGGGTCAGGCAGTTTACCTACTAGCAGCTCTTGGGGAGTGGGAGCGACTGGCTGTTTATTTATGTATTTGGTCTCTCCTGTGTTACCAGTTGCAGCCGAAAGAGAAAGCCGACCGTTGTTCCTCCTGACCTTTCAGCCGCTGCTCAGTAAATCTAGGGGGTTCTTTTTGGCTCTGGATGGCCAGGAAGCGGGGATCTTCCTTGCTAAATGGTGCGGAGTCTGTTTGGCTGTGTCTGGGTCATTTATTTAGTTTTTTGCCCCGCTGTATTTTCTTGGTCTGTGCAAGAGGAAAGAGCAGAAAGAAATCGAAGCAAAGTTGGCTTTCAGAGAGTTGATCTTTCAGAGAGTTGATCTTTGCGACCGACACAAGTCAATAGCACTACGCTGGAGAGGCAGCGTATCACCCGGCAGGTTTCAGGCGATCTATTCCTCTCTGAGTTTTTGCTTAGTTCATTTCAGGGACAGCATGTTGCAAAGATACTCCAAACCAAAAAGTAAAACTTGAGTGCCGAATGGGAGAATTCTGGGCCTTGGGTTTTTGTGGTGGCCCTTGGTACATGCAGAGGGGAAACGGTTTCCCCCTGTTTTTCCTCCACAGGGCACAGCAAATAAAAGATGTTGCCTGACATTTTGAGGCTTGTATTATCTCTTTCCTCCGGGGAGGAAGGGTGCTTATTCTGCTCCAGTTGTAAAGACTTGATGGACGTCTTGGCAGTGGAAGGTCAAACCAGGTTTTAAACCAAGGTTCTTGTTGCTCCCTCTTCTTAAATTTGTCCCCCCTTGTATAAATGGGGCTGGGGGAGGGCAACTAAGGCACGTTTATGTACAAAGATCTTGCCTCGGGGAAGGAGGCTAGTAGAATGACCTTCAGCTCTGTTGCGAACTGTTAGGAACACACCTATCTCCCGTATGACACGCTTTGCCTTTCACGAGAACCAGGCACCCTGCTTATAGGGGCGAGTCAACTTCGTATCGAGCATGTCAGACTCTGGCGTCTGTTATTTTCAAAATATTTCCTATCCTTTCCCCTCCCACATGTTTGCATTCTTGGTGGCGCGCACCACCTGTGGACTTTGCGAAACACGGAAGTGTTTTCTCGTCGCTTCTTTGTGCTGCTTGACCTGAAACTGTTGCTGCTGTCTCTTTGCATGCGGTCAGATGGTGATGTCTGCAAAGGTAGCAACGGAAAGCTGTCCCTTTGGATATTTTCTACTTGGAAGGGGAAAGGCCCTGGAAGTCAGGAGCAGAATGCTAATGAGAACATTCAGGACTACTGTATCATCCTTCTTTTGAGGGGGGAGAGGGCGACGATGACGGGAAATGCATACACTACAGCATGATGGTTGTCGGTTTTCCCATGCTGCTCTGATTTCCAGGGTCAAGCTAAGGGAAAGCAGCATTAATGGGCTGCCAGTTTTAAATGGGCCGCCAGGCACTTAGGAGAAGGCAGCTGTCTCTTTGGCTTCCTGTGCTCTTTTGCATGGCACAGTTAAATTGCATAGTTAAATTGTGGAACTCCCTACCCCAGGATGTGGTGATGGCTGCCAACTTGGAAGGCTTTAAGAGGGGAGTGGACATGTTCATGGAGGAGAGGGCTATCCATGGCTACTAGTCAAAAATGGATACTAGTCATGATGCATACCTATTCTCCCCAGGATCAGAGGAGCATGCCTATTATATTAGGTGCCGTGGAACACAGGCAGGACAATGCTGCCGCAGTCGTCTTGTTTGTGGGCTTCCTAGAGGCACCTGGTTGGCCACTGTGTGAACAGACTGCTGGACTTGATGCACCTTGGACTGATCCAGCATGGCTTTTCTTATATTCTTATGTGGTGATGGCTACCAACTGGAAAGGCTTTAAGAGGGGAGTGGACATGTTCATGGAGGAGAGGGCTGTTTATGACTACTAGTTGTAATGGCTACTGCTCATGATTCATACCCATTCTCTCCAGGATCAGAGGAGCATGCCTATTATATTAGGTGCTGTGGAACACAGGCAGGACAATGCTGCTGCAGTTGTCTTGTTTGTGGGCTTCCTAGAGGCACCTGGTTGGCCACTGTGTGAACAGACTGCTGGACTTGATGTACCTGGGTCTGATCCAGCAGGGCCTTTCTTATGTTCTTAAGTTCACATTGAAACTAAACGGATTGAATGGTTTTTTTTTTTTAAAAAAAGTTTGGATTCCTCCTGAGTTTGGAACACTGAGTGGGTATAAGAGAGGCCTTCCTTAAAAGGACATGGGTGACTCCAGAATCTCGTGCTGTCAAAGATAATGTATTTAGCAACGGCAGAATTTTCCAGAGAGTAAGGCTGGGGGGGGGATTATTGTGACCCTCACCTCCCTCTCAGTTGTGTATGGTAGCCAGTAATATACAGAATAAGGTCTTTTTTTATTTAGCACATGGCAGTTTTATACCCGGAAAGTAGAAGAGAGAAGAAGAAGAGTTTGGTTTTTTATATGCTGACTTTCTCTACCACTTAAGGAAGAATCAAACCAGTTTACATTCACTTCCCCTCCCCACAACAGACACCCTGTGAGGTAGGTGGGGCTGAGAGAGCTCTAAGAGCTGTGACTAGCCCAAGGTCACCCAGCTGGCTTCTTGTGGAGGAGTGGGGAAACAAATCCAGTTCTCCAGATTAGCCTCTGCTGCTCATGTGGAGGAGTAGGGAATCAAACCCGGTTCTCCAGATCAGACTCCACCGCTCCAAACCACCGCTCTTAACCACTACACCATGCTGGCTTCCAGGTGATGTTGGCAGCAACTTTCCATTTGTCAAGGCAGAGTAATCAGGCTTGATCCTGGAACCAGAGAGTGATGCCCAGCAGAACACAAGAGGTGAATTGTTTTCAAATCACATGGGATCGAAACTCAGGGGTTGCTGAGGTTAGTAACTGAATCCAGCTGTTTCCAGGAAGAATCGGGGAAGCCACACCTTTCTGAGTAAGACACATTTTGTCAAACTATACCCAGCTTCGCATGGTTGAACTTTTTGTTCCAGAAAGGGATCAAGGCATCTAGAGAGAGTTAGCATGGAATTAAAGTTGTTTTGCTCAAAAGGGAGGCAAAGGAAGAGGGCAACCACCTGGCTAAGCTGGTTATATGCAAGCCACCTGGCTCAAAGGCAGGTTTTGTTTGCTTTCCGTGGCTTTTGTGTAAATCAATATGTACAGTAAGTGATGTAACTCAATATACTGGGAAGTACAAGTGATGGTTTAATATATCAGCTTGCCCATCACAAGCGCCTTCAAAACACAAAACATAATATCAGTGGCCTTTATTGAGTTCCTGAGGTGTATAATTCTATTTCTTTTAGGTCTGTAAAACTAACAATCTGTCTGCTGCCACCAATTTTCTTCACACCCATGCAAGATTGTGTATCCGCGTCCAAAATCAAGGAGTCCCTTGTGCTATGAAAGCAAATTTCTTCAGTAACTATGTCCAGAAGAAGATTTGTAGGAGTTAACGATGCTTTATGAACAGGCTAAAAGATCACATCCATTTTTAAAAAGGATTTTAGAGCCTGTCCCATCTGGAAGACTAAGAGCTCATTGCAACTGTTTAAAACCAGATAAAAGCAACTGAGCAATAACACCCACAAGAAAGCCAAATCCCAAATTAGTAGAACACCAGTTTCTATTCTCTTCCTGTAAAGTGCCAGCTGACCTATTCCCACCAAAATCTCGGCTACTCTCAGATCTTCCAGAAATCATGGTGGCTCATGGCTTTACTTCATTTCCAGGAATTTGCAAACATACTGCTGTGTCATGGTTGCCTATAGAAAGCACCTGGGATTCAGACACCATGCCAAACCACGGACTGTATATAACTATAGCTCAGAATCAAAACCATGGTTTGAGTCTCCAAACATTAAACAAGCAAAACATGGTTTAGAGCTTGCTTGCCTGCTTTCACTTTGTAAATTCAATCCTGGTTCCATTGTGCAGCAGTCTCTAGTGGCAGAGCAATGTCTGTTCACATCAAACCATAATTTGCAAACCCACTTCAAACCATGCTTTCCGACGGTTTTGCCAACTATGGTTTGCCCTTCAGACAGCATGCCAAGCAACAGTTAAACTTCCATAAGCATGATTCCTTTTGGCATTTAACCCAGTTCAGATATCACGCCAAAACCCTCGCATAGAACCCAAACCGTGGTTTGAGCTCTCATAGAAGCAAACCATGATTTAGAGTTGTCTGCTTTTGTTTCCCATCTGTTCAGCGCCGCCCTCAGAAGATGATGAGACAGCCATAATCATGCTTTGTCCATTCATACATCATGCTGAACCATAGTTAGCATCAACCGTGGTTTGCAAACGCACTTCAGTGCATGGTTTCTGATTGTGGTTTGCCACAAGCCATGGCATCTCCAATCAGGCATTACGCCAGAACAGAGTCGAACTTCCTAAGATACAGTTTGGTATGGTGTCTGAATCATGCCATTGGCAGCCTAAGAAATTCCTGCTCGGAGCATTTCTTTGCTGCTAGTTTCAGCGTCACTGCATCTGCCAAATGTAATACGTACCATGGCAGGAGTCTCCAAGCGAAGGCTTTGATGGTGAATTATGGCGCAGAGCCAAACTCTTGTAATCATTTGCCAGAAGTCAAACAAGTTCTTTGTTCCTGCATCACGGGGGATTTTTAAAAATAAAAGTGGCCACAGGTCTTTCTGTCAAATGTCACTCAACAATGAATACATACTTTCCAAATGACCTGACTTGGATGGTCCAGGCTAGCCTGATCTCATCAATCCTCAGAAGCTAAGCAGGGTCGGCCCTGGTTGGTACTTGGATAGGAGACCACCAAGGAAACCCAGGGTTGTTATGCAGAGGAAGGCAATGGCAAACCACCTCTGTTAGTCTCTTGCCTTGAAAACCCTACTGGGTTGCCATGACTCGGCTGCAACTTGACGGCACTTTACACACACACACAAATGCAAAATAATCCTCATCATCCATAGTTGGGGGTGCCAGAAAGAAAGTTCCATTCAGCTCTTCAGTGAAGACGGGGTTCTTTTTCTCTTTTGGGGAGGGGGTGGGAGCCCCATAGCCAAAAATCCCATGTGCTTTCCAGTGTTCTCTCCCTCACACAATGCATGCATGCCCGCCCTGATGCAGAAGCATGAGTAAATCCTTATCCAGGGTGTACAGATCCTCTGCTTGCACATGTGTGCAGATGTGTGCATTCTCTATCATATACTGAGAGCTCATATAGATGGCTGTGACCTGGATGGTCCAGGCTACCTGATCTTGTCAGATCTTGGAAGCTAAGAAGTTGGTCCTGGTTAGTCCTTGGATGGGAGACCACCAAGGAAGTCCAGGGTTGCCCCACAGAGGCAGGAAATGGCAAACCACCTCTGTTCAACTCTTGACTTGAAAACCCTATGGGGTCACCATAAGTCAGCTTTGACTTGACAGCACTTTCCACCACCATCATATTGATGATGATGAAGAGGAGTTGGTTTTTATACCCCACTTGTATCTACTTTTAAGGAGTCTCAAAGCGGCTTACAATCGCCTTCCCCTCCCACAGCAGGCACCTTGTGAGGTAGGTGGGGCTGAGAGAGGTCAGACTAGCCCAAGGTCATACTGCTAGCTTCATGTGGAAGAGCGGGTAACAAACCCAGTTCACCAGATTAGAGTCTGCTACACATGTGGAGGAGTGGGGAATCCAACCCAGACCACATACCCCATCCCAAAGGCAGCAATGGAATGATACAGTTTTCTCCTAGGGAGGACAATGCTGCTGAAGTCGTCTTGTTTGTGGGCTTCCTAGAGGCACCTGGTTGGCCATTGTGTGAACAGACTGCTGGACTTGATGGGCCTTGGTCTGATCCAGCATGGCCTTTCTTATGTTGTTATGCCTATTATATTAGGTGCTTTGGAACACAGGCAGGATAATGCTGCTGCAGTCGTCTTGTTTGTGGGCTTCCTAGAGGCACCTGGTTGGCCACTGTGTGAACGGACTACTGGACTTGATGGGCCTTGGTCTGATCCAGCATGATCTTTCTTATGTTCTCATGTTCTTAAATACCACTCCCACCAAAATAGCAGTGCTTTGTTTATCTTCTGTGTATTGGAGACAAGAAAAGCTAACGTACCATTATGGCAAGTCTGAATACTTTTACTAGGAAAAATTTGCTAACACGTTTGAGGGGGGGGGGAATGTTGAGAAACTAAAAGACACTGAGAACCCATGTTAAAATCCCCAGGGGTCTGAGAAATGTCTTGCTCATTGCTCAGGAATTATTTAACACTTGTGTGTGGAAGTGTTTCAGAACTGCTGTGTTGGCTGAACGGTACTTCATATTTTCTTTTTCTTTTTTTGAGTCCTTTAAAAAACCTTAGGTTTAATAGTTTGGCTGCGTCCTCACAGAGCAGACCTGGACACAATGGCAAGCCAGCGTGGTGTAGTGGTTAAGAGCGGTGGTTTGGAGTGGTGGAGTCTGATCTGGAGAACCAGGTTTGATTCCCCACTCCTCCACATGAGCAGCAGAGGCTAATCTGGAGAACCGGGTTGGTTTCCCCACTCCTACAGACGAAGCCAGCTGGGAGACCTTGGGCAAGTCACAGCTCTGTTAGACTTCTCTCAGCCCCACCCACCTCACAGGGTGTCTGTTGTGGGGAGGGGAAGGGAAGGTGATTGTGATCCGGTTTGAGTCTCCCTTGAGTGGTAGAGAAAGTCTGCATATAAAAAACAACTCTTCTTCTTAACCTGCATGGCATGCTTTCATTCGTATTTGTGGTTAAAAATTATCTTCTGTTATTAAAGGCACTGGATACTGTCACTGGCAGAAAACTGACTTTTAGCTGGAATTTCTAACATCGCTCCAACTAATGATACTTTGGTGTCAATTTTTAGTCTTTGCCTGCATTTGTTTTGTTAGCCAGAATATTGTCAATTTCAAAGCATCTTCTCCTGCATGAAACCCCCTTCCCAAGCTTTAAGATCGGCCAGGTAGCCTACCATCCGGATGCAAGGCTGGGCTTCATTAGGGATGGATCCCTTCTGATTAGAATACAGGACGATCTTCACAGGCTGGGAAACTAGGCTAAAACTAATAAAATGAATTCCAACAGAGATACATGTAAAGCTTTGCATTTAGGCAGGAAAAATCAAATGCATAATTATAGGATGGGGGAGACTTGCCTTAGCTGTAGTATGTGTGAAAAGGACCTAGGAATCTTAGTAG
Source organism: Euleptes europaea (assembly GCF_029931775.1). Lineage (NCBI taxonomy): Eukaryota > Metazoa > Chordata > Lepidosauria > Squamata > Sphaerodactylidae > Euleptes > Euleptes europaea. The sequence goes on along the minus strand of NC_079324.1, from coordinate 53,077,190 downwards.
ACCCTGGACCGAACATGAGTCAGTAGTGTGATGCAGTAGCTGAAAAGGCTAAATACGATTTTGGGCTTCATCAACAGAAGTATAGTGTCCAGATCACGTGAAGTGATGCTGTCGGTTAACTCTGCTCTTCTTAGACATCACTTAGAGTATTGTGTTCAGTTTTGGGCACCACAGTTTAAGAAGGAAGTTTACAAGTTGGAACATGTCCAAAGGAGGGCAACAAAGATGGTGAGGGGTCTGGAGACCAAGTCCTATGAGGAAAGGTTGAAGAAGCTGGGTATGTTTAGCCTGGAGAGGGATCCTGAAGGGTCCTTCCTCTGGGCATAGAGCAGGGGTCACTGGAGGTGTATTGGGGTGGGGGAGGTAGCCATGAATTTCCTGCATTGTGCAGGAGGTTAGACTAGATAACCTTGGCACTCCTCTCCAAGTCTGTTTCTATGTTTTATATCAAATATATGCTTTGTTTATTTTATTAGTTGTAGTATTGGCTTTAACCAATTATAATTGATATTATTTTAGTTTGTAACCTAAATGAATTCATATTTAGCAGGTATGGATGACATGGGAGCTGTCCAGGAGGAGCTTGGCATACCAACCCAAGCTTCCCTCCTAAGGAAGGACATATGAAATAAGTCATAGTGGCTGGGAAGAACACCTGATATTGAAAGGCAGTATATAAATCTATTAAATAAGATTAAAAAATTCAGTTATTTTGGTGTCAAAAACTGGTCTGTGTTTAGCCCAATCCATCCCTCTCCTGCTCAAGCCCTGCTGAAACAGAGTATGATATTCAAGAGCCACAGAGGAAGACATGCTCAGAGCATTGCTCGATATATCATGGCCAGGATCCAAAGAATTACCATAGAATTTTCAATATGCTGTGCGAGCAGCCCATTTGCTTTTATTTTACGAAACACCCTGACAAGTGTAACCTTTCTATGTGTTATGGGCTTCAGTGTTTGCATTAACCCAGCATCTTGGCAAATCTGATTGCGGGTTTTCCAGTGTGGGTGAAGGCCGCCTTCATGACCTTTCCCCATTTTCTGAATCTCTTTATGAACAATGATTTGATTATCTCTAGGCTTCCTTATTATGTCAACCCTTTTACAGATAACCCATGAATCCGCTTACTATGCAAATAGCATTTTTAATAAGGAAAACAGTTGGCCCTCTTTTTATCTGGAGATCTCGATCTTTCAGCCTTGTACAAGGTTTTATAGTCACATTGAAACATTTTTTGTTGGTAAATACAGTTGCAAACTTTGTAAAAAAAGAGAATGTAGGATTTCCGCATTAAGGTTTTGCCATGTATTATATTGGATGAATGGGCCATATTGTCCAGTGCCATTTACCAGCAGCAGCTCTCTAAGTAGGGTTGCCAACCTCCAGGTGGGGCCTGGAGACCCCCCCCCCAGAATTACAACTGCTCTCTAAACCAGGGCTTCTTAAACTTTTTCCACCCGTGACCCCTTTTCACCTGAGAGGTTTTTACGTGACCCCAGGTATATAAAATAGGTATACAAATCAAACACTTACTGATAATTAATCATAAAGAAATGTATTTTTTTTTAAAAAAAAAAAATCACGACCCACACATTCAGTTATACGACCCCATATGAAGTTGCGAACCACAGTTTAAGAAGCTTTGCTCTAGACCATGGAGATCAGGTCCCCCAGAGGAAATGGCTGCATTGGTGGGTGGACTATATGGCATTACACTTCACTCCCCAAACCCTGCCCCCCCAGGCTCCCCTTCCAAATCTCCAGGAGTTTCTGAACTCAGAGCTGGCAACCCTATCTCTAAGGACTCAAGGTTGCCAGGGATTTTAATTATTTACTTAATTACTTACTTACTTTGTTTATACCCCACCTTTCTCTCCATTGGAGACCCAACATGGCTTACATCATTCTCCATTTTATCCTCAACACCTTTGTGAGGTAGATTAGGCTGAGATTCTGTGACTGGCCCAAGGTCACCCAGCAAGCTTCCATGGAGGAGCAGGGATTGAAACCAATGTCTCCCGGATTCTAGTCCGGCACACTAAATCAGCACGCCACACTGAACTTGTGACCTGATAACACTACCACAGACAAAAGACAAAATGGTATGATCAGCCAAATGCTGGACAGTCTGCTAACCATAATTACTTGATAAACCATACATGAAACCATCATCTGAAACCATGGCTTATTAACCACAGCTTATGGTTTTCCATGGTGGATCTGGGGCTCTGCAGAGGGGCCGGGGTGGGTGGGAAGCAAAGCTGATTAAATCAGCATTTGTTGAGGCAAACTGGAATTTGAATACACACCTGTGAGATAAACCCTGGTTTTGCAAACCATATTCAGAGAGAATAAACCATAGTTTTCCATTCTGCTTGAACCAAGTTGTTGTCTTTCAGGGGATACAGCCCCTTTAAGAAATCACGGCTTAAGTGTGATCTGGCAGAAGAAGCCGTCTCTGCCAGGGATTTCTCCTCCTCCTCTCTCCCCGATAATTGCTCCATAATTATGTGAACGGTTATAATTAGCCTTTCATTACCAATAAAAGTTTATTGGCTAACTGCAACCGATTCTCAGAGTGGTTAGTAAAAGAAGCAGAAGTTGATGTAAGTCCATTGCACATTGGAGCAGCTGCCCTATGCTCGAAAGGAAGATGTGTATTAGTTAGGCTTGCCAGGCCCCGGAAGTGACGGGGACGCTCTATCGGGGCTATCCCTCACCAGATTAGCGTCCACCGCTCTTGTGGAGGAGTGGGGAATCAAACCCGGTTCTCCAGATCAGAGCCCACCGCTCCAAACCACTGCTCTTAACACTACGACACGATGGCTGTCTACATACACAAGAAGGAATGGTTGAAAGACTACAGGAATTTTTTCTCATGCTGTAGATACTGATGTGGAACTAGGTGGAGTTCAGCCTTTGGAAAGCCCCTGCCTTACCTGCTTGAAGACTAATCATTTTGCAAGTGTATGAAAGCATGTGCAGAGAGGCCCCGGGAAGAAACAACTAGATCAGTGGTCTGCATAGTGGAGAAGATAGCAGCATAGTCCACCAACATCTGTGCCGCACCAGCAAAGGAATTTAAAAAATGCACCTTTGGGGGCGGTGAACCTTTGCAAGGGACCTCAGCATTTAGGTATGAGTGAATGTTCACTGTTTTCTTTTGATGTATTTTTGTCAGTGGCTTCAGCCTCTTTGCCGCTGGTGTTACAGATTTGTTCGTATCGTCTCTGCTCCTCGTAAGTTTTTATATGGAATGCGCACCAGATTTATGCACACAGCATGCATGGGTCATACATGTATGTCTGATTCTGATTTACTGCCGCCCAAATAAAACGCTGGAAAAATGTGCGCGCTTTTGCAACAAATGTGACTGGCATGCGAAACAGGAAATGGCATGAAAATAAAGAATCGCAGCTTCAGTTTGAACGAGAGAGAAGCGGCATCCAGAGGGGGATTTTTCAGGTCAAAGCAGCAGGGATGAAAAATTTGAAATCAGCCCGACTAATGATTGGATAATTACTCTAAACTAGTGATGAAGGAGCTCCCCCTGGCTTAAATTAGAATTGAGCTGGCAGTTACGAGCACAATTAGAAAATGCTCCAAAAAGGTGCATTCCAAGAGTTATAAATTCATTTGGAATCCTTGTCCCTCCGCCTCTCCCCCCCCCGCTTACCTGACGGTTGTAGACGAAGAAGAAGAATTGGTTTTTATATGCCAACTTTCTCTACCACTTAAGGAAGAATCAAACCGGCTTGCAATCACCTTCCCTTCCCCTCCCCACAACAGACACCCTGTGAGGTAGGTGGGGCTGAGAGAGTTCAGAGAGAACTGTGACTGGCTCAAGGTCACAGAGAAGGCTTAATGTGGAGGAGTGGGGAATCAAACCTGGTTCACCAGATTAGCGTCCACCGCTCATGTGGAGGAGTGGGGAATCAAACCCGGTTCTCCAGATCGGAGTCCACCACTCCAAACCACCTCTCTTAACCACTACACCACGCAGCAGCGACATGGAAACGGGGGGGTGTCCTCTTTCTCTCTCTCCTCCCCCTCCCAGCTATGGAAGCATGCCAGTCTTTAGGGACCCTGTCGCAGCCCAGAACATCCTTCATACATCACGCATGCAGTCATTGCTCTGTACAGTATGTCAAGAAGGCATCAAGTCTGATTAAGTAGAAAATGGAGAAGCTCCTCCGCTGAATGACTGTGGGTGAGCACACATGAAGCTGCCTTCTACTGAATCAGACCCCTGGTCCATCAAAGTCAGTATTGTCTACTCAGACCGGCAGCGGCTCTCCAGGGTCTCAGGCAGAGGTCTTTCACATCAACTACTTGCCTGGTCCCTTTAACTGGAGATGCCGGGGATTGAACCTGGGACCTTCTGCATGCAAACCAGAGGCTCTTCCACTGAGCCACAGCCCCTCCCCTGGTGGAATGAACAGGCCTCCAAAGCCACATAGTGTTATACTTTCCCCCCTCCCTGCCAATAGCTCTGAAGCAACCCGAGAGGAGTGTGTCACACTGACGGGAGACTAGAGCTGCACTCATGTTGACTGGGTAACTGTTCATTCAGGTCACACCAAAATTGACCACAACTACATCCTATCAGGGCTTCCCTCTTGTCTTCCATAGAAGACAAAAATGTCACATTCACACTTGGTCTGCGTTTGTGGCCTTTGCCCTTCGGTAGCTGTCACATGCCTTGACCTGAATAGCTCAGGCTAGCCTGACCTCATCAGATTTCAGAGGCTAAGCAGGGTCAGCCTTGGTTAGTATTGGACAGGAGACCACCAAAGAAGTCCTGGATCAATATGAAGAGACAGGCAATGGCAAACAACCTCTGTTCTCCTGCCTTGAAAATCCTATGGGGGTCACCATAGGTCAGCTGTGACTTGATGGCACTTTGCATGCACACACGCGCGCGCACAGAGAGAGAGAGAGAGAGAGAGAGAGGACAAATGGAATCCTTGATGTTACTGGAGAGCAGCCGCATGCAAATCCATGTAGGGCAACAATTATTCATGAGAGTGCCAGCTTTCAGGGAGAATTCTCTCCAGGAGGGAGAATGGGGAAAAAAGGAAGAAGGAGAATTGGTTTTTATATGCTGATTTTCTCTACCTTTTAAGGAGAATCAAGCTGGCTGCAATCTCCTTCCCTTCCTCTCCCCACAACAGGCACCTTGTGAGGTAGGTGGGGCTGAGAGAGTTCAGAGAGAACCGTGACCAGCCCAAGGTCACCCAGCATCAAACCCAGTTCTCCATATTAGAGTCCACCGCTCTTAACCACTACACCATGCTGGAGAGAGGGGAGGATCTACTTGCTTATCTTGCGCTCTTGTTCACTACCCCCGGCAAAATATTCTTGAAGGCATACGCTCCCACCAGTTGAGGATACATTGAAGATCTTTGCTTGCTCCTGTTCTGTTGGCACAGCATTGATGCATAAAATCAGGCATCATAGGTGTTTCCTGGCTGTATCTTGAAAATAGATAACACAAGCGAATGCAAAATTGTCTTGGGTTGGAAGGTTTCATCATTATTTTTTACTTTGTGCTTCTGAAAAATGCAATAATTTTTGACAATTACGATGGTAGATGTTTAATAACAACTAAGTGATTCATCTTAGCCCGTACTATTAATCAGATTTTTCCCCAGACATTGAAAAGCTGGTACCACTGGATCATCAATTTTGTTGAATAAATTAAACTGAAAAGTTTTAATTAGATTTTGAACAAATGTGCAATTAATTGTTACTGTTTTGAATTTTATGTTTGAGTCATGCAAACCGCTATTCTGAATAATGCTTTTTAAAGGTAGGGTAGGGGGCACTGGGGATGAGTTTATGGAACCAAGGTCACCGCACCTAAAAAAGGATATGGCAGAGCTTGAGAAGGTGCAGAAAAGAGCAACCAAAGTGATCAGGGGGCTAGAGCAACTGCCCTGTGAGGAGCGGTTAAGACGCTTAGGGCTGTTTAGCTTGGAAAGAAGGTGGTTTAGGGGAGACATGATAGACATCTATAAAATTATGCATGGTTTGGAGAGATTGGACAGGGAGAAGCTTTCCTTCCTCATAATACTGGAACGCTGGGTCATCTGCTGAAGCTGGAGGGTGAGAGATTCAAAACAGATAAAAGGAAGTATTTCTTCACACAATGCATAGTTAAATTGTGGAACTCCCTGCCCCAGGATGTGGTGATGGTTGCCAACTTGGAGGGCTTTAATAGGGGAGTGGACATGTTTGTGGAGGAGAGGGCTATTCATGGCTACTAGTAAAAATGATGCATACCTATTCTCCACAGTCTCAGAGGAGCATGCCTATTATATTAGGTGCCGTGGAACACAGGCAGGATAATGCTGCTGCAGTTGTCTTGTTTGTGGGCTTCCTAGAGGCACCTGGTTGGCCATTGTGTGAACAGACTGCTGGACTTGATGGACCTTGGTCTGATCCAGCCTGGCCTTTCTTATATTCTTTTGTTCAAGGGGCGGTGGTCTGGAAACGTTTGGCAACCTCCAGTTTATATGGAGAATCATGCGAAGTTGCATTTGCTAATTGTTGCTTAAACTACTTAACACACATACATACCTGAAGGGCACAATTGCTTTCGATATTGAACTGTAGCAGTTTGGTTTTACCTGTAGCTGCCCCTTCTGTAGAGTCTGTTTACACTACATCTCAGTCAAGTCAAACTAGTTATCTTGTGTTTGATGATGGAATTTTCTCACTCTGCTGACTCTCTGCTCTTTCCTCCCCCCTTGTCTTCAACTTTCCATCCATCAATGACAGCCCAGACTCTAGCCAACAGCTTTATAATGTCAGGGATGTCCATTTAGTAGGGCTTCTAGCCTCTTTTAAGTGTGGTACCACCTTTCAAAGATACTACATCATTTCCAACTGGTTGTTTCTGGAGGGGGAAAAACATTTAAAAATTACTTTGAAAACACCCAGCCTCCATCCTTCTCTCCCCCACGCCCTCCGTCCAGGGAAGACGTGGCTGAAAAGAAGACCCCTGTGAGTGGCAGAAGTACAGATGAAGAAAATAAGAGGTGACATTTTAAAGTCCTCCTCTCTTTATTGTAAGATTAAAAGGAGGCAGGAAGCAGTGCAGTTTCTGTTATTTATTAAGTGTCAGGAATGACCTTCACATCTGTAGTTACAGCATCCGTGGCTTAGAATCCCATTATTTTAATAGCCATAAACATTATTTAGTGTGTTCTGTCACCTTGGTGGAAACAAGAGGACGGTGTCACGTATCTATGTGCATCGTTCCCTGCCTAAGGATGTTGCAGTCCTTTTAGTAGAAAGGGAATTCTTTTTCTGTTAGTCAGTTATATTCCTACAAGGTGTATTCTCATATTTCGGAGACTTCTAGTGACAGCCCTACCTCTCCTATGTGTATTTCATTTATCTGTGACCCGTCATGCAAGTACAGCAGACATTCTATACGAAAATATTTTTAAATGGAAAGAAAGGGCTATGTGGTTCTGGCCTTTTAAACAAAAAGTAAATACATTTCACGTGTTACAACCTGAAGATTGTTTGGTTCAGAGGGTGAGATTTGGGGAAGGTTTCAGCCAAGCACCACAATTTCAGAAAGATGTAGACAAGATGGAAGGTGTCCAGAGGAGGGCAACAAAGATGGTGAGGGGTCTGGAGACCAAGTCCTATGAGGAAAGGCTGAAGGAGCTGGGTATGTTTAGCCTGAAGAGGAAAAGACTCAGAGAGGATATGATAACCATCTTCAAGTACTTGAAGGGCTGTCATATAGAGGAGGGTGCCAAGTTGTTTTCTGTTGCTCCAGAAGGTCGGACCAGAACCAACGGGTTGAAATTAAATCAAAAGAGTTTCCATCTAGACATTAGGAAAAAATTTCTAACAGCGTGGTTCCTCAGTAGAACAGGCTTCCTCGGGAGGTGGTAAGCTCTCCTTCCCTGGAGGTTTTAAAGAAAAGGCTAGATGGCCATCTGTCAGCAATCCTGATTCTATGACCTTAGGGAGATCATGAGAGGGACGGCGCCTTGGCCATCTTCTGGGCATGGAGAAGGGGTCACTGGGTGTGTGTGGGGGAGAGGTCGTTGTGGATTTCCTGCATTGTGCAGGGGGTTGGACTAGATGACCCTCGTGGTCCCTTCCAACTCTATGATTTTATGATTCAAGCAGATTTCGCAAGCCTTCCAGGAAGGGTTGCCAACCTTCAGGAAGGTCCTGGAGTTCTTCTGCAGTTACAGCTGATCTCCATGCCCCAGTTCCTGTAAAGAAAATGGCAGCTTCTGACAGTGGACTCTATGACATCGCATCCCCACTGCGTTTCTTTTAGGGTTGCCAAGCAGAAGCCTGGAATCCTCAGGAACATTTGGGGAGCAGGGACAAGCATGCCGGCATCATGCTAGCATGCAATGTCACTTTGGCGAAAAAGAAGTGACGCCATAATGTTGGGAGAGGGGTGCACGCTAGGATTCTCAAAAACTCTATAGTTAAACCACAGAGGTTTTGGCAAATTCTAGAATGTCTTTCCCACATCATGATGCCACACTTCTGGTTTTTGCTGGCAGTGACGTCACAAGCTGGCCAACGCACCCTGCCCAATTGCCTCCCTTTTTCTCCTACTTGTCTTTCAGATGCCAGCAGGCAAAGACAGGGATTGGCCGAAGGTCCCCTCTCCAAACACCAGCCCCAGATCTCCAGGCATTTGTGGCCCCACGGGCGAATGGCTCCCTGGAGAAATGGGGAACAGCAAATTAACCCCCCAATCATAGTTACGTAAAACAGCAAAGAAACACACATACACGGTACTTTTTGGGTAATAAAATGGCCACAGCTTTTTATTGATCACAACAGAATGGAGCATTGGCGGAAAACCATGAGGTTGGATCCAAGTATCGGATCACCACACCTGTCATCCGATATATCGAAAGAATCGATTGGCATTTCCCAAGCCATAACTGGCAACTCTACCCTCCTGCTGTTGTTGGTGTTGGAAAGGAAGAAAAAACGGACGAAGGGTTCTCCTGATCAAGTTAGGCAAGGGAGAGATCATGGTTCTTCCAATATCTCAAAAAAATAAATTTCAGGCAATTTGGTTTGGGGCGTGTGTGTTTGTGTGGGGAAAGTTTATACCGTAGTTTTACTTCCTCTTGGTTTTACCAATCAAAGCTTGCCCCCTCTTTGCCAATTAGCATTGGAAGAAAAAAGGATGAGTGCCCGTCTTTGTTTCTTCCACAAATAGAAAGTGCGCCGGGAGAAAGTTTCATTTAGCATGCAGGGGTGGAAAGGCTCGACACCCTCTCCTTTCCCCGTGCTGCCCCTCTTGAAATCCAAGGCCTGCGGACTGGAACGTAGCTAGAAAAGACGGTGGGAGAGCTATGACTGCCATCTCCTCTGGTTTGATCATGTATGGCTCATCTGTTTCATCTCCATGGCCTGATCTTAGGGTTGCCAGGTCCCTCTTCGCCACCGACGGGAGGTTTTTGGGGCAGAGCCTGAGGAGGGCGGGGTTTGGGGAGTGGAGGGACTTCAATGCCATCGAGTCCAATTGCCAAAGTGGCCTTTTTCTCCAGGTGAACTGATCTCTGTTGGCTGGAGGTCAGTTGTAATAGCAGGAGATCTATGGACATTGGATTGAACTGTCATTGTAAGTATGCCCAGTGGAGTCCCAATTTCTGTGTTCCAGTCTTATGCATATAAGAATGTACTGATCATATTATATATGTATGTTGTTATAGTTTCATAGTTGTGATAGATTATAGATAGTTTAGTAGTAGTGTAGCGTATTTTTAGAGTGATATTTAGGCTTCACAATATATTGGTTTAGCATCCAGTACCTTGTGTGATTTATTTATATGACCTGGGGTCATAGTGCTGTTCTCTCCAGCAGTACCTGGAGGTTGGCAACCCTACCTGATCTGGAGGTGGGGGAGCAGATTCTGTGAGCAAATGGCTCCTCTTCTTGGCAATGAAGTTGGACTAGATGACCCTTTAGTTCCTCCAATTTCTTTAATTCTGTGCTCAGGCTTCACAGCGGCTGTGTTGGAAATCCATTCCTAAACCACTTCAAAGGTACTGCGGTGTTCCTTTCATCTGGCAGGTTTTGATTGGTGGATCCTAATCTCGGCAGCCAAGATAACATTACTTATATTTTTTCTTTTCTCATGTGGCTTCGCTCCCTCCCACCTTCCTCTGCAGTTGCTGTTCTTATTTAACCTAGCTAAATTTGAAACAGGGGAGGACTTCAGTAAAAAGCCAACAAAGTATTAAAAGTCCCAAAATACAATGTAACCCCCCCCCCCATACACACACACACACACTTTAAGTCTGTACTAGAAGCCTAGCAAATATCAAATGAAACCCCCAGAAGAGCCTGGCTGTTGTCCAAAGCAGTTCCAGAAAAAGAAACATTGATAAAATCATCATCTGCCTTTTACAACAAGATAGTGAGGGGAAAACTTGTGTCTACAGAGGCTTAAATGCTTGAGTCTGCATGGAGCATATGAGATATTTTAAACCACGGGTAAATTTTCAAAATTACAGCTCTCAGTATCTTGCTAGTCAAGAAACATAGCCAAAAGTATGTTCTGTGGATAGCTTTCTGTCCGCTGCCCTTGGAAAACAAAAGACTCCTGCAAGTTGAAAGTATAATTTCTCTCTCTCTCCTTCCTGCTTTTAAAAGAAAATATATATAAGTGGTTGAGCTCTTCCTTCAAGTAAGAGAGCCAAGATTTTCTTGTTGTTTTAAGGAAATGGACTTGGAATTATATTTCCAGTGGGCATAAACAGTGTATAATTTAAGATCTGAACCTTTCCCCTAGTTAAGATGTGTTTTGGGACACAAAGAAGAAGAAAAAGAGTTGGTTTTTATACACTGACTTTCTCTCCCACTTAAGGAAGAATGAAATCGGCTTACAATCACCTTCCCTTCCCCTCCCCACAACAGACACCCTGTGAGGTAGGTGGGGCTGAGAGAGCTGTGACTAACCCAAGGTCACCCAGCTGGCTTCGTGTGGAGCGGGGAAACCAACCCGGTTCACCAGATTGGAGTCCGCCGCTCATGTGAAGGAGTGGGGAATCAAACCCGGTTCTCCATATGAGAGTCCACCGCTCCAAACCACCGCTCTTAACTACTACACCACGCTGGTTTTCTTGCTGTTCTGTATGTCATACTCCTGTGTTATTCAAGGACAACGTTTTATTTCTAGAGCAGTTCTGGCACCAGCTTTTTAGGCCCCCGGGGCAACAAGGACTGTCAGGGTGTGGGAAGAAATAGAAGCACAGCCGGTGGGGGAATGGAAAGGAATGCCCTAAAGTGATGAACTTCAGAGATATGCTGTCTTGTCTTGGTCCAGACCCTAAACTTGTTGGAGATAGCGTGATGTGTAAACTGGTTGGAGGCAGTACAAGCTAAGAAAGAGCCAAGCTAATGGCATTGGGTCTCAGTCAGATGTTCAACCACACTAATCTCTGACACCAGTTGAACTTCATCTCACTATGCAGTGATGCCAGGGTTTTGAGAGCCAAGAAGACTCCATTGTGCTATTGCTGTCCAAAAGTCGCTGGCCATAGTCTGACTCACATTGTACACAGCTGTTCCGCTGAGATGGGTAGTCAGTGTTTGCTATGTGAACATGCATATCTTCACCATTTCACAGATGGAAATAAGAGAATTTCCATGCTACTGAGCATTGCTGAAGGTTCTTCTCTGTCAGTTGCGGGCTTCATTATCACAAAATACAAAGAAGGGTAGGTGTGAATCCAAAAAGCCCACAAATGCTTAGAAGGCATCCCTGAAATTAATATGCTTGGATGGAAACATCGGCTCAAATGCATCATCCGTAATGATAATTCGCATCAGTTTACACGAACATAATTTGCATGTAAAATCCGTCAACAAGTGTTAAGGATTCCTTTAGGAGAAAATGTCTGTTGTGAGTTACAAAACTTGTATCCAAATGGGACGTTTATGGGATGCCCCTAATTGATATCTGTATATGATATTTTAAATTTGTTATTGACATATTGACAAATAACAGGGAAAGACCACCCCCTTTATGTTCTGCTTGTGCGCTCCTCAGAGGCACGGTACTGTTTAAAAAAACGACACACGAAAGTCAGTGGATCCGTTTGTTGTGTCATTTGCAGATTCCAATACAAACACTTTGTCTGTCTGTCTATCTATTCTGAACAAATGTGACTGATTTCTGTCTGTCTATCAATCTATCTACCCACACACCCACTCCGTGGCGCAGAGTGGTAAGCTGCAGTACTGCAGTCAAAAGCTCTGCTCATGACCTGAGTTCGATCCCAACGGAAGTCAGTTTCAGGTAGCTCAAGGCTCGAGGTTGACTCAGCTTTCCATCCTTCCAAGGTTGGTAAAATGAGTACCCAGCTTTCTGGGGGTAAAGGGAAGACTACTGGGGAAGGCACTGGCAAACCACCTTGCAAAGTCTGCCTAGTAAACATCGGGATGTGATGTCACCCCATGGGACAGGAATGACCCGGTGCTTGCACAGGAAACCCTTCTCTCTCTCTCTCTCTCTCTCCCCCCTCCCTCTCCCTCTCTCTCCCTCTCCCTCTCTCTCTCCCCATCCCTCCATCCCCATCCATCCATCCCTATCCATCCCTATCCATCTCTATCCATCCCTCCATCCCTATCCCTCCCTATCCCTCCATCCCTATCCATCCCCATCCATCTCTATCCATTTTAAACTAATCTATCCTAATCTAATCTAATCTAATCTATCCTAATCTAATCTAATCCATCCATCCTGAACAAATGTGAATGAATTCTTTCCAGTCAATCCACAGCCTGTTGTTGGGCTTCTAGAAGCATTAGCCATATTGTTTGAATCATGAGCACAGTACAGGCTATTCCATTCAAGGCTTGTGGGTTTTGCTTGATAGGCCTTTGCTACAAGAGTTGGAAGGCCAGAGAGTTTGCTGATGGAAATGCAAAAACAGCTGTTTTCTTTTTTAGAAGTGCTTTAAAATTGAGCTACTGTTTGTAAACCGCAGCAGACAACTGGGACACATGTTGGACTCTCCAGCAGTGCAGAATGCCAACTTGTGACCACCTCTGCTTGCTGCGTAGCATCTGCAAGCTTTGACAAGGACCCTTTGGGCCAGAGCAAAGGTTTAATCTTATCGAGTGCATGCAGGTGGAGGAATGCTTCTTGGCATTATCATAAAATCTGTGGCATTAGGGTTACCAACTGCCAGGTGGGACCCGGAGTTCTCCTGGAATTACAGTCAAACTCCAGAGATCAGTTCCCCGGAAGAAAATGGCAGCTTTGGAGGTATCAAGCCGCAAAGTACAAAAGCATGTGGCTAAGGGACAATGCTCATAGATTTAATTATGTGCCAACATTATAACCACCTATATACACTGACTGAAATACATCCAAAGTAAACATACACAATAATTAGGGTTGCCAACTGCCAGGTAGTAGCAGGAGATCTCCTGCTAATACAACTGATCTCCAGCCGATAGAGATCAGATCACCTGGAGAAAAATGGCCGCTTTGGCAATTGTACTCTATGGCATTGAAGTCCCTCCCCCCCCTAACCCCACCCTCCTCAGGCTCCACCTGAAAAATCTCCTGCCAAAGTGGCGAAGAGGAACCTGGCAACCCTAACAATAACTCTACTGGCATAGAATCAAGAGTCCATTTACAATCCTTGAGCCTGTTCTTCCATATGTTGTGGATATCTCTTCAATGATGCAACACCAGTAGATCGGTTAATAAATAAAGTTATAAATCATCTCTTCGGTATTGGTAGAAAAATAGCTATAAATAATCTCTTCAGTGCTGGTGTAACATGGCTCCAATTTTACTTGTTGAGCCTTGGAGGTATGCCATAGAGTCTAAGAGAAACTGAAAGAGTGGCATTACCTCCCTGCTAAGCTCCCTCCCAGATGACTGGGGAAGGCACTGGCAAACCACCCCGCAAACAAAGTCTGCCTTGGAAACGTCGGGATGTGACGTCACACCATGGGTCAGGAATGACCCGGTGCTTGCACAGGGGACCTTTACCTTTACTTAAGCTCCCTCCCTTTCCCCGAACTCCTCCCTCCTGAGGTAACTTCCCCAGATCTACAAGAATTTCCCATGCTGAAGCTGGCAACCCTATGTGGCATCATTAACCAATTTGCTCCGGGTTTTGGCCTTATGTTGTGGGCAGAGAGGGGGGACTGGGCACCAGTTCTAGGGCCCATGAGACCCGGTTTCAAATCTTTACAGTGCCATGAAGCCCGTGGAGTAGCCCTGAGCAAGTCACGTTATCCCTCAACCTAACCAACCTCACATAGTAGTTGTGGGGACAAAATGGGTGTGTGTGTGACCAGTGGATAATCCTGTAGCACGTCATTTTCTCCTTGGAGGGAGAGATGACAATAGATTTTATTTCACAGGGTTGCCTAATATGGCATCCTATTCATACTTGTAAGTTAGTCACACTCCCCCATGGGGGGGGGGAAAGAAGAAGATGATGAAGAGTTGGTTTTTATATGCCGACTTTCTCTACCACTTAAGGGAGACTCAAACCGGCTTACCATCGCCTTCCCTTCCCCACCCCACAACAGATACCCTGTGAGGTGGGTGAGGTTGAGAGAACGTGACTTGCCCAAGGTCACCCAGCTGGCTTTGTGTGGAGGAGTGGGGAATCAAATTCGGTTCTCCAGATCAGACTCCACCGCTCCAAACCTTAACCACTATACCACGCCGGCTCTCAAAAACACACAAATGCCGGTAGATTCTGAGTATTTTGAAATTAGCATTACATGTTCACCCACTTTGGTGCTTAAAAGAAATTCGGTGTGGATGAGTTAACAGGTCTGGCATCCCTGAAGTGGCTTAATCAAACCTTTACCTCAGGCTGAGGGCTACTTACTTTGTGCCGCTTGAGATCTTTTCCTTAGAGGGCATTGAGAAAATTTCACTTCTGTTTGAAAAGAACTTGAGACATTTAGCATTATGGCAGCTACCTTGCCTCCAGCTTTCAGGAGGGAGCGAGAAGCCTCCAGAAGCAGCACGTCAGGGGGAAATTAGAAACAATGAATGGTCCTTGTGGAAAAGGAGTCCGTTTGAGACAGCTACATCATGGCAGGCGTTTGTGTCTGAACAACTGCTCTCTGTCAAGAGAAGAAGAAGCCACCCATGTACTAGCAGAAGGGACAACGCTGTCTTATACAGGAATGTGGGGGACATTTGCCTCTCAGCAGATGGCTGAAGAGGAAAAAACAGAGGCCGAGGAAAGAGAAATCGCCTCAGGCAGGTGGTGTACGATGAGATGGTAGAACTGAGGCACTGAACTGCATCAGATGCTGTCTTTGCACGGTGCTTCTGCACCAAGGTGAATGATCAGAAGGAGCAGGTCAAGGAGATAACAGACTTCTCATTTGGAGGAGGCATGTAATAGTTCAAGGGCAGCCATTTTAAAAACAAGCACCTTAGGGCAGTAAGGTGGCGAAGAAGAAGTTTTGTATACCTGCATTTTCTCTACCTTTAAGGAGTCTCAAACCGTCTTACAATTGAGGTGTGTAAACATACCTTGTAGTCCAATGAAACACACAAACTGAGTAAAAAGAGCAGTAGAAGGACTGCTGGACTTCAAGTGACCCTGGATGGAGTTACTTTGGGCAGAGGGTAGTGGTAGTTCAGATGGTATATCCAACCATAGAGAGTGGAGGAGAAGCTAGAAATGTAGGACCAGATTATGTAAAACTCCACTTATGGGTACCTAATTCAAAGGGCTCAGGAGGCAGGGAAACCGAGACCAACAAGGACTTTGTTCATGTTTTCCAAGCAGCACACAAAGGTAGAAGAGTTTGTTAAGCTTCCTAAGGGCACGAAGGAGGAGTGACACAGAATTATTCAGGGGTTTCTGGGGGCAGATTCCATCACTACAAGACTGTGATGAGGGCCCTCAAAGAGGGATCTGGTGTAGAGTTGTATGTGAAGCAAGGATCACATCTCAGTAGGGCCTAAGACACAATGCAAGAAATAATGGTGGGAGCTGGGGCAACTGGCGTAAAAGTTACCCTAATGTTTGATAGTCTCACTTGCTTAAGGCAAAATAAAACATTTTTTCACAATGTATTTTATGCAGAAGTCCCATTAGCCCTCCAAAACCAGGAAAACATCATGTTGGGTAAAGGTGAGCCACAGACATCTGACACAGCAAAAAACCTCACTTCCCTGGAGTTCCTACCCTGCAAAGGCGACATGCAAAAGTAGGGCAACTGAATCAGATCCCCAGATGGATGCAACGATCATTTACACAGGTTCAGCGAAGGCACGCTCATATTCAAATTAATAAAGCTACTAACTAGTTGAAAAGCCCTGTGGCGCAGAGTGGTAAGCTGCAGTATTGCAGTCCAAGCTCTGCTCACAGCCTGAGTTTGATCCAAATGGAAGTTGGTTTCAAGTAGCCGGCTCAAGGTTGACTCAGCCTTCCATCCTTCCGAGGTTGGTAAAACAAGTACCCAGCTTGCTTGGGGGTAAAGTGTAGACGACTGGGGAAGGCAATGGCAAACCACCCCATAAGCATAGTCTGCTAGGAAACATTGGGATGTGACATCACCCATGGGTCTGTAATGACCCGGTGCTTACACAGGGGGATTACCTTTACCTTTTTTTTACCTTTACTAACTAGTTCCTTGTACTGATAGACACCGGGAAGGGGAGAATCCATTTCAGTTGTCCAGGTTGATCCCAGCGGAAAGTAGACATACTCTGTTCTGAAGTTTAGAAGAGCTCAGTGGTGGAGAGACTACACCTCCTGTGATCAAGCCTGTTGGATGTGAGGGCGATCTGGCTGCGACATCTGTCACCCCATTGATCGCCAGGGTTGATTCGGCTGATCTGGCTGGCTAGGCGGGTGTCCCCTACCTCCCTCACCACTCCATGTGCGTCCCTCCCAAAGCTGTGCACTCGGTGGAAGAGGACGACCATCCCAGATAGACGGAGTGTACCGTTCTTTGGTCAAGGGTATACGATCAAGCCTGTTGCATTTAAATTGGAGGAGGGAGCCAGGTTTTAGCCAGGTTTTGAAAGCTACAGTTACCCAGTAAAGAGGCAATTTGGGGTTGCCAACACCAGCTTGGGAAATTCCTGGTGATTTGGAGTAGAGTTTGGGAACATACACATGAACATACATGAAGCTGCCTTATACCGAATCAGACCCTTGGTCCATCGAAGCAGGGTCTCAGGCAGAGGTTTTTCACATCACCTACTTGCCTGGTTCCTTTAACTGGAGATGCTGGGGATTGAACCTGGGACCTTCTGCATAACAAGCAGATGCTCTACCACTGAGCCACAGGTGGGGTTTGGGAAGGGAAGGGAGCTTAGCAAGGATGTATTGTCATTCCCTCCAGGAAAATCTATGATCTATGATCTATGTAGTCTGGAGATTCTGGGAGAAATACAGAGCCCAACCTTGAAGCCGGCAACCCTGAGGGAGTACCATGATATAGCTGTGAACTATGTAAAACAGCATTTATGGGTACCTTATTCGAAGGACTCAGGAGGCAGGGGAAACATTGCCCAAATTGAGGCTGTTTTTGCCATATATACTAGGAATTCAGTATATCTGGAGTATGGAGCCCTGAAGCGACCGTAATCATGATGTTGCTGATCACCAAGCTATACTGAATGTGCTCTGTGAAATTTCGGGATGTAGCTAAAGGCACAGAGCAAACAAATTTAGCACTCTGCTAAGTTTAAGGCATCGGGGCTATGACTTCCACCTTTTTTTTGTCTAATGTGGGTCCAAGAGAGCTCAAAATGACTGGAAAGGATTTAAAATATAGTGAAATAATTAGTGGGAGCAAAAATGCAGCGTAGGCAGTACAGAATGTGCCCACCACGCACGAAAATAAAAGAGCTTGCATCTCAGATTTTGCTTCTGGACAAAATTGTTTATGGAGTCCAGAGTTTTGCCACATCTATTTCATTTACAGACCATCTATTTTGTACATTACTGTCAGGTATTGCATTGTAATATAAGGCATTTTTCTATTCAGGTAATGCTTCTGGGGCAAAAAAACCTCCTTTATCCTCCACCTCCTTTGTGTATCAGCATTTGTACTTAAAAGTTCCTTGAGGATAAACATGTACCTTATTTAACTCACTGCAAAGTGGATTGGGGGGGGGAACGTGTGAACATTTATGATGATTTATTTTTTAAATGTTTCCTGCTTATGGTTTCTGGGGAAAATAATATATTTGGCTTAGTAGCATACACAACAGGCTTACAAATCATGTTCTAAACTGTCAGTGGACATTCATTTTAATTTCCAGCAAAGGCAGAAAGACAGAAAGCTATTTATCCAAGTCGATTGGTGTGACATCTGGTCACCATATAACTTTTGGCCAGTTGTTCAAAGGTGTAATAATTCTACAGCACCCAGTACCAAAAACTGTTCAAAACTCTTATTGGAACAAACACAGGGCCAGATCTGGACCTTTTTGCCATGGTCGCTATCGTTTTATCCTCATCGCCAATATAGTAATTCCCTAACACTAGGGGTGCTCGATCTCCCATTAGGGAAGGCCTAGATCACCATTGTCAGTGACGTTACTTCCTCTCTGTACCAGAAATTATGTCATTTCACCACTGGCAATGCAGGATGCTTTGGTATTTGGGCAAAAATGCTCTGGTAGAAGCCATTTTTACCATAGAGTTTTTGCCCAAATGCCAGCACTTCTCATGTCACTGCTGATGCGATGTCACTTTTGGTGCCTTCTGGAAGTGACATTCCTGAGTTGCTGGCAACAGCAGCCTAGGCCTCCTTCTGCTGACAAAAGGAGCTGATCGGCGGCAGCAGTGGGGGATATCCTACCACCAGCAGTGGGCTGGCAATCCTCTCCGGTGAACAAGAGTGCTTTGCAATGGTGGAAAGTTCTGTCAAGTCGCAGCTGACTTTTGGCAGCCCCGTAAGGTTTTCAATGCGAGAGACGAACAGAGGTTGTTGGCCATTGCCAACGTGGTGTAGTGGTTAAGAGCGGTGGCTAGAGCGGTGGACACTAATCTGGAGAGCCGGGTTTGATTCCCCACTCCTCCACATGAGCGGCGAACTCTAATCTGGTAAACCGGGTTGGTTTCCCCACTCCTACACATGAAGCCAGCTGGGTGGCCTTGGGCTAGTCACAGCTCTCTTAGATCTCACTCAGCCCCACCTACCTCACAGGGTGTCTGTTGTGGGGAGGGGAAGGTGACTGAAAGCTGGTTTGATTTTTCCTTAGGTGGTAGAGAAAGTCAGCATATAAAAACCAACTCTTGTTCTTCTCTATTTTGCTATGTATGTGTGTGTGCGCTGTCAAGTCACAGCTGATTTATGGTGACTTCGTAGGGTTTTCAAGGCAGGAGACATTCAGAGGTGATTTGCCATTGCCTGCCTCTGCATCATGACCATGGTATTACTTGGAGGTTGCCCATCCAAATAGTAACCAGGGCCAACCCTGCTTAGCTTCTGAGATCTGATAAAATCAGGCTAGCCAGCTATAGCAGCCTGGTAATTTGCCTCTCTTGGTGTGAAAGATCTTCTTATTGATAAAAACCCAAGGATCACTGAACAGGTAGCCTGTAGGTTGGTCCTCCACACAAAACAGTGGGCTGCTGTAAGACTGGGCCAAGGTAGAAAACCGCTTCAGAGTTTTGTGTAGTAAAACCTTGCAGCGTTATGAGCAAATGAGAGGTAAGGCTGATAATGTGATCACAAGTTCTTTTGCCATTTACGGTAAACAAAAAATGTTTGATTCTGTTTCACTCAAATTCTGTTAAAGTCACCCCCCTGTGATGTAATACAAACAAGTTCCTTTTTCTTTAGAGCTGAATTAACTTTTGAAATAGAACAACCTGTCTAGAAATGGTTGACTATCTAATTTGCGGCCTCTGACCTGTAGTTATTGATAAAACCAAATCAGCGTGTTGCCTATCTTTGTATGCCTTTCCTCGCAAGATTTTATAATTCCATTATTGTGCAGATCAATATCGCTGTCTTTCTTAAAACGCTCTTGCCTTTTAAAAAATTACCTAATTGGTTATCTAGATTGCATGCTGCGTTATACGTTACAAATGCTAAGGTGGATACCTCCAATGATAACTATTCTTTAAGCTGTCTGTGTCTTTAGCCATGATTGATTTTCCTGTTGGAAATAGACATGTCTCTTTTTTCTTTGATGGCCAAGGCAATACTTAGGGTAGTATTTTACAAAGCTACTGCTCTAATGATAGTGAAAAAAATCTTTTTCATCTTCATGCTGCTTTATCAGCCACATCTACTTCTCTGCACAGTGGTGCAATTCTATCCCCAGCTACGGCTAATCCTCTCTCCCCCACCCCGGTAAATCTTGGGCAGATTTAGTGGAGATCTTTTTTATTATTATTCCGTATAAAAACCTCAATTGTGTTTTGCCAGTATTTCAGTACATTATCTCCTATTAGTACAGGTGTATTTCAGAGTAAGAAAGACAGCTTTAGCAGCCGCCTCAATTTAAATTGTGTTTACTCATCCAAGCCGAGAGCGATTCAGTGCAGACTAATCCTGTAAATTTTCTTGTAACTTTCCCCTTCTTTGGCTCATATTTGTTTTGAAGTAAATCTTGACTCTGGCGTCTTAAATCCCCAAATTTCTTTAATTCTTTAGTCCAAGTGAGTTTAGAAATGGGATTTATTCTCAAATAAACTTACATTTTATGTTGTTTCCTTACTACTGACTTCATTAACATTGTATCCTGACAGACCCATAATCACTTATTTTATTGTTTCACCTAGTTCAGTCAGATACGCTGCCTGCATACAGAACTAGTTCATGTGGTTTTTCTTCCATTTCCATGATTCTCGCCTTTCTGAGGTAAAGAGCAAATAATCCAACAGTCAGACCCATAATCACTTACTTAATTTTATTGTTTCACCTAGTTCATTCAGATATGCCATCTGCATACAGTTCATGTGGTATTTCTTCCATTTCTCACCTTTCTGAGGTAAACAGCAAATAATTCTACAGTAACTGCAACCTTCACCCCCCAAACCAAAGCTGTGCCAGTAATGGCCATCCCTGCCTCTTCTGATATGACTCTTTTTTTATCTGACAGCATTACACTCTTCTGACGTTGCTGTTAAGGTAAAGGTCCCCTGTGCAAGCACGGGTCATTCCTGACCCATGGGGTGACGTCACATCCCGTCATTTCCAAGGCAGACTTTGTTTATGGGGTGGTTTGCCAGTGCCTTCCCCAGTCATCTTCCCTTTACCCCCAGCATGCTGGGTACTCATTTCACCGACCTCGGAAGGATGGAAGGCTGAGTCAACCTCGAGCCGGCTACCTGAAACCGACTTCCATCGGGATCGAACTCAGGTCGTGAGCAGAGCTTTTGACTGCAGTACTACAGCTTACCACTCTGCACCACGGGGCTCTTCAATTGCTGTTAGAGAAGTATACATTATTTGTTTCCACTGAACAGCAATAAATAAAGGCCTGCCTTTGCTTTGGAAGAGATTTAAGAAAAAGAAGGCAGTAAACCTCTGAATCCCACTGCCTGCAGGCAACATCAGGAGAACACCTTTTCCTGTATGCCCTGTTGTTGGCCCTCCATAATAACTGTTGGGCCACTGTGTGAGACGGGATGGTAGACTGGATGGACCACTGGTCTGATTCAGTAGGGCTGTTATTACATTCTTATGTAAAGCTAGGAGATAGTCCTCCCTGCCGCCATTTTACCCTCTGCCATGGGAAACATTCAGTTTTCTTACCAGGGCTTGAAAAGTTTGGACTATAGTTGTACATTTGCCCTTAAAGGTAAAGGTAGTTCCCTATGCAAGCGCCGGGTCATTCCTGACCCATGGGGTGATGTCACATCCCAGCGTTTACTAGGAAGACTTTGTTTATGGGGTGACTTGCCGTTGCCTTCCCCTGTCGTCTTCCTTTTACCCCCAGCAAGCTGGTGCCTCATTTTACCGACCTCGGAAGGATGGAAGGCTGAGTCAACCTTGAGCCGGCTACCTGAACCCGACTTTCGTCCGGATCGAACTCAGGCCGTGAGCAGAGCTTTTGACTGCAGTACTGCAGCTTAACACTCTGCGGCACAGGGCTCATATACATTTGCCCTTGCCTTCCCACAATAATTACTCTACTTGTTGTCCTCCTTTGGTGGCAAGCTTTTGGATTATCAGTAAGTACTAACATGATCCAGCAAGTTAGCAGGTCCCTTAAGGAATTGGCGGAAACAATTGCCTCAGATTTTTTTTAAAAAGCGCTCGGAAGTAGCTGCCCTTCTTAGCTCAGACCAACCAGACGATAATAAAACTGCAGTGTAGCTACGGTTGCCAGGTCCCTCCTTGCAACCAGTGGGAGGTTTAGGGAGGTGGGGTTGGGGGCTGAGATCAGCATCATCTACATGATGACGTTATGTCTGGTTTGTCAGGGCAGCACCAACTGGGGCGGTGGGGAAAAAAAGCCGCCCCAGATGACCACTCCAACGCGGGGAGCAACGAAGGCAAAACAGGCTGGAAAATTGCGCCCTGTCCTCTTGCTTTGCGCCAAACAGCTGACTGGGAAAAACAGCTGATCCGTGGCGTGGCTCTGAAAGGAGTGTGGAGGGGAGCTGGAGGGGAGGAAATAAGCCTTGGGGTGGTCGTCTGGGGCTGCTTTTTTTCTCCGCCCCCCCAGTTGGGCTCGTGACGTCACTGCGTAGATGATGGTGATGTCTCCCTCTCCCTTTCCCTGCCTGCTTCCGCCCACCAACAGCTGAGAGTGGGAGGACAACAGGAGCGATGGACGGTATCTTCATCTAGTTGGGAACCCTAGGTGTAGCCAGTCCCTTAGCACCCAATGGTAGGGAGTAACTCCCAGGCATTTTAATCTAGTATAAAGCATGGTTTGCCACAACCAGGGTAGAAGAAGGATTAAATCAAAAGAGTTTCCGTCTAGGCATTAGGAAGAATTTTCTAACAGAGAGGTTCCTCAGTGGAACAGGCTTCCTCAGGAGGTGGTGAGCTCTCCTTCCCTGGAGGTGTTTAAGCAGAGGCTAGATGGCCATCTGTCAGCAGTGCTGATTCTGTGACCTTAGGCAGATCATGAGAGGGAGGGCATCTTGGCCATCTTCTGGGCATGGAGCAGATGTCATTGGGGGTGGGGTGGGGGAGATGTGAATTTCCTGCATTGTGCAGGGGGTTGGACTAGATGATCCTGGTGGTCCCTTCCAACTCTGTGATTCTATTCTATGATTCTGCGTATTGACCCAAGCTTCAGGTTTTTGGAAAGGAGGCCTATCAGTATATGTGTGGGGGCAGAATGATGGTACCCAGCAGGGACTGGAAGTTACACCCCTGGCTGTTCCCCTACTGTGCAGAGTGGTCTAGTAAGTAGATTATCCTAGTGGGTGGGGGTATCCCAGTTGTCCTCAGTGCCTAGCAACACCTCCCTCATATCAGAAGGTCAAATTCCCCATCTATAGTACAGTACAGTACTCAGACCCAGTCCTCATCTTTTGTTCTTAATAGGGGGCTGGGCTTCCTAATGAGTGACAGCACCCAGTGAGCCTGCAGCTGGGCTACTCATAACTATACCCCCTGCACTAAGTACAAACTAGTGTCCCTGCTGTAAGGCAGAGAATGGTACTTGCTCTGGGAGCAGATTTTGCTGCTTGGAGCATTTGGGAAATAGCACCGGCGTTTCTCCCAGGCTTCTTGGGAAACAACCCTTCTTTTGCTCTGGTGAATGGGGCAACCTAAAATCTCCTCTTTGCAGTTTATCTCCTTTTCTTCCTGCTTTTCGACTCCATTTTAACTTGCATCTGCAGTCCCATCTGGATCTTCTTGCTGCCCTGGAATTGGCATACCAACTCTACGAGGATTATTTTCCTGACCCCGCAAAATCTGTTGTTGCTCTTCACCATTACTTCCAGCGAGTTCGTGGTTGTTTTGTTGGCATTTTTTTAAAATCCAGGTACAATGTGTCATGAAAACAAAAGCAGGCTGTGTGATCAGTTCAGGTTTGTTTGTGTCAACCGTTGTCAATGTTGATTCCAGCAGAAAGAGGTGTATAGTAGACATACTCTGTTGTGTGCATACATTTGGGGGAGGGGAGAATCGTGTAGACCGCCTGGAGCTCCTGGGAGGAAGGGGGAAATGTTTTTTTTAAAGTTATGAATAACAGACGTCCAGCTGAATCTGTAGGATCCTGCTGTTGAAAAAATAACTGATGACATAAATGTGGAGGATGGTGTTGCTTCCCTTTGGAAAGCCCTTTGCAGTTCAGAATGGAAAGGGTGGTGATTTGCTTTCTCTGTGAGGTAACTCTTACATTGGTGGCCTGAACATAATGCTTACTTTCACCTGTGACCTATTGTTTGGGTATACAAGATGTACCATTAATGGATAAACACAATTTTCATAAATATGCTGTTGAAATAAACAGAGCTCCCAATCTCCTTCCTGTGGCCTATTTGTTTTGAAGAGGAAAGGCCAATTCGTGTGGTGATACCGCTACTATTGTCGGAGTATCATCATTTCATATTGCCACACTACTGCAGGTACTGTGAATAGAAATGTTGAACAGTCTTATGGCACTTGAGTCTTGGCTGGCCTTGCTGATCCCACAAAGAAGCACGAGACGGTTTTTCTCCTCTTGACATAGGGATTCTGACTCCCAGATATTGCCAAAGAATATCTCTCCAACCATATTCCTGAAAAGCAGCACCAGGGTCTTCAATCCAAAGTTCTTGGTATGCTCGACAAATCCAGGAATTAGATAAAGCATCTCGGCCTCCATAGAGTCAGTACCTCCAAACTGAGCAATTATTAACATGACAACCACACATAAATCTTGGCTTGTTCACATTGGGTGAGTTAGGCCCCAGTCTCATTTTTACCTTTCAAGTACAGGCCGTTTTCAGTTGGAGTATTTACATAACCTGATGTTTAGATAATGGTGGTTTCTGAAAGGGAGTCATGTCCATCATGAGGCAGACTCCTGCTTTCGGGCTGCACAAAACAGAAGGGGAGTGGAGGGAATCAGTCGGACAACATCAGAAAGAAGTGAGCATTTATTTCCAAGGAGGACCAAGTTGATCTTTCTTTGTTGGTGGTCTTCCTGGGAGGGCGGGTGAGGGTGCAAACTTTTCACTGGCCCTTGGACCTCTGGCCAGTGGCAGAAGCCAGAGTACCCTTCCCCTCATTTCTGAAGTCTCAGGGTAATTTATTTATTTAATTGTTTTTATTTAAATTTCTATACCCCCACTTCTCTCCTCAGCAGGGACCCAAAGCAGCTTACAGCTTGTGTGGGAGAGGAAAAACAGAGAGAAGAGGCCCAGCATTCATAAAAAGAATGTCAAAAATAGCATATCACTTCTGGTACAGAGAAGGGCTGGCCAAATGTGATTCAGGCAGCCGATTTGGGGTTACCGTTAAAGGACAGCAAATAATTTAGTTTATTGTTATCTTTTTACCACCATGGGGGAAACACCTTTTTGGTTTTGTGTTTCAGTCAGAATTTATATGGAAAATTAATACAGATTTTCTGTGTTTGAGGGAAAGCGAATCAAACTGAAACCTTTTTTGAAGGTGCTCTGCGGCCAGGGGTCACACCTGAGCTCTTATCAGTTTCTAAATATGTAGAGTTGTTTTTTACCCCATCTCATAGCAGCCCATGCCTTTCCTTAGGGCAGGATTACTGAGTGCACATCCAGCATCACTCTCTTCTCTTCTCCCTATTGCTATTCTCTGGTTTGTACACTGCTGTTGGCTCGGTCAGTTCACATTCTTTGCAGGAACAGGCCTGTAAATAAAGTTGCTTTTATTGGCAAAGAGGGAAAAAAGCAATTTTGAAGCAGAATCGAGGCACTCCTTGCAATCAGCTTTTCCTGAGGCTTGGGTGGGCGTGGAGCTTTGGGTACATTTCCTACTCTTGACCCCAAACTACCTCTCTTGTTTTGGAATATGTTTGCACTTCCCACCTCTCGGACGACCCTCTGAAGCTTTGCCAAAGACATGCAAGGGAACTATTTCTTTCCACAGTTGAATCTGCAAGAAGGAAGTCCCAGATGCTTTGGGCGGGAGTTTGCTTTCCAGTGTTTCCTCCGTTTTAGAACAGCGTTGGCCACTCCTTCGAGCTGCAAACACATCCAGATAAATCGAGAGCCAGAGAGGAGAGCGCCTCATGAATTGAGTTGTCTTTACTAGGCAAGCGTAAATTAGGAGAGGTCAAAGCCTTTGGATCAGGCTCCAGGTAAGGTGGGGAGATCTCCCGGAATTACAGCGGATCCCCAGTTGATGGAGATCAGTTATCCTGGAGAAAATGACTGCTTTGGAGGCTGGACCTTTTGGCATTATACCCTGCTGACGTCCCACCCCAGGATTCACCCCCAAATCTCCAGGAATTTCACAACCTGGAGCTGGAAACCCTCATAGAATCATAGAGCTGGAAGGTATCACCAGGGTCATCTGGTCCAACCCCCTGCACAATGCAGGAATTTTGCTACTACCTCCCCCCCCCCCAGTGACCCCTACTCCATGCCCAGAAGATGGCCAAGTTAGATAGCCTGAGTTTGATATTACCTGGTAGTGAGATGAATAGGAAATCAGGGCAATTCCTGACACTGTGACTCTCATGGTATCAAGTCAGTTGCCCACAAATATGGGAAGGGGAACCAGCCTTTGAAAACTCTTAAAACGTGGAACTGAAAAACACAGTCACCTTGGCTTGCTTCCTTCTTCCAGATCAGTTAGTGTTTTTGCCATAAAACAGATTTTGATCTGTTTTCGTAGCCAAAAGGTCTTGGAATTTTTTTTTGTTTTTGTTTTAAAAGGCAGCTGGAGTCAGTTGAATTCTTAGGATGTAACAAGAGCAATGGAGGCCTCATAGATGCCCATCCTTTGAGGAGGGGGTATATTTTGGCTACACTTAAAATGGGAACGAGTCCTCGTCATTTAAAAAACATGAATTGTGTTTGTGTGGCTGTGGGCACGAATGGGCCACAGTTGAAGCACAAGATAATATGTTCTGATTGCTTCCCTAGAGCCTTTCAAGTTAACATTGTCAAATAGTGTTTTTATTTGTGCTGGCTTTCTCGAGTTTTCCTTTCATGTTTCTAATGGAATAAAATCCTGGATATGTGGATAGCAAAGTCACTACAGTTGGAAGGAATGGGTGCAACCTATTCTTCTGGGTTAAACTTAGAGACGTTTTAGAGGCAGCCCAAGACATTTTAGTGCTTGAAGCTGAACATCCAAATAATGGTCCCCATCCCAGGTGGTAAAAATGCAATGATAAAAATGGCAATTTTGTCTCTTTAATGAAACTGTGAGAGTACGGTTATGCTGATCTGCCTACTTGTGAATTAAAAAACTCATCACAAACTCTATAAGAACTGTGGACAATTTCACACTTTTACACAGCACCATGGGTACTGCATTATAGGACTTCAGAGATAAGACCCAGTGCCTTGAACTGAGCCTGGAAGCATATAGGCATCCAGCGGTTTTATCTTAAAATAAAAGTGATACAATCATATCCATAGGCTCTAGTCTACAAGTGAGCAGCTGTATTCTGTACCAGTTGAAGCTTCTGTGTCTTTTTCCAGGGCAGCCCCACATGGCATTGCAGTAGTCTAGCCTCAAAGTTACAAAGGCATGGAACATTATGGCCAGACTGGCGAAGTCTAAGACGGTAGATGTTTCCTGTACTAAATGCAATTGGAAAATACATTCTCATGATTTGCTGAAGCTTCCAGGTACGTTTCTTGTTCAGGGGGATGCATCAATGGCTTTTTATACAGGAGCGTTTCCCTGCGGTCACCCCACCAATTTCTTTGGGGCTTCCTTTTGATAATGCATGAATTTTCTGACCGTGAGAGGTCGCCTCACTCTCCCCGTACATTTTGCCCATGTTTCCCAGATGCTGTTTTAGCCAGAATCTGGAAAATGTGGGCAAAATGTGCGGGGAGAGCGAGGCAACTTCTGACAGGTGGAAAAAGCATTCATAATCAAAAGGAAGCCCCAAAGCAGTCGGCGGGAGTGACCACGGGGAAACGTCCCTGCATAAAAGGCCTTACTTCACATGTTCGTAACAGCAGACTGTATAAGTACAAATTGGCTCTTACCTGTAAGAAGGTGGCCTTTAGGATTTCAGCCCAAGCATGAACCGGGGGCGGCTGCCAGAAAAATATTGAATTCCATCAGATCAGTGGTGCATTTGTAAACAGATCTATACTTTTTAACCTTGGCAGGGTGCTAAGGCACAGCTGAGTAGGTCATTGCGCCCCTTGAAGCCCTTGTGCATGAGCTGCATGCATATGTGCAGTCCTGTTATAGAATATGCATTACAGACCAGTGAAGATATTGACATCTGAAGGCCAAATTTGAAACCGACTCAGAGCCAAGCCATCCCATTTTTGCCGATTCCTGGTTTTAGAGCTACCCTTTCTGGAGTTTGCTACACCAGAGCCTAGGCAGGCTAGAAGTGTCGATGCAAAGAAGATATACTCTGAAGGGTTTCTTTCTGTAAGCAGGTTTTCGGAGTCCCTTCTTCTGTTCACCAGAAACGGGAAGGTTTGTGCTTTGAAAGGGCTTAGCTTAAAGGCACAGTATCTTCTCTTTCTGCCTTTCCACAGAGGCCTGGAGCCAGTTGGAAGTGGAGGCTTTGCAAGGGTTGCTTGCTAAGTTTGTTGATGTTGTTCTTGTCACTGCTATGGGAGGTGTGGGTATGCGTGTGCCGGCACTGTTTACAAAACATTCGAAGAATTCTTACCCTTTCCCATCAAGAATCACAGAGAAAGGCATCGAGGCAAAGCCCTGCTGGGAGGTTTGAAGAAACTATGATGGTTTCATTCATTCTCTCTCCCCCACTCCTTTCCCCACAGCGGAGTTGCGTGTGCTAAAAATGCACCACTGCTCATAATTCTGCTTCCTCGGTGGTTTAAGTTGGTCGAAGGCGATGCGCGGCTTGCGAGAGCTGACTTCATTTCTGTAATCGATTTCCTGCTTTTGTGTGTCGGTGCTCAGGGAGGGAGTTGGCTCGAGTGTAAATTGGGAGGTAGTTGACTACAAGGAAAGCTGCGTGGGTTTCCCCTCTCCACTTGGAGCATACTTAGTATATTGGATTACTTATTCTTCTTCCTTGTGTATAGCCTTTCTAACGTGCTGAGTGCTTTATGATTATTATCTGGTGTGTTTTTTTCCGTAGTGCCAATAACCAGGCAACAAGCTTGTCATAATTACTGTTTTGGAAATGAGGAATGACAGGTGGTTTCATCACCAAAGGGGTGATGAAGAAAAAGTAGGGGTCACTTGTAACCCCTACTGTTTCCTATGCATCCCATGCAAAGGGGGAGAAATACGTATATTTGCATCTTGCCAAGAGACACATTCAGTCAATGTACCATTTTGCAAGGGATATATCCTGTCCCCCTCCACTTACACAAATTGTACGAAAGCCAAAATTAGTGACAGAAGAAGCCAGATAAATTCTGCTGCCTGTGTTGCTGCTTTGGGTGAATATCTGAATTTACCTGAAATGAAAAAAAATCCCAGTGATTTTGGTCATCTAAGGTACCTTCAAGTTTGATTCTGGTACTTCAGAATTTTGGCTTTTTCCTTGAGCCTTGCTGGTGAGTCTCAGGCACGCAGAATCAAAAGGAAGCCCCGAAGCAGTCGGCAGGGGTGACCACAGGGAAACGTCCCTGCATAAAAGGGCTTACCTCACATGTTTGTAATAGTTCGCCCCACCTGTGATATCGGTTGGGCTACAAGACAATAATTAGGGCAAGGGCATTCCAGTGGGGTAACTCTGTTAATCCGTTGTTACGGTTGCCAGCTCAGGGTTGGGAAATACCTGGAGATTTTGGGGATGGAGCCTGAGGAGGGCGGGGTTGGGGAGGGGGGTTGTTTGAATGGGGGCATAATGCTGTAGAGTCCACCTTCCAAAGTGGCCATTTTCTCCAGGTGAACTGATCTCTGTCACCTGGAGATCAGTTGTAATCCCAAATGATCTCCAGCTAACAATTTATCTCTTCCAGGACACAATTCAAAGCATTGGTTCTTGTCTTTAAGGCCCTAAATGATGGAAGCCAGGATACTTGAAGTACTCTTTTTAGCATGAGAACTGTTTTGAGACTCTTTTTTAGATGTTCATTGTTTTATGTTGTTTTTATGTCCCGGCTGGGTTTTTGATAGTGGGTTTTTAGTTGTTAAGAGCCCTGTGGCTCAGAGTGATAAGCTGCAGTACTGCAGTCCAAGCTCTGCTCACGACCTGAGTTCGACCCCGACGAAAGTCGCTTTCAGGTAGCCAGCTCAAGGTTGACTCAGCTTTCCATCCTTCCGAGGTCGGTAAAACGAGTACCCAGCTTGCTGGGGGTAAAAGGAAGACGACTGGGGAAGGCAATGACAAACCACCCTGTAAAATAGTCTGCCTAGTAAACGTTGGGATGCGACGTCACCCCATGGGTCCGGAATGACCCAGTGCTTGCACAGGGGACTACCTTTACCTTTTTTTTAGTTGTTAACTTTTATTGTGCTGTATTTTTATTAATCCCTATTTTGTAAGCCTCCTTGAGCTGGTACTCTGGATGGGCAGCACGGATATTTTCTGAACAAACAAGCAGTATAAGTAACTGACATGCTGATGTCAACTTCCTCTGATAGTCTCTCTAAACAACCTGTTTGCTACCTGTTCTTCAGCAGAAGAGTTTTTGCGCTCGGTCAGGAAACTATAATTTGACTTAATTGGTACTGAGACGGTAGCTTGGTTGCTGTTGCACCTTTCTTTTCACGCAGAAATTATTTTTTGCATTTCTTGTCACGAGGGTTGGGAATTTGTGGTACAGCTTGTTAGCCTGAAAATATCCAGTCAGGTCCCATTAGCGTATCCGGTTTCTCTGCAGCAGTTGGGAAGCTGATCTGATAAGGGAGGAAAGCAAAGTACATAGGAAAGGAATGTGTGCGTGGGAGGCCAGGGGCCTGCGTCCCCGGTGGTCTGGAGCCGCTATTGTAAAAGTGCGAAAATGCAGATTTTTTAAAAATTATTATTTTTTAATTGGCATGTGAAATTACTTCCTTGTCCAGCACAAAAAGAGAGACACTAATTGTCACTAACCAGCAGGGTTTTGGGAATTCCCAAAAGGTGTGAATAAGTAAAAATTAAATATATAGACTTCTTGCCATATTCTTCACTCTTTATCTAAAGTGGCAAATAAAATAGGTTGGCGTGCTTGATAAGGAGTCTGCTTTGCTGCTTATCTACTAAATTAAATCATTTGAAGTCTTTCTTCTTTCATTCTTTTTAGGACCGTGGCAAAACAACTCTTGTGATTTTGTGAGCGAGCGTGTTTGGCCTTGTCGAAAAATGTTTCCCCTTTTCAATGATTCTTTTGGTACTCCTTGCTAAAATATTGGTCTTTTAATTTACATTCATTTCTCTTTCTCCCACTCTTGCTTGACTTCACTTGCCCTTATTGATGTCATAATTAGTCGGATCTGATTGGCTACTGAGCATTGTGATATCATTTTGATCACAGTTTGATCATGACTTGAATGTGATAACCCATACAATCAAATCAGGAAGAAGAAGAATTGGTTTTTATACTCCACTTTTCCCTCTATCTTTAAGGAGTCTCAAAGCAGCTTACAGTCACCTTCCCTTCCCCTCCCCACAACAGACACCTGTCGCTCTTAACCACCACACCACACTGGCTCTACACATCACCCTCATTCTCAATTGCCCTCATTTGCCCTTAGCAGTGCCATTGTTAGCCAGTTCTGATCATTAATAAAATGTTGTGATATTATCCTGTTTGCTGTATGATCTCTGGTTGTCCAAAAAGTAGGGACTCAGTGGGACAATATCTGCAGAAGATCCCAGGTTCAATCCCCACCATCTCCAGTTCAAAACCTCAGGTGGTAGGTGATGTAAGACCTCCACCTGAGACTCCGGAGAGCTGTTACCAGGCAGTAGGCAATACTGATCTTGAGCGGCCAGAAAGAGCCCTTTCTTGTATTCAGTCATCCAAGTGAATAATCTGGACAGGAGAAAGCAGTTGCTATGGACAGGGAAGATGGTACCAAAGTAATCTCCAGGGAAACCCTTGTGCTCAACAGAACAGAAAAAAAGGCAAAACGCGAGAAAGTGGGTTATTAAGTCAGCATAGCTCTAGTTCATTCGTGTTATCTCTCGTCTCCCAGGGTATGGCTGGAAGGCACATGATACTGGAGCACTGCTAATGCTAAGCAGATTTGGGTCTAGCGGTGCTTGGCTGAGAGACCACCTGGGAACCCATCAGGTTCTATAATGGAAGATAAATGTAATAGTAAATAAATAAAGATAAATCTTAGATGCCACAAGTGCCCAGAGGCTAATGGGGAAATGCTGTTTTGTCTCTTCTTTCAGCAGTAGCAAATGTGCCTGCCTCGTGCACTGCAGAGATCCTGTTTTTAGTTCAGGGGCAGCTTGATGTCTTTAGCGACTGATGTTTAAAATCCTTCCAGGTGACTTCTCTATGTAAAATCCAACAGCTTTCATACTGCAAGGATATTGACATTAAGTGTAGAATGCTTCAGATAGGGTTCCCCAACCTTTTTTGAGCCTGTGACCACCTTCTGTTTTTCTGAGACAGCTCGATGGGTGCAGCCAAAAAATGGCTGCCGTAGGAGTTGGCGCTAGACTCAAAATGGCTGCTGCAGCTTACCTTCACTCCCACAGGGAATATCCTTGTGCTGTGGTGGCAGCTGCCGCCAAACCAATGTTTAAGAAAATCTACACGACCAATCAAATCTCTAGTAGCTAATGAGAAGCCTTGCTGGGAAAAAGAAGACGAGTTTGGTTTTTATATGTCGACTTTCTCTACCACTTAAGGGAGACTCAAACCGGCTTACAATCACCTTCCCTTCCCCTCCCCACAACAGACACCCTGGGAGGTAGGTGGGGCTGAGAGAGCTCTAACAGAGCTGTAGCTTGCCCAAGGTCACCCAGCTGGCTTTGTGTGTAGGAGTGGGGAAACAAATCCAGTTCACCAGATTAGCCTCCGCGGCTCATGTGGAGGAGTGGGGAATCAAACCCAGTTCTCCAGATCAGAGTCCCCTGCTCCAAACCACTGCTCTTAACCACTACACCATGCTGGCTCACCACGCTGACCCTGCCCCCTTTCTAAAAACACTTGGTGGGCTTCAGGAAAGGTGTTGGTGGGTGACATGGTAGGATCCCTGGCCTAGGATGTCAGTCCATCAAGGCCTTAAATTCTTGGTTTGACAAATCTGTTTTTCTGCCCACACTTAAAAAAAAATGACATCCACCCTGATGAAGAGTGTTGGAGAATTAGAAAGCTTCCGCACTGTTTTGTGCCATTATGCTTGGTCCTAATAAAAAAGCGTTATGTGGATTATGGTTTATTTTTGGATCTTGGTTTTGGGTCAGCATGGATGCGAGGATCTTTTGTCTAGGATGTCAATGGCCTTTGAAACGGGGTAAGCCAACAGCAATTCAAATGTCGGTTGTCAAGTGCGCCTTCTGGATTCTTGTCGTGCATAGCCTGTTTTGTTGCTTAAGCGTCCCTTATTTCATGGACCGTCAACTCAGGAGCTTTTAATGGCCTCTCTTGAGCTATTATGTTCCACTGGGACAGTGTGGATTCTTAAGATAGCGAGGTCAGTTGGAGTTCAGCCGTGAACTCCTTGACAGACCCTTGATTTGGCCTAAATTACAGAGCTCTTTCGGTCTTCATTCAGTTTGAAATTCCTGGAACTGAATTGCCAATAATTGGGATCCTGCCAGAATTGACAAGGGTTGCCATGAATAAATGCAGTTGCTTACTCAGCTTCAAATCATGGATGGCCAATTGGCTGTCTGGGGGCAGATCTGGTGCCCAAAACCATGTTGCTTGACCTCCCTCCCCCAGTGGCCCTACCAAATTTTTAGCAAGTTGCAGCAAAACAATTTATGCAATTTGACTTGTAAGGATAAGAAGAAAAGATACATCCTGTATGTTCCACGTCAGTGTTGTATACTTTGCTATCTCATGCGCATTTCTGAAAGGCAAACTGTCAGTCTGTTTACATTTTTATCTTCTATGTCCTCTAGGAAGCTCAAAGTGGCATACATACCACTCCTTCATTTTGTACTTTCAATAATCCTCTGAGGTGCTTGAGACAGAATGACTGCCCTGAGATTGATCCAGTTAGCTTCATGGTTGAACGGGGAATTGAACCTGGGGCTCTAATCGTTACACAACCCTGCCTTTTGAGGGGATGTTTCAAGAAAAACATCTCTGGAGATTCTGGAGATTGCACATGTGACCTGGAATGCAAAGCAAGTTTTCTGCCATTGAGCCATAGCTCCTTGAGACCCCAATCAATGATCCTATACGACCCAAATATGCTCCGCAATGGTTAAGCCCTCATTGCTTGACGATCGTAGCATCTATCTATGAGGGCTGAACTACAGAAAAAGGCATGCCTGAAGAATGTGGAAACTAGCCATCCCTGGTTTAATTAGGTTAATTTAAATGAGCTACAGCACTACATGCCCTTTTCAAGTCACTGAGTGTTACCTACTATGGCACGTTGTAGCCAAAATATGTCTATACACCTCTCTGTCATGTTAACACCAACCCATTGGACCATTTGGGTGAACTTTAATGTCCAGCAATAAAGGGGTTGTGGTTTTTGCTATAATCTTTGCATCCCCAGCAGTTTTATATCATTCTTTTATTGCCTACTTATTGAAATAGCACTGAGTGAAAGAGTTGACTCTTGCGGAGTACGCAGTGGCAAAGGGGCTTTCAATGCACTTGTCATATGCCTGGACTTGTCAAGCAAGTTTTGTGACCAGCCTTTTATCAAGGAAGACCCTGATACGGGAAAGGAAACAAAAGTTCTCAAAACCCTTGGATTAAAACACACATCCAAGGAAACCATTTTTTGTAATAAACAAACCTTTATGTTATATGAGCAAGATTTGAGTCCGGTAGCGCCTCAAAGACAACAAGATGTCCAGGGTATAATCTTTCCAGCGTCAAAGCTCCCTTCATCAGTTAGACTCTTGAAAGCTTCCACCCTGGAAATCTTGTTGGTTTTTAAGATACTACTGGACTCAAATCGTGGCTGTGGCTCAGTGGTGGAGCATCTGCTTGGCATGCAGAAGGTCCCAGGTTCAAACCCTGGCATCTCCAGTTAAAGGGACTAGGCAAATAGGTGATGTGAAAGACCTCTGCCTGAGACCCCGGAGAGCCGCTGCCGATCTGAGTAGACAATACTGACTTTGATGGACCAAGGGTCTGATTCAGTATTAAGCAGCTTCATGTGTTCATATGTGTCTTCTACTGCAGACCAACATAGCTACCCATCTGAAGCACGGGTACCCAGACCAACATGGCTGCCCATCTTTGTTATGTGGAATAATTTATCGACAGTGAGTTTTGAGGCAGTCTGAAGTCAGTGAAGAACTGCTTCTCCACACGCTGTATGTGTCCTCTCAACCTTCGTTCTCATGCCAGGTTCGGTCTTGCTAATTGGCTCCAATTCTCCCTCGATTTCCCCTAATTAATGGAATGACGGAACACTGGAGTGTGTGTGAAGCTTCTAGCATTTCTGCATGTAGTCTTAGATCTTTCCGATGAGCCGCAAAAGTTCCTCTGACGTGCGTGGGAGACTTAAATTGATTTGTAACGTGCAAAATCGACTCTGAATGCTGTATAATCTAGTTCCAGAGTGTCTTAATGCAGCTACTGAAAAAGTTCCAACAATCCTAGCTATGCCAATGGATGTATGGGGGTTGAGAGGGGAGGGAAGAAGAAAGAGGAGGTTTGAAAGATGTTTGAGAGAAGGAGTGGCTGGATGGTAATTACATAACAAAGCCTTTTTTCCGGTAGTTCAGGAGTGCAACTGAGCACTTGCCAACGTTTTGAACTGTGGCCGGCAGAGCCTGGCAATGCTTCCAGAGGCTTGTGGGATGGCCAACAAATTGCTTGGCCAAGTGTAGGAGGATTGTTGCTGGGGAGGCAGGAAAAAAGGACAGCCTCCCCTCAAGATTTCTAAAATGTGAAGGAGCTCTCTTAAGTAGCCGTATGTGTGGAAACTATTGCTCAAATGCTTGTTACTGTACTTCGAACCGATGTGGGTCTCCTCTGTCGCTGTACACAGAGAAATCCCAGTTTTATGATCAGAAGAACTTACACTGGAGGAGGGAATGCCATGGACTTACCATGATTGATTGTGTCAGTCAGACACGAGCTGATCGTCAGGTCTGTTTCATTTGACTCTGAATGGGTTGAAAGCTGCCTAGCAGATTTGCATATTATTTTTTGCAAAATTGAACATGCGTGAAAACAGTTTGGCAGCCATTAAAACTGCTAAGAATTGCTAGGAAGTGCAGTCGTGCTAGGAAAAGTCGAGGGCAGCAGGAAAAGAGGAAGACCCAACAAGAGATGGATGGACTCAATAAAGGAAGCCACAGTCCTCAATTTGCAAGATCTGAGCAAGGCTGTCAAAGATAGGACATTTTGGAGGACTTTGATTCATAGGGTTGCCATAAGTCGGAAGCGACTTGACAGCACTTAACACACACACAAGTACTGCTAGATGAGCACCAAATGGTGGGATTTTTTAAACACAGTTTTGGTTATGACTCATATGATCAGTGACAGATTTAAGTGCCTGTTTGAACAACTTCCTGCCAAGCAAAGCAGCAACTCATCAAGGTGGGGGAGGATTTCATTGTACTGGTGAGAATACGCATGCATGAAAAGCCAGTTGTCCTGTGCTGGGATGTCAGGAAGAATCAGTTGAAGCAACCTGCTGAACAGCCACAAATAGGTCAATGAACAGTGTTGAAAAACCGGCACCCTGTTCTCACCTGGCAAACAGGAAGTGAACTGGATTGGTGGGTGCTTTATCATCCCTACACCGGACATGTGTATCTGCTTTCCATACCAACAATGCACAGTAGCCTTGGTGTATTGTTGCTCTTGGAATATGGCTATGTTTAGAGCCGTTAGATGAGAGTTCACTTCCTGTTTGCCAGGTGAGAACAGGGCGCTGGTTTCTCAACAGACTGTTCATTGATCTATTTGCGGCTGTTCAGCAGGTCTCCTTTTCAGTTAGCAGTCTTCCAATTGTGTCTGAAATCTCTACTAAGTTCACTGAGGGTCATTTTCTAATAAATTAACAGAATTAAGTACCCAAAGGTCAAGAAAAATCAACATCCAAGGCCAAAAGTTATACAATGTAAATGTTATGTCAGTACAAAATGTGTATATATTTATTACAGGCTAAAATCAATAACATATATAAGGCCCTGCAATAGCCTACCAAACCAACATGCTCATGTAAACCTACAACTCAAATAGACATACACTCACAAAATTAGACCAAACTTGTTTCAAACACATTTTCTAAATTAGCAACAGGAGGAACTTTGCCTTCACAATGTTCTGGCAGAAGCCCAGATCCTGTGTTGTTAACTTGATTAATACGCATTCTTAATTTGGGAAGAGAAGGATCTCTTTGTAGTTAGCTATCCTCGTTTCAGCTTCTTTCCCTAGTACAAATCAACGGTTTGTTGAAATAAAGTAGATTAGGTGCAGATAGCTTTTACTCTAGTCAATTTCACAGCTACATTTGGGAAAAAAAGAGGGAGACAATGTTCTTGAAAGGCAGAACACTGCCCTCCTCAATTCATAGGGCTACATGTTTGCTTGTGCAGATATTCAGGTAAGCATTTATCTGTTTGTGTTCTTTAAATAATTTCCCAGAAACTTTAAAAGCAGTCCCCAAATGCCAAGCATGATGGAAGGGAGCATGTTAACTAGTCATGGGC
The DNA here is from genome assembly GCF_029931775.1 of Euleptes europaea. Taxonomy (NCBI): domain Eukaryota; kingdom Metazoa; phylum Chordata; class Lepidosauria; order Squamata; family Sphaerodactylidae; genus Euleptes; species Euleptes europaea. Next base: position 53,039,400 of record NC_079324.1, on the reverse strand, counting down.
CCTATCCAATAGGCACCTTTGGCAGTAGTTATAAAATGTGATATGCTTCCTCTTCAGCAGTGTTAGCTACATCTCTGTGAGCTCTTTTCAGTTTCTCTGGGGTCCTGCTTGGAGCGCATGAGTTTTGAGATGTTCTTATGCTACAATTTATTGGCTTATTCGATTACTTTTCCCCTAAAGAGGGAGTCTAATTGTCAGGATCCTGGCCCATGGATTTTGTTTCTGCTTGAATTAGCTCTGGGAGCTTATGCTTTTCATTGAATGGTAAAATCTGAAAGAATCATTACTCTCTTAGTGGTCAAGTTCTATGTATATATGAAGTGTGTAAGGGGAGGGAATATGATTAGACTTCCACAGTATATAGGCTAGTGAGTTGGGTAACTTAGTAAAGGAAATAATGCTGATAGAATTTCACATTTTGTACAAGTTCAGGGTCGGACTGTAACTCTTTGTATCTCTTTTGCTTCCAAAATTCAGGGCACAATCAGTATTTGACAGGAGATATTACGTCCGTGTAGTTCTTTTGTTGTCAACTTTATTCCTTTCAAGACATCTACCTTGTATGATCAACCTGAGATATGACCAGGAGAAAGTCACCTGTTGGAATGGTGGTTCAGTCCTGGGAAATGTAAAGTAGTTGTGCAAAGAACTTGGGCAGAGGATCTTAACACACCACTGACTAACCAGTTAGCTTATACATACACGTGGGGGTTATAAGACTGATCTTCCAGGCAGTTTGACCCTCAAGCAGTTTTGAATCTTCTCTCTTTAGGAAATTACCTGTATAGATGCACAAACTCACACATGCACCAATGTCCTGGTGATCTATCTTATCTGACATGAATAACGGCAACATTTGGAAACCAATGGAATTACAGTTTAGTCTCTCAGGACTTTCTATAGCAGACCTTAAAGTCATCACATGTCTTCCAGCGTTGTGTAGCGGTTAAGAGCGGTGGTTTGGAGCAGTGGACTCTGATCTGGAGAACCAGGTTTGATTCCCCACTCCTCCACATGAGCGCCGGAGGATAAGCTGGTGAACTGGATTTGTTTCCCTGCTCCTCCACATGAAGCCACCTGGGTGACCTTGGGCTAGTCACACTCTCTCAGACCCACCTACCACACAGGGTGTCTGTTGTGAGGAGGGGAAGGGAAGGGGATTGTAAACCGGTTTGATTCTAGAGAAAGTCGGCATATAAAAACCAACTCTTCTTCTTCTTCTCCTCTTTCTCCTTTTCCTCCTCCTCCTTCTTCTCTAGAAGACCCTGTTGCATGCATTACCTTCAGCGTGCTAATGTGGCCACCATTCTTTTCTGTGCTTTTCGGGGAAATGGCAAGAGAAAAATGCACCTGGAAGTTACTCAGAGTTGAACTTTTAAAGACCTCTACTTTCACTATGCTGTTGCATGGGTTAGGGTACAAGATGTCTGCTTTGTAGTGGAATTCGATGAAGATTTGTCACTGTCTGAATTCTCAGTCTCTGGTTCACTGTGAAAGGGACAGAGAGGGGCGATTCTATGCATCTCTGGAAGCAAAACCAAAGGGCACCTGAACCAGAATCACTGCTCTTCAGCCTGATGGGAGAGAATAAGTGCCTAAGGGTTTGTCTTCACGGAAGAACAAATGCTTGGCAGAGGGAGCTGGCGTGGGCAGAATAACTGGCATGTCCGAGCGGCCTGCTCTGAAGGACTGCCAGCTTTCTCTCGGCTGTTCCCAAGCTGCCTGTGGCATCAGATGCCCGCAGCACAGTTGGAAAAAGATGTGGGCAGTAAAGTCACCGTCACCGTTGAATCAAAAAGCAAACTTCATGCAATGAACGACTCTCACCCACAGGCTACAGCTGTGGATGTGTGTAGCTGAAACACTCTGGAATCCTTAGTCCTTGTAGGCAAAGGTTCAGGATAACTATATTGAGTTTCCCACCTCAGGTAACAAGCTTTGTGGAAATCTTCTTGCTAGAAATAAATACAAAATATACATTTCTCTGTATTTACAATTTTTTAAAAAATATTTGAAACAACAAAAAATAGTTGCAAAGGGTTTCTTTTAAAAGTGATGAGAGTAATTTTCTTTTAAAAAGTTTTTAAATAACAATAAAAGAAAATGGAAATATAACGTTACTAAAATACTCATAATACAAATTCTTGAAAAGAAACTAAAACCATGCTGCTAATATAACTAAAATACCCATAACAGTGAGCCAAGCAATAATCTATATATTTATCTAAAATCCACATGATTATTACATCACTCCCTCTCTGCGATTTACACATTGTAGTGTTTTCCCCATCCTTGAAATGGTTAAATTCCAGCGAATGTCCAATTCTTCCGTGTTTTTGTCATTGTTATAATACGTCAACTTAATTAAAGCATAGGTTTCTTTAACCTTATCAAGCCAATTCTTTAAATCAGGGAATTTATTGCTTTTCCAATATCTTGCAAAATTTGTTCTAGCAACCGTTAGCATATGGAAAAACATAACTCAAATATCCTTTGATTTAGCTGGAAAATCATTTAATAAAATTGTTTCCGGTAATATTCTGTTTGTCTGAGAAGTGTGTTGTTGGGCTTTTTTGTGTGTCTAACAGAACCTTCATCTGTCTGGATCATCTTCTTCCTTTTATCACCCAGATTACAAATAGACTTCTCTGTCTCTCGCATGTCTCATGGTTGCATTGTAGCATGCAGCTTAGCGCTTTTAGTGTGATGAGGTAGACAAGGTTCGTTTTTCACAAGGCTGGTCGTTTGACGACAATTTTTTTGCACAAGTTTGGGGGTCCGAGAAACACTGGCCAGCTCCTGCTGGAACAAACTGAGATCAGTCTTTAAAAAAAAAAAAAAAAAACCACCTCTCCCTCTCCTTTGCATACACCCCAGGTTCCCATCCAGCTACCATCTGAAGCATTCTCCACTTGCGCCCTGTATCTGTCTTCCATTTCTTTGGTACCAGTTCTGCCTTGCTCTCATTCTGCTGTCCTCTTTTTAGCTACTTACTAAGGGCTGGTCAACCATCAGTTGTCTTAGTTTTTATGTATAAGACAGTAGAAGGCCCCGCCCAGAGAGTCGCCAACTTCCAGGAGGGAGCTGGAGATCTCCTGCTGTTACAATTGATCTCCAGGCGACAGAGATCATTTCACCTGGAGAAAATGGCTTGTGCAAGAGTAATGTGAATATGGAGGTTTCTTTTAGTCGCCAACGCTAATAGCCACTGATGAACCTCTCCTCCGTGAATCTGTCTAATCTCCTGTGAAAGCCATCTATGCCTGTGGCTGTCACTATCTCCACTGGCAGAGAATTCCACAGTTTATAGTGCAATCCAATGCAGAGTTACTCCAGCCTAATGCCATTGAAAGCAACGGGCTGTTAATTGATTGTTGAGTAAACAAGTATTTCCTTTCACCCGTCATGAATCAATAGGGTTGCCAACCTCCAGGTCCAAGCTGGAGATCTCCTGGAGATCAGTTCACCTGGAGAAAATGTCCACTTTGGCAATTGGACTCTATGGCATTGAAGTCCCTCCCCTCCCCAAACCCTGCCTTCCTCAGGATCTGCCCTAAAAACCTCCTGCCGGTGGCAAAGAGGGACCTGGCAACACTATGAATCGATTGCCCATCAATGTCATTTGATGCCCCCAAGTTCTAGCATTATGAGTATCTACCTTCTCCACCCCATGCTACTACATCCCCTATTAGTTGTCTTTTTTCCTAAAATGAAATGTCCTCGATTCTTTAGGCTTTCCTCATAGGAAAAGTGCTCTAGCCCCTGACATCATCTTGGTAATCAATCAATGATATGAGGCATTATTAAGATAGCAGAGTCTGTCCAGCTTCCTAGGACATCAGGATCGAAGGTCAAGGTTTACCAGGAGTTGTTTGGAGGGGACATAGGGCTGCCAGTAAGGGTATAGGCCTTGCACATCCGTGGGCTGTGTATTTTCATGTACAGAAAGGGCCTTGGATAGAAAGCAACTAGCCTAAAGGGAAGGTAGGATTGGTGAGGTGATGTTCTGACACATGCATTATGCATGTGCACATGTAACAGAGAGGCCTAAAGAGTACAGCTAACCCTAAGTCCAAGTGGGATGGATGAGATAATGTTCTGGCATGTGTGTTGTGTGCATGCATGATTTTAATATTTTCCCCTAGGGTACCGAAACGAAGAGACCACCCTGCAAAAAGCCACCTAATTTCTCTGCTATGTTGATGTTAGGTTTGAGTTAGATCTATTTTTTCCCGGCTCTGAGTCATTGCAACTGCATATGCGATTTGCAGATTATTAAAAACATGAAATCTGAATAAATACGTTACGGACCAAAGTTCGACTCCAAAGAAAAACGAGTCACCTTAGCAAAGATAAACCCCTGAGCATCAAAAAACCTTTGTCACACTGTAGCCAGGGCTGTCAAGAGAAAAAGCACATAGCCAGAGCGGCTGTGTTGGGGGTTAAAAGGAACGAGTCACATGAGCAATCTTCCGTATCTTTGTTTCTGCTCGGCATGTTTGTACCACTTCCTGTCAATTTCACGCCCAGCAGTTGGCTCGAAGCAGATAAGCTGGAAGATGCGGATTGAATCCTTGCCTGGAAATCTGGTCGAAGTTGATTTGTTACCCGTTAACGCCACTGGGAACCTTCCCCTCAAATGGCCTGTCCACGGCGAATGGAAAACGTTGCTTACAAGTGCTTTCCATCCTTTGTGACATTTCATCTCTGACTCATTCCAGAATGCCAGGTAGCTCCCCCCCCGCCCCCGCAACAAGGCTCAAACTTTCAACATGGAAGTCTGGGGATAGTTTCCTTCCAGCAATCCCTCGTTTGATTAGGTTAGAGATGTGGCTTGAATATCGTGCTTCTGAGTCTGCATAATAAACTTCATTGATCGTTTGAAATTGATTAGCCAGGGGTGCTATTTCTGTATAATAGAATGTTGGCTTAATAGACAATCTAACGCTCTTGGCTGGAAGTGAATGGGGGTTACTCAGCTGTGAATTTCCCAGTGACACACAGGATTGAGACCTGGCATTGTGTGTCTTGTTTGTTAGAATGAAGGGGATTTACTGGAATATGGCAAGAAGACAAAACTTTCTTGGCAGAGAGAGAGAGAGCTTTGATTTTCTCTCTCTTTCTCTCTGCCTCTCTCCTCCGTCTGACACACACATGCTTGCACACACCATAGTTTATTAACGGGAAATACAAGCTTCCCATTAATAGAAGCCCCAGGGAATTGTTTTCGATCTCCTGTGTTTTGCTTCATTATTGCAATGACCAGACTGAATCAATAGCTATTGGGGGGGAATATAACTATAGTATAACATTTTCAAAGAGCAACTTAAACATGTAATTTTTAAATTATAGACAAAACGTACATGTTAAAGTTACAACCCCCCCATACAATAACCGCTTGTTTATTACAAATAATATATACCATTATCAGATCAATGAAAAAACAAGCAAATGAACCTAACAAATATCTTGAACTTTTTTTATTCAGGTAGGTCGTTAACATTGTCATTTTTTTTGCTGTCAAGTCACAGCTGACTGAAGGCAATACCATAGGGTTTTCAAGGCAAAAGATGTTCAGAGGTGGTTTGCCATCGCCTGCTTCCATGACCTTTGGAGATCTCACATCCAAATACTACCCGGAGACAGGGTTGAGAGTGTGTGTCTGGCCCAAGGTCACCCAGCAAGCTTCCATGGTGCAAATGGGGATTTGAACCTGGGTTTCCCAGGTCCTAGTCCAACCCCTTAACAACTACACCACGCTGGCTCTCTTGACATTGTCTATTACTGTACAAATGAGTTCTCTGTAACTTGTTTCTTTCTCCGTGTTGTCTATTGTATGTAATCTTTGACATAACCGATACATTCCATATTCTGTAGAACCGTTTTGATATTAGAGTAGGAGAAGGCTGTTTCCAAGAACAAGTTGTAAAATGTAATATACCTGTAAAATGTAATATTCCTGTACCACCCAAATCTTGCAGCATGCATTACTAAAACATGATTAGTTTTTGCAAAGTTTTCCAAGTTATGAAGCAATTCCAGAGACCCTTGGTTGGTTGTTTCTTTTTCACTGCAGCTATTAATTTAGCATAGCCTGAAATATGTAGGGTGCAAGATGAGTTGAACTGCTGAGTGCTTCATAAATTAAATCTTCCATCTTGGATTGTGCCTAGAATATCAAAAGAACGGCAGAGTGGTGATATATCGTCCTACACCAAACACACCCACTCAGCCTGTACTCTTATCAGGTAGCATTCTGAACCAGTGGAAACTTTGGGAAAATCTGAACCAGTGGAAACTTTTGGGGGAAATCATCAAAGGAAGCCCCAAGGTGTGTTCATGCAGGGAGATTGGACACTAGAAAATACAGCCCTTGCCCAGTGCCTTCTAGGTTCCCGTTAGCTTAAGGTTCTCTATTTCAATCCAGTTTGAGGGGTTTCTAAAGAAGAAAAGTCTTAAGTCTGATCTTGAAAGCCTGTAGGATCACTACCAATCTTATGTCCAAGGAAATTCCATTCTTTGGGGGCAGCAGGTGACAAAGTCTTCTCATAGATTCCAGCCAACCTAACCTCAACTAGTGCTAGTTCCTTACAGGAAGTGGGGCTGCCTGGCAACTGGCTGGAGGGGTGGAGACATGGGAGTGTGCATGTGGTTTTGCCAGTGTCTCTATATCACTTCCAGGTAAGCCCCAAAAGTGACAAAGGGTAACTCTAGGAATCACCAGAAACTCTATGGTCAGTCGCTGTTTTTTATTTCATTTTTCTCCCGCTGCTACTTGGACCAGCAGCGGGCAACAGAGCTTGGTGGCAGAAAGCTATCTGCCATAGCGGGCGGCCATTCAAGCCTAGCAGAAAGATACCATGCAAGACCAGATTTATGCAATAAGATTTCTGTAGAACCTGCCACATCTGTCTGGAAAGATAATTTGGAGGGTTTCTGTCATCAGCGTGAGACATGCAGGGGTGTTATGGTGAGCCTGTGGTCCTAACATCTTTGCTTATTTCCAAAAAGAAAGTAAAGGGTTAGGCCAAAGCGTACCCCCTTCCCTTGCTGGGTTAAAATTGGAGTTATTTACGGCTGAAGGAAAAAGCACTTCACATCTGGTATACAAGATAACCTGCTGATCAGAATCGCTGATTAATAGTTCAGCGCACCAAAGTAAATTAAGGACATTTTTTTAACCTTAAAGCAGATTACTTGGGCTTTGATATGTTGTAGTCAGATCTTTCGGGTTCTTCCCCTCCCCCTTAATGTTTTTTTTTTCTTGTATAGTTTAATTAGGTTAATTTCCAAACTCCTTGACATGCTGATTGATGCCTTCCCTTCCTCCGCCTCCAGTCCCTGGTAACTCTGATTGCTGAGAGTTGGGGTGAATGAGATCAGAGAGTCCCCATGGTTGCTTGGAATGGCGCCCGCAAGATTTCCTCTTCCTGACAGCGATGCTCCCTCACTTTGCTAGGACAGCGGGGGGCTTCGTAGACCTTTTCACATGCCTCGTTTTAAAACGGCCCAGTCCTGCCACGGCTTAAATCTGGATGCTGGCCACCAATTATCAGAGCGACATGCTATTTTTATCGTTAATTGGAAAGGCATGCAAAGGCTCTATCTTGCTGTACTCCTTCGTAGATGTAACAAGTGGTAATGGCTATGTTTTGTCTCCAGATATCTGCAGAAATCTCTCTGAGGAATTGCTAGAGGTAATTCGCCAGAGGCTGTGGAGAATCTGGGATTGCTGCTTGCCGCTAGAATGTAAACACAGTGCCATGTTTCCGCTACTTTTTGTACCATCTATACATTAGTGCTCCTTCCTTTTTGTTTCCAGCCACCCACTCTCCTGTAATGGTCCTGCTCTTGAAAGCCAGCATGGTGTAGTGGCTAAAAGCGGCGGTTTGGAGCGGTGGACTCTAATCTGGAGAACCGTGTTTGATTCCCCACTCTACATGAAGCCTGCTGGGTGACCTTGGGCTTGTCACAGTTCTCTTAGAGCTCTCAGTCCCACCTACCTCACAGGGTGCCTGTTGTGGGGAGGGGAAGGAAAGGTGATTGTAAGCCGGTTTGATTCTTCCTTAAGTGGTAGAAAAAGTCAGCATATAAAAACAAACTCCTACTCCTCCTCCTTCTTCTTCATCTTCTTCATCATCATCGTCGTCGTCGAATAACTATGGTTTTCTCCGAAGTAGTGTCTGATGGGGCAAACCAAAGCAAGAATGTTCTGTGGTTTGTAAAAATGTCCAATTATAACTTTTCTGTGACCCTGCCTTTTATGCAGTTTTATTGTTCTCTTAATTTTCAGAGGTTTCTCTTTACCCTCCCCCCTCAACAAATAACCATTAACTTTGTCAGCTCCTCTCCAAAAACCAGTCACCCCTTCTAGGGAATGCTTGTTATTTGTCTACTATTTTGTTAGCAGTTTGTGCAGTTTTCCCACACTATTCGCACTCAAATGTTACCCAGGAAAGCTGTCAGTAGGGAAAGTCGCATCTTCTCAACCTGCCCCCAGTAATTCACTGTTCCTCTCTATACCCAATCTGGGATGCCATGTTGGTTTACATGTGTGTGTGTGTGTAAAGTGCCGTCAAGTCGCAGCCGACTTATGGCAACCCCTTTTGGGGGGGGGGGTTTCATGGCAAGAGACTAACAGAGGTGGTTTGCCAGTGCCTTCCTCTGCACAGCAACCCTGGTATTCCTGGGTGGTCTCCCATCCAAATACTAACCAGGGCTGCCCCTGCTTAGCTTCTGAGATCAGACGAGATAAGGCTAGCCTGGGCCATCCAGGTCAGGGCGTTGGTTTACATATGGGGGCCATTTTCACATGACGCGTCTGTAAAGAGAAATCTGATCCTGAATCATGCATTCCAGATATACCTATTCCTGTTTCTGGGAATGGTATGACCATGTAAAGCCTCTTTATACTAAATCCAACCCTTGGTCCATCCGGTTCAGTTTACATTTGCTGATAGGAACACTCAAGGGTCACATAGATTTCTTACTTACCCGTGGTACCTGGGATTCTTCATCTGAGATGCCAGTGATTGACGTGTGACCTTCTGCAAACAAAGCACATGTCTTAACATCTACCATGGCCCCCTCATCTTCCGCTGGCTTTGCTGGGTGGAAGGAAAGACAAGATGGGGGCTCCCTGGAGATAAGTCACCAGTGTCTGGATGCTTGGAGGAAGACATTCCTCAGTATGATTCTTTAGGATGCTTGTAGAACAGCTCCACATGTCTCCAGGTCCCCCATCTCCCCAATTTCCTTAGAACAGGAGTCTCCAACAGGTATCTTATGAGCTACCGGTAGCTCACCTGGTCCTGCACAGTAGCTCATGCATCCACTAGAAGGCCCAGGAAACAACTGCTGTAAGATCAGTGGTAGGCTTTTCTTTTTTTATTTTGTAGGATCCCCACACACACACACACACACACACACACACACACACATGTGTTGCTTAGCTAGTAGCGTCATTTCTAGTGATCTTCCTAGTCCACACTCTTGTTAGGACAGAACAAAACTTGGTAACATGCCATGGGACGGGGGGCAGGGGGAGTAGCTCAAGATAATTTTCTTTACTCAGAAATAGCTCTCATTAAAGAAAGATTAGCAAGCCCTGCCTTAGATGAAGAGACGTTCTGATTCCAGGTTCTGGGGTCTTGAGGACCATAATCCATAGGGGAAAGTACTGGAGGATTTGGATCTGTCACCTTAAGGGTTATTTCCCTTGTGCAGCTCCTAGTAGCTTCTGGTCTGTCCTTTATCCTTGTGCTGAATCAAGTGAGGATCAATCACGGTTCCCTTGTGGCTTTCCGGTGTCGCAGTTGCAGACATGCCTGACACCTGGGAAAAGTTTTCTCCTGCGAGTGTGGCATAATTTATTTCTTTAACATATTTATACTCTGCCTTTCCCCATGACTCCGGGAGTCTTGTGTGTGTGTGTGTGTGTGTGTGTGTAAAGTACCGCCAAGTCACAACTGACTTATGGTGACCACATTAAGGGGCTTTCAATCTGATACTAAAATGTAAATGTCATACAGATTTATAGTCTTTTTAGTCTACTTCTTGTAATGGCCTTTGGCCCTATGATGATGATGATGAAGAAGAAGAGTTGGTTTTTATATGCCGACTTTTTCTACCACTTAAGGGAGACTCAAACTGGCTTACAATCACCTTCCCCTCCCCACAACAGACACCCTGTGAGGTAGGTGGGGCTGAGAGAGTGTGACTTGCCCAAGGTCACTCCGCTGGCTTCATGTGGAGGAGTGGGGAAACCAACCCAGTTCACCAAATTAGCCTCCTCCGCTCATGTGGAGGAGTGGGGAACCAGTGCTCTTAACCACTACACCATGCTGGCTCCTTTGCAATAACTTTGAATCTTGAGCAGATAGCAGGTGGCAGACATAGATAAGCATCATACTCCTGCTCTTGGGTGTAGACAAGGGCAGTAGGAAAGATTTTTAAAGCACACCTGTGAATTGGATCAAGATAGTGCTAGAAGGGAACAGTAGACCCAGAGGAGACCAATTGCTGCTGTGTGGGTGACAGGACTGTGAAGCGGGAAGGGCAGGGACACGTGGGACAGGCTGGATATTGGCCCCGAGATGCTACATTAGGATGTTCCTGGCAAAGAGGCCAACGAGAATGCTCTGAAAGCATTTAAAGAGATAACAGTGGTAATGCCAAAGCTGCAGCTTGTTAACGTTGAGATTTTCAGGAAAGGAATGGAGCTGTAATCCAAGGCAGTGTTTGCCTGCAAAGGGGGGAAAAAATCAGAGAGCGCTAGGAAAACTGTCCAACAAAAATCCCTGCTGGACTCTCCTACTGATAAGCCAAGGGAACGCTTTGGAAAGATGGACAGGAATGTGGCAGATGCATTTGAGGTTCCTCCTCACCTAGGAAGAACGGCAGATGAAGCGACGGATGGGGGTTTTTTTCATTCCTCGGTAAAGAAAATTATGGTGAGCATTAATCAGTTTTGCATGTAAATCCCCGTACGTCTAATCCCTAGGATACGAGAAAGCTGAGCAGAATTTTTGCATTGAACAAAGGGCGTATAAAGTGATATCCAACATCTGTGTTCAGCATTTCTGAAATTGCTTACAAATGAGTTCCAGCAGGAAGCTGTTCTAATTCTTCCCGCTCTCCCTGTTCTGGGATGTGCTTTTTTTTATTAAAAAAAATCTCTTCTCAAAATAATAGCTTTCTCTCTCTCCCCCCCCCCCTTAACAAATGCAACTTTAATTGTTGACAGGTTAGGGATTTTTAAGTGTATTTTAAACTCTTGGATAAGAAGATATACTCTCTGGAGATTGGGCCCAGTTAGGAGAGAGCACAGCTAGGCCAAGACTGCTGGCTGAGGTGGACATGGGGAAGATCTTGCTAGCTGGCTGGCTAGTGGCAGCAGAACAACATCTCACTGAGGTGGTTCTCCTCTGCTTACAGGTACTTAAGGCCTCGACAGGTCAGATCCACTTCTGGCTGAGGAAGTATGGAGGAAGATCCTGTTAGGTAGGCTGGCTAGCCGCACTTGAATAACATCTCATAACTAAGGTTGCCAACCTCCAGGTAGTTGCTGGAGATCTCCCGCTACTACAGCTGATCTTCAGCCGATAGAGATCAGTTCACCTGGAGAAAATGGCTGCCTTGGCATTTGGACAATTGAAGTCCCTCCCCTTCCCAAACCTCCTCAGGCTCTGCCCCCAAAGCCTCCAAATATTTCCCAATCTGGAGCTGGCAACCCTACTAGGGTTGCCAGGTCCCTCTTTGCCACCGGAGGGAGGTTTTTGGGATGGAGTTTGAGGAGGGCAGAATTTTGGGAGAGGAGGGACTTCAATGCCATAGAGTCCAATTACCAAAGCGGTCATTTTCTCCAGGTGAACTCATCTCTATCGGCTGGAGATCAGTTGTAATAGCAGGAGATCTCCAGCTAGTACCTGCAGGTTGGCAACCCTACCCCCACGTGTTGTTTGGCCTGCAGGGAAACAATACAAGTCTCTCCTGCTCCCCCACTGCTCCTCCAAGCAACCTGGCACTCCCTGTGATTGTGTTTCAGTACTCAAACAAACAAATTAGGAGCTCCGACCTCTCACATTGTAAGTTATTCCCCCCCCCTCTCTATTTCCTTTTTACTTTCTTGGCTTGTTTACATGGTCAAGCTGGAGCGGCCCCTCGACACCTTGGCTTCCAGATCTACCTGTAACCAAGGTGAGAAATAACCGATGCGGCATGGGGAACATGCTGGTGAGGAAGTGATACAAGCTCTCATTCCATTAAGCGCTTAATACCGAAGCTGCAATTCATCAGCGGTACCTTTGATGAGCACCAAGCATGTTTTGACTTAAAAGGGAAAAAAAGGATTATACTAAAGAGCAGCACTCCATACTGTAAAAAATGCACGCACAGGAGTGAGATCAGGCGCCTTCCCCCTTTGAAATGTGGAGTGTGACAGTGTCAATGCTTGGGGGTGTTTTAATATTCGAGGCAGTGCATGGCAGATAGCGACGCAGAGCCGGTGTGGGTTTAATCCAATCAAAACTGCAATTTCCACCTCCTGAATTATTGTCGGCCCCCAAAAGTTTCATGCTGCCTAATTCTGTTACGTGCCTCCAAGATAAATTGGCTTCTGTTGTCTTTCGCATTTTGAAGATTTCGGCGCGTGTGAATTTTGGGGCTCAAGAAGCTTGCCTCTTTCTGCCAGCATGTTACAATTTGGAAATTGTGTGGTGGTATAAGAAATGGGGGAGAGGAGGGGTTGTAATGGCACCTGTATTCAATATATGCTTTTAATAGGAAAGTATTTATTTTGTGTTGCCCAAAGGCTATGAGATACACACGTTTTGCATTTTGCATAAAGACACGAACCGTGAAAAAAATGAACGCAAGAGAACATCGGCTGAAAAATTAACAGTTATGGGGCCCATCCAATCTGCATCTGATACCACAAGCAGCACAAAAACTCGAATGGCTTTTGGCTGTAGTGAATGCAAAACCAGTTTCTGAGCTGTTTTTTTTTTGGATATGCCGATAACTCAGTTATTTGAAAATCTGGCCAGTAAATTCGCCTCTCCAGAAAGTGAACAACAAACGTCACAGTGAACTTTCACTTCAAAAAGAACGTGGACAGAATGGAGCGGGTGCAGAGGAGAGCAACGAGGATGATCAGGGGCCTGGAGACCAAGCCCTACAAGGAAAGGCTGAGGGACTTGGGAATGTTTCATCAGGAGAAGAGAAGGTTGAGGGGGGACATGATCCCTCTCTTTAAGTATTTGAAGGGCTGTCAGAGGACGGCAGGGAGCTGTTCCTGCTGGCAGCAGAGGATAGGACTCGCAATGATGGGTTTAAATTGTGGGAGGAAAGGTACCGGCTGGATATTAGGAAACATTTTTTTACAGTAAGAGTTGTTCGACAGTGGAATCAGCTACCTAGGGAGGTGGTGATCTCCCCTTCGCTGGCAGTCTTTAGGCAGCGGCTGGACAAGCACTTGTCAGGATGTTCTAGGCTGATCCTGCATTGAGCAGGGGGTTGGACTAGATACCCTCTAGGGCTCCTTCCAACTCTATGATTCTATGATTCTGTAACTTTCTCCAAAAGACATTTCAGCAAATCATGAGACTTATCTGTACGTGGTTTGCATGCAGAAGGTCCCAGGTTCAGCCACTGGTGATTCCAACTAAAGGCTGTCAGGTAGATGGTCTTGAAGAAGGACACTTCTGTTTTCGAAATCATGGAAAGCCATTGGCGCTCAGTGGAGATCAAGAGGGCCAATGAGTGACACGACTCAGTGTACATTTGCTTCATGTCTTCCACAGCAGACGCTTCATATAACTAAGGGATTTTTCTACATCACTCATCAATCACCAGACATTACACGAGCCTTCCCAAGGGTGCTGTTAGATACACCTTGTATGGTTCGTGCACATACCTTCATTGCCAATAACATCTTCATGCATCTGATTAACTGATCTCAGACTCATGGAAATTTGTTTTGGAATAAATTCTGGTAGTCTTGAAGGTACCACTGGACCCCGTTTGATTTTGCTGCTGCAGACTAACCCAGCGAACTACCTGGAATTAAATGCTTCCAATGTGTTTCTGTAGCCATCTTTCTGGGGTCTCCCCATCCCCACCTAAACCTGGAATCAAGACTCTGAGAGCCCATTCAAATGTTTTCGCAAAGCCATGTGCTACCATCCTTGCAGGCTTATGCCACTTTGAAATGTACAGGGATAGTGTTCACATTTGCAAACTGTGTTAAGTACTCTGGTAGGGATGCGTGGAGTTAGATAGATAGATAATTTATTTACGGCCCTTAGCCAGATAAAACAAGATAAAACAGAAAACGTGGGCTAATAAATATGCGTGGAGTTATTCAAGAATAATGGTTTCAGCAGCTGGAGGTTGGCAACCCTACTGAGATGACTGGAGAGCACATGGGGGTTGCCAACAAAACATAATGTCCTTCGATCTGATTTGGAGGCAATGGGTAGATGATTGGTCTTGATTGGGATGAAAGGTGGTATCCAGTGGCAGCCATGCCCATGGAAGTAGAGGGAAGGAGGGTCCTCCTAGGCAGGGCTGAACGACAGTAAGGGGTCTCAGAGCACCCACTGAGGAGGGGCCATGTCTGCCTCGCTTCAGTGTTTGTGGGGGGGGGCAGTATCAGCTGGCCTCAGCAGTTGGGAGACGGAGGACATTCACCTCTGTATAAATTCGTCAAGCTCCTGTAAAGCACTCCTGTTCCTTTGCATATACATTCTCTAATCGCTAGGCAGGCCACAAACCAGTTTCTGCAGTTATTGTTATTGCTTTCCCTTTCCTTCCCCATAAATCGTGGCATTAACATCCTTTGTGCCTGTTGGAGGTAACGATCCGCATCGTCTCAGGTGTTCGATAAAGTGTTGAGAGTAAATTGTTCGGTGTAGTAAACGCAGAGGATTTAAAACAAACATCATTGCTCTTTTAATGTTCAAGTTGATTACTGAGAAGGGGGAGCTATTATTTGTAATGTAAAGAAAGTAGCTCTGCATGTGTTTCTGAAGGCTTATTGATGTTAGCAATTGCCATTTTTCCCCCTAAATGGGAGGATTTGCTAGATGCAGATCTCTAATAACTGCGGACTTGATGGCTGCTGTGTGGATAGAAGTGCCTTCTTGCAACACTTTTAATTTTGCGGTGGCTTATTCTGAGGACTGAAAACATTACTTGGCATAATTAAATCCTTCTATCAGAAGCTTTGAAACTCCCTTAAACCTGGATGGGCCATGTGAAGCCCTGAAGCTGAGGGTTGGTAGAGATCACACCAAACCATGGCTGGGCAGAGGCCTTTTATGTGCGGGTTGTTCCCATCGTGGTCACCCCCCCCCCAACTATTTTGGGGCTTCTTTTTAATTATGCATGTATTTTCTAACCTTCAGAAATCACCTCGATCTCGCCTCACATTTCCCCCACATTATCAGGATGCTGTTTTACCCCAAGTTTAAAGTCTGCCTCAATCCCAAATCGCAAGTTGGTCCTGTGCATATTTGTCACGCCAAGTTTTTCACCCCACGCCCAGTCTCGCTTCTCCCTCCCACATGTCCATCACCCTCATCCTACCCCTCCTCTCGATGCCATTATCAAGTGCACTAGCAAGAGAATAGTGCTGGAATACCAGGAGGCTGCTTATTTGGTCAGTTTCACAGCGAGTGTGGGCCAGTTTTGGCAGGACGGAACAGAGCCAGGGTGATTTGCTGCCCTCCACTTATATGCGTCCTCTTATAGGCATGAAAGACTTTTTTGGTTTTTTTGCAAGTGCAAGATTACCGATGGAAGTGCAAGATTACCGATGGAACGATGAATGTCACAAAGGACCCTGTGAGTGTTTTTAGGTTCTTATGGGTGAGTTACACAGAAACAAATTGGTTGGGGGATTGTCTGGAACTTTCTCTGCTTTGGCTGTAAAATGGCCACTTGGTTCAGATCAAATGAAAGAATCCTGCTGCAGGGCTGGCGGGGGCTGGTGATGTATTGCACAAAAATACACCACAGCCAATTACCAAGCAGTGTTTTAAGAGGGGGGGAAGGACTCACACATGGTTCAGCTCCGCATTTTTGCTGGGGATGCATAATTGATCACAAGGTACTACTGGCATTTCTTCTGGGCAAAAAAGCCCCTATGCATAGTGTTTTGAGCATTCAACTGCAAATACTGTGCAGATAGAGAGCAGCAGATCCAGCAGAAGCAGACCATGCATAAATGGCCTAAGTTTTATTTAAAAGCCACACATGCATCAAAGACATCCATAATCCAGCATGCAGAAAAGCTAAAACAGATGGGACTTGGGAGTACACAAAGAGCACCCTTGCATTTGCAACCACTGCAGCATTTGTTTTTAAAGAGAAGGTCAGCATGTATATGTACTCTGCACAGCAGGCTGAAACTTTGCTGTCGGGGACGTGGCTCTCTTTTAGGCTTATCCCCAGCTCCAGCTGCTGTAGCGTGACAGGCAATTACAGTGCTCCATAATAGTGGTAAGCGAAGAGGGTCTGAACAGCTCGTATAGCAAATCTGTCAGGTGAAGGTGCTGTCTCCAGCTGCCTCTTCCGAGAGATGGGAGAGCAGAGGGGGGGAGAGAGAAAGGAACAATCTGAGAGTCCCGCGGGGCGGGGGGTGCCCTCTTCCATACACATTCCAGTCTTTGGGAATTGGGCAGTCCTTTCTTAATTCCTTTGCAATTCTGCACATATACAAAGCATGGATGTGATACACTGAGATTCTTGGAAGGTCAGTTCTCTTAAAAGTGCCGCCAAGTCGCAGCCAATTTATGGTGACCCCGTAGAGTTTTCAAGGCAAGAGACATTCAGAGGTGGCTTGCCATTTCCTGCTTCTGCATAGCAACCCTGGACTTCCTTGGTGGTCTCCCATCCAAGTACTAACTGGGGCTGGCCTTGATTAGCTTCCGAGATCTGAGAGATCGGGTTAGCTTAGGCCCTCCAGGTCAGGGGTCTTTGGCTGTGTTTATTTCTCAGCAGATGCCTCTGTTTCTTAAGGTGCATTCAGGCATCCAGTTTAGCTGCAGTTAAATAAAACTGTGTCCAGTTTATCCCAGGGTCAGGGCCCCACCATGATCCCCTCCCTTTCCCAGCCCTTCTCACACAGAGTGCAATCCACAAACAGTGGTTTATAAAGGCCAATACACACATTATAGAGCTTGCAGTTTGGGCCAGGGGTCCCTACCCTGTGTCACAATTATGAGTTGTGGGTTCTGCTCAGTTGCTGTGTGTACAGAGCCCGATTTGGATTGTGAAAGTGGCATGCACTGAGAAGAAGAAGAGTTGGTTTTGATATGCCGACTTTCTCCATCACTTAAGGGAGAATCAAACCGGCTTACAATCACCTTCCCTTCCCCTCCCCACAACAGACACCCTGTGAGGTTAGGTGGGTCTGAGAGAGTTCTAAGAGAGCTGTGAGAAGCCCAAGGTCACCCAGCTGGCTTCATGTGGAGGAGTGGGGAATCAAACCCAGTTCTCCAGATTAGAGTCCACCTCTCCAAACCACCGCTGTTAACCACTGCACCACGCTGGCTTCATTCTTCCTTCCTGCACTGTTTTCCCAAGTGTACACAAGGGTTTCCCCAGTGGCCAGAATAGTACCCCACTGATGCTCCCTCTCCAGGCATATTAAGTTCCAATCAGAATCAGGCACCACAACACATGAGAACACAAGAATCTGCCGTTCACATATAATTGTTGCACAGGACACACAGGACAGGGGTGTGGGGAACAACCCCAAACTTAACCTTTATAATCCATAATGTGTAAATTGGCCCCTAATCTCTGATAATCCAGTGTACAAATGCGGATTAACCAGAGTTAGTTTTACTTGCACTAATTGGCTTCCAGCCTAGGTTAAGAATCCTTAGTTTGTGTCTGGAAAACTAACTCCGGTTAAGCCGTGTTTGCCTGCCTTTGTACATCAAAGATAATCAGGGCTGCCAATCTCCAGGTAGTAGCTGGAGATCTCCTGCTATTACAACTGCTCTCCAGCTGATAGAGATCAATTCACCTGGAGAAAATGGCCGCTTTGGCAATTGGACTCTATGGCATTGAAGTCCCTCCCCTCCCCAAACCACGCCCTCCTCAGGCTCCACCCCAAAAACCTCCCATTGGTGGCAAAGAGGGACCTGGCAACCCTAAAGATAATGGGAGTTAGCCTTAAACACCATTCCTTCTTCATCATGCTCTGGCACAAGAAGGGGAGGGAAAAGAGGAGGGAGCCAGGCGAACTTGTAAGTCTGACATAAACCGGGTTTGTGCATGTTATTAGTTAACATCTTTGTCTGATGGTTCAGTTGGATATCTAAATGCAACCCCAGGGCCCAAACTAGATGAGTTGCTTGAGAGTCTGTGAACATATCTCCCAGCACTGCATTTTATTCAATGATCAGCATGCGAGGGACAGATTCCAGTTGAGGATGGCAACGCTCAGAGCACAGTATTTTCCCAACCTGAAATAACCCTGGGGAGTTGCTGTTTGCCCCTTTGGGGCAAACATACAAATACCTGCATCGGTACTCATACACACATTTATGCAGATCTAATTGATTCATTAATAAACTGAAGCACTTCTGATTTATAGACTGGGGTTGCTTTAATTGGGGATTTTTATTCCTTTCCTTCTCTCCCTGCCCCAATGTTCTTTCCTCACAGGAAACCAAACGGAGATTAAAAGAGTTTATTTTTAAACAAAATCTTTATTATTTATCAAAATAATTTCATCTTCCCTTTTCATCTCTGGAATCTCCGGTGTGGCGATCAGTTATCCCCACCTCTCTCCCCCATCGTGGACTGACCGAAACTCAGTGCAGGTTTGGAGATTCTGTTCTGAATTTTTAATGGATGCATTAATGTATTTTTTTTTTAAAGCTAGCATGCTTTGTTTCATGTCACAAGTAGTCATCTAGCCCTGGTGATTTCAACCACAGTAGTTTGGCAACTGTAGACCATTAGGAATGAAATTTTCGGTCAGCTCCTTCATTGCTAATCCCCTTTTCCTTGCCAGCCAGCCCTCAGATGCTTTTTATTTTTGGCTCTCTGAGTGTGTTGTTTTGGCTTCTTCTGGACCATAACTTCAGGGATGAAAGGATGGGTCAGAAGACTGCTGATTTGCTGTGTTTGGAAGCACACTGTGCTTGGAGCTCGCTGAGTTTGATCTGCTTTCAGTACTACACCAAGTGTGTATCACGATCATAAAAGAAGCTGGGGAGACTCTTCTGGGTTTTCATTTAAAATGTTCTGGCTGAGAGCATGTCCTGTTAAAAAGAGAATCTGTATGTGTTTGTGTGTGTTTGTGCATTGATTGTCCAAGACCCTGTATTTTTTATTACCTCCATAAATACCAACGTGGAAAAAGGAGTGCACGTTTGGCCTATGTCAGAGCCGTATGGTGCAGAGTGGTAAGCTGCAGTACTGCAGTCAAAAGCTCTGCTCCTGACCTGAGTTCAATCCCAATGGAAGTCGGTTTCAGGTAGCCGGCTCAAGGTTGACTCAGCCTTCCATCCTCCCGAGGTCGGTAAAATGAGTACCCAACTTGCTGGAGGTAAAGGGAAGATGACTGAGGAAGGCAGTGGCAAACCACCCCGTCAACATAGTCTGCCTAGTAAATGTCGGGATGTGATGTCACCCCATGGGTCAATTATGACCCAGTGCTTGTACAGGGGACTACCTTTACCTTTTTAAATGTGTGTCTGGACCATATGTATGTAATTGATTGCTCCTCCCCACAAATATGCATGTATCCCTGCATGTAGAAAACCAGCATGTCAGAGACAAGGTTTTTTTGCCTGATTGTCCCTGTCAGGTAGTTTTCTAATTGGAGGGAATTTTTTCTGTACGGATTCAACTCTGTGAATCCCACCAGCATCATACAGGTGAGATGCAGATGTACCCTCTCAGGGAGAACTTGGTCCCAGCTGCTAGTCAATACAGGCTTCTTTGTAATGGTCCAAGTGTTCCAGAAGCCAGCATGGATTCGTTTCACAGCTAGTGGGCACAGCACACCCCTGAGATGTCCTGGGCCATTTTCTGTCTGCCTCTCAGGTACTTCAGGAATGGGTTTGCTCCAGAAATGCTTCTGCCCCAGTTGGAATCCCTGCTTCTGGCCTGATTCCTGACCTGAGCAGGAATAGTATATGTTTCTTTGATATTCACTGAATCTTGAGTTGTATCTTCTCCTCCTCCTTATTCCAGCGTCTGTCCCACCTCTTGTCTGTTTTTCAGCTTTTAAGTTGTAAGTGCCTTGAGTCAGGGAATTTGGGTTGGCAACCTTCAGGTACTAGCTGGCGATCTCCTGCTATGACTCCTGCTATTACTCCAGCCAATAGAGATCATTTCACCTGGAGAAAATGGCCACTTAATGGCATTGAAATCCCTCCCCAAACCCCGCCTCCTCAGGCTCCGCCCCTAAAATCTCCAGGTATTTCCCAACGCGGAGCTGGCAACCCTATAGGGAATGGTCTTCTTGTACTAATGTGATGTTGTTGGTTTATTGACGTTCACCATATTTCATCTTACCCATTCCTGATGGGGGACCCGTATTCATGCCTGGGAATTCAGCACTTTGTTTAAAGAGTGTGGTAGGAAGAGGGTTTTTTCCTCTTTGTTCAAAAGAAGGTATAAAGTACAGCCTTAGAACCATTACAAAAAATCTCTTCCTTGTGAATTTGCTTTGTACTTTGCTGTTATCAGTAAATCAAAACATTCCTTTGCGAAAAATAATAATAAAATGAAAACTCCACGTCTTTCATTCTAACCTTGGCGAGTCCAGAGATTGTGCAGAAAATGAAAAATACCGCAAGATTTTGCTTCTGTAGGTTCTAACCGTTTCCAGCTGGAATTAGCACTGCTCCATTTCCCTGTGTTTTGGAAAAATGTTTGAGAGAGCAATAGTGGAACCTCGGTAGCTGTATGTGTGCTCGATTTCCACCTGTTCCCCCTGCCCCAATAAAGATGAAATACTTATGACGTTCAGGTGGATTTGCATGGCTTCTGAAGTAAAACTTGAGCCAGCAGAGGTCAGGTCCAGAAACAGAAAGCTTCCTTATACTGAGTCAGACCATTGGTATCTCAATAATGATGATGATGATGATATTTTATTTATATTCTGCCATCTCCCACCAAGGTGGGCGCAGGGTGGATCACGACAAAAACAAAATACGTAACAGTCATACAAACAGTAAGTATCACATTAAACACATAATCATGACCTTAAAATGATAGTGTTAGTCGGCAACTCCTCAGTTTTAACATAATAATATAAAAAGAAGATCAGTGGTCAGCCTTGCCTGCTCTGACGGGCAGTAGCTGTATCTCACTTCTGTTTTATTGTGGCATTCCTCAGTTGCTGTTTTCCTAAATGAAAAACCCCCACATGTTTGAATTAAGGGGCATCTGGAACTCCCGTCACTGCTTCTAAAATTGTGGTTTCATTTTTAACCTCAGTGGTGATAATGGAGGGTTACTACGGCATGGTTCTCACAAACATGGTAAACCTGTATCTGGCCTTTACTAGACCGAATGCACTTCTCCATGCAATTTTTAAAACATCGTTGCATCTAGAAAATGAAATTCAGCCTTTTCCATCACATGCTATATTTCTACATACAAGATTTTTTTTTCTGGATGAAAGAACATCCTGTTACTCAAGCCCTTACCTTAGGGTTGCCAACCTCCAGGTACTAGCTGGAGATCTCCCACTATTACAACCAATCTCTAGCCGATAGAGATCAGTTCCCCCGGAGAAAATGGCCATTTTGACAATTGGACTCTATGGCATTGAAGTCCCTCCCCTCCCCAAACCCCGCCCTCCTCAGGCTCCACCCCAAAAACTCCCGCCGGTGGCGAAGAGGGACCTGGACACCCTACCTTACCTGCAGTTTGAAATCCAGACACCAGTCTACCACCTTAGTGAGAACTGGGCCTTTGAATGTATTTTAGTAGGCCCAGAACTTATTTGTATGTTTGTTTCTTTATTTAAATTTGTAGCCCACCCTCATTCCCGGCTGCCTCAGAGCAGGTCACAACACTTTAAAACAATATAAAACTTTCAACATTTAAACAGCAATAATCATAAAATTGCTGAATTGTCCTTAACCTGTTCCATATTGGTGTAGCACAGGACGTAGGGTTGCCAGGTCCCTCTCTGCCTCCGGCGGGAGGTTTTTTGGGTGGAGCCTGAGGAGGGCGGAGTTTGGGAATGGGAGGGACTTCCATGCCATAGAGTCCAATGACCAAAGCGGCCATTTTCTCCAGGGGAACTGATCTCTATCGGCCGGAGATCAGCCGTACTAGCAGGAGATCTCCAGCTAGTACCTGGAGGTTAGCAATCAAAAATCAACACATCTGCACCTATACCTAAGGTTAGAAAATTAGTACAGAAATAGGCTGATGACAATGCATAATAACAATAGTGTATTGGATATAACAACGTGCTACCAAGCAAATATACAACAAAAAGTCTTTTAGTCCAGTACAGTAACAATCCGAGGACGATGTCTTCAAATGAAGAAAAGTAGAAAGGGATACGATCATTTCAATTCTCCCTCAGTCCCGTTTCTGTACAAATATGTATATATTACAGTGAACAGTCTATCATAAATATTCTCACAATTGACTTAAACAATTTTAAATAAATACTTACAAATATTGATATCAGTTTGGGAATGGGAGGGACTTCCATGCCATAGAGTCCAATGACCAAAGCGGCCACTTTCTCCAGGGGAACTGATCTCTGTCGGCCGGAGATCAGCTGTACTAGCAGGAGATCTCCAGCTAGTACCTGGAGGTTGGCAACCCTAACAGGAGGCCACGTTGCACCGCCTTTGCTTCTAATCAGTACTGGAGTCTGAGGGCTGGAACAATCCTCGACGCTCTGAAAATTGCCTTTAAGGAAGCTGCAGGCTTGGGGGCAAACCAGTTTCCTTGCAGCTTCAGTCCTCTCTTGCCCCTGGGTGGAAAACAAGAGCCAGCATTGCAAGAAGACCCTTCTGACTCACTTGGCTCGAAACATGTTTCTGCTCTACGTTTCCTCAGAGTGCCGATGGGTTTCTCTCCCTTCAGTTCACTCAGCAGGCTTGGGAAGTAGTGTGCGTTGGGAGAGAGGGATCTCTGACAGAGATGTCTCAGCCAAGGCATCTTGAAGACATTCTGGTGCCCAAGGCAGAACATCTAAACGGCAACTCTATCCCACTGGTAGATATGGAATAAGATCCATCAGGAAATTCTTATTGATTTGTGTGGGGCTTACCCCAGTGAATTTCCCAGTCAGTTGTGCCCTGAGGGTGATAAAAAATAAGCCCGAGGCAGATGGTGCAAAATAGAGGTAAAGAAATGTTGTATTACTCACACATAGTTGGCTATTGAAGAAGAAGAAGAAAAGTTGGCTTTTATATGCTGACTTTCTCTACCTTTTAAGGAGAATCAAACCGGCTTACAATCTCCTTCCCGTCCTCTCCCTACAATAGACACCTTGTGAGGTAGGTGGGGCTGAGAGAGTTCAGAGAGAACTGTGACTAGCCCAAGGTCATCCAGCAGGCTTCATGTGGAGGAGTAGGGAATCGAACCTGGCTCCCCAGATTAGAGTCCATCGCTCTTAACCACTACACCACGCTGGCTCTATTATTATTAATATTAATAATTCTTATTGTGCTGTGGCAGTCATTCATAACTGGATTGTCTTGTCCACACAGGACAATACAGTTGCCAATAGTTGCTGTTGCGCAATGATACCCAGTGAAGTAGGTGGAGCTAAGAGAGCTGTGACTAGCCCAAGGTCACCCAGCTGGCTTCATGTGGAGGAGTGGGAAATCAAACCCGGTTCTCCAGATCAGAGTCCACTGCTCCAGAACACCACTCTTAACCACTACACCACGCCAGTCAATGAATCCAGGTGATGATCTCAAACTGAGGCCTTTCCGGTTTTACTGTGCGGTAATTCTTATCAAGGAAGCCTCTTTTGCACTGCCAGTGCCTTATAAACACTGTGAATCCATAAGGGAGACCCACATCAGTTGGGTCTTGACTTTAAAGGGGTTTTGTTTTTCTTCTTCCCTAAAATGATATATCCCTGGATTTAATCATTGGCTGTGACCAGAGCCTGACTTGAAGAGCAGCCATTTGCCGTTAAAGTTAGAGCTTTGCTTGCCCTTGGAAAGATAAAATGCCACGCCAGGCTCCATCTGGCAGGCTGCAAATCTTTCAAGAGTTTTCGTCCTAGGAAACGGAAACTGGGCCACCGTTACCATCACACTCACACACACAAACACACACACACACACACACCTGCTTGCTAACTGTCGCATATTATGATTCATATCAAAATCTTCAAAAATATTCTACCCAGCAATTAAATCTCTTCAAGGAGAGATGCCCGGACAGGGTTAAGCGAGATGAGAGGATGACTTTTATGGCTTCCAAGGCGAAATGCCAAGTTTTGCCTTTATTCCAACAGCCTGCGATGCAACTTGAGACTCCTTACACTTGGCTCCATTTTAGAAGAAGGAGGAGGAGAAGGAGAAGAGTTGGTTTTTATATGCCGACTTTCTCTACCACTTAAGGAAGAATGAAACCGGCTTACAATTGCCTTCCCTTCCCCTCCCCACAACTGACACCCTGTGAGGTAGGTGGGGCTGAGTGAGTGTGACTAGCCCAAGGTCACCCATCTGGCTTCGTGTGTAGGAGTGGGGAAACAAATCCAGTTCACCTGATTAGCCTCCGCCGCTCATGTGGAGGAGTGGGGAATCAAACCCTGTTCTCCAGATCAGAGTCCACCGCTCCAAACCATTGCACCGCTCTTAACCACTACACCATGTTGGCACTTAGCCAACTAAGGCGACTTTCATGTAGTGAAGATTCTCCATGTAGCTTTCACTGCTTCTGCAAATGCAGAGGGATTTGCAGTGGCGACAGAGCATCCACTCAGCAGTTCCCTTTCCCTTGTTTCTGTCCCCTGCAGCTTCCCCAGCACCACTAGTGGGGACTTCTTTTTAAATAAATTGGCAATTGCTAGACCACAATTACATTACAGCAATCTTATCACCACGGTTTACTAGTTCCTACGGATTCCCAACTACCATTAAAAAAAAAAAAGCAAATCTCTTGCATTTTTCACTGTGTCTCCACAGCAGTTCATGGATAAAACTTAAAAGTGTTCCCAAAGAGCACTTAAAAGTGCCCCTCCTTCTTGCTTTCCCCTAAGCATCCCCTGCTCTTCACCCCACTCTCATGTTCTTTATTCTCCAGGTTGTAAAAGTCTCACTCCTCTCTTCCCCTGAGATCCAGCAAACATGACAAAGAGGATGGGAAGAGAAAATGCAGCATCCTGCAAACAGCCCTCCAAAGGGTCCTTGTGCAGCTAGAGCAGATGCATTTGGAAAAGAGTTTGGAGCTGAAAAAGCAGCTCTGTTCAGATGAGAAGGCAGATATTTGATCCTGGCTGCTCCTCCCTGAATGGCAAATTATCTATAGATGGGTCGATAATTAAATTTGACCATACACACCTCTGAAAGTTGCTGGCCTACCAGGGTCCTACTGCCAGATTTTAAGCTGTGACTGTAGAATTTAAAAAAAACTTTCACGTTTATCGGGGAATTCAAAGAGCTCAATAATCCAGGACACACTTTGCATACACAAGATCTCAGGTTGAATCTTTAGTCTCTTTGGCAAAATGGATCACACAATAAACTAGAGGTGACCTTTTATGAAACAAGTTGGATCCTGGTTCCCTGGACCTGACCAGCTTTCCCTGCAGCCACACGGCAGTTTCCTATACCACTCCACTAAAGGACTTTTTTGATCACTGAAAAAGTCAGTAGTTGCTATTGTGCTACGGTGTAATAACATTCTAGCCAGCTATTGTCATGATTGACTAGGTCCTCGGAATCCACACTTCTAAAAAGTCGCTAGCCCTTTTTGTTGTAGAGTTATAAGAGTAAAGGTGCCCTTGCCCTTATGTTGCCACAATACCCTCAAAAAGCCCTCCAATACTGTGGCGGGGAAAGCAGCAGCCCCAAGAAAAATGGTGCTAATGCGCATGGGACTTTTGAAAACGCGCACCTTCCCAATCAGATGGCTTGCTGATTGTGTTGCCAGCTCCCTCTTCACCACCGTTGGGAGGTTTTTGAGGCGGAGCCTGAGGAGGGCAGGGTTTGGAGAAGGAAGGGACTTCAATGCCATAGAGTCCAATTGCCAAAGCGGCCATTTTCTCCAGGCTGGAGATCAGTTGTAATAGCAGGAGATCTCCAGCTATTACCTGGAGGTTGGCAACCCTACTTAACATGCTTGGACTTTTCTGAAAGACCAACCCAAACCAGGTTTGAGAAAGACGGTTCCAAGATGAAGAAAGCCTGGAAAGAAGATAATTTGAGGACAATGTTGTGTAAATGCTCCAGAAACAAACAAAACAATGTATTGCCATTTGGAGCCCACACAAAGAAGAGAAAAATTGTCCTTTCGATATATTTTTTAACTGGAAACTCAACCTTGGCCTTTATACATGGTATTTACACGCTGCTGGTCTGATAATGGAAACAGAGCGTAGTTCTGCTGGAACTCCGGAAGCAGAAAACATGATAGGCAACCCTTGTTTTCCCCCCTCTAGGATGGAATGGATGTTTTTGAAATCAAATCTGCTGTGAAGAAAGGGGTTGTGATTAGCTGAACAAGTTTGACTTGGAAATGTGAATTTGAGCCTCTTCTTCGCCCTCCTTCATTTCTGGTGTGCCGCGACCTGCTGCGCGGCGCTCGGCAGGGGAGCTTGTTTCAAGCGCATTACATAAGAGATGCGTTTATTTCTGGAGCACTTCAACCTGATCGCCTGCAGCAAAAAGCCCTCTTCTAGGATCACGAGCTTGAGGAGCATCCGATACAATTATCCTATTAAGAAGATGCTCTCCCATCTTAGGACCTGTTTGCTGTCATTTCCATTACCACCGGGTTTGTAGGGTTTTGTGTGTGTGTGTATTTTTCCATCAAGTCACATCTGACTTATGGCGACCCTGTAGGGTTTTGAAGGCTGTTTGCCATTGCCTGTCACCCTGGGATTCCATTAAGGACTCCCATCCAAATGCTTTGGATTTCACATGTTAACAGATCACTTCAGGATACAATGGTTCCACATTAACATACCACACCCTCATTAGCACATTATCTTGATACTTACAGGACAATGATTAGCACACTACCTTTGATACTTTTTGCAGGACAATGATTCAGCTCAAACCCAACTCCTTTCTGACTATATATTACTCTTCCTACACACTTGACACTGAGAGACACTGCCCTTCAGTGTGACTCCTCTGAAGATGGCTGCCACAGCTGCTGGCGAATCGTCAGGAAAGAAAATACCAAGACCACGGTCACACAGCCCGGATAACCTACAAGAACCATTGGTTCTAGTTCGACCTTCTGGGGCAACAGAAAACAACTTGGCACACTCCTCTATATGACAGCCCTTCAAGTTCTTGAAGATGGTTATCATATCCCCTCTCAGTCTTCTCCTCTTCAGGCTAAACATACCCAGCTCTTCAACCTTTCATCATAGGACCTGGTCTCTAGACCCCTCGCCAACTTTGTTGCCCTCCTCTGGACCCGTTCCAGCTTGTCTACGTCTTTCTTAAATTGCCGTGCCCAAAACTGAACACAGTACTCTAGGTGAGGTCTAACCAGAGCAGAGTAAAGCGATACCATCACTTTGCGTGATCTGGTCCTTCAGATACCTGCTTAGGATTGCACTGCACAGGACTCCACAATCTTGGAAGCAGCCGTGTGTTAAAGATACAAGAGCTGTGTTTTTTGCTGTCCTCTTGACGATGAAGTCCGGGCGCTGATCCACCTAAGCAGTGGTCAAACATCTGTTCTCGGGCCAGAACAGCTTGCTTTTGACAGCATGTTATTACAGCAATAAAATGGTAGCAAAAGCTTGGAAGGCAATATGCTTATTTAGCAAGGGAACAATTTCTGCTCCCGAAATGCTAACATTAGACTATAAGTGAATAAATGAAAATTAGAGGGGAGACCAGCCGCAATCCTTGTTTATGGATGCAGACTGCTGACCTTCGGGTACTGTCCACGTAACCTCTGTTGGTATAAGCAGACTTCTCATCTAAAAGTGTGATCGGCACCCTCATGCCCTGCGGAGCTCATTTGCCACATTTCAAGTTGGTTTTTGAACTGCTTATGTTTCTTTTGAAGTGTTTCCTTCCCCAAGTGTACGTTTTGAAAAAAAAATTCCTGCAGGTTTCTGGTCAGTGTTTCAGCCTGGATTGGGAAGGGGAGTTGGGGGTGTGTGTCAAAATTCTGGGGGATCCTCTTTGCTCTTGAAGGTACATGGAGCTAGGCAAGTGACTCACAATTTGTTTCCATACAACGTTTGGTCGTGTCCATCTTGTAGTTCTAAAGCGAACATTTGCCTGAGACCCAGTTGTAGTTCACAGCAGTCTAGATAGGCTTTTGAAGACCTAAACTGCAGAGTCAGCAGGAGAGCGCCTTTGGAAGAGCAGAGATCCTTTTAAGGTGAAGAAGAAGAAGAAAGAAGAGTTAGTTTTTATATGCCGACCTTCTCTACCACTTAAGGCAGAATCAAACGGGCTTACAATCACTTTCCCTTCCTCTCCCCACAGCAGACACCCTGTGAGGTAGGTGAGGCTGAGAGAGCGTGACTGGCCCAAGGTCACCCAGCTGGCTTTGTGTGTAGGAGTGGGGAAAACAAATCCAGTTCACCAGATTAGCCTCCACCGCTCATGTGGAGGAGTGGGGAATCAAACCCGGTACTCCAGATCAGAGTTGACCGCTCCAAACCACCACTCTTAACCACTACACCACACTGGCGTATAAAGGCAGCTGATATCCAGAAGGTAAATGCTGAAAAAAATGCATTGCAAGTTGCTAGGGGGGAAGGAAGACAGCATGGTATAGTCCGATCTCAGAAGCTAAGCAGATTCAGCCCTGGTTTGTATTTGGATGGGAGTCCACCAAGGAATACCAGGGTTGCTATGAAGTCCCTGGCAAACCCCTTCTGTTAGTCTCTTGCTTCGGAAACCCCATAAGTGGTCACAATAAGTCAGGTGAAACTTGACGGCACTTCACACAAACACAAGTTGCCAGGACTGTGAAACAGTTGCACACTTTTTAGTTTAGTTACATACCTATTCTGATCTAGAGTCGAGTCCAGTAGCACTTTAGAGACCAACCCCAAAAATCGCATTGGTCTCTAAGGCACTACTGGACTCAAATCCAGCTCTTCTATGGCAGACCAACATGGCTACCCTCTGAAAATGTACCTAGGATGAAATCTTCTGTTTGAAGAGTCTTTTGAAATGATTTAAAGAAGTCTAAGATAACTTACGTCTTAATAGATGACGGCTGCAACGTGTTCCTTAAAAGAAAAGCCATCTACAATATTTTCCAGTTTGTATTTCTTATTTTAGTAGCCCACCAAAACCAAAAGAGCCTGAAACGCACACACACACTCTTTCAGCCACACTGATTAAAACTGGCCCCTCTCAATTCGGAATGGAAGGCGTTTCAGGTGGCAGCATATCCTCCTTCCTCCCGGCTTGTGCATGCACGCAAGAAGGCTCCACAAAGGAGCCAAGCGCATCTTCTCCCACACTGAGAACCAACGTGGAGTAGTGGTTTAGAGCGGTGGTTTGGAGCGGCGGACTCTAATCTGGTGAACCGAGTTGGTTTCCCCACTCCTACGCATGAAGCCGGCTGGTTGTCCTTGGGCTAGTCACACTCTCTCGGCCTCACCTACCTCACATGGTGTCTGTTGTAGGGAGGGGAAGGGAAGGTGATTGTAAGCCGGTTTGATTCTTCCTTAAGTGGTAGAGAAAGTCGGCATATAACAACCAACTCTTCTTCTTCCTGCCCTGTCCTTTGGATGAAAGCAGCCTGCCCCTGCAGAATCCAAGGACATGCAGGCTGCTGGATTCTCTTGACTTGTACAAAGCACAGGAGGCTTCCTGTTTCTAGTAGCTGGCATCCTGATTTGGATGAAGCATGCTGCTACACCTGCAGGTTGCAGCTCATTCGGCAAGGGGGGGGAGAAGGAGGAGGAAGGGAAGCCCTCCAACCTGCTTCTCGCTCGAGCGCGTGTACACACTGGGGAAGCTGGATCGCCCCAGGCTGAAGTCACAGCGACTGTCAAGGCGTGCGGTTTTTAACTGCTTATATTAATGAGAGTCACTTCTCTTTGAAAGGATGTGGTAAGCAGCACAGCAAGCGTTAAAAGCCAGGAAGGAGCACACTTCAGCGGGAAATGGCGAGTCGGAATGCCTCTGCAAGTTTGACAGCTGGGTTTGGTCTCCATAGAGACTAGAAGTGGCGAGCAGAAAGTATTAGCCCCTCTGTAGAGGTTTTTATATATATGGTATTCAACTTTGCTTTGCCAATTCATTCCCAGTTGGGTGTGCTCCATTTTTACTCCAAAACAATCATTGACTGGATCTTGTTTTTGTTTTGCTGTGCTATAGCAGTAATACGCCCGTCTCTTGTATTGCTGAGCTTTCTGGACTAGTTTTGTAATATTTCACATACTAGGGCTGCCAGTCCACTGGTGAGGGCAAGGCTTTCCTCTCCCCCATCTTCCATTTAAGAGCCAGCATGGTGTAGTGGTTAAGAGCGGTGGTTTGGAGCAGTGGAATCTAATCTGGAGAACCGGGTTTGATTCCCCACTTCTCCACATGAGCAGCGGAGGCTAATCTGGTGAACTTGATTTGTTTCTCCGCTCCTACACATGAAGCTGGCTGGGTGACCTTGGGCTAGTCACAGCTCTCTTAGAGCTTTCTCAGCTCCACCTACCTCACAGGGTGTCTGTTGTGGGGAGGGGGAGGGGATTGTAAGCCGGTTTGATTCTTCCTTAAGTGGTAGAGAAAGTCAACATATAAAAACTAACTCTTCTTCATCTTCGTCTTAAAATAAATAAAATAAAATAATGGCTTTCAGGCCTATGGTGTGACTTCTGGGGAAAAACTGGAAATGACATTACATCTCTCTGGGAATCACCCAAAACTCTGTGGTTTTACCATAGGGTTTCTGATGATTCCTAGAAAGGTATGGCATCACTTCTGGGGCTTTCCAGGAAGTGATGTCATGCGGTCACTGACATCTGCCCCCATGTCCCTGCCCCCATGCAGGCTCCTGCTGGTTGTTAGGCCAGGCTGAGCAACACTATGTATCTGCCAACAAATATTTTCATGCATTTGACCAAGCTGACACCTGATAACATGGATCCATCCATGGCTATTAACCATGATGGATAAATGGAAACTGCATGTTTGGAAGCCGTGTCCCTCTGAACTAGGAGGCTACGACCTTCAGGCCCTGTTTGTAGAACTTCCAGGGATGTCTGGTTGACCACTGTGGGAAATGGGATGCTGGTAGGGTTGCCACGTCCCTCTTCACCACCAGCAGGAGGTTTTTGGGGCAGAGCCTGACGAGGGCAGGGTTTGGGGGGGGGACTTCAGTGCCACAGAATCCACTAGCCAAAGCAACCATTTTCTCCAGGTGAACTGATTTCTATTGACTGGAGATCAGTTGTAATAGCAGGAGATTTCCAGCTACTACCTGGAGGTTGGCAACCCTAGATCCTGGGCTAGAGGAACTATTGGTCTAATCCAGCAGGGCTCTTTTTACACGTTGTGTTCTGCAAAGGTTAAATGGAAGGTAGGGGGGAAAGTGGCAGGCCAAAAAAGTAGGCATTTAAGAGAAACCGTGAACTCCCACGTGGTCACCAGTGTTTTATATTTTTAATTTTGTGCCTGCATTTCCAGGGAGTGAACGTGGCGGGGAGGTTAACCCCGGTCAGCAGTTTTCTGTACTCCCTGCCTGGCCCGACACAGCTCGATCAATGGAGGAACGCTCTCGCGTCGGGCAGACCGGGCGGCTGCCAGCTGAGGTTATTAACACAGGGTGACTCAGAAGGCCTCCTCTGAACGAGACTGATAGCCTTAGAAATGATGTCAGGGCCTTTGGCTCTGCCAGGTGCAGCCACATACCCGTACCGAAATATTCCTCTGGGATTGCGTGCCAAGGCCAGGAGGGAGTACACGGAAGCGTGGGATTTGATCGGCTTGGCAGCAAGTAGAGTTTCAAAGGAGCGGAAGAAGTCGACTCGTCCTCTTTGTGATTTATGGGGCAGGCAGTGCAGTTCTAAGAACGCTTGCCTGGGAGTAAGGCCACTGTAGGCCGGAGTAGGACTCTGAGTAGACCTGCTTGGGATTGCCCTGTTTACCTTACATGAACCCTTTCTCTTTCATTCTGCAAATTTCTCGCTTCCCCAGCGTTGCATCTTGAAATAAGATTCTTTTTGCATGCTGTTCCGTCTGAACGTCTTAAAATACTTTCTAACTTCATCTTGTTTGGAATGCAAGGAAGCTCTGTGCAGAACAATAAAGGGAATTGATGACTGGTGGGGGAGGGAAGACTGTGACTCCCCCATAATGTTCAACTTCAGTTTATATATTTTGGCATGATTCACTTAGAGAGTCTTTTCCCCTTATGCTTCCCCCTCCTTTTCTGTATCCCTGTATATAAAAATAAATTTTTTTTTTTAAAAGTTGCTGTGGCTCAGAGGTAAAGCATTTTCTTTGCATGTAGAAGGTCTTGCGGCCCATGGTAGGGCATCGGATTGGAACGCAGAAGGTCCCAGGTTCAATCCCCAGCATTTCCAGTTAAAAAAGGATCAGGTAGCAGGTGAAGTTAAAGACCTCTGCCTGAGCCTGGAGAGCCACTGCTTATCTGAGTAGACAATTCTGATTTTGATGGACCAAGGGTCTGATTCAGCATAAGGCAGCTTCATGTGTTCATGGGTTCAGTCCCTGGCATCTCCAGTTAAAAGGATCAAGTGATGTGAAAGACTTCCACCTAAGATCTTGGAGAGCAGCTGCCGGTCAGAGCAGGCAATATTAACCTTGATAGACCAGTGGTTTGACTCACTGAAGGGCCGCTTCATTTGTTCAAAAAAATTTTTTTAATGTAACATCTACTAGGCCCTCATTCTGTGATATACCAGACTACTGGCCCTTGAAGTTAAATATTGTCTGTTCTGATTGGCAGTGTCTCTCTAGGATCATAGCCACAGAGGGGTCTGACGTAAATATAAGCTGTTACAGACCAGTATGGACTACCAGTGAGAAAGTGACCAGAATGGAACTTCTTATATTTTGCTTCAGGTCAACTATGGGAGAAAGTTCTGAGCTGAAGTACACCTTTGTGTAGCTGAAGTACACAAGCCCATTGAGCTGAAGTACACAAGCCCATTGACCTTGGTGGATTTAGAAGCAGATCACTCTGCTTGCGTTTGCGCTGTAAAGTTACTTCCACCCCCTCCCAGGAGTCTATTCCACTATCTTTCCCTAAAATCATTTCAAGTAGAGATTCAAGGGATTGAATTTTAGGTGTGTAAGGCATGTGTTCCACCACTGAGCCGCAGTTTTTCTTCTTTGGTATGTGCAATACATTAACCCCCCCCCCCCAAAAAAGAGAGAGATAGCACTTGGAAATCACGGTGAATTCCTTGCTGCTTCATCTGTCTCTTTGCAAGAGAGTAGTTCTGATGAAGGGGGGATAATCAACTCACTTGTAACTTCTGTTTTACAGTATTTGACAGAGAAGATTTGCAAATGCTTTGCCGCCTGTTCTTCAAAGTTAATTGCATTTTAAAAAAAACCCCAAAGTCTTCTCCGTAATGAGCATACCCAAATGAATTATAAAGCTTATATATGTGAATGGCTGTTTGAATGTCTTCACGGGCTGCTATAAAAAATGCAGGTGCTATTCAAGTGCCTTTCAGTAAAGGGAGGAAAGATCGTTTTATAGCTGATATGTTTCTCTTTGGCCACAGTTTGTAATATGCAAGTTCAGGGGTATTTATTTATCACATTTCCTGACGGGGGGAGGGCAAGATAACCAGGCCAGCCTTGGAATCTTAATGGCACTTGTATTTTAGGATGGG
Organism: Euleptes europaea; assembly: GCF_029931775.1. Lineage (NCBI taxonomy): Eukaryota > Metazoa > Chordata > Lepidosauria > Squamata > Sphaerodactylidae > Euleptes > Euleptes europaea. Next base: position 53,005,418 of record NC_079324.1, on the reverse strand, counting down.
CTTTCAAGCAGCCTTAGCGTTCTCATTCTCCCTACTCATGTGTGATGTAGGGAGCCTTGACTCTCGAAAGCTTATACAAGCATGTGTGCTTGTGTGTGTTAAGTGCCATCAAGTCACTTCTGACTCATGGCGACCCTATGAATCAACGTCCTCCAAAATGTCCTATCTTTGACAGCCTTGCTCAGATCTTGCAAATTGAGGGCTGTGACTTCCTTTATAGAGTCAATCCATCTCTTGTTGGGTCTTCCCCTTTTCCTGCTGCCCTCAACCTTTCCTAGCATGACTGTCTTTTCTAGTGACTCTTGCCTTTCCAAGCAGACCTCGGAGATATTGCGAATTTGGTTCCAGACCACAGCAAAAAAAAATTGAATATCGCAATAAAGCGAGTCACACAGATATTTTGTTTGCTTGTTTGTTTGTTTCTCAGTGCGTATGAGAGTTATGTTTACACTATACTGTAGTCTGTTAAGTGTGAAATAGCATTATGTCAACAATTGTACTGTAATAATAATGAAAAAGTTTGAAATGCGAGAATTATCAAAATGTGACACAGCTACATGAAGTGAGTACACACTGTTGAAAAAATGGCGCCGATAGATTTGCTCGAATACCCAATATCTGCGAGGCGCAATAAGTGATGTGCAATATAATGAGGTATGCCTGTACTCTGAAACTCTTGTTGGTCTGTAAGGTGCTACTGGACTGGAATCTAACTGTTCAACTCTGACCAGCATGGCTCCCCTCTGAAACTATCGTTCTTCCCTACATCCCAAAAGGGATGAGGCCCTCCAGGGCACTGCAGGCACTGCTGATTCTGACTAGAGCAGATGAGATTGCCACGAAAGAGCCATCTGAATCTCTCGCCACATTCAGCTTTGGCTGGACTTTGGATTTCAGGAAACATATATGCATGTTCCAGCGCCACCATCAGTAGGTTCTCAGGTTGCCCCAGGTCAGCAATGCTAGCCCTCCATCCAATACAAGCCCCCTTGGCTCAGAGCTTATCCAAGCAAGTAGACTTTGTCTGTACCCATGCTCATTAAAAAGACCATTGGAAAGGGTCATAAAATAAGACATCAGCGTGTCTGTCATATGTAGGAGTCATCTGCAGGAGCTGTCCTACTTGAGAAGACAATGCTTAGAATTATAGAATCATAGAATCATAGAGTTGGAAGGGACCACCAGGGCCATCAAGTCCAACCCCCTGCACAATGCAGGAAATTCACAACTACCTCCCCCCTCCACACCCCTAGTGACCAGAAGATGGCCAAGATGCCCTCCCTCTCATCATCTGCCTAAGGTCACAGAATCAGCATTGCTGACAGATGGCCATCTAACCTCTTCTTAAAGAGGTTAACTGACCCCTGCCCCGCTTCTTCGGGGGCGGGGGTCAGTTCCGCACATGTTTTGCTCCCTCTAGTGGTCAATTCAATACAATACAGGTTTACGTCTGGCATATCTCCCAGATTTAAACTGCGGGTTTTTCTGCCAGACATAAACCAGTGTGATATCGAATTGACCACTAGAAAGAGCAAAACAGGTGCAGAACAGGAACCCCCCCCCCCAAAGAAACATGAATGTACAAGTGAGGAAACAGAGAGTGTGGCAGAGCCCAGTATTGCTTTTCTCCTCTCCATTTCGTCCATGTTTGGTAGGCTAGGAGAGCATGGTTGTGACTTGTAGGACCTAAGGAGCTCATGTGTTTGGAATGATGAGATGATGAGAGGGAGGGCATCTTGGCTATCTTCTGGGCATGGAGTAGGGGGGTCACTGGGTGTGTGTGGGGGAGGTAGTTGTGAATTTCCTGCATTGTGCAGGGGGTTGGACTAGATGACCCTGGTGTTCCCTTCCAACTCTATGATTCTATGAATGTCACAGCCTTCCAAGGTAGGTTCTGATTTCGACCTGAGCAGACTGCTTTTAGTTTGTGGTTATGTATATGAGCTGTGAGTCTGAGAGATCCCGGTTCAAATCATAACTCAGCCAGGAATACACTGGAGCAAATCGCAGCCCAAAATCTCTCCTGCGTTGGAAGCCGCAGGAAGGTTGAAATCTGATTGTAAAGCAGCCTTCCTGCATGGCCCTAGATCATTTCAGAAACTGGATATGAACACATTGAGAAATGCCTTTTAGGTTTGCACGCATGTGCACAAACAGTGGGAAAGGGACTGAAAAGTTCTTTAAGTAATTTGGTTGTTCTTTCTTGTGCACATCTGTATTAAAGGTAAAGGTAGCCCCCTGTGCAAGCACTGGATCATTTCTGACCCATGGGGTGACATCACATCTCGATGTTTACTAGGCAGACTATGTTGACGGGGTGGTTTGCCATTGCCTTCCGCAGTTGTCTACACTTTACCCCCAGCAAGCTGGGTACTCATTTTACTCACCTCAGAAGGATGGAAGGCTGAGTCAACCTCAAGCCGGCTATCTGAAACCGACTTCGGTCAGGATCGAATTCAGGTCATGAGAGGTTTTGACTGCAGTACTGCAGCTTACCACTCTGCGCCACGGGGCTAGTAAAACAGGGCTAGTAATACGGGGCTTCCATCCTTCCGAGGTCGGTAAAATGAGTACCTAGCTTGCTGGGGGTAAAGGGAAGATGACTGGGGAAGGCACTGGCAAACCACCCCATAAACAAAGTCTGCCTAGTAAATTTTGGGATGTGACGTCACCCCATGGGTCAGTAATGACCCGGTGCTTGCACAGGGGATCTTTACCTTTAGTACAGGGCAAGTAATACTGGCCTATTTTATAGCAATCCTGTAAGGTTTTCCGGATTAACATATGCCAAGCATTTTGAACATTTTGTTATTGTAACATTTCCTGTTTGTAGGAAACATCTTTGTTATTCAGCGCAATATATTTGAACTCTAATAGTACATTCTCATTGGGGTGAGATGTCTGTGTATACATCAGATGCATATTATGCAGCATTTATAAAAAAAAATTTGCAGCTCGCTCGTGTCTAGCGTCTTAGAACACCTTAACCGTGGAAATCATTAGTAGCCTGTGATAGCTACAGCAGCGATACGTGAAGTCAGCAAAAAAAACCTTTCCATCCGGGAAGCAGACTGAGCAGGTTTAATATACTTGTACAAACTGCAGGGCTCTGCAAAAATAATTATGGGCCCAGAAAAAGCAACAAGTGAAACATGCCTGCCAGATTTAAAACGCCAAGTCAGGAACAAGTGTGCTGGATTGCAGAGGACAGGTTTGTCTGGTTGTAAAAGGCTTCGTTTCCAAAATGCTTTTGATTTAGTTCCTCTGTTCCACGGTTTTGCTTTGTAATCTTCATAGAGCAACCTGGCAGTTAGGATTTTCTTTGGAATTCCCAAATGAGCTGTGCTTTTGGCTACTTGTTCTTTTATTGATGCGGAGTTTGGCTAGCTCAGGGTGCCCAGTAACACCTTTTCTGGTTCTTGCCAAGTGTTTTTACAGAGTGGGTGGGGGCAGCAGGGGCTTTTGCCCAGCAAGGCTTCTGAATAGCCATTGGCGATTTGCTTGGCTGCGCAAGGTCTCCTTTGGCTTCCTGTCGTCTGAGAGGTCCTGCGCCCCAGAGTTCAAGACAGTCCTGAATTGGATTTTTTAACGTTGCTTTGGCTGTGGCTGCCACCACAGCACGAGGATCTTTACCTTCTTGTGGCTTCCTAGATGCACCTGGTTGGCCACTGTGTGACCAGACTGCTGGGCTTGATGGGCCTTGGTCTGATCCAGCATTGGCCTTTTTTATGTTCTTACTGTGTGACTGAAGGTAAGCTGTAGCAAATCAAAGCAAAAAATAATGTTGTATACAACGATACTCAAGCAAACAAAACAGCACCAGGCTATAGAATCTTAACAATTTATATAGAAGGACAGATTCAAAGTAACTGTATAAGAGTCTAGCATACCTGTAATGAGTAATATTGAATAAACACAATAGGCCAACCCAACACTATTGTGTTTATTTAGTGTTATTCATTATAGGTAGGCTAAACTCTTATACAGTTACTTTGAATCTGTCCTTCTAGATAAATTGTTAAGATTCTATAGCCTGGTGTTGTTTTGTTTTGATGAAGGTAAGCTGTGGCATTTTGGGGCTGGCTTCACCTCCTGCAGCAGCCATTTTGTGGCTGTGCCCACAACCCTGGGTCTTAATTCCAAAGGTGCCCACAGGCTCAAAAAGGTTGGGAACCCCTGAGTAGGGTTGCCAGCTTCAGGTTGGGAAATACCTGGAGATTTGGGGGGGCGGAGCCCAAGGAGGACAGGGTTTGGGGAGGTGAGGAACTTCAATACCATAGAGTCCAATTGCCAAAGCGGCCAGGTGAACTGATCTCTGTCGGCTGGAGATCAGTTGTAATAGCAGGAGATTTCCAGCTAGTGCCTATAGGCTAACAACCCTATCGCTGGGCTAGCTTATCCTGTGAGTTCCCCCCAACACTGCAAGGGTAGCCCAGATCCTTTGGGATCTGGTCCTGGGTTTGCATTGAGAAAGGAGGGGGGAAAATTGGCCAAATAGCAGGAAGGTATCTTAGGGTTGTACTAGGCGTTACCTCTGACATGAGTCAGGACTGTGTCCCCCTAACCCGGCTGTGTTCTTTATAAAGAACACAGCCGGGTTAGGGGGACACAGTCCTGACTCATGTAGGGTAGGGGTCCTTCAGCCTTCCCTCCAGTGCTGGTTTCCCAAGCCACCAGGGGGTGCGTTCTCCCTGCTATGGGCTCCACCTGCACTGAATACAGCACATGGAGCCCCACACTGGGGCAAACAGGGGGAACCTCAACCTGCCTTGTGTCAGAAAGCTCACTTAAAGTGATGTTAAATCGAGGCCTGCAGTGGCCCATTCGCTGACCCCCAATGCCATTTTCTGGGGCCTTAAAATCCCCTAAATCTAGGTTGTTTCCTCCTGCTTCCTGTCGTCTGAGACTCCCCTGTGCCCCACAGTGCAAGAAAGTCCTGAAGCACAGGCCTGGCTACATAAGGCCTATTGTCAGGGCAGGATTGATATCCTGTGTGACTATTCAGAGGCCTCTTTTGCAATCTCTCTGCCCGGCTGCCTAGCGACCAAGCACCGACCTGTCCTTTGTTCCAGCTCGACCTGAACAATGTCAGCAGCGGAACGGGGCCGTGTGCCTGTCAGCCGTTGGTGATGCTTAACCGCACGAGGTCCCTGGCCCCTCCTTTGTGTCCCGGAGCTTGATGTCTCCGCAGTCTCAACGCATCCCGGATTGTTCTCTCCCCTTTCCTTTAAGGTGAATGCCCAGATGCTCTGCTGGGAGTGAGCCTGCAGGTTCATGCCATTTTGCCTTAAGCCTGTAAATGTTTTTCAGCCATAGGAGAGCAGGCCGGTGTCAAGCGTTCGTAGAGGTGATAGACACCGATATGCAGATGGACTGTGCATTGAGAGCAAACGACAGTGAACTGTTTTCACACGTTGAAGCTATTGTTAGGGAAGCGCTCCAACCATAAGCATTTGGAAGGGTTTCCACCTGGTGGCCGTAATGTCGGAATGTGCTCTTATTTGGACTTGAACACACTCCTGATTGGTTGCGGTGTTTGTAATGGAACAGTTGCCTGTGGAATGCCATGTTGGGCTGCCTCCTCAAAAGCCCATGGCCGCTAATCAACATAGAGACTTTGGACAGGGTAGAAACAGCTAATGGCATTCATTTGTGCAGCAGGGTGCTGTGTTGAACGAAATACTACCCCGCCATGCCTGGGGTTGACATAGGACAACACATGCAGTGGTGAATCTGTAGCCAGTTGCCATTTTAACAATGGAAGGCTACCTGGATATACCTGTTTATGCCCCTGCATAAGACCCAATTCACATGTTACCACTGGAAAATACCCAGAATCTGATTCAGTGTAGCTGCAGATCTGTTGTGTTAGTAACCTGTGTATGTTGATCACCAAGATTCCATGGTTAGTTGCATGGTTAGTTGCATTTCCATGGTTAATTGCATTCCATGGTTAGTTGCATGGTTAGTTGCATTCATGTGAAGCTGGGTGAAAAATCTTCAGGATCCAGGTGATTTCTGGGGTTACTGCTTGCTGTGTAGTTACCAGGTGACAAAATTATCAATGACACGGAAGCACATTTCTTTCATTGACAAAGCCATGCCATAGCAGTAACACTGAAAGAGGTTATCAGTTCAACTTAAATGTCCCAGAGATGGCTTGCAGAATTGCTGTGAGCTTCATTGATAGTATGTGATATCCTCTAGTCAGGTCAGGGCCATAGTTCTGTGGTTGAACACATGGTTTGCATGCAGAATATCCAAAATTCAATCCCTGGAATCTCCAGTTAAAGGAATCTCAGATAGCAAGATTGGCAAGGAATAGCCAAGTAGAAAGCTGAGGGTAGTTGCAGGACACCAGTGATCTTCAACCATTTCAAACCCAGGATCCAACTTTAAAACCCAAGTGACACCATAGGATCCACTTTGCTCCAAACATGTGACAGGAAGTCATCTGAGTCACATGACAGGAAATGAAGAAGCCAGAATTATGACTTTACAAGCACATATGGAACATTGGAGGACAAGTTGGGGGAGCAAGAGGAGGAAAGGTAGAGTTTTGGCAGCAAGGGTGGTCCCTGAGCTTGCCTACACTCTCGGGGAGAGTGTAGGGGAGGAGCCTTGGTAGAGCCTCTGCTTGGCATGCAGAAGGTCCCAGGTTCAATCCCCGGCATCTCCAGTTAAAGGGACTAGGCAAGTACGTGATCTGAAAGACCTCAGCCTGAGACCCTGGAGAGCCGCTGCCGGTCTGAGTAGACAATACTGACTTTGATGGACCTTGATGGTCTGATTCAGTAGAAGGCAGCTTCATGTATTCATGTGCTTCTGAGCAACCTCGTGTCACTGTTTTTCCGCTTCTTTCAATGTATGTACAAAGAGAGACAGGAGGTGGAGCGCCCTTGCTGTTTACACATGCACACTAGCCGCAGGTCCTTTCACAGAGGAGCAAGGAAAAGGGGCTCATGATCCAGCAGGTGGGGCTCAGTGACCCCTCTCTCCGAGGATCCTGACTAGTGAATGTGTGCGTAAAGTGCCGTCAAGTCGCAGCCGACTTATGGCGACCCCTTTTTGGGGGTTTTATGGCAAGAGACTAACAGAGGTGGTTTGCCAGTGCCTTCCTCTGCACAGCAACCCTGGACTTCCTTGGTGGTCTCCCATCCAAATACTAACCAGGGCTGACCCTGCTTAGATTCTGAGATCTGACGAGATCAGGCTAGCCTGGGCCATCCAGGTGAATACCACTGGAGTAGACGACACTACGCTAGATGAACCAGTCGCCTGAAACAGTTCCTTGCGGATTAATGTTTGTCTTCCCCATTCCAAATATCTCAGGGCGAGCGGTATATCAGCACCATGACCCAGTAGTTCGAGCAACATTGCAAGAGGGCTTGGAGGAGGCTGAAATTCCCCCATTTATCCCCTCTGCAACACCTCATTGAGAGGGCTGCCCTCTCCTACAGGAATGGAAGCTCCTGGATGCAGCTTCCCAGCCTGAAAAGCTTTGGTGGAATATTGCCAATGTTTACTTTCCTCCCAAGGAGGAAGAAGCAGCGAGCAAATTGAGAGAGGTATGATTTCCACCCTGGCAACCGGGCTGAACGCTCGGTGATGGATTTCTCGACTGCAGGCTCCTAATTTCCCCTCTTTCTAGGGTGGCTTCTTGCTGTTATCTTTTACTGTCTGATTTCATACTGAAAGAGCATATTGAGTGACCCGGAGTAGCTCTTCGGGAAGAGAATTTAGATTGGTTCCTTAGGCGCAAGCTTGTTCCTATTCTTAACCTTATCTGTCAAAGCTTTTTCTGTCTAGGGCCAAATGGATCTTTGGCGCTTTAGAAACAATGAGTTCCAAATGAACTACTCAGTTGAAGCTTGAATTGGAAAGCGCAAAATGAACACCCTGCATGGGCCCTCTCGTTATTTTGCAAGCCTTCGGAGGAATGTGCCTTTTCCTCCGCAAATGTTGCAGCTTCAAACCCTGCATGCAAAATTCAGTCTTTTAATCTTGTTTGCATGGTGTTATGCATTAATGGATAGAATCATAGAATAGAATCATAGAGTTGGAAGGGGTCACCAGGGTCATCTAGTCCAACCCCCTGCACAATGCAGGAAATTCACAACTACCTCCCCCACACACACACCGTGACCCCTGCTTCATGCCTTGAGGATGGGCAAGATGCCCTCCCTCTCATGAACTGCCTAAGGTCACAGAATCAGCATTGCTGACAGATGACCATCTAGCTCTGCTTAAAAACCTCCAGGGAAGGAGAGCTTACCACCTCCCGAGGAAGCCTGTTCCACTGAGGAACAGCTCTAACTGTTAGAAAATTCTTCCTAATGTCTAGATGGAAACTCTTTAGGAAGAAAGCTGAGCCAGGGCACACAGGGTTGGGGCTGGCTGTGTGAGTCTGCTGCAGCAGAAGAAACAAATTGTCTAGTGTTACCTGAGTCACTAACACTGATTGCGGCGGAAGCTTTTCTGGACTGGAGCCCCTGGAAGAGAAGGGAGTTTGGAGCGGTAGTGGACTCAGAGCCAAAGAAGCAAACTCGAGATGTTTTCCAGTGCGGTTGCCATGTTAGTCTGTTCCTACAACAGGGTTACCAACTCAAGGGGAGGGAAATACCTGGAGATTTTGGAGGTGGAGCCTGAGGAGGGTGGGTTTTGGGGGAGAGGAAGGGCTTCATTGGGGTATAATACCATAGAGTTCACCTTCCAAAGTGGCCACTGTCTCCAGGTGATCTGATCTCTGTCGCCTGGAGATCAGTTGTAACAGCAGGAGATCTCCAGCTACCACCTGGGGGTTGGCAACCCTAGTCCATTGTAGCAAACTAAAGTGGAAGACCAGTGGCAGGAGCTTCTTCTTCTTCCTCTTCCTCTTCTTCTTATACCCGCTAAGCTACGCAATCATCTCTGTCAGCCTTGAAAAAGAGGGAAGGAGGATTTTTATCGCACCTGGGGCACAGGTGTGGATTAAAACAGTCAACGGTTTAAAAACCCAATCTCACTATGCAAAGTTCTACAGATATACACTGCATGTTCACAATGCACTGTGATGCCCATATGCCAGTTTCAGTGTTGGCAAGAAGCAGGGTTGGGCACAGGGAATCCTCAGACTGGAGACAGGAACATGCTCACATAAGCGATATTTTTTAATTCCTCCCCAAGACCAGAAGAGCCAAGGGCTAAGGCATGTCTGACAAGGGGAAGGAATTTGCAAATGACTCATCCATTTTTACCGCAGGTCTGTTTGCAAGCATGATGTCAGCAGCAGGTGGAGAGAGGTGGAAAAATCCCAGGTAGGAGCTTGTAGTAGTCTGTGGTATTGCCTAATCCCGGCAGCTCCCCTGTAGTGTCCTCTGCTAATTTATTTCAAAGGCAGTTTGGGAAACAGAAAGTTATGATTTTTGATGTGTTCGTTCATCTCCATGGGGAGCAGGTAAGAAACGACTCGAAACGTGAGCCAAACCGGTATGCAGTTTGTCAGGCTTTTGTTGGTTCAGAAAGACTCGGGGCATTTTCTCGATGGATGCGAAGAGCTGTGCTTTTCATCCTATTGTGAACGCAAAGACGGAAAGCAAAAGGGAGCCATTTTTAGAATTGCACATCTATTCTACCCGCTCTGCTGGTTGGCAGACTCGGGAACTGGGATGACGGATCTGTTTTGCTTCTAAATTTATGTCACCTTTTGGGCTGGCAGCCTGTCTGTTAGGTGTATGGCCAGCGCCTTCTCCCAGCTGTGTGGGGTGGGGGGCAAAGTCTGCAGTTGCCGCTGCAAATGCCATCAGCTGCCCTCTGCGGCCTGGCTCTCCCTCGGCTTCAAGCGATGGGCAATCGCTCTCTTCTGAAGGTACACCAGGCACTCTTCATTCATCACGCCGGCTTGAGTGCTTCCCTTTTTAAAAAAACCGCAGCCCGGTGATTAACGGACACAACCGTATGTTTTAAACTGCTTTGATGCCACTTAGTGATTTAATACTCTGCTCTGTTCGTTTTGCCCCTTGTCCGTCAAGTGTTGGGGAGGGGAGGTAAAAGGCAGATTCTCGAGCGAGAGGAGGTGCCGAAGGAGCCCCAAGAGACATCTTCCTTGTCAACATGACGAATGGCCGTAGGTGATCTTAAGGGGCAGTTCGTCTGGGGGAAACCGCACAACACACTCAGCTTCCTCTAATGGAGCGGGGAACGTGTGTGCAGTAGGGTTTCCAGCTCTGGGTTGGGAAATTCTTAGTGATTTTGGGGGTGGAGCCTGGAGAGGGCAGGGTTTGGGGAGAGGAGGGATCTCGGCAATGTATAATGCCACAGAGTCCACCCTCTAAAGTAGCAGAAGAAGAGGAGTCGGTTTTTATATGCCGACTATCTCTACCACTTAAGGGAGAATCAAACCGGCTTACAATCACCTTCCCTTCCCTTCCCCACAACAGACACCCTATGATGTAGGTGGGGCTGAGTGAGCTCTAAGAGAGCTGTGACTATCCCAAGGTCACCCAGCTGTAGGGTTGCCAATTACTAGCTGGAGGTCTGCTATTACAACTGCTCTCCAGCCGATTGAGATCAGTTCCCCTGGAGAAAATGGCCGCTTTGGCAATTGGACTCTACGGTATTTCCATTCTCTAGGGTACTCTCATTTTCAAACTCAAGTCCCTCCCCTCCCCAAGCCCCACCCTCCTCAGGCTCCACCCCAAAAACCTCCTGGCAAAGAGGGACTTGGCAACCCTACCCAGCTGGCTTCGTGTGTAGGAGCGGGGAAACTAACCTGGTTCACCAGAAAGTAGCCGCTTTCTCCAGGGGAACTGGTCTCTGTCACGTGGATATCAGTTGTAATTCCGGAAGATCTCCAGGCCCCACCTGGAGGCTGGCTACCCTAGTGCTCGGTGCTGATTTCCCCCCTCCTTGATACGATTCACCTTCTGTTGTTTGAGGTGCCCCAGGTTCCCTCTGCCCTCCTTCTTCAAATTTGCCTCTGCGGAGGCGAAGCACAACACCTCCCCGCCTGCTTGTCTGTTCTTGAAAACGTATTTACAGTCTCTCCTGCTGCCCTCTGAGTTTTCTGTTGGGAAAGTTTGCCGGTTTTCCCTGGAGAGGCAGCCACTGTCAGAAAGAGTGGAGGGTCGATTGCCCGCTCGTCCATTAAGGGAGACACGTCAGATGGTTAAAACAGCATAAAAGCCCTCTTTGTCTACTTGGCGAGACAGCAGACATTTCCACCTTCTGATGGGCAGTAGCCGCATGGCTGAGCACAGCCCTTCTGTCTCTCCTACTCTGCTTTTCTTTTCTTTCTTTCTTTCTTTCTTTCTTTCTTTCTTTCTTTCTTTCTTTCTTTCTTTCTTTCTTTCTTTCTTTCTTTCTTTCTTTCTTTCTTTCTTTCTTTCTTTCTTTCTTTCTTTCTTTCTTTCTTTCTTTCTTTGCAAGAACTGAGCAAGGCTGTTAATGATAGAATGCTTTGGAGGTCATTAATTTATGGGGTCCCCATAAGTCGAATTTCTTTGATGGCATTTAATACACATGCAGGGAGAGAATCTCTCAAATCTTCAAGGAAATCCAGTGTCGCCTTTCCTGTTCGGTTTCCTTTTCTTTTCCCCTTGTCAGAGGCAATGACTTAATCATCATCAACAGCAGCAGCAGCTTTATCTCCTATCTTTTCTCAATGGTTCACATGGATGTTGATTTTACTAGTTGTTATATTTTTTGTTTCTTGTAGGTTATCTGGGCTGTGCAACCGTGGTCTTGGTATTTTCTTTCCTGACGTTTCGCCAGCAGCTGTGGCAGGCATCTTCAGAGGAGTAACACTGAAGGACAGTGTCTCTCAGTGTTACTCCTCTGAAGATGCCTGCCACAGCTGCTGGCGAAACGTCAGGAAAGAAAAGACCAAGACCATGGTTACACAGCCCAGATAACCTACAAGAATCTTTATATGGTTGGCGTTTGTTTGTTAAGTTCTTGGTACGGTGTTTTGGCTTCGCTTCCGTCTGTGTGTGAGAATTGGGGAATTGGGGTAATCGATTTATGGAGTCTTGGGTGCCACCAATGCTTATTGGGGGGTGTCAATGCCCTGTGGCCATCATTATCCTGGGGAGGGGCTGTGGCTCAGTGGTAGAGCATCTGCTTGGCATGAAGAAGGTCCTAGGTTCAATCCAGTTAAAGGGTCTAGGCAAGCAGGTGATGTGAAAGATCCCTGCCTGAGACCCTCGAGAGCCGCTGCCAGTCTGAGTAGACAATACTGACTCTGATGGACCAAGGGTCTGATTCAGTATAAGGCAGCTTCATGTGTTCATGAGTACAAGTTGTTTGTATTATGAGTGCCCCACTATTAAGTCTATGTATATGGATCTCCCATGTTTAGTAGAAAGCCATGCCAAAAAGAAGAAGAAGCAACTCATGCACAGACTTTTTTGTGGATCCACTAAATCAGCAGATATTAGGAAAGTTTACTTGTAAATAACAGCCAGGTCACTCAAACACACCTTCATCTGCTTTGGCTGCTGTGAAATCTCAAGAAACACATCTTAGAGGGTTGTATGGTTGATTTAAAGTTGGGATATAGAATACTTTATTTTCTAACGATGTAGGCTCTGTCGTGGATTTTTACTACACAATTAAACAAACCACTTTTATTGGTATAACCAGTGTTGAAACAAATACACTACGATGTTACTATATTTTTAAAATCAACATTTATTATATGCAGGACACTGAAACAATTTACCGACTCATTAAAAATTTTTTACCAGCCCATTCTTTTCATCTGCCATAATCCATCTTTGACAAGCAGTAGGCCCCACTTAAATAAAAGTATTCTCCCAAGCTTTTGGAGGTTAATGTTCATGTGCATGTGACTGTTTTCCCTTCCTTGTTTAAAATCTCAGGTTTTATTGCTGCCAAACTAAATAATTTTTTTTAAAAAAACTTTATATTTTATGTTCTTCTAAACTGAGGCATTTCGATTTTAATCAGCTTAAGAGCCCCGTGGCACAGAGTGTTAAGCTGCAGTACTGCAGTCAAAAGCTCTGCTCACGACCTGAGTTCGATTCCAACGGAAGGTGGTTTCAGGTAGCCGGCTCAAGGTTGACTCAGCCTTCCATCCTTCCGAGGTCGGTAAAATGAGTACCCGGCTTGCTGTGGGTAAAGTGTAGATGACTAGGGAAGGCAATGGCAAACCATCCTGTAAACATAGTCTGCCTAGTAAACATCGGGATGTGACGTCATCCCATGGGTCAGGAATGACCTGGTGCTTGCACAAGGGACCTTTACCTTTTTTAAACTGAGGTGTTTCAATTTTAATCAGCTTTTTAGTGGCTTGGCTCTGAAGCGCTGCACAACCCGTGTTGTGTGTGTTAAGTGCTGTCAAGTCGCTTCCGACTCATGGCGACCCTATGAATCAATGTCCTCCAAAATGTCCTATCTTTGACAGCCTTGGTCAGGGCTTGCAAATGGAGGGCTGTGGCTTCCTTTATTGAGTCAATCCATCTCATGATGGGTCTTCCTCTTTTCCTGCTGACTTCAGCTTTTCCTAGCATGATTGTCTTTTTCAGTGAACCTATAGAACAGACTTTTTCCCCCCCACCCCCATTGCAACCTTAGTTCTCGAGATGCAGACCCTGGAGAGTCAGTGGACTCTTGGGAACAGTGTGGAATGTAATGGGGCCCTCTGTCAAGGAGGTCCGGCCTGCCCTCCAGCAAACCGGTTCCTCCTTGGGTCAAAAGTTGCCAAACTCCCCACTGGGCTTCAGGACTCTCCCTAAAGCACAATGCGGGTAGACTCTGCTACCTTGTCGAGGAGACTCGGTCTGCTCGCCAACAGGCCGATTCCTCTGTAGTTCAAAGTCACCAAATATTTTCCTAGGAAAACCCAAATTCCTTACTGTGCCCCAGGATTCCCCCTTTGAGCTCAGTACAGGTATATCGCCCCCAGCTCTCAATTCCAAAAGGCTGGCTTTCCCAGGGATGAGCTGAGAGCTACTCTTCCCCAGCCAGTTTCCCAAAAGTCAAAACAAGCAAAAACCGTCCCTGCAGAGTAGAGCTTCTGCCAGGGGAGGCTTATTGCCACAAAACACTAGGGTAGGTGGTTTCTCTCACACACACACACACACTCAGGCACTTGGATTTAGCCCTGAGACCCAAAAAAGGTTTCTCAGACTTCAATATAAAGTCTATAAGTTTATTTAATAAAATGTGCTCGTTACAGAAAGGAAATTGTTTGTGAGGCAGATAGCATAAAAACAAGAAATCTTAGCAATCTCTAACTTCACAGTAGTTCTTTAAGTTTCAGGCAAAATAGGCAAAGTTTCCAAGAGAGTAACAAATGCAAGGTTTTAGTTGATTTATAGTTACCAAGAACCAGGTTTTGGTCCTAACACGCAGAGCGTCAGTCCTTCCTGGTTGCCAAAAGATGATGATCGCTTGGAGACATGACCAGCATGTCTCCCTCCCAAGCTTCATGATTTTGATTAGAACAACAGAGTTCATATTTATCTCTCCCATCTCATTGGGTGATGGCCATTCCGCCCAATGAGATGTTGGGGACGCAATAAACTTGTAAGATATTTGGCATGACACCTCCAGGCCTTTTGAAGTTACAGATGTATTTGCATCTCTGCAGCAATACAAAACATCTGGGCTCCTTCAAGCTTTTGAGATGTCCGGCTTCTAACAGGATTGTCACCAAAAGAACAGATAGCTGATTTACAATAGGAAGGCTTTGAAATGGAGGTGCTTTGAAGTGGAGGTGGCAATGCCTCCGGTCTCCACACCTTCCCCCCCCCCCCAAGTGAAGTGGCTTCCCATGGGAAATGGGAATGGTTTCTCACGGGAATGGTTTGTGAGAGAGCTGGTCATCAGCTCCCAGAGTCTGATATCAAGACATTGAAGACATAGAAGGCCGCAGCCTGAACCAAAGTTTGGTGATCAGAAGAGCAAGGTTGCTGTTCTTTACACCCTCCGCAAGAGGAGAGGCAATCGGCAGAAACTTTGCATAAAGGAAAGGCCCACTTATGCAAACAGAAGTTTCGGGTCCAGCTCATAGTTTTAATGTTTGTGGCTGTTGCTGTTTTTACTGCTGATTGTATTGGCTTTAATGATTTTGGTATGTCTCTTGATTGCTTTTATCTTTCTACACCATATTGAGGGCTGTATGGCTGGGAGGTGCTATAGATAGAGCTGAAGTACGTAAATGTACTGGAGGGCCCTGGGGAAGACTGGGTGAGTTCTCTTGTGGCCGGGGGCTTGTGGACTTCCCGGGGTCATCTGATTCACCCGTGTGGGAAGAGAGAAGACTGGAGGCAAAAACAGCTTTGGGAAAGAGCCCCCAGCTTGGCTCCACCCCCACATGGAGGGAGGGCCTGGCCCCACCCCCATTGGAGGGGAGAAGGGAGGGGCCAAGCTGTCCGCGGTTCTTGCCTGGGCTTCACCCACCTGCCTTATGTGGAAGGGATGAGGCTTGTGGCAGCGGCAGCTCCCATGTGAGTGAGGGTCACTTGCTCCCATGAAGCAGAAGCTGCCTCTGCCTTCTGTCAGTGGCAGTTTGCATCGGCTTTGCAGCAGTAGCAGCTCCTGTGCGCTTTGCACATGGTGGTGGCTGCTAGCTCCAGGGAGGTGGGGGCTGCTGGCAGGGGCAGCTCTCACATAGAATTCATAGAATCATAGAGTTGGAAGGGACCATAGAGGCCATCTAGTCCAACCCCCTACTCAATGCAGGATCAGCCGCCCTAGAGCATCCCTGGCAAGTGTTTGTCCAGCCGCTGCTTAAAGACTGCCAGCGAGGGGGAGCTCACCACCTCCCTAGGGAGCTGATTCCACTGTCGAACAACTCTTACTGTCAAAAACATTTTCCTAATATCCAGCCGGTACCTCTCCGCCCACAATTTAAACTCATTATTGTGAGTCCAATCCTCTTCTGCCATCAGAAACAGTTCCCTGCCCTCCTCTAAGTGACAGCCCTTCAAATACTTAACGAGAGCAATTGTGTCCCCCCTCAATCTCCTCTTCTCCAAACTAAACATTCCCAACTCCCTCAGCCTTTCTTCATAGGGCTTGGGCTCCAGGCCCCTGAGCACCCTCGTCACTCTCCTCTGCACCCTCTCAATTCTGTCCACATCCTTTTTGAAGTGGAGCCTCCAGAACTGCACACAATACTTCAGGTGTGGCCTGACCAATGCTGTGTACAGCAGAACTATGACATGTTGCGGTTTGGATGTTATGCCTCTGTTGATGCACCCCAAGATCACATTCGCTTTTTTAGTTGCTGCATCACACTGCTTGCTCATATTTAACTTACGGTCCACTCGTACCCCAAGATCTCGCTTACACACTTCTACCCAGAAGCGTATTCCCCCATCCAGTATGCATGCCCCTAATTTTTGTTACCCAGATGTGGTACTAGGCACTTATCCTTGTAACATGCCTAATGAGAGATGGGGACTGCAGCTATGGTGGCTCCCGCCTGCCTTGTGCTGGGCCATCTCAGGCAAGCAGCCCACTGGGACTGTCCCTGCTGGACTTAATGGCCAATCTGCTCCTGGTGGAAAATACTAACCTGGACTTGATGGAGCTTTGGTCTGATTCAGTAGGGCTGCCCATGTTCTTATCCCAAAGCGACGCATGAGTTTATGGGCATCTGCATATGTGTCAAGTGTTTTAGAGCTCGTCATTTTGTTGGAAGGGCATATTGGCCAGGGAACCATTGAGTCATTGTGGCATAAGGTGCAATCTGTGCAAACCATCTTTTGTGCCAGAGGAGCTCATGTTTAAGGTCAACATGTCTGTGTACGCTCAACTCAACTGGCTTCTTTCTCTGAGAGCTTGAGAAGAGCAGCTTAAATGAGATCTGCTTTGGTATCCAAATTAGGAGCCAAACCAATTATTTAAATTGCAAAAATTGTTAATTAATCAAGTGCTGCCACTTGAAGGATAGAGCCTCTGTTTATTATGGAGTTCCAATCGTGCTTCGAAAAAGGGGATACGGGAATGTTGCAGAATGTTTTCCGTTGGAATCGAACAGTGGGGAAAACTCCGCTGTTTCTCTTCTGCTCAAAATAGTAAAGGAGTAGATTTGAAAGCAGTCAATCTCTTAGGGCTGTTGATGCTTTTTTCTGAGGGTCAGGCAGTAGACGGATGGAGCTGGAAGGGTGTTCCCAAATGAGTGCAAATGAAAAGGAGGGAATGGGCTCCTACACACTTGAGAGTGGTTCAGGGGAAGAGATCTTGGCAGGCTGAGCTTGCTCTTTGTTCTGCAGGGGTGTAGGGAAAAAAACAACCCTTGCAACTTCCAAAATGTCTACAGCATTAGGAACCCTCATCTTTTTTGCACCCTCCGGTCACTCTCAGTTCCATCCTAAGCAGAGTGACACCCTTTTAAGCCACACAAGAACACACACATGAAGCTGCTTTATAATTAGGGTTGACATCTCCAGGTACTAGCTGGAGATCTCCTGCTATTACAACTGAAGACTCTCTTGTTTACTCTGGCTTTTGGTATCTAAGAGGGATACTGTTGCTAAGGTAATTTGCCAGCTATCGATTTGCTTTATCTCCAGTTTAAATTATTTTGATTTTATTGTTTGCATTGTGCTGCCGTTAACTTGGCTCCAGAATTTTTATGTTGAAAAGCAAGTCACGAATCTGATAATAATAATCTCAATAAGGTGTATAAAACAGTAGAGTGGTTCCAGACAAACACATTAATCCAGTTTCAGCACTAGATGATCTACTCTACTCGGACAAGCAGACAGTATAATCCTAAACACAGTTATACCCTTCTAAGTCCACTGAAGTCAGGGGGGAGCTGCAGCTCAGTGGAAAAGCCCCAGTAAAAAAAGACCAGGCAGTAGGTGATGTGAAAGACCTCCTCCTGAGACCCCGGAGAGCTGCTGCCTGTCTGAGTTGACAACACTGACCTTGGTGGACTGATGGTCTGATGGAGTATAAGTAGGGTTGCCAGGTCCCTCTTTGCCACCAGCGGGAGGTTTTTGGGGCGGAGCCTGAGGAGGGCGGGGTTGGGGAGGGGAGGGACTTCAATGCCATCGAATTCAATTGCCAGAGCGGCCATTTTTCTCAAGGTGATCTGATCTCTATTGGCTGGAGAATTAGCAGGAGATCTCCTGCTACTACCTGGCAGTTGGCAACCCTAGAGAGGAGGGACTTCAATGCCATGGAGTCCAATTTCCAAAGCGGCCATTTTCTCCAGGGGAACTGATCTCTATTGGCTGGAGATCAGTTTTAACTTGGTGCCTAAAATTCTATAAAATAGGCACCAGGAGAGACTCCCCTGGTCGTCCCCGTGGACTAGGGCAGAATGTCGTTTTTTATGGCACACACTGCAAGATGCCAACGCAACGGAATTTGAGCCAGGAAGCTGCTTCCTATGGTGTGAAATCTGCCTTGAGAACTAATCAAGCCTTCTAATCTTCCCAGTTCTTGGGACATTCTCTTCCAATTCAGAGTGCGCTACTTTAGGAATGCAGATCCGTCCCCATAATCTCCCAGGACTGTCATTTTCAAAGCAGTCACTGGATAAGAACTGGCTCCAGAGCTCATTTAAAATCAGTGTGATCCAGTTTGCAGTATGCTTATGTGTAAATGCCAAAGCTTTAAAGCTTTGCTTTCCCCCACAGGCGTGCCTGAATACAAAAAAAGTTTTATTTTTATTCTAAACACGCTGATTTTTTTTTAAGTCACAAAATGCACATGAAAAGAACAAAAAATTGCTTGTGAATAAGAACGATGATCATTTATTAGGAAAAATTTACAAATTACTTCTGAAATATGATACAGAGGACGAACAAGTTAAAACAAATATGATTAAATGGATGCAGAATTTTGGAGAGATGGTAATGATGGAGACCTGGGAAAAACTCTGCACAACAGAGCTAAAATATACTGCAAGTCAAGAAGTCAAGGAAAATTGGTACAAGACTTTTCATAGATGGTATATGACACCCAACTTGATTTCTCAGATGACCAAGAATGAGAAAAAAAAGGGGCCTGCTGGAAATGTCAACACACGGATCGTTCCTACTTTAATGTTTGGTGGATGTGTCCACGGGTACAAACTTATTGGAAGAAGATTCAACATGAACTACAGGTTATAACTAAAATGAAAGTAAAACTTGATTCTAAATATTTCTTATTGAATATAATTCCATCTGACCTGCCTGAGAAATTCAGAGATATGCTTAGATATGCTGCAACAGCTGCAAGAACCGTATTGGCAAGAACCTGGAAACAATTGACTATACCCTATCTTGAAGAATGGAAAGACAAAATGTTTGAATATGCAAACTTGGCTAAAATGACTTTTATGACAAATGTTACTACAAATGAGTCATTAGAACAGTTTAATGAAAAATGGCAATCATTTTATAACTATATATCATTAAATTAATAGTCAAATATATAACGCAAGAAAATACTTTTTCAGTTTAAATTGTATCTTTATGGTAACATATATCTACTATAATGAATATTTACTGTAGATAATTACCTATTGTAATCTGACTTTTTCAATATTTTTTATTCTTTATTGAATTTACCAAGCCGATAAGACTATACTTCACGTCTATTGCAGACGGATTACCCTTCCCCCCTTCTTTCCTTCTGTATCCCATATACTGAAAAAAAACAAAAAACTTTCCCCCGCCTATTTTGATCTTCAGGTTTGTCACCACAGCGTAGCTTTTACTGCAGGAGATTTTAGAAAAAGGACGAAAGGAGAGACTGTCCAGTAGATCCAAAAGTGAATCTTGGATATGGACGAAGTTAGTGTTTATAATAACGTAGCAAAGAATTCACAACTCTTTAGGTTTCACAAAAATAGGACACCATTTGGGGTGGGGGAGAAAAGACATTGTCAGGAACAGAAACACACTGAGAAAGATTTTCAGTTGAGCTGGAAATGCTGCGACTTTATGAAAATGTACGACTTTATGAAAATGTTCAAATTTACCTTCTGGTAAATTTCAGGACAGTTCTCATAGAAGAAGAAGAAGGAGAAGAGTTGGTTTTTATATGCCGACTTTCTCTACCACTTAAGGGAGACTCAAACCGGCTTACAATCACCTTTCCCTCCTCTCCCCACAACAGACACCTTGTGAGGTAGGTGGGGCTGAGAGAGCTCTTAACAGAACTGTAACTTGCCCAAGGTCACCCAGCTGGCTTCGTGTGTAGGAGTGGGGAAACCAATCCAGTTCACCAGATTAGCCTCCACCGCTCATGTGGAGGAGTGGGGACTCAAACCCGGTCTCCAGATCAGACTCTGCCGCTCCAAACCACCGCTCTTAACCACGACACCATACTGAGCTTACATCCTATAGCAAAAATCAGGCTGTGCATTAGCTGGAAGTTAGGAAGAACTGGGAATGGATGGTTTGTCAGCGAGTTGCACACCTACCTTTCCAGATTCTGTGAACTCTTGGGATCTGTGCAGGTCAATTTTTCCATCTCCCAAGTTTTCTTTAATTGGTTCTCAAGTGCTCTTAACATAGCATGCTACCTAGAGCATGCTTCTCATCCAACCATTACTGATTGTTTTCTTTTTGTGCATTTACGATCATATTTTTCTGCATGCTTAGGTACGTATATGTGAGCCGTTGTGTAGCGTTTAAAAGCGAACACACAAAGCTGCCTTATACTGAATTTTGGTCCAGCGAAGCCACTGCTGTCTACTCAGACTGGCAGCAGCTCTCCGGGGTCTCAGGTTTAGAGGTCTTTTGCATCACCTACAACTTGATCCTTTTGAACTGGAGATGCCAGGGATTGAACCTGGGACCTTCAGCTTGCCAAGGAGAAGCTCTACCAGTGAGCCATAGTCCCTTCCTAGGTTCCTAGTGTTGGACTGGGATCTGCCAGGTTCAAATCCCCACTCTGCTATGGAAGCTTGCTGGGTGAGCTTGGGCCAATCACATACTATCAGCCTAACCTACCTCACAGGAGTGTTGTGAGGAGAAAATGGAAGAGAGGAGAAACGATGTAAGCCTTTTCAGGTCCCCATTGAGGACGAAAGGCAGGATACAAATTAAGAAGAGCTGGTTTTTATATGCCGATTTTCTCTACTTTTTAAAGGAGAAGCAAACTGGCTTATAATCTCCTTCCCTTCTCCTCCCCACAACAGACACCTTGTGAGGTAGGTGGGGCTGAGAGAGTTCAGAGAGAACTGTGACTAGCCATGGTCACCCAGCTGGCTTCATATGTAGGAGTGGGGAAACAAATCCTGTTCACCAGATTAGCGTCCCCCACTCACATGGAGGAGTGGGGAATCAAACCCGGTTCTCCAGATCAGAGTCCACCACCCCTCCAAACCATCGCTCTTAACCACTACACCATGCTGGTATATAGAACTCTTTGTTGTTCAGCTTTTATGATTGGCACAGGACCACCTATTTCACTATTAGCTATAGTACTTACACTTTACTGTTAGATAGACAGAGGTGTGCCATTCTGTTGCTGTTTGGACTTGTGCAGCTCTTTCTTCCTATAATGACTCAGTATCAAAAGCCGGTTTCCTCTTCCTCTTGGCCTGTCCCTCTCTGCTTCACAAAGGTTGTACGCTTTGTATTTTTAAACGCATCTAGCAAGTTTACCTCCCCCCCCCCGCCTCTTCAAACTGCTTTTTCCAGCACTTTATTTAGAGCAAACAATCTGACCTGTGCAGCACCTCTCTTCGGGAGTTTGGCTTTTCACCAAGAACATGTCTGGAAGCACAGCTTGGCCAAGAAGAAAAGTGTTAGGGGGACTAAGATTGGGGGTGGAGGAGTGTAGTGGAGGTGAACAACAGAAGGATTTGTGACTCCTCACTTGCACGTCCCTTAGCGGTGAATTGTTTTTGCATAAATTTATTACCCCTCCCCAATGCTTCCTGCACAAAGAAAACTACTAAGGGAGAGGGGCTGAATCTAGCATTGAGGATTTTTTCAAACATCTTCTAGACCAAAGCTTCTTAAACTGTGGGTTGCGACCCCATATGGGGGTCACGTAACTGAATGTGGGGGTTGCGAAAAATTTGGCAATAGTATGCAAATTAGTATGCAAAGTTGTTTTCGTCTTTAATAAATGGTAAAATTAAATGTGAGAGAGCCCCGTGGTGCAGAGTGGTAAGCTGCAGTACTGCAGCCAAAAGCTCTGCTCAAAACCTGAGTTTGATCCCGACGGAAGTCAGTTTCAGGTAGCCGGCTCGAGGTTGACTCAGCCCTCCATCCTTCCAAGGTCGGCTTGCTGGGGATAAAGTGTAGATGACTGGGGAAGGCAATGGCAAACCACCGCTTAAACATAGTCTGCCTAGTAAATGTTGGGATGTGATGTCATCCTGTGGGTCAGGAGTGACCTGGTGCACAGGGGACTACCTTTACCTTTTTAAAAATTGTATGTATACCAAAGAATTGTTTTAAAATAAATTTCTTTATGATTTATTATCAGTAAATGTTTGATTTGTATGCATGTATCCTATATTCCTGGGGTCGCGTAAAAATTTCTTGGACAAAAAGGGGTCGCAAGTGGAAAAAGTTTAAGAAGCCCTGTTCTAGACCCACTTGGCATTCATCCCTCCAGAAGGCTCACCTATTTGCTTCAGTATCTGTACAACAAAGGTTACATAAAAATTCTAGTGTAGTTGATTGGCAACCTAATCCTCAGCTTATTCACAAGGAGTTTTGCAAGATGAGCCACTGATACAGAAGGAGGGAAGAGGGGGATCACGTAGACCTAGAGGTGTGAAGGCCCAGCAAAACAATGGAAAAACTCAAGGGGGAAAAAACCTAATTTTTTCCACACATCCCCCAGAACTTTATTATTTTTTTTACATTGACCTAAGAGAAACAGCATTCAAGATGCCTAGAAATCAGGGAAATGTAGTCCCTGGCCCCCATGGTGCGTTATTTTACTTCTACCTCAGCTGCCTTCTCAGCTGCTGAGGTAAAGGAATTTGGAGGTCCCTTGGAGAGGGTCCAGAAATTATAAGGAATATTAGAACTTTCAGGGTATAGTTCTTTAGCACGCTCTCCAAAAGCTCTCTGATTTCGCTTGTAAATTGCTTGGCCTACTTTGAACCAGGGGCAGTTCAGTCAACACATCCTAGTAGTGGAGCCATTCGGCTGACATAATACAAGAAGCAAAATGTACTTTATTATCGAAGGCTTTCACGGTCAGAGTTCATTGGTTCTTGTAGGTTATCCGGGCTGTGTAACCGTGGTCTTGGAATTTTCTTTCCTGACGTTTCGCCAGCAACTGTGGCAGGCATCTTCAGAGTAGTAACACTGAAGGACAGTGTCTCTCAGTGTCAAGGGTGTAGGAAGAGTTATATATAGTCAGAAAGGGGTTGGGTTTGAGCTGAGTATTGTCCTGCAAAAGTATTGTCCTGTAAGTATCAAGATAATGTGCTAATGAGGGTATGGTATGTTAATATGGAACCATTGTATCCTGAAGTGATCTGTTAATGTGTGTAATCCAAAGCTAATCTGTATGGCTATTGTTGAATGTTGTCTTTGTCTGGAGGTTTTTCAGGGCAGGAAGCCAAGCCTTATTCATTCTTAAACTCTCCTCTTTTCTTAAACTCTCCTCTTTTCTCCTCATCAGCACAACTTTAACAGAAAAGAGGAGAGTTTAAGAATGAATAAGGCTTGGCTTCCTGCCCTGAAAAACCTCCAGACAAAGACAACATTCAACAATAGCCATACAGATTAGCTTTGGATTACACACATTAACAGATCACTTCAGGATACAATGGTTCCATATTAACATACCATACCCTCATTAGCACATTATCTTGATACTTACAGGACAATACTTTTGCAGGACAATACTCAGCTCAAACCCAACCCCTTTCTGACTATATATTACTCTTCCTACACCCTTGACACTGAGAGACACTGTCCTTCAGTGTTACTACTCTGAAGATGCCTGCCACAGTTGCTGGCGAAACGTCAGGAAAGAAAATTCCAAGACCACGGTTACACAGCCCGGATAACCTACAAGAACCAAAATGTACTTTAGTTGCAAGCCAGAGTCTGGAACTGAAAAGGGCCACTATCCCAGTTGCAGTTCCCTTTGGTGGGAGATTTAGGCTTCACAACTAAGATACTTACACATCTGGACTTTAGACCAATTGGACTTCTGTTTTCAGTAGGGTTGCCAACCGCCAGGTACTAGCTGGAGATCTCCTGCTATTACAACTGTCCTCCAGCCAATAGAGATCAGTTCACCTGGAGAAAATGGCTGCTTGGGCAATTGGACTCTAAGTTAGGGTTGCCAATCTCCAGGTAATAGCAGAAGATCTCTTGCTATTACAACTGATCTCCAGCCGATAGAGATCAGTTCACCTGGAGAAAATGGCAGCTTTGGCAATTGGACTCTGTGCCACAAAAGTCCCTCCCCAAACCCTGCCCTCCTCAGGCTCTGCCCCAAATACCTCCCGCCGATAGCAAAGAGGGACCTGGCCACCCTAGTTTTCAGTCTAATTTGTCAAGTCATTGGGAGAAAGCTAGTATAGTTCTCCTTAAAACGAGGAAGGAATGTGTCTTGATTCATACATGACGCTGCCTGGGGAGAAATACATTGTGACTAGGTTTATTGTGTTTGTTGCCTGAAAAGCCAAAAAAAACTGCCCCGGGTTAAAATCTAAGATCTTAATTGCAGCCCTGAGTATTCTTCCAAATGTCAGTCTGCAGCTGTAAATGAAACCAAATTGAATGCGGGCACCTCAGTCAGTTTGTCTCAGGGGAGGTTTCGGATCATGTGAGGATTAAGGGAACCATTTTCCTCTCGTGGAGGGTTTTGACAAAGGGCGTTCAAAGCTCTTGCAGCCTGTTCAGCTGCACAGATAAGGTACTTCCACAAATATCTTGTCAGCACTGGTTCAACGGCAGACATATTTGTGGCCTACCTGTTAACCTTTCCTCCATGGGCTTTACAATGAGGGCTGAAAACCATCCACGAGGGAATTGAAGGACACAAACAACTAAATATGAGAGATGTCATCAAACCTCTCATAAATAATGAAATGTGTAATGTATTTGAGTATATGTGCCTCACTGTCACAAGAGCTCAGAACAGGTATTGTAAAGCAAACATAGGAAATTACAATAACCCTCTATTTATTTTGTGACAGCCACCAAATGCCTGCCAAAACTGAAGACCTTATACTGCTTCCTATATGTGCTCAAACTAGGCCACTGGCCAGCCTCCAGGCAAAAGGAATTTAATAAATGTGGAGCTATCCATAATGGCTCTTTTTGGCGTAGTTCTAACTAATATGGTATACCTGTATCTAGGCTGTTCTACTTCAGGCAGCAGGTGTTCATGGGATGGAATTACCACCCATGTTTTTAAAAAAAACAAATATTCAGAAAGCTAGAGTGTCAGGGAGAAGTGTAGGCTAGAATGTTTCTTCCTGACATCTCTTTTGCTGTGTGCAGGGAGTATTTTTGGTTTGGAAGTGTTCTGTTATGTGAGTTCCCACCTGAAAGGGAACAGGGGGAGAGTGAGGCGACCTCTGATGGTGACCTCTGATGGTGGGAAACGGCATGCATAATCAACACAGAGACCTGAAGTCGGCGGAGGGGTGACGGCGAGTGAAACAGCCATGCATAAAAGACCATTGCTCTCCCCTCCACTATATCTTCACAACAACCCTGTGATGTAGGTTAGGTTGAGAGTGTGTGACTGGCCCAAGGTCACCTAGCGAGCTTCCATGGCAGAGTGGGGATTTGAACCTGGGTCTCCCAGATCCTAGGCTAATGCTTTAACTACTGCTTTAACTGCTACATCACCCTGGCACATCACATAATGTACATCCTGCCATTTCATATAACTCAAACTGCTACAGGATATTTTCCCAGTTGAACTCCCCACCCCCCCAGCCAATCTTGCTTCTGTGTCATTAAAAGCAGTTTAAGCTGCAGGAATCGACCAACGGCGCTTTTCTTGGCATAGAAATCCATATTGTTATTAATGGTATAGCTGCATTGACCAGTTTAAAAGTTGGCAGCTCTCCGTGTACCTTGATGCTCAGATCAGGATAGCTGGAGACCAGTTACTTGCTCGCTGAAGTACTGGATCATATCAACAGGTAGCAGCCTCAGATCAACAGGTAGCAGCCTCAGATCACCAGGTATCAGTCTCTGGAACCATCTCTTTTTTCACCCACTTAGATTTTTTTAAAAAGTTTCATTTATTTCTATTATTGCTTTTCTGCCATGCTAGGACACTCCCCAGTGCCTCACAAAGACTTTTCCCCCGTTTTCTCAAAGCATTGTGGCCGCAAAGTCCATTGTATGTCAGGCAGGCCCATTCAAACCAACCCAATTTCAGTTGATTCTCACCATTTGGTCCCTGAAAAGGATACCATTCATGGAGGGTGGGACTGGGGTTACCAGACTAGCAGTTTGAATCTACCCACTAGCTACTTAGATTTAGAGCCAGACATAAGCAGGATGTTCTGCATTTACAGAATCATCTCCCTGTAAGCATCAACCGAGCGGAGAGAGTGCAAATCATTTTTAAATACGAAGAAATGACCTCTTGTAAAATGCACAGTAAATGGCACTTTCAAATGAGCTCCACTTACTAATGTTATTTAGGGTATCCAGCATCGCTACAGCCTCGCCTCCTTGGGTCACCTTAACCTCTTCTTCTTTTCTTTGCATTGACACAATTCATTCTCGTTTCTCCAGGAGCAAAGCCCCAGCAACCAGACTTCCATAGCAATGATGCAGGAGCCCCAAGAAATGGTCGAGGAGACGGTGACGGTAGAGGAAGACCCGGGCACCCCGACGTCTCACGTTTCTATTGTGACCTCAGAAGATGGAACCACAAGAAGGACTGAAACCAAGGTAAGAAGTGTCGGTTTTGGTCTTTCTTAAACAAGACCTTGTGGGGACAGGGGACAGTTGTATATAGGGGTGCTGGGTATCAGGGGTTGACCAGAAGGCACTCGGGGTTTCTGGGGCAAAGAGTAAAATCACCACGTACAAGGCCAGAGTGGGGATGCTCGAACGCCTGCCAGTTCAGCTTGCATCCTGTTTGCCACTTGCGAACAAGGAGCTGATTTTTCGGCAATCGTTGCGACTGTTGACCTTTTTTGTGGCTCTTAGGCAGGTTGCTTTTCTGCATTTCTTCCTAACTGTTCAGTACTGCCCAAGCAGCCTTTTGTGCTTGTCTTTTCTCACCTCGCCTTTGAGTTCTACAATCCCCCTTCCCTGTCCTAGCTGCATAAATGCTTTGCTCAGCAGGCAGTTGTTTAAGTAGACAATTAAACCAGTCAGAAATCATATAAATCAGCCAGAAATAAATGCAGTGCTTTAATAAAATTCTGCCTTTTGGGCTTCCATCCCTAATGATGCTAATGGCTGTCGATCAGTTTGAATTGGCAACATCTTTGTTCATGCACAGTTTTGCAAAAACCTGATGCAAATATTGTGTCCGCAGTTAACTTTATTAGCATACATGTCTGTGCTGTTCGTAGTTGTTTTGACTTGTCCAAGCTTACAAAATCTTTCCTTTATGCCTTCTTGTCAAATCCACTTTTCTGGCAAGCGTGTGATCAGTGGACAGAACAGAAAGCTCTTTGGGTTGTCCTAGACGCAAGGTATAGGTATAGAAGAAGAAGAGTTGGTTTTTATACCCTGCTTTTGTCTACCAAAAGGAGTCTCAAAGTGGCTTACAATCACCCTCCCTTCCCCTCTTCAAAACAGACATCCTTTGAGGTAGGTGAGGCTGAGAGAGCTCTAAGAGAGCTGTGACTAGCCCAAGGTCAGCCAGCAGGTTTCATGTGTAGGAGAGGGGAAATTAATCCAGTTCACCAGATTAGTGTCCACCGCTCCTAACCATCGCTCTTAAGCACTACACCACGCTATAATGATTATAGCTATGTAGTTTAGCTATAATAAATATAGATACATAGATAGGTATTATAGATATTTGTACATCAGTTTAAATAGTAAAAAAGATAGTTACAAATAGAGTACGATACCAAAGAATGGCAGTGCACTCATGTTCAAAATTTGCAGACAATGGATTGGATCCTGTTGTATCTTGCCTGACTTCCCTTCTCACTGGAATCCCTGTCCTGCATAACTTTTGCCCATGGGGTTCCAGGATTCCCAACATGGCCTTTTCACTGGTGAAATGGGGCTTCTCTTCCTTCTTTCATCAGCTGGTACAATCCTGCTCGGTATGGGATCCCTTTGAGCAAACATGGTTATGTTTCATAGTGCATTGAGCAGCAAGAGCCTGTGCCAGTTGCCATACTGGAATGGGTCCCTGGGGCAACCACCCCACCTTCGCCTGTCAGCACCGTACCACTCCTCTCACTTTTCCGTGCTCCACCCCCTCACCTGCTAGGCTCCTCCTATGAATCAAAGTAAGAACTGCAAGTCTTCTGGCATCCTACGTTGTACCAGTTTCCAAGCTCAAAGCTGTCCACTTTAAACTGGAAGTACTATTTTCTTTAACTAGCTTGTCTCGTCGGTGACTCTTAACCCAATGACTATAGTGTAGGGATTGGAGTGACAATGAGAGTATTGACAAGAGTCACAAACTAGGTCAGTTGTGGGGAAGGGCGGGTCAGATTTTATGAATGAATTATTGTGAAGAGTCGGTGGGAAAACAGTTCTCCAAGCCCAGAGGCTATCATTAAACCTTGTCCAATTAGAGGATAAAAAGGGAGAATAATGTAAAAAAACATACTGTGTTGCTTCTAAATAACGATATGCACCATTGGTACCCTGATTTGTTGGTATTCATTTAGTAGGGAGGAGCTATAGCTTGGTGGTAGACCCCTGCATTGCATGCAGAAGGTCCTAGCTTCAATCCCTGGACTCCCTGGTTGAAAGGATCAGGTAGTAGATGGTGCGAAAGACAGCAGACAATACTGACTTTGATAGACCAATGGTTTGATTAATTGTAAAGGCAGCTTCATGTATTCATAGGGTTGCCAACCTCCAGGTACTAGCTGGAGATCTCCTGCTATTACAACTGATCTCCAGCCGATAGAGACCAGTTCACCTGGAGAAAATGGCCGCTTTGGCAACTGCACTCTATGGCATTGAAGTCCCTCCCATCCTCAAACCCCGCCCTCCTCAGGCTCCGCCCAAAAAACCTCCCACTGGTGGCGAAGAGGGACCTGGCAGCCCTATGTATTCAGAACCTTTTTATCCCACCCTGTCCTCCAAAGAACTCAGGGTAGTGTACGTGCTTCTGTCCTCCATTTTATCCTATTTGAGAAAGGGAAGGTCCAAATATTAGTAACATGAGAACAATAAATAACTTGAATAACAAGTTCTTATGAATACATGAAGCAGGACCAGTGTCAAGGGTCATTGTTGGGTAGCTGTTGAGGCCTAAGAGCCTTAGAAGGGCTCACCGCTGGCAGCCACCACAGTAGCTAACCCTCATGCTCTGCCAACGTGGTGTAGTGGTTAAGAGCGGTGGACTCTAATCTGGTGAACTGGGTTTGATTCCCCATTTCTAAACATGAAGCCTGCTGGGTGACTTTGGGCTAGTCGCAGTTCTCTCTAAACTCTCTCAGCCCTACCTACCTCACGAGGTGCCTGTTGTGGGGAGAAGAAGGGAAAGTGATTGTAAACCGCTTTGAGATTCCTTGGGGTGATGGTTCCTCCTCTGAACTTGCCTGAGTACATGTGGGGTGATTATTATTTTTCTAACTTGAGAATTTTTATTTACGTTTATAAGTGGCAACATATGTGGAAAAACGATCTAAATGTGCCTTGCTTCAGAAAGCACTGTGTGAAGGCAGAGGTCGGTGAACATCAAATAGAAGCTCTACCAGACTTGTAAAAAGAATTACAAAATAATGAAAGGCATAACAATATAGACATATATTTGCAGAAATACTAAAGTGAATATATGTTTTAAGACATGCATTGAGAGATATTGATAATTTTCGCGTAATTTTTGTTACTAGCTTAGAAACATCTTGCTGAGCTTCCCACTGTGCAAAAAACAAGCAACCGTTTATGATTGTGAGTTCATTGGATCCATCTGTTTGGCAAATAATTACTCCTGAGTTAATTGTTATCAATATCTTTCTTGTTTAATTATTGTTGATGTTTGCTTTATTGTGTTGCGTAACCCTTTCTCTTCTGTTTTTTTATTGATCTTGTGTCTTACGCTGGCTACGTATTTTGTATAGGTTCATAAAGCTGCAGTAAATTGTGTGGGGGGAAAGAGGAGACAAAAAGAAGGAAGCATAG
This sequence comes from Euleptes europaea, assembly GCF_029931775.1. Lineage (NCBI taxonomy): Eukaryota > Metazoa > Chordata > Lepidosauria > Squamata > Sphaerodactylidae > Euleptes > Euleptes europaea. The sequence continues at coordinate 52,975,230 of NC_079324.1, read as the reverse complement.
ATTAAGGTATAAAATTTTGACTAGCTAATGGGGGGAAAGTATCATTGGGGATGAGAATCTGGTGCACACAGCTTCTTTCTACAGGAAAGCTGTGTGTAGCACACACAATGCATTCCCTTAGTAGCTGGCCTGCTTCGTGTGTAAAAAAATTAAAAAGTGGGGCAGTGAGGGGTGTGGATGAATGTGTGGTGTGTTTTTTTTTAATTTTGTGCAGATATTAAACAGCAAGTGTGAGCAAGGAATAGGCCTAGGCTTGCTGCCTAGGAGAAGGGCTGTGGCTCAGTGATAGAGCATCTGCTTGGCATGCAGAAGGTCCCAGGTTCAATTCCCCAGCATCTCCAGTTAAAGCGTCTAGGAAAGTAGGTGATGTGAAAGACCTCTGCCTGAGACCCTGGAGAGTCGCTGCCGGTCTGAGTAGACAATACTGACCTCGATGGACCAAGGGTCTGATTCAGTATAAGGCAGCTTCATGTGCTTGAACAAGTGTGGTGTAGTAGCTAGAATATTGGACTTGTAACAAGGAGTCCTGGTTCAAATCCCTGTTTGGGTGTAGGGTTGCCAGGTCCCTCCTGGCCACCTGCGGGAGATGTTGGGAAGCGGGTATTGGGGGTGGCAGTCTGCTTCTGTGCATGATGACATCACTTCTGGTGCGATGCAGAAGCGCTGGCATCACACCGGGGGACGCTTTAGCACTTGCTCCAAAACTCTGAGTATTGGAGGGAGTGATAGAAGACCGTCCCCCTGGTGCAATGCCGGTGCTTTCACATCGCGCCGTAAGTGATGTCATCCCCCCTTTTGGCTGGCCTGCTTCTGCCCGTCAAACAGTTGAGCGTTAGCAGGCATCAGCAGGATTTCCCAGGAGATTACCCTCCATTATCGGGCTCCTGGGAACCCTAGTTTGTGTGTGATGTTTCCAGGGTGGTCCAGTCCTTCCCTCTCATCTGAATCAGGCTTGCAAGATATCTGTAAGGGGGGGAAATTTGGTAAAATTTTTATGGAATATGGTTAGGTGATAGTGTAAATAAAGCAAATGGGTATGGTTGCCAACCTCCAGGTGGTGGCTGGAGATCTCCCACTATTACAACAGATCTCCAGCCGACAGAGATCAGTGTTTCTTTTTTATCTTTCTTGTTTCTCTCTCTCTCCCCCCCCCCACTTTACTTCGCTTCCTCCTATCTTTTACCTTTCAAAATCTGGCTCACCTCCCCGTCATGGACTTTAACCAAAGACTGGAATGGTCGGAAGTTGCCTAGCAACCCCCAAATGGCTGCCAAGACCACACAACACACACTCCTGAGATTTCAGCAGCATTCTTTTTTTAAAAAACAATTTGATGTTGCTTCCATGGTTTTATGTTCTAATCGTACGGTGTATTTTTAAATATTTCATATTATTCTGTAAACTTGGAGCTTGTAGAAAAATATGTCCTATCTGTACATGCAGATATTTTCAACCACAGTCTGAGGCCATTGTCCAGAATTAGCTATGGCGACTGACACAAAAATATCGTTAACAATTGTGTACATTTTATGGGGACGGTTTGGTGTGAGGATGCAGAAATTGATGTTAAAATAAATGTTTGTTTGATTCATCCAAAGAGGAAGCAAAAATGGGACAGGGATTTTCAAGCTGAAACAGTGGAGCTGCAGAATTCAGTAGCATCCCTAATTCCAGTTGAGCCTTGCTTTTTGCTGCCTCTCTGAGGAGGAGGGCCTTGAGCTTACCGAACTTGGGGCTTGGATGAAATATTTTTTTCCTGTTTTGGCTGTTCCCAACATGTCTTTGGAAAGGTTTCCTGGCTATAATCATATGCATTAAGCACAGCGGTTTTGGTAACATCAAAATAGACACTATACATCAGTGGTTCCCAAACCTTTCGGGCCACTGCCCCCTTGATTCCACAAACTCAACCCCAGTGCCCCCTACCCAATCCAACAACACAGTTGAAGGGGCCCACCTCTAGCGCCCCCCGGCTGCCCCCTTGCATCACAGTGCCCCCCTAGGTAATCCCACTGCCCCCCTAGGGGGTGGTACTGCCCACTTTGGGAACCACTGCTATACATGGAGGAACAGGAAGATTAAAGGTAGGGACATGGAACAACGTTCTCTATTGAGAAAGCAAACTAATTGTGGCATGTTATATTATAAGGCGGAAACCTGAAGCTTGCAAGGAGATAAAATCGGAGACAGAGCCTTATAGGGCATTGAGCTTCATGCCAATAGCAGCGGCCTCCCTACACTATCCAATAGATAAAAGGACAGACGTGCATGTGGATGATAGAGTTTTCCCAGAATAGTCATACAGCTGATAAGCAATATGTTTGCTGTCATAGTTATCAAAAGGGAAATGTGTATTAGACCTGCTATCTTCCCTCTAATAAAGGAACCGGGGAAAACCTTTTCAAACGGTGGTGATTAACTGAAGGTGTAGCAGTAAAAGGGAGAGAAAGACCCTTCCCAGGCTTTGATTGACAGACAGAAGGGGTAACCCTCAAACTTTAAGGGCACTTTCATACATGCTGAATAATGCACTTTCAATCCACTTTCAATGTACTTCGAAGCTGGATTTTACTGTGTGAACTGGCAAAATCCACTTGCAAATGACGGGAGGTTTTGCCTTGGACTTGCCGCTCTCTAGATGCGCGTTTCCCCCATCCGAATTCTCAGAACTCTGGATGGGGGCTTACTGTTGAGTTGGGAGAAATTTGGATGGTGGAAATGTGCATCTAGAGAGTGGCAAATTCAAGGCCAAACCTCCCGTGCATAATTGGCCTGACAGTTAAAGTGTACTGAAAGTGGATTGAAAGTGCATTAATTGGCATGCGTGAAAGTGCCCTAAGTCATGTCCAGTTTTCCAGCTTGCCTGGTGGTCCAAGCAGCTGTGAAGAAACAGCTCTGCTGCTGCTGGTTGGCTGGTGGGTGCTGAGGTGGTAGAGAAAAGTTGGCATAGAAAAACCAACTCTTCTTCTTCTTCTTCTTCCTCCTCCTCCTCCTCCTCCTCCTCCTCCTCCTCCATGAAGTGGGTGGAGGAGGCTGCTCAATGAAAGATGGTGCCAGAAGACCGATTAGCCTCTGAAGCTCTTACTCGGTGAAGGAAAAAGTGGGGGAACTAATTAAAAAAAAAAAACAGTGGTGGAAATTTGCTGGAGTTCTGTGACTAGGATTCCTGATGTGTTATTTGGTCCTTGAAAACAGCCACCAGTTCACACACGTTCCCTACAGACACCAGTTGTCCCTGGAAACAGGAACAGGTTTCCTTTTTTGTTGTTCAGCCGCGCAGCCTCAAGCTGCTGGGACTCTCTTGGATGCGCAGGCCGCCTCACAAAGGCTGCACCACACGAAAGCTGGGGGGCGGGGAGGAAGATGGCCCCGCACACTCCTCCTCATCTCCGTCAGCTGCCACCTCTGCACCCTGGGAGCTGTGGGGGACCTAGTTGCATGCGGCTTCCAAGGACAGGTGTTGCCCTTGCTGGTCTCCGCTCCCTCCCTCTCTTCGGAGGAGAGGAAGCAAAGGGAACAGCTGCTCTTCACCCACTGGGCGTGTCGATCTGCCAGCCTGGCCGTGCTGCCAGCCGCATCGCTTTCATTTCTCTGCCAGATGCCTCTCTAGAGGAGCCGTGCAGGGGGACGGAGGGGAGGAGCCAACCCGGAGAAATACAAATCTCTTTCCTTGTTTCCTCTTGCCGCTTCTAGCCAATGCAATTTATTGCAGATCCCTGCTTTGTTTTCAGTATGTTCTCTGGACATGCACCGAGCCCTCATTGGCAGCGGGAATCCTGGAAGTTTGGATTTATATTAGGACTGTCGGCCTGGTCTAATCAAGTAATCTGTAGCCGACGCTAAGGGTGGGCAATCGGGTATCGCCGAGCCAATAAAATGCCTGATATTTCTGGTATCGGATCAGATGGGCAATATCCAATCAAAACAAAACTAGCAGCATGAAAAATTAGCAGTGCAAAAATCTATTCAAAAAGCCTACTACAAATGCCACTGTAACACTGACATACAATAAATATACTAAGTACACTAAACACAAATACTACTATAACATTATCACACAATGAATATACTAGTACTATTGTTTATTATGTCAGTGTTATAGTGGCATTTATAGTAGGTTTTTTGAATAGATTTTTGCACTGCTTATTTTGCATGCTGCTAGTTTTGTTTAGATATCTGCACAGCATAGAGTATTCTTCAGTTTGTTTTGGGCAATATCCAATACCAGAGAAGGTACTCCCAATGTCTTCCAATTCTGGAAATATCTGCATTGGGGTCAGAAGGCTTTTCTGCTCATTTGCAGGTGGTACAACAGCCCTTTAACAGGCCTGGTTTCTGGAGTCTGGAGTCCCTGATGGTGACTGGAGCCCTCCCACTATTACAATTGATCACCAAGTGACAGAGATCAGTCCCCCTGAAGAAAATGCCCGCTTTGGCAATTGGACTCTATGTCGTTAAAGTCCCTCTCCTCTCCAAACCCCGCCCTCCTCAGGCTCCACCCCCAAAATATCTAGGTATTTCCCAACCCGGAGTTGGCAACCCTAATTGAGGGGGGGATTCCAGATGCCAGGTCTACTGCCCATTGAGTCCAGTGGGTGGTAGACCTTACCTCTGAAACGAGGTCTATTGCAGTAGATTTTTAACATTTAAAGGGCCAGGGTATTGTCATTGGACCCCTGGGGAGCACTCTCTGCCCCCCCCCCCCGGCTGCATCCACTTCCCCAATCCCCTATGTCGAGCGTGTGCAGCAACTGTTTTTAAAACACAAAGCACATTAAAATACGGATAAAATATTCAACATTGCACTTGTTTGTTAGCTCCCTTGGAAGTTTTAAATTGAAAGTGAACATTTAAACATTTTAAATTAATACTTGGTCTGTTCTTAATAACCCCATAATCATATCTGTACTCTTGACACCCTAGCCCTTCTGAGCTGGCAACTCTCTCCTGGCTCGCATACCATGTTGTACAAAACACATTTTTTCCTGGACTAACCTTTCTGCCCGTCCCTCAGGTAAAACCCCCCCCATCTGTCCTGGTTTGGCAAAACTCCTGTTCTTTATCCCACTGGATGTGCCGGCCGCTTTTTCCTCTTGGAGGCTGACCCTGCCAGCTGCTCTGTAAGTCAGTTCATCCCCAGACTCCCAAGCTGGCTTTAAAGCATACTTCAGTTGGAACTTCGTAATAGTAAATAGTCCCTGCTCCAGGATGTGGTGATGGCGGCCAACTTGGAAGGCTTTAAGAGGGGAGTGGACAAGTTCATGGAGGATGGGGCTATCCATGGCTACTAGTCAAAATGAGTACTGGTCATGATGCATACCTATTCTCTCCAGGATCAGAGGAGCATGCCTATTATATTAGGTGCCATGGAACGCAGGCAAGTTGCTGTGTTGCTACATCATTTCTGGGGAAACCTGGAAGTGATGCAGGGTAGCTGTAGGAACTGCCAGAAACCATAGAGTTTCTGGCGATTCTTAGGGCTACTTTACATCACTTCTGGGTTTTCCCTGGACGTGACATATTGACACAGCTTGGCCTGTCAATAGGGTTGCCAGGTCCTTCTTCCCCACTGGCGGAAGGTTTTTGGAGCGGAGCCTGAGGACAGTGGGGCTTTGTCCTGATGCTGTTGTTACAGCTTTTGCGCACCAGAACCAAAGTCTCATATAAGATGCAAATCCTGGATATTTCGGTGCAGAGTTTCTCCCTCCTACCTCCTCACCCTGTCTGCCATTTAAAGATCGCAGAGCAGCCTAATTAACGCAAAGAGCCTCTGCTTCCTTTCTTCTTCCTCTTTCTGAAGCACCTATTCCAGTGAACCGCCATATAAAAGAAAGGGATGGGGATGAACTGAAGAGTTGCCATTTGGGGCCAGAGAGTGCAAGAAGCTCACTTTATGCAGTGGGTTATTATTATTATTATTATTATTATTTCAAACACAGCTTCTGTGAATAATTGTTCTCCAAAATCCTGTTTTGCTCTTTCATCTGCTTACCTTGCTGGCTGGAAACCGGCATATCATTCAAAGCACAAAAGAGTATATTGGATGCCCTGGCTGCTCTTCTTAGCAATTGCTCTTGGAAGCCAAACGTTTAGCATGTTAAAATAATGAAGGTCACCTTGGCCAAGAAAGGCCCAAACCATTTAAGTTTCTAGTAGAGGAACACTGCAGCGGAATAAAGGGATCCCCCCCACTTCCATAGCAGTCAAGCATCTCTTAATAAAACAAGCCAGATGAAATTTGCTCTTTAATAAGTTCCTTACATGCCTTTCTTTTCCGGATCCTTATCGCTGTCCTCATCTTGCTGCACTGAAATGCTTAATTTTTCTCCCCCTGTCAAATGCGCACAAGGAGAGTTAAGAACTTCCCTTGATTTGCATAAAACACTTCACCTATTGTTTTTCTCCTGAGCTTTGGTGACTTCGAAAACTTTGCTGAATCGAGGTGAGCCGCCTTTTGCAAGCCGGGTTTGTAATGAATTTGATGACAAGCGACCGACTCATGAAGGGTTGGGGCTCTGGAGCAGAGCGCCTTCTTTGCATCAGAAGGTCCCAGATTCACTTCCTCAGATAACAGATCTCATCAGATCTAGATCTAGACTGCCTCCTTACACATTACAAAGGCCACAGGAATGGAGAAATATACCCTGTCCCTTTAATAAAGGTTTAATGGCCTTTTATACGCCGGTTGTTTCTGTGGCGATCACACACCCCCTCCACTACTTTGCAGCTTCATTTTCATTATGCACGTCTTTTCCGATCGTTAGAAGTCACTACGCCAGCGTGGTGTAGTGCTTAAAGCACAGTGGTTTGGAGCGGTGGAGTGTGATGTGGAGAACCGGGTTTGATTCCCCACTCCTCCACATGAGCAGCGGAGGCTAATCTGGTGAACTGGATTTGTTTCCCCACTTCTACACACAAAGCCAGCTGGGTGACCTTGCGCTAGTCACAGCTCTCTTAGAGCTCTCTCAGCTCGACCTACCTCACAGGGTGTCTGTTGTGGGGAGGGGAAGGGAAAGTGATTGTGAGCCGGTTTGAGTCTCCCTTGAGTGGTAGAGAAAGTTGGCATATCAAAACCAACTCTTCTTCTTTCCCCCCTGTGCAGTTTTCCCTGCCTGAAACAGTCCCAGGGGGTTCTGTTGGGGAAAGTCACATTTATCCCAAGGAACATAAGAGTTTCCCAAAATAGTTCCCACTGAGACTATTTCAGGTTGGGGAAATGGTGCCGGAGGGGGGAGGCTGAAACCCATTCTCCATGTGTGCTGAGACGTGATCCTAACTGGGCACCTCACGTGCTGAAATTAAGGAGAATCCACAACTCATGCGCAATTTATATATTATTATTTATTGAATTATTACCCTGTGCATTTAGCACAGAAGGCTCCTGGGCTTCAGCATTGTTTAAAACAATATAAAATAGTCACCGGGACAGCAGTAAAACAGTAATAAAACAGCCTTGATCATAAAATGCTGGTAATAAAAACAGGAACCTCAAAGCAAGATCTAAAAAAGCATCAAACTCGCCAAAAATGATACGTTGGAACTCAGCCAGCGGGATTGCTTGGACCATTGCAACACTTGACTAGTAGCTTGAGGAAAGAAAAGAAAATTTTCACCTCAATAAATCAAGTACCAGGCAAACCTGGGGGGCGGGGGGGAGGTACCATCACCAAGAAGGCCACATCAACATCGCTGCCGAGCTCATGTCAGGGAAAAGCTTTTCTCCTTCTCTCATAATACTAGAATGCGGGGTCATCTGCTGAAGCTGGAAGGTTACAGATTCAAAACAGATAAAAGAAAGTATTTCTTCACACAACGCATAGGTCATTTATGCATGGTCGTTTTAACCTCCTTTATTCCCCATTTCAGCCAGGATCAAAGTAACCCGGGTTGGGGGAAACGGTATGCATTGGCTGGAATTGCAGGGATGAAACAGTGTGCTAGTGGAGGCATGAATACAGAAAAGCAGTCTCCCAAGCTCAAATCAAGTCCCACCCCTTTAAATGCTGCTCTGTAATTGGCTGACTTCACAACTCACCCTGAGAGAAGACTTCTTCCCCCCCCCCAGACTCAACTGCCGCATAAAAAAGCATTTTAAGAACAAAAAAACAGAGCAATCTGAAAGGGGGGGGGGAGAGAAATCCAAACCTCGTTTTGAAAAAGCCTTTCTTTTCTCAGAAAGAGCTCCAAAGTAGCAGGGAGCAGGAAGCACTTGAATCCCTGCCTCTTTACACACTGCTTCGTGATTGACTGTGAGAGAAGCCAATCTTCTGTGCTTCTCCTGTTTGGCTGCCTTGAAGAAGGATTTGGAAAAGGGTGAGGTGAAGCTCAACCGCTCGCTCTGTGGCTCTGGAATGAGCCAGGAAGAACGGTTTGACTCGGTCCAGAAGAGGAATGGGAAAAGCCGGGTTCGTTTTGCATTGAAGCAGCTTTGAGCTTCCAAGGAATGAGGTGACGTGCATTCCCAAAAATTTGTTCCTGGCTGAAACAGGGAATAAAGGAGGGTTAGGCGACCGTGCATAAAACACCATAGTTAAATCGTGGAACTCCCTGACCCAGGATGTGGTAGTGGCTGCCAACCTGGAAGGCTTTAAGAGGGGAGTGGACATGTTCGTAGAGGAGAGGGGTATTCACGGCTACAAGTCAAAATGGATACTTGTCATGATGCATACCTATTCTCTCCAGGATCAGAGGAGCATGCCTATTATATTAGGTGCTGTGGAACACAGGCAGGACAATAAAACACATGAAAGCTGCCTTAAACTGAATCAGGCCCTTGGTCCATTAAAGACAGTACTGTCTACTCAGAAGAGCAGTGGCTCTCCAGGGTCTCAGGCAGAGGTCTTTCACATCACCTTCTTGCCTAGTCCCTTTAGCTGGAGATCCCAGGGACTGAACCTGGGACTTTCAGCATGCCAAGCAGAGGCTCTACCACTGAGCCACAGCCCCTCCCCAACTGCTGCTGCAGTCGTCTTGTTTGGGGGCTTCCTAGAGGCACCTGGTTGGCCACTGTGTGAACAGACTGTTGGACTTGATAGACCTTGGTCTGATCCAGCATGGCGTTTCTCATGTTCTTATGTTCTTATGTCTGAGGTTGGGGCACTCACAGAAGGTCCTTCTCAGACAATCTAAATGACTGGACTGGTATATATAGGCGCAGACAGTCTTTCAAAGACTCTGGCCCTGGGACCATTTGTACTGCTGGAAATCTACCTCCTCCTCTTTTAGACTTCAGGTGAGAAATAAGGGGGGTCAACTTCCTCGGGTTCTTTTTGAAAAGCTCAGCTGTTTTCAACTTAAGTGGACGTCGGGGAGAGGAGATGGGTGACCTTCTGCTTCATAGGCCTCCGAAGGGCCAGTTCTTTCATAGTCTCCTGTTAACAAGGTAATGGCGTGTACCTTTCTTCAGACTGGTAATTTTACAGTCTATATGTCAAAAATAAGCACTCGGAAATGTCAAAATGCTTTTATCCTTGAGCGCTTTCTCCTCACCTATTTTCTGTTTTATGGCACAATTCTGACAAAAATCTTTCCAGTTTTGTCAGCTCTTATGAAATATTTAATTCACCTGAAGTATTAAAGGAGGGGGAACGACCATCTTGCCTACTTGAGAGTGCTGAACTATTTAGTCAGACGTATTCGTTTGAACAAAGAAAAGCTTTGTGAGATATTAATATTTGTGTTTTGTGCACTTGAAAGAATTAATATTGATTTATGAGGCTATCCATTTAATCATCTCTGTGTGTAGGACAGAGAAAGCTAGGGATGGGAAGAAATTGTATTATTTGTTAAAGTTTCCTTAATTTTTCTTTATTTATTAGCATTTTATTCTGCCCTTCCTTTTGAGAACTCACACCAATGTACATCCCTACTCCCTGCTAAATTTATCACCACAACAATCCTGTGAGGTAGGTTAGGATGGAAGGTTCTGGGGCACTATCCCTGAGTTTTGGAGCTCCAGAATCACTAAGGTCGTTGATGCATGGCTATTTCACTCACGCTCACCCCCACTCCCGTCTGTCTCGGTCATTCCTTGGAGTTATGCATGAGTTTTCCCTCCATTAGAGATGACCTCGCTGCCAGACCTCACAAATCCTGGACCTTCCCTTTCCTCTTCCTGCTTCCTCAGAACTCTTTCTGAGCAGAAGAAAGGCTTTTTAGAACCAAGGCTTAGATTCCACCCCCCCTTCAGATTGCTCCGTTTTTTGTTTTAGGTTCTTAAAATGCTTTTTTGTGCTGCAATTGGGTTTGGGGGGAGGGAACGTTTCTCTCACTACAGCAATACAAAGCAGCATTTCAAGGGGTGGGGATTCCAAATACTTCCTGATTTGAGCTTGGAGACTGCTGGTGCATAGACTCCCAACAGGAAAGGGTGGGTCCAGCGAGCAACGAACCTCAGGTAAAACTCCCATGCTTAAACGACCTTAGACCGCCCTTTCTGGGGGAATTCCTCATTTGTAGCTCAAACTCTGATAGTTTAAGCTCATATCTAAGGCACAAGACTGGGATGGTGTAAGGATGCTTAGAGAGGTGAGCCGCTCGCGAACATGTCTCAGTTATTTGTAAGCGGGATCAACACTGCCTAGCAGTACTCACGTGGCTTTCTGTTCCCGATTCTGCTAACTCGGAGGAAATATACCTGTCAGTTCTTAGTTGCCTCCAAGGTCATGAAAGCCCCTCTCAAGCACAGGAGACTCTGAAAGGAATCTGCTTGCCTAGGGGAGGATATTCGCACATTAAATGCTTGGCCAAGGTCTCTTTGCTACAGAAATACTGAGTTTTTATCCCAACAATTCCTTCCCACGGTGATCGTTTGGCAAAGGTGGGGAATGTCATCTGCTGTCTGCACAAGATGGGTCCCGTTATAATTTGTCTTGGGGGCCTGCCATTTGTAGAGATCAAAGCCCCTTCTTCTCTTTCTGCGTGTGCAGTCCCCCCCCCCATTTTCCTGTGGTGCAGGAAATTTTATTTATTTAGCTGTCATTTTATTAATACATGAGCATGTATTATCAGTAAGATATTGAAAAAGTTAAATCAGGATGGTGTCATTCTGGTGTCGTGCTGAAAATTGCAGAGATCAGAATTCATAATTGCTATCCATATTTCATGAAAGGATAAAAAATACTTCTCTCTCTCCCATTTTTTGCACACATGCAAACGGGGTGCTTTCACAGCCTTCTTTTAGCAGAAAAATGTTGTTGTTTTTTTTTCTGTACCAGAGGCAAACCTTCTCATCTTTTATCGTGCTTCAAAACTTTTGTTCCTTGGATATTCAGAAATTCTAGGCCAGCTCGAAGTCCATCTTCTACCGCTTTGCTTAAAATCACAGGAGACCTTGACGCACCGAAATTGGAGGCGTGAGCTTCATGCCCTTCCTCTGCTCGCTCTTTTGATTAAAGCCCCCAGTCCCAGGATCGGGTCAGAGACCACGCAACGCAGCAACCTTGCAGAAACTGCGTAAGGTCTGATCCTGCTTAGTGCCTGAACAGGAGGTGTCCTGGGAACCCCATATGCACCACCTGAAATATGAATGTGATCAATAGGGTTGTCAGGTCCCTCTTTGCCACTGGCGGGAGGTTTTGGGGGTGGAGCCTGAGGAGGGTGGGGTTTGGGGAGGGGCTTCATTGCCATAGAGTCCAATTGCCAAAGCGGTGATTTTCTCCAAAGGAACTGATCTCTATCAGCTGGAGTTCAGTTGTACTAGCTGGAGATCTCCAGCTACTACCTGGAGGTTGGCAACCCTAGTGATCAATACCTCTTTCTTTCTCTCCCCCTCACGGTAACATGTACAGGTCTCAGATGTGCAAGGTGCTAATGCCTCTGTGTCCATATCTCTGTTTCAATCGTATTAAAAGTATGAAGCCTTTGGAAATCACATTAAACTGTCCCTTATTATTAGGGTCACTTCTGATTTTGTATTTCTGTTTTGACCCGAAAATCCCCGTTTTGATTTTCCAACTCCCTGATGCAGATCGAACCTCTGAGACTTTTATTTTTTACAGCGTTAACTTTTTTCTGGTACTGAATTTCCTCCCTGTAATTTGTGCACATCTCCCGCCATTATTTGTGCTTCAGTGAATCAGCATTATACGTCATGACATTCGTTGTATGTGTGATAGATACTGTTTAAATTGCCCAAAACCCAAAACCTTTGACCAAAGCTGAATATATATGTATTTTAAATGAATGACAATATTTGCTTGCTCCTACTTGTTATTACGTTGCAACAGCCTTTATCCTTGTGAGCAGATCTTCTGACAGAAAAGGACACGGTATTTCTCACAATGCTGCCCACACATCATGTGGATTTTTGTTAGGGAAATGAATACCTCTTCACTGAGAAATGCAGTTTTTGCTAAATCGCCCCCCATCCCCGCTCCCCCAAACCCCACAAGAAATGGAGTCATACCAAAGGGCAGCATTTGAATGAGGCTTGAATTGCACCAGATGTTCCCTGGCTGTGTTGGGGGAAACAGCTGGTGCAGACACGCTTCAGAGGGTGCCTTCCGCATGATATGAGCAAATGTTGAAAGCCTCTTGAATTACTTTATCGGTGGCTCTTGTGGGACTGTTTCCCCCTAAGGACCAACCACCACTCAAGCAATAGTGGATACCTGGGATGGATTTGTTGAGATTCTATGTTGAGATTGTGTAAATTTTAAACGGGTTGCTCTCCTATGAATTTCCTGTCACGTTTGCCTTGGTGACCTCCAAAGTAGACTATCATAATGTCCTTCCTGCGGGAGACACACACACAATAAAAATACAGAACACATATAACACATTAACTCAGGGGCGTCAAACATATGGCCCGCGGGCCGGATCCGGCCCCTTGAGAGCTCTTATCCGGCCCGCGAGCCAGCCGAGGCAGCCACCCTCCCACTTTCAATCTGGCTGGCGAGGCATGGCTCGGCCCCGACCAAGTGACATTGATGTCATATCCTGCCCTCGAAACAAATGAGTTCAACACCCCTGCATTAAGTGCTAGTAAACATAAGGAAGGGAGGGAAGGCAGCACGGTATAGCTAAGCAGGGTCAGCCCTGGTTAGCATTTAGATGGGAGACCACCAAGGAATACCAGGGTTGCTTTGCAGAGGAAGGCAATGGCAAACACCTCTGCTAGTCTCTTGCCTTGAAAAGCCCATAAGGGGTCGCCATAAGTCGGCTGCGACTTGACAGCACTTTACACACACACACACACACAAACATAAGGAAAGGTGGATAGTCCTCCATTGTCTAGCTCCAGTATGGAGGTGATCTAGAGTTGCCAACCTCCAGGTACCAGCTGGAGATCTCCTCCTATTACAACTGATCTCAAGCTGATAGAGATCAGTTCACCTGGAGAAAATGGCCGCTTTGGCAATTGGACTCTATGGCATTGAAGTCCCTCCCTTCCCAAACCCTGCCCTCAGGCTCTACCCCAAAAACCTACTGCCAGTGGTGAAGAGGGACCTGGCAACCCTAAGGTGATCCATAGACTCATCTGTTTTTAGGCAGGTTTGCCAACCTCCAGGTGGGATTTGAAGATCTCCCGGAATGACAACTGATCTCCAGACTACAGAGATCAGTTCCTTTGGAGAAAGTGGCTATTTTGAAGGGGCACTCTATGACTCTATGGGGGGGGACCTCTCTATTATATCCAGATGAGTTCCTTCCCGTCCCCAGGCTCCACCCCCAAATCTCCAGGAATTTCCTAACCCAGCGTTAGTAACCCTAATCTTAGGCTGCATGCGGTTCTTCTCCTGTCAGTCAGATATCACAAACTGTGTACTGAATCATGTCCAGAGGAAAGGCTCTATTGCACTGTGTAGCTTGAATCAATATTGCTTTGTGTTCTCCAAATCCTTTCCTTGACATTGTAGGTGATCCAAAATTGGCTGCTTCGTATGAGATGGGCGGACTGTTTCCGTGCCCGTGAAACTGGTATGATATCCTTTTCCTCTAGCTTACCAAAAACACCCAAAATAGATTTGTGCCTCAGAGAAGAGTCTAATTACCCACGAAACCCCCCAGGACGCAGGGAGATCTCTGCCTTTCGTGGTACAGTGGATTTCCTGCCGGTAGCTGGTGCTGCATCGCTCTGCACCCGAGGCAGCCTAATTATTTTGTTGGTGGGGTGGCCATTGTGCAGTTTTTACTAACTTTGTGGGACCTCATTAGGCAGAAGAGTAGCATTCCCTCACAGATGTCTTGGGGACAAGATGCTTACCATTTTGGTGGGTTTTCCCCCCTTATTTCCTGTTCTTCTATCGATATGCCCGACCAAGGGACATATGCTTGGAGTTGCTCACAGCGACATGCTCTAATTATTTCGTGTTTTTGCAGTAGCTGGGCTAATCTGGCGACAGATCGATGGGGTTTCAATCCATCGCTGCTGGTCAAAAATGCCTCCCCCTCCTTCTTTCGTTTTTGCTTCTGAACCACTGAACATGCCATATGCAGATTCTGAAGTTGTTTTCTTTTTTTCTTTTGCTCGGTGTAAAAACGCTACACTTTTAGCTTTATGTCCAGGCTGCAGATTGGCTGACATACTTTTCCAAACACCTGCTGACCTAAACAATCTTAAAAGCTTAAAAGTGGTTGCCGTTCTGTGCTGATGAAAGCAAATATATTGACCCCCCCCCCAGTCATTTGGATTTAGCGAAAATGAAAACCACTCTCTTTTACTCCTTTTATGGGCATATCATTGAATGGATAGCAGCTAAGTATTTGCTCTGTGTACGTGTGTGTGTATTTGTTAATACTGCAAAGTCTCTGTGGAATTTTCTACTCCCACCCTGGGTGGCACAATGAAGTATTTTGTTATGGTTGCATGAAGCCTACTTGGACTCAAGCCAATCTCTGCAAACAGAACAGGGGGGAAAGGAATCTGCCCTAAGAGCAGATTGTCCGGTCCAGTAACTGTGAAATGTGCAAATCTCTGCTCATCTTCAGAAATCTACCAAATTTGCTTATAAGAATACTTAGCACGTCTGTTATTACCTTACAGTGTTATGACAGAACTTTGCCAGTATGGAGCCAGCATGGTGTAGTGGTTAAGAGCAGTGGTTTGGAGCGGTGGCGTCTGATCTGGAGATCCGGATTTGATTCCCCACTCCTACACATGAAGCCAGCTGGGTGCCCTTGGGCTAGTCACAGTTCACTCCGAACTCTCTCAGCCCCACCTACCTCACAGGGTGTCTGTTGTGGGGAAGGGAAGGTGATTTTAAGCCGGTTTGGTTCTGCCTTAAGTGGTAGAGAAAGTCAGCATATAAAAACCAACTCTTCTTCTTCTTCTATTATGACAAAACTTTGCCTTTATATAGCACTTTAGAAAGCTGCTCACATACATTCTCTTCCTGTAGTAAGGTTGGCTGGCATTAATTAATTGATAAAGGCTATGGCTGTTTTTCTTCATAAAACAGATCAGTGTAGAGCTAGAGTGTTTGCTCCTTGTCAGAGAGGAATCTGTATACCTGCTCCTTTTTATTTATCATTAAAGTTCAAACATTCATTTTGCTGAATACAAATTACACCTGTTAGGAAAGCGTTACTCCAAACTCCCACTGTGTTCTGAGGCCCTCCTAATCACCTATCTCACAAATGAGAGGGAGAAAATTGCTCCGTCCTGATGAGAAGCAGAATCTAGCCTAGGGTTGCCCAGTCAGTATCAGATAACCTTTATTGGCATAATAAAATTGATGGTCACAAGGTCAGAGCTAAACAGATAATGCATATCTAGATTAAAATTGAGTTTGAATCTTAACCTTAACAACTTCTGCCAAAAACTCCTCCACCTTCACCGTAACATCAGTTGTAATGTCATTCAGCAAGAATTGGCAAGTGGATGTTCTATAAGGGGCCATCCATTTGCTGATAAAGGGTAATATAAATTTTTATGGGGTTCTTCATGTAAACGGCAATCTAAAATTATGTGATGTAGGGCGTCTGGCTGGCCCGTTCCGCATGGACATACCCTCTTGTTGCCCAGTCCCCTCTGTCCACCGACAGGAGTGGGGTGGGGGTAGGGTTGCCAGCTCCACTTTGGGAAACTCCTGGAGATTTGGAGGTGGAGCCAGGGGAGGACAGGGACCTCAGTGGGGTGTAATGCCATAGAGTCTATCCTCTGGAGCATAACTGGGTGGTAAGCTGAGTGCCTAGGGCTTCTTAAGTGCATGCCTGTGTCTGAATCAGGCCTGATCAGAGCCATCCAGAATAAGTGGCACCCTGTTTGTGAGATATCCTCCCCAAAACAAATTTGTGACACACCTGCCTTGCTTTCATCTTTGCCATCAGGTTCAAATCTTTCCTCATTCTCCAAGGCTTTTAGTTTTGATTATTTCTTTTGTTTTATTGGGTTGTATCTGATTTTCACCCTGAGCTGCATGGGCCAGGCTAGCCCAATGTCATCAGATCTTAGAAACTCAGCAGGGTCAGCCCTAGTTAGTATTTGGATGGGAGGCCACTAAGGAATTCCATGGTTGCTATGCAGAGGCAGGCAACTGCAAACCACCTATGAATATCTCTTGCCTTGTAAACCCTACGGAGTTGCCATAAGTCAGCTGCGACTCGACGGCACTTTCTACCACATCTGATTTCCACCACTACTCTGACCCTGTTTTTAGTTTTGATTGCTGTTTGTTTTTACCTCTTTCTTGTTTTCATTTCTTCTTTTGTTGCTTTAGTTTCATTTTATTGTATAGTAGAGATTTTTATTTTAATGGAAAAGCCGTTTATATGTACTTAGGTGAATAAATGTTGCCCCTCTCCAATACCATGTGTGAGAAAGGTGTGATTGTTTGCATCACAATATTTTTCTCGTGGTGGCTGAACTGGAAACGTGCATCACACAATCATAGAGTTGGAAGGGACCACCAGGGTCCCCTAGTCCAACCCCCTGCACAATGCAGGAATTTCACAACTACCTCCCCCACACACCCCCAGTGACCCCCTACTCCATGCCCAGAAGATGGCCAAGATGTCCTCCTTCTCATGGACTGCCTAAGGTCATAGAATCACCATTGCTGACAGATGGCCATCTAGCCTCTTCTTAAAAACCTCCAGGGAAGGAGAGCTTACCACCTCCCGAGGAAGCTTGTTCCACCGAGGAACCGCTCTAACTGTTAGAAAATTCTTCCTAATGTCTAGACGGAAACACCCCCAGCCCTTCTGCACTTGGCTGGGTGCTGAGTGGCCAAGCAGATCTGACACGGGTTTCAACTCGCCAAGAGAAGGAACTGTTGCTTATCCTCTCCTGGGCTCGATGACAAGCCCTGCCAACAGTCCGCCTGGCTCGTGTACCAAGCAGTCAGCTGCAAGCCACTGCTGGCGTCCTTGATAAATTTGCTAACGGGTCTGTAAAAAATTATGGGGCTTGAACTCTGGTGCGTGAAATCAACACATGTGAGTCATGGTGACAGCAAAAATTGTTTTCGGCAGTAAATAGGACAGACTCATAGTGTGACTGGGAAGCCAATGATCTACATCAGGATTGAAGAGCATTTTTTTTCCTGCTTAAGGATGTCATCTTGAAATGGTTTCGCCCTAAAATGGCGTTCATTTGCTGATGTATAGTCACAACAAATCGAACATCATGTGGCAACGTTGTGTTCTTTTAATCCTGTCTTTCCTCCAAGGAAATCACAGTGGTATACATCGTTCTTCCCGCCTTCATTTTATCCTCCTGCTCACCTAGAGAATTAGGTTAAGTGGAAAGAGAAAAACAGGTCCAAGGGTACCCCTTGAGCTTCACAATTGAGTGGGGTTTTGAATCCAGATCTTCTGAGTCTTCCTTCGACACTCTAGCTGCTACTCTGTGCAGTTTCATTTCTTGATAGCTTTTAGTTTGCCTGTGTTCCACGGTGGTGAAAACTGTTGGCGTTTGATAGTATTGTCAGTAAGTGAATCAGAGAGACTGACCTGATCTGTACACTGGGCTTCATACTTCTTTCTCTTATTTACATATCCCAACAGAAATACCACTATGGGAGGGAGAGCAAAGTCATTTGTTTCTCCTTGTCTAGTCAGTCTATTATCAGTTTTAGATTAACTGGGGAGTTTACCATTTAGGACCAGATCCAACCTTCCTAAAACTTTCATTCACATACTCGGAACACTATGTACCAGACCACACATTTGACTCCCCTTCCCCATGTCATAAGGTAGACCCATGCATGCTAGTATCACATGGTTTTATTGACTCGTTTTTATTGTCTTGATTGGCAGGGAAGAGCTGTGGCTGAATGGTAGAGCATCTGCTTGGCATGCAGCTGGTGCCAGGTTCAATGCATCTCCAGTTTAAAAGGATCAGATAGTAGATGATGGGGAAGACCTCTAACCTGAGACCCTGGGGAGCTGCTGCTAGTCTGAGTAGACAGTACTGATGTTGGTTGGACAATGGTCTGACTCAATATAAGGCCGCTTCATCATGGTTTTGTTTGGTTGTTTTAGTGGTGAGCCACCTTAAGGAGGTCTGGAGAGGTGGAATGCAAATTTCCTAAACAAACTGGCCTGGGTACTATCCATTTGATATGGCAGACCCATGCGGGAAGATAATTTAACTGTTCTTGAAGCCATACTGAGCCCCGACTGTATTAAGATGATTGTTTGCAGGTGCCATACTACTAAAAGAACATTTGGATTGGACACTGTGTTTGAAATACCTCCTGTGTTGATAGTGTGCTCTCTCTCTCTCTCTCTATCCCACAGGTTACAAAAATGGTGAAAACTGTCACCACTAGGACAGTGCGCCAAGTCCCCCTTGGTCCCGACGGCCTCCCTGTGATGGATGGCTCATCTCCCATGGGTAGTTACACTGACTCAATAGACAGAAGACACATGAAGAACGGGGAACGTTATGTAACACCGCAAGCGTCTTCCACCTTGACACGGTCTTACAATAGCTACAATGATACCTACCCTGATGGCCACGATGGCCAATATCGTCCTTTCATGGGCCATGACGGTTATGGAGACCTCCCTGACAACTATGGCAGTTTGTCCCGTGGCGTCAATTACCGTCCACGTTACGCCTACGTCCCTGGGAACAGTTACCGGCCGGAGGATGGCAGTTTCACCTTGCCGAGCAGAAGGGATAACTACGGTCCTCTCGCACAACCTCAAGTGGCAACAGGCAGCAACGTGGACTTGAACCGCTCCCAGCCAGAACGATTCCAACCGGAGCCGTATGGGCTTGAGGATGATAACCGTAGCCTAGGCGTGGACGACGAGGGGTACGAGATGGACCCAGAGTACTCAACGGTGAACCGAAGGACGTCTGCTGGGATGCCTGAGAGAGGAAGGCCTCACAAGGGAAGGTAAAAGACTGAATATTTGCGGTTCTTTTTGCAGTGAGTTTTACTTCTAAAACAATAGGGGTGTTGACAGCGAGCGTAGATGGTTTTAAGGTAAAAGGTAAAGGTAGTCCCCTGTGCAAGCACTGGGTCATTCCTGACCCATGGGGTGACATCACCTCCCGACGTTTACTAGGGAGACTATGTTTACAGGGTGGTTTGCCAGTGCCTTCCCCAGTCGTCTTCCTTTTACCCCCAGCAAACTGGGTACTCATTTTACTGACTTCGGAAGGATGGAAGGCTGAGTCAACCTTGAGCCGGCTACCTGAAACTGACTCCCGTAGGGATCAAACTCAGGTCGTGAACAGAGCTTTTGACTGCCAGTACTGCAGCTTACCACTCTGCGCCACAGGGCTCAGATGATTTTAAGAGGGTATTGATTCTTGTAGGAGCGGCCTGCCACTGGTTTTGGCCACAGCAAATAGATGGAACTTAGTTGCTGGGAGGCAGCAGTGGGAGAATACTATTGGATTCATGCTAGGATAGTGGGAAAGAAAGTTTTTGCCCTAGTCTTAGCCCTGGGTTTCCTGTAACTTAAATGAGCAGAAGGCTCCAATTTGCTTGATTTCAACTTTTCGGATCTAAGCAATCATTTTCCAGGAAGTGCGACTGAATACTTAACACAGACAAACATGGTTATTAAAACTATTTTAATGAAAGTGCACATACAAGAGAAATAGAAGTAAATCATTGAGAAATAAGTAATCTTGGTATGGTCCGAGATGTTATTTGGTTCTATGAAGATTGTGTGTGTGTGTGTGTTTTTTTTGGGGGGGGGTTGCTGATGCTCCTGCACATTTATGAAACATCTCAGTATCTCTGCCTATACATTTGCATTTTTAAATGTTTCTAGACTTCCCTTTGAATAGAGGTTTCCCCCTCCCTTCTTGTTTTTGCATTTCTTTTGGTCCCGCTTCCACCTCTACCCCAATTTTAGAAATATGATCAAGGAAGTCTGACAAGAATTTTGATTTGAATGTAGCTTGTCGAAACATAAAGAGGTGTGTATAGGTCTGTGAATTAAAGCGGCTTCTCTAGCGGGCTCAGAGCAATTTTTGCAGGAATAAATTAGGCTCCGTCTTTCACACGCAGGCAGCCCATATCAACAAATAATGCTTTCTGTTTAACGATGAAGCCTCCAAGTCATTAGTCTTTGATTGCAGGGTTGTTTTTCAGGTTTTTTTAGTCTTGCTTTTTCTTCCTTTAAAAGCAAAATCTGTGCTAGTAGAAGGCAGTAGATTTGATGACACTTGAAACTGTCTGAATAAAGATGTCATTTGTTCAGTAGGCTGAATATTCCTACTTCAGTCTTTCTTCACGTGGAGCCTGCCTCCTACCTCTTTGTGGCTGAGTGGTAGAACATCCTGCAGATGGTCCAGGTTTCACTTCTGCAGTCTCCAGTCCCCCTTGACACTTTAGAAATAACTAGGGCTGTCAATTCGGTTCGGTCCGAACTGAAAATCAACCGAATTTCCCCTGATTCTGTGATTTTCTGTTTGGACGGATCCGAACTCAAAACTGGTGGGCAACCGGGGGGGCCGAATTCAGCGAGTTCGGGAGTTCGCGAATAAATTCGGCAAATTCGGCCCCCCTTCAGCGGGCTCCGCTGGAGAGGCGCGGGCTGTCATTTAAACTGATCTGCGCCTTCCAGCTGGGAGGCTCAGATCAGTTTAAAGGGCCCCCGCGCGCCTTCAGGGAATCCCTCTGAAGGCGCCCTGGGGCCGAATTTTCCCCCGAACTCCGGATCCCCCCGAATTACCGGGGATCCGAAGCGGGGGAGTTCGGACTTCGGCACGTACCGAACCCACAAGGGTCAAATTCGGCCGAATCCGAACTGTACCGAATTTTTTTTTTTTGACAGCCCTAGAAATAACACAACAGAAGTAACACAATCACATGTGAGCTGTGGGTTCTTCTCCATTCCTCTGTGTGTGATGCCCAAATAGGATCAGGACTATAGTGCATGAGTAGTAGGGTTGCCAGACCCCTGCCAGGAGTGGAGGGTCTCCAATTTGCCCCCCCCCAGTTAGTCCCCCGATTCGGGTCCTCTCCCCCAGCGGGGATCTTACAGGGCTTAAAATGAGGCCCCAGCCTCGGTGGCGCAACGATGTCACTTCCGGAAGTGACATCATCACATTGGCAACATTGAGGGAGACACTCTGGTATTTGAGCAAAACTCTATGGTAAAAACAGCCGCTACCATAGAGTTTTTGCCCAAGAACCAGAGTTTCTCCCTTGACATTGCCAATGTGATGATTTTTATTATTAGACTTCCAGAAGTGACATCGGTACGTCGGCACCAGCCTCCCTCCGCAGATAGTAAGTCCTCCCCCACACGCCAACCCTAATGGGTAGAAGTGGCTTCAGCCTTCTCCCATCCAGTGCCATTTTCCCAGCCTGAAACATTCCAAGTCTGTTAGGGAAATACATGTCTATCTCAAGGAATGTGTGGCTTTCCCAAAATAGTTCTCCAAATTGTTTCAGGATCCCCAAGAACATCACTGGCAGTAAACCTGTATGGAAGCCCAGAGAAGACAAATTTGCTCTTGCTTACCATATTAGGGGCATCCCATTTTATAGCTGTGTTCAGTTGAACCCCATACAGGAGAGCATTTATGTTTGCAAGATTAAACTCTGTACCTTCTCAAGTAATGCAACGCTGAATGCAAATGACTGCATACTCAGACAGACTTTGTGACTGTATTTCTGGACAGATAGAAACCTTGGAGCATTGCTTACTGGAATGTGGTACCCTTTGCAGTATTAGGGATTTCTAGATTACTCATTTTTTCTGTGATAATGAGGGGCTGTCAATACAAGATAAGAAACTCTTGGCAGGTGTCGATTTCAGTGTCATATTGGCGGTAGCCAGGTTTTTTTTGCTCATGTAATTAAATTCAAAGGACTTCAAGCACAGTAACTGGTCGGTTATTTAAATCATCTATTTTTTGTTGTATCCAGTGTGTCACTGCTCAAGGCCTGTAGGCTAAATGAGCAGTATCATTAAATGAAGTGAATGCTTCGATGTGGGAGTGGAGCAAATACAAAAGGTTGCGTTAAAGAAATGCATTGAAGTCCTTCCCCAACTTCCCCTCCTCAGGCTGCGCCCCAAAAACCTCCCGCCGGTGGTTAAGAGCAGTGGTTTGGAGCAGTGGAGTCTGATCTGGAGAACCGGGTTTGATTCCCCACTCCTCCACATGAGCTGCGGAGGCTAATCTGGTGAACTGGGTTGGTTTCCCCACTCCTCCACATGAAGCCAGCTGGGTGACCTTGGGCTAGTCACTCTCTCTCAGCCCCACCTCCCTCACAGGGTGTCTGTTGTGGGTAGGGGAAGGGAAGGTGACTGTAAGCCGGTTTGATTCTCTCTTGAGAAAGTTGGCATATAAAAACTAACTCTTCTTCTTCCTTCTGCCCTGTACCAATTGGGGCACCTTTATGATGTAAAACTGATTCTGTCTTGAAAGCAGAACTGCTCCAGGCATCGGAGAGCCGCAGCCCCTCTCCAGGAACAACTGCCAATGTACTGTAGCATTTTCTCCCTCCTGGTATAAACAACTATCCCTCAGAGATTGGACATGAAAAGGGAGCCCAGCGGCTTTCCTCCCACTTTGAAGTGAGCGAAGGCATCGATTTTCAATAAGTCTTGAAAGGTTAATAATCCTCACGATAAATGAAACTCGGCCAATGGACAAACAATTCAGCTGGCAACAGGCCACTCTCGCAAGCCAGGTTGTAGCTTATAATGACGCTTCAGAACACAGACTTTCCGGCTTGTGAGAGTCCTGACGCTTTTTGGATTTATGCAGTCTGTGTCCTGGTCACCTCTTCTCCTTGCTGCCGCAACGACATCCATGTTGCTTTTCTCTTCGGCAGTCTCTTTCCAACTGACTCTTTTATGAAGTAATTTCTGGCCCCCCACTATCGTTCTTGTATTACCACACTCTTCAGTCTCAGGTCTGATTCTTTCCCACACCGGAGTCATGCTGCTTAAAAGCAAAATAATTACAATCTAAGGTTGTGCCGGGTGTGAAATATCCTTGGAGCCCTTCTCTGGGAGCCCTGCCCTCTCGTCCCAGATGTGTGGGCTGCGACTGCTGTGGCATGGTAGTGAAGGAAAAGCATTATGCACGTGATCGAAAGAGTGTGGCAAAAGTGTTCCAGAAAGCATTCCATGCTGACTAAAGCTTAAATTGAGCTTTGCCTTCTCTCTGCCTCTTAACGTGGGCTTATGCTGACAACCAGTTCAAAGTTTGACCCTACTACATTTCAAGAGGGTTCGTCTTGGGGGGATAATTCTTCAGACTCAAGTCTAATGAAGTAGCACACTCTCCAACTCTCTTTTTTTTTTCCTGGACCCTGTCCATAGCAAGTCCCTATTTATTTTGGCCTGTTTTTTTGCTTTTTGAAGTGATTAGGAAGCTTTTTTTACAATTTTATCAGGGTGAGTTGCTACAGTTATCTTCAGGGTTAAATTTCTCTCCTGGGCCTCTCGGAATTGAATGTCCAATGGAGAGATGCATTTTGTCTCTAGTGAACATGCACATAAATGCACACGCAGGAACACTAAGGCACCGTGAAATGCATAACCTGCCATTTCGCATGAGCACGAAGGGAGGAAGAGCTGTGTCAGTTGTCTGCAGTGATGTCGCAGCAGCTTTGTCCAATAGGTGCCCATGGTACCCAAGCTGCCCCATTCCACAGCATGCTCCAAAATAAGTCATTTGCTTGCCTGCCTTTTATCTGTGACATGGGAGCCATTCCTGAGAGGGGCCCCTTTGGATAACATCTGCCCTAAGGGGCTGCAAAATTTGGAAATAGCTCCTTCTTCCCATTCATAATAATTATACTATTTCCAATCTTCTAAGGCAATATGAGCCCCGTGGTGCAGAGTGGTAAGCTGCAGTACTGCAGTCCAAGCTCTGCTCATGACCTGAGTTCAATCCCGACGGAAGTCGGTTTCAGGTAGCCGGCTCAAGGTTGACTCAGCCTCCCATCCTTCCGAGGTCGGTAAAATGAGTACCCAGTTTGCTGGGGGTAAAGGGAAGATGACTGGGGAAGGCACTGGCAAACCACCCCGTGAACAAAGTCTGCTTAGGAAACATCGGGAAGTGACGTCACCCCATGGGTCAGGAATGACCCGGTGCTTGCACAGGGGACCTTTAAAAAAAGGTAAAGGCAATATTAGTCTGTTACTCCTTGTCCCTTTCCAAGATTATTCTGTTCTGGGTCTCTGAACTCCTTGTTTGGCATGTTTAGCTGAGAAACTAGGACAGCTTGGTTTCTGGCTTGCAGAGGCACCCTCCATGATTTTTAGTGAGGATCAGCAACTGTTCCTCTACAATCCTGGCCGTATCTGTAAAACACTACTGCGCTCTTAATGGAGCTGCGGGGGGGGGGGGGGGGATACAAGAATCTTGAAGTATCCTGGTGCTTCCAGCCAGCATGGTGTAGTTGTTAAGAGTGGTGGTTTGATTCCCCGCTCCAGTCTGATCTAGAGAGCTGGGTTTGATTCCCCACTCCTCCACATGAGAGGCGGAGGCTAATCTGGTGAACTGGATTTGTTTCCCCACTCCAACACACGAAGCCAGCTGGGTGACCTTGGGCAAGTTACAGCTCTGTTAGAGCTCTCTTAGCCCCACCTACCTCACAGGGTGTCTGTTGTGGGGAGGGGAAGGGAAGGTGATTGTAAGCAGGTTTGAGTCTCCCTTAAGTGGTAGAGAAAGTGGCATATAAAAACCAACTCTTCTTCTTCTTCTTCTTCCAACAGTCAGCCTGCCATTTCCTTTGCTCGCAAGTAGCTTGCCTGCTTCTCTCTCTTTTCCTCCTCCTCGTTTTGGCCCATGTCTGCTAAGTGATCTCATTTTATTTGCTGGCAATTCCAGCAGATGGGTTAAACCTGTAATCTCTGTGCTAATTGTGAGTGTCTGGTTTCCTTACATATCTCACTGGGCAGGTAGCCGGCGATATGCTCTGCTCTCTCTCTCACTAGTCTCTAGTCTCACCGCTGACCCAGTTTCAGAGAACTTGCATTAGAATTTAGATTAGAAAGGCGGAGGAGGAGCCGGCCTTCGCATAAAAATGAGCACACATAGGCACAGTTTCCATCTGTCTGCACTCTAATACATATCTGTCTGCCTGAATTCATTGTGGACATGACAACCCACCACCCTAGGCTCTTTGTATGAGTGTGTGTGAGGTGGGAGTGTGGGTGTGAGCTGGGGAGGGGGTCAGTTGTATTTTCAAGCCCACCTTACACCAAGTGGCCGTCACAACCCACTGAAATTTCATCGTACCCTCCAGCGTTGGAAATCAGAACCTTTGCTTTATTACAGTAATGTTTGATAATATCTCTGGGTTTTTAGCTGTCACTCAAGTAGTTATAATTGAACGGTTTGAACTTTAAACAATTGAGACGTGGGGAGAAGTAGCAAAAAGGTTAATCTTTTCCCGTCTGAAGTATATATGGAAAGTTGAATTCATTCATCTTCCTCCTTCAGTCTTAGTAGATGCCCTTGAGAATAAAACACGGACCTACCTAATTTATGAGGCTAGCTTATGCTGAGTCAGTCCATTGGTCCGTTTAGCATAGTACTGTCTATTCTGATTGGCTTCAGCTCTCCAGGGTCTTGGCTAGAGGTCCTAACACGTGCAATCTGAGATATTTTTAACGGGAGATACCGAGGAGATGCAAAACCTATAGCAATTTTTATTGATTTCTTCCTCTGTGTGGCTCAGGGAGGTGTGCATGGCTCTTCCATCTTCCATTGTATCCTTACAACTACATGCTGGGGGAAGGCAGGTTAGGCTTAGAGAGAGAGACTGGCCCAGGGTCATCCAATGAGCTTAATGGGTTTTAACTCTAGCAGTAGGGTCTCCAGGTCCCTCCTCACCACCAGCGGGAGGTTTTTGGGGCGGAGCCTGAGGAGGGCGGGGTTTGGGGAGGGGAGGGCCTTCAATGCCATAGAGTCCAATTGCCAAAGCGGCCATTTTCTCCAGGTGAACTCATCTCTATCGGCTGGAGATCAGTTGTAATAACAGGAGAGCAGGACCCCTGCTCTAACCACTAACCCTCACTTAGGGTTGCCAGCCGCCAGGTACTAGCTGGAGATCTCCTGCTATTACAACTGATCTCCAGCCGATAGAAATCAGTTCACCTGGAGAAAAATGGCCTCTTTGGCAATTGGACTCTGTGGCATTGAAGTCCCTCCCCTCCCGAAACGCCACTGTCCTCAGACTCCTCCTCAAAAACCTCCTGCCAATGGCGAAGAGCTATCGGCGGGAGATTTTTAGGGCGGAGCCTGGGGAGTGCAGGGTTTGGGGAGGGGAGGGACTTCAATGCCATAGAGTCCAATTGCCAACGCGGCCATTTTCTCCAGGGGAACTGATTTCTATCGGCTGGAGATCAGTTGAATTAGCAGGAGATCTTCTACCATTACCTGGCAGTTGGCAACCCTACTGGCAACCCTACCCTCTCTAGTTCTCTACACCATACTGGCCAGTGGTGTTCAACTGCCTTACCTTGTTTAGTCTTTATGAGATGGTAGGATCCTCTCCTCTTCCAGTCTCAGTTTACTGTTTTCTTGCTCTATGGTTTGGCTCATCCTCCAGTTTCTTCCTCTCTTGGCCAGCA
The DNA here is from genome assembly GCF_029931775.1 of Euleptes europaea. NCBI lineage: Eukaryota > Metazoa > Chordata > Lepidosauria > Squamata > Sphaerodactylidae > Euleptes > Euleptes europaea. Next base: position 52,948,272 of record NC_079324.1, on the reverse strand, counting down.
ATGCTTTCCGCCTCCCACCAAATTCACGGTGAGGTTTTTTAGGGATGCTTTCCCCATGTCATCTGTCTTAATTTTACCCTTCATTTTGCTAAGCACTCTTCATCATTTCTCAGTCCTGTCCTCCTACGTCGGCCATTTGTTCAACCTACACTCCATTCATCTCACTCTTAATATTCTTCTTCCTTTACCTCACAAAGCTAAAATAAACCAACTTGTTCCTCTTTCCATCTGTCTTAACATGAACAGCTTTGGGGTTTTCTTTTTGTCTGTGTCTTTCCTCCCTGCCACCACTTTTTCAGAGTCATATTTTTATTTTAGTCAGTCCTCTTCATGGTTGGGTTTTTCCCCCAGCGTTTCAACAATTAATTCACCTTCCTTCAAGGTCACTGAATCCACTCAAACTGTATAGTTCCAGAAATGCTCAGCTGAACTAACAAATCTGCCATTTCAGTAAATTTGCTTTACACTGCCTTGTATCTTTCTATGTTAGCTTTCCCACCATCTGTTTTATTCATCCATTTGCTTGATTCTGCCCGTCCCTCCACAGACCTTATTGTGGCACCCCCTTTCTTCTTTCTCAACAATCCTGTGAGGCAGATTTGGCTAGGGCTGCCAACGTCCAGGTAACGGCTGGAGATCTCACGCTATTGCAACTGATCTCCAGCCGATAGAGATCAGTTCACCTGGAGAAAATGGCCACTTTGGCAATTGGACTCTATGGCATTGAAGTCAGTCCCCTCTCTAAACCCTGCCCTCCTCAGGCTCCACCCCCCAAAAATTCAGGTAATTCCCAACCCAGAGCTTGCAACCCTAGCTTTGGCTGAGAGTGGACAATTGGCCCAAGGTTTCACACGGAGCTTCATGGCTTCCTTGAGGTTTTCATGTTTGGTCTCTCTAGGCCTAGTTCAAAATGCCATCCCTTGTACCATTCCTGTTTTCTCCTGTCTCTGACTGCCTTGCAACCAGTGGAAAAGCGGGGGGGAGCCAGGTACCCATCCCTCGTGCCTGCCCCAGCCAAAAGTCACCCCCCATCCACTTTCCAACTGCTGTAATTGAGACCTGCTAGTGACAAGAGCCCCGTGGCGCAGAGTGTTAAGCTGCAGTACTGCAGTCAAAAGCTCTGCCCACGACCTGAGTTCGATCCCGACGGAAGTCGCTTTCAGGTAGCCGGCTCAAGGTTGACTCAGCCTTCCATCCTTCTGAGGTTGGTAAAATGAGTACCCAGCTTGCTGGGGGTAAAGGGAAGATGACTGGGGAAGGCACTGGCAAACCACCCCACAAACAAAGTCTGCCTAGAAAACGTCGGGATGTGACGTCACCCCATGGGTCAGGAATGACCCGGTGCTTGCACAGGGGACCTTTACCTGGAAGGCCCAGGCAGCAGCAGCTAAGAACCCTCTTCACATGGAACATCTGCTTCTCATACTACAGTGATCTGGCCTCATTATGACTGAAATAAGGTTGCCAACCTCCAAGAGAGGTCTGGACATCCCAGAATTACAACTAATCCCCACATAGGTTTGCCAATCTTCAGGTATTTATAGCAAATAAAAGTGCATGCTCAAATGCAAAATCTTTTTTACTATATATCTTATATAACATACAATATAGTAAAAAGATTTTGCATTTGAGCACGCACTTTTATTTGCTATAACTAACAGTTTAGTACGTTTGATATAATTTCTGGCTACGCAACCTTCAGGTACTAGCTGGAGATCTCTATCGGCTGATCTATTACAACTGATCTCCAGCTGATAGAGAATCAGTTTCCCTGGAGAAAATGGCTGCTTTGGCAATTGGACTCTATGGCACTGAAGATCCTCACCTCCCCAAACCCCATCCTCCTCAAGCTCCTCCCCAAAAACCTCCTGCCAGTGGTGAAGAGGGACCTGGCAACCTTATGCATTCGTCTTGCTTGTGGGCTTCCTAGAGGCACCTGGTTGGCCACTGTGTGAACAGAATGCTGGACTTGATGGGCCTTGGTCTGATCCAGCAGGGCCTTTCTTATGTTCTTATGTTCTTATCCCCAGACTACAGAAATCAGTTCCTGGAGAAAGTGACTGCTTTGGAGGGTGGACACTATGGCGTAATACCCTGCTGAGGTCCCTCCCTTTCCCAAATCCTGCCCTCCCAAGGCTCCACCCCTCAAATCTCCAGGACTTTCCCAACCCAAAGTAGACAACTCCACCATGAAAACAAAACTGTGGAACTGTCCACTGACTAGTTAGGAGTTTCTATATAATTGAGGAATCCCCAGTTATGCAGACAAATATGACTTTTTAAATTAACCAAAAAGAAAACCAATCTGATGAGGACTGAATATATCCGTTAAAGGAAGGGGATATTATCCTGCTTGCGTTTCTGAGTGATTATATGATGCTGCGGGGGGAATTTCCAAGTTGTTCCCTGCCTTTTAGGATTCCTCGTCGGTTTCTGTCTCATTTTCATCAAATTTTAGTTGCCATTTTTATTTTCTATTGGTTCCTGAGGCCTGCTTTGAGAGACAATTTTGGCTGACAAGCAGGACTGAGAATGAAAATATGTATTCCATCTTCTCTACCCTCAAGAATTTGTAGACCACTTACCACAGCACTCAAATGTCTACTATACAGTCTTGTAGTACTCTGTTCCTATAGTATAGTGTTATATCAAACCAGAAATCAGGGCATTCCTCTGCTTTATTACTGGGTTAGCTTGCAATAGGAAATTGCTTACATAAATTAGGAAAAAAAGTAAATCCTACTTCAGATGACAGTTATGAGAACTGTTGTTTGCTTATACTATCTCTCTGTTATCTTGGATTCCCTCCTGTATCAAACTAGAGGACTGCGCTAAACACTTTTAAAAGCTTTGTCTGTGCAAAATGTTTATCAACAGAGGTCTCCAGGATTTATCTACTAAAGGGTGATTAAAGACCCTTAATTCTGATAACACAAAAGAGTAAGGGGGTTGAGTTTAGATCTTTGAACTGTTAACCAAACAGAACATCTGTAGAAACGTTTATCTTTTATTGAGATAAGAACATATTCTTTTTATTGAGCAAGACAGAAAAAAAATACAGGCATGAAGAAGTTAACCCTACAATTACTGTGAAGATAAATGCTAAAATTATCAAAGTTCCTAGCATTGCTTCATCATTTTATAGCAAGTAATCGTTTTAAAAAAGAGCCCCATGGCACAGAGTGGTAAGCTGCAGTACTGCAGTCAAAAGCTCTGCCACGACCTGCGTTCAATCCCAACGGAAGTCGGTTTCAGGTATCCGGCTCAAGGTTGACTCAGCCTCCCATCCTTCCGAGGTCGGTAAAATGAGTACCCAGCTTGCTGGGGGTAAAGGGAAGATGACTGGGGAAGGCACTGGCAAACCACCCCGTAAACAAAGTCTGCCTAGTAAACGTCGGGGTGTGACGTCATCACATGGGTCAGGAATGACCCGGTGCTTGCTCAAGGGACTACCTTTACCTAATCTTTTTAAAAGCAAATCAGGTTTCAACTTGTTGTCTCACTGCTTTTTGGGATTATCAAATGCACAAGTTACCCAATCTCATCTAGTCTTCTTCTGAGACTTCCAGCCAGAGATATCTGATTTGTTTGTCACATAAGTGCATATTAATAGAAAAATGCAATCTTATCTTTCTCTAAATCTGTTCTTTTATAATCGTGTGGTTATTATCTAGCTAAATGATTGATTCGTAACTAAATGTGAGATAATCATCATAAGCGCCAATAAGCCAGTCAGCCTGCGCATGTGAGTTATATCTGATATAACAAGATAAGAAGGCCATTCTCAACTCGTAACCTTTATTAAAAAGCAATTAATCTAACTCTACTGTAACTGTTTCAGTTAATTGTCCAAAATGAAAGTAACTCTAAGCAAACAAAGTTCATTGACAATTTGAAAAGTTCTTGAACTCCCTGTTAGCTTGCAAACTCAGCAAGAAAAGCTTAGTGATATGATAGTTACCGCTACATGACCACCGTCCACATAGGTCACAGCTTTTGCAAAGAGGAGATGCCCTGACCTAGATAGCCCCGGAAGGCCTGATCTCATCAGATCTTAGAAGCTAAGCAGGGTTGGCCCTGGTTAATATTTGGATGGTAGACCACCAAGGAAGACCAGGATTGCTATGCAGCGGAAGGCAATGGCAAACCACCTCTGAATGGCTCTTGCCTTTAAAACCCTATGGGGCTGCCATGAGATGACTGTGACATGATGACAAAAAAATAAACACCCGAACCCAAAATTACTTGATTTTTAAGAGCCAGAGTGGTGTAGTGGTTAAGTGGCGGGCTCTAATCATGTTCGATTCCCCACTCCTTCACATGAAGCCTGCTGGGTGATCTTGGGCCAGTCACAGTTCTCTCAGAACTCTCTCAGCCCATGCAGAAGCAGGCAATGGCAAACCACATTCGAACATCTCTTGTTTAAAAACCCTACAGGGTCACCATAAGTCAGCTGTGACTTTACGGCACACACACACGCACAAAGACACATGCATGAGTTTTCCATCCATTAGAGATGACCTTGCGGCCAACCCTTGGAAATCCTGGGTCTTCCCGATGCTGTTTAATCCCAATTCTTCAATCTCTCCTGAAATCAGCCCAGGTCAAATCCTCCTCTTCTCCTTGCATAAGCTAAAGCACAGGACAGGGGAGCTGGGTGTGTGTGTGACTTTTTTTACAGTAAGCACTGCAGCCAATTACAAAGCAGCGTTTCAAGGAGCAGGGACTTGCTTCCTGTTTTTTCATCTCCCAGCCAGAGTTCTATCTGAGTAGACCTTTGTCTCACACAAGAAAATATTTTAAAATGACGCTTGGGTCTCTCCCCCATTCCCCGACCCCATTCCTTTTAAAGAGGTCCTTTAAAAAAAAATGGTTTGTAAAACGGCACTTGGGTTTCCGCTATGGGGATAAGGGGAACTGGATGTTTTTTCTCACAGAAAGCACTACAGCCAATTACAAAGCAGCGTTTTCAAGGGGCGGGGAGACACTTTCAGTTTTGAGCTTGGTGACTTTGCTGGTGCATAGCAATTTTTGGATTTGCTACAGAAAAGTGTGGGTCGAACGAGCATTGAACCCCAGGTAAAACTTCCATGCATAAACGACCAAACGTATTTGTTGCTGGGTAGCATAGCTTCCCAGCTAACATTCCAAAGTGTTAATCTCATTTGAAGGCAAGTGACTGTAAGGGCGAAGGAAATGGCAGCAGGGTCTATAATCCTGTTTGTTTTACAGTAATGGGCTTTGGTTGGTAGGAGCAAAGGCCAGACGGCAACAGCCTCCGCTAAAATTCAATAAAATGCCATGAATTTTCGTAACTCTGGGCACTGGCCAACATTCCCTCTTGCTAGGAGGTCTGTTGTTTTTCTGTTCCACACCCCGTTCCTGTTTTGATGATGGCCACCCCCCCTATACAGACATCAGATCCTTCCAGGCCAAGTTGGATCAGTGGTGGGCAATTAGATGTGGAGAGAGGGGATTGCCTCGGGTCTTAACTTGAGCTAGACCTTTGCCTGTTTTCACTGTCAACAGTTCATCCCTGAAATTTAGGGAAGTCTAGTTCCTCTCAGTATACGAGTGCATAGCGGTTACTCATTGCCTGAACAATATTAGGATATGCCATGAAATGATGCAAAATCCAGGGAAGTTTGAATTTGGGGGCCTTTCATTTTAGAAGCTGAGAGGCCCCTGAGGCTCCTGCAGTGTTCTGCTGACATAGGGGTGGGTTGATTAAAATCAAGGCTGGTTTCAAAAATTAATTGAATTTTTTAATCCATTGAACGCATGAAGCTGCCTTATACTGAATCAGACCCTTGGTCCTTCAAAATCAGTATTATCTGCTCAGACCAATCGTGGCTCTCCAGGGTCTCAGGCCGAGGTCTTTCACAGCACCTACTTGCCTGGTCCCTTTAACTGGAGATGCCAGGGATTGAACCTGGGACCTTCTGCATGCGAAGCAGATGCTCTACCACTGAACCACAGCCCCTCCCCATTGTTTACATGTGTGTGAAGTCCCATCAAGTCACTTCTGACCTATGGTGACCCTATGAATTAATGACCTCCAAAACATCCTATCGTTACCATCCTTGCTCAGGTCTTGCAAACTGAGGGCCCTGGCTTCCTTTAATGAGTCAATCCATCTCACATTGGGTATTCCTCTTTTCCTGCTGCCTTCAACTTTGCATAGCATTGTCATTTCCACTGGCTGTTGTCTTCTCATAATGTGACCAACATTTAGTCATTTTAGCATCTAGGGAGAGTTCTGGCTTGATTTCCTCTAGAGCCCAAATTTGTCATTTTGGCCATCCAGGGTACCTGTAAAATTCTCCTCCAATTCATGTCACATTTACATACCACCCAAACGCATACTAATTTGTTGCTGTAACTATCAAAGGCATTGATTTAAAAATAGATGCAACCTCTTTATGCAACCTCAGAAGGTTATAGGACAAGTTTCTTGCATGTTAAACTTAATACTTTTACCATTTTAGAAAGTGGTGTAAAGTGTATCTCTGCATGGGTGGTGGTCAGAGGACTTCCATCTTTGTTCGAAGGTGGCTGATTCAAATCCTGTGTGAGCTCTGCCAAGGCAGGCTGGAAAGCTGTACTTTTTGCTTATCAGGGTCCTTTCTGTTTGGGTCATGGGGCTACCTCTTATGTTCTCTTCCTTGTCCCTGGATCAGACACTACAGGGGTGAATATGAATGTGTATTTGCTCTGTGTATAAAGGAGATGCAAACTTCTGCAGTTGCAAGCACCACTTTAGGTGCTCGTTATCCTTGAGTCTTACAACAAAATATTGATAGGTAGGTAACATTATTATCTTCCTTTAGGCTGCATAATAGAAACTGCTCCCCAGCATAAAATCAGGCATAATGGCTGTTGAGACATTGTAAATTGAAGCTCTAAAAAACCCTAATGAATTATACATATTTCAGTAACTGCATCAATAAACGAATTTCTTTTCTCCCTTTTCTTTAAAAGCTCACACACATACTTCATGCTTCCTGTTTTACGGGTTCATCCATTAGTTAAAATTAGGAATGATTTCGAATTTATCATCTCTGCTGTTTTAGCTTTAAAAACCTTGTTTTGCTTTTTGCATCTCCTTTAGGCTGATCGAACCTGGGTTTCTGAATTTTCGCACCATTTTTGTTACTTTGCACGGATCCACCCCCCCCCCCCGTGAAATGAATGCTCCCCCCAACATTATTGGTAAATCAGCTCTACATACTAAATGCATCAGCTCAATCCTGAGCCTTGTGGCAGCCGGGTACAATATAGCCGAGACGCCGCGGTGGCACCCCCAAAGAGGTTACCCAGTCACCACAAGGCTTTAAAAAGCCTTTTTAAAAGGATAATAAAGAAAATGGGGCTTCCCCCCCCATAGAAAACAGTGATACTGCGCCAGGAAAAACCTGGCACAGCAACGCTGTTGCTGGAGGGGGCGTTCCCGTGCTGGAGGGGCTTTGGAAACTGACTACCGTCAGCTCTGCCCCTGGGAATGCCCCCCCCCCCGCATGCTGATGCCACATATCTCTTCCGGGATTTAGGTCCTAGAGAGACTGCAGTGTCGCAGGAGTGGCGTGCAGCTACGTGGCGCCCAGGCACCAACAGAACTGCCTCCACTGCCAGCATAAGTGCCTCTTACTCCATGATAAGAGGCCACTTACGCTGAGGGTGGGGTCACGCCACCTCTGGAGAACTTTCAGCCCCCCACCTCAGGAGTGCGCTGCATGTATGTATAAATATTGCATTCGCTGTGCCATTAAAAATGGATAGCCTTTGTGCGTAATACAAACAAATCTACAAAACCAACAATCTCAAGCAGAGAACTGGAAAAAAAAAAAGAGATCAACAAACATAAAAAGAAAATAATCAGAAGTCTTTGAGAGTACCCTGGGGGAGATGCTGACACTCCAAACAGATGACTGGCCTTGGTGGACCGACACCTTGGCCACATTCAGGGAAGCTTCATCCATTCAATGCAAAGATTAATTGAGCTACTAGATGGTATACTTAGAGGATGTGGGTAAAACTAGACATGCTTGGGAAGAGCTGTGTGTATTTATTCATAAATCATCTGGTTCACATGCAGAAGAAGAAGAGTTGGTTTTTATATACTGACTTTCTTCACCACTTACGGAAGAATCAAACCAGCCTACAATCATCTTCCCTTCCCCTCCCCACAACAGACACCCTGTGAGGTTGGTGGGGCTGAGAGAGCTCGAAGAGAACTGTGACTAGCCCAAGGTCACCCAGTAGGCTTCATGTGTAGGAGTTAGGGTCGCCAGGTTTTTTTGGGGTGGAGCCTGAGGAGGGCAGGGTTTGGGGAGGGACTTCCATGTCATACAGTCCAATTGCCAAAACAGCCATTTTCTCCAGGGAAACTGATCTCAATCAGCTGGAGATCAGTTGTAATAGTGGGAGATCTCCAGCTAGTACATGGCGGTTGGCAACCAACCCAGGTGGGGAAACCAAACCGGTTCGCCAGATTAGAGTCCACCGCTCATGTGGAGGAGTGGTGAATCAAACCCGGTTCTCCAGATTAGTCCTCTGCTCCAAACCACCACTTTTAACCACTGCACCACACTGGCTCCAGGGGGTGAGCTTGCGATGCTTAACCCAGAAATAAAGAGATGGGGAAGAGGAACAGAACACTGCCTTGTCTATGTCTTACCTCGAGGCACATTGATGCTTTGAACATTTTCCTCCAAGCTCAGTCCAGTGTGGAAAGTAAGATTGGGATGGGGGCATACTAAATATTGGAATACTACTAAGTAAGGCAATGGAGGGGGTAGCTCTCCTTCTCTGTACTCCATTTCTGGTTAACCCCACCCCCATTTTACACAGGAATGGGATGACACATTAAAGAGGAAATAATGGAGGGGGTGCTTTCCTTGACCCCCCCCCCCTCTTATTGCCATGGATGGGAGGGGGCGCAGCTGCATGCATAGGGGCAGGGGGCTCCTGATCTCTCTCCTCATCGGGTGGGGAGGTTTCCCCTCACCTCACTTTCTCCTCTGCCTCCTGTCAACTGTCTAGTAGATCCCATTCCCTGCCTTGCAGATGGGGTGGGGTTGTCTCATGTGGGGTGGGTGTGGGGCCTACCCATCCACGCCCAAGATGGTGCAGCAGCGGCTGCATTCCGGGCTGCCACCCTGTGGCGACTGTGAAGGGGGTGGATTGGGGTGCGTTCCCTGTTATCGTGGGGAGGGAAGGAGGGGAGGGGGAGCATCCCAGGAGGAAGGGAGGGGTTGTGGCTCAGTGGCAAAGCATCTACTTGGCATGCAGAAGGTCCCAGGTTCAATCCCCGGCATCTCCAGTTAAAGGGACTGGGCAGGTGAGTGATGTGAAAGACCCTTGCCTAAGACCCTGGAGAGCCGCTGCCAGTCTGAGTAGACAATACTGACTTCGATAGACCAAGGGTCTGGGTCAGTAGAAGGCTGCTTCATAAATGCATGGGGAACTGCGGATACTTTCTCACTCAATCCGGATCGTAATCCCTGAATTGGCGGTAGTTTCTGATTTGCTTGTCTGTCTTGTAGTCTATTGATTGCCTTTCAGCCGTAATGGCCTCCATGGCGCTTACCAATAAAAAAACGTTTGCAATTAAAATGAAAAGGTAAATCAGTTGGTGTGCAATTAGGAGGCACCTGGGGAGTGTGCAGTGATTACGTCCTCCCCTTCAGCCTCTCGAACTGCTGCTGCTTCCTTTCCTTTGTCAACGGGGGTGGTGGGAAGACCAGAGGAACTAGCGCCCCTCCCCATGGAAAGGACGACTGTCTGCCCTAGGAGGCAGATCACGATGGGTTAGTCTGTCAATAGCAGTGGAAAAGAGCAAGAGTCCAGCAGCACCTTAAAGACTAAGGGCACTTTCACACATGCCAAATAATGCACTTTCAATCTACTTTCAATGCACCTTCATGATTGTTGAGGGCAGCAGGCTTGCCCCCTCCCCCGCTATTCTCCAAACCCTCTCTGCCTCCTCCACCACTCCTTTTAAATTAGCACTTTTATAGGAACAACATTAGACTCTATTTTTCAGGCATTAATGTCTGGAGTTGTAGCGTTGGGGCAATGCAGACAGGCACTTAAGTACTTAGGAACTGGAAGTAGTGTCCCAGCCTTGATTCATGGTCTACGTTTCCCTCTGCCTGACCTTGGTAATATTTCATAATGGTCATTCAGTGTCTTCCCTTTTTTAAAAAACAATAAAAGGGCTATATGGCCTTAGTTTCCAGAGATCAAATGATTAGCTTGACCAGCAACAATGGCAAAAGTTTTACAGATTGCAATACTCACAATGAGTTGGAACAGCTGTGAAGTCTTGGGTGTTGTGGGGCTTTCTGAAGGAATAATCCTTTTATCCCATCTGTCATTTTCACCAAGTGGAAGAAGGAATTGGGGTTGAGCCAGAACTACATTTCTCATTTTGTGGTCATTTTCACAAGTGTTGAAAATTTGTTCTTTCCAGCAATGTTTTGGCATTCATCGTAAACGCATTTGTGTTGCAATTCTGTTCTCCTTGTCTCGATTTTCTTTTTCTTTTTTGTTTTCCCTGGTTGTGTTTGCCTGTGCTTTTAATTTAATCCACTTGTCACAACTATATCAGGAAGCCACATCAGCTATAATGTCAGTGTGAAACGAAATCACATAGATTGCTTTAAATCACATAGATTGCTTTAAATGACGGTTGTGGCCAGATGCAGCTCAGGATTCTCTTGGGCATTCATAAGCTATCACCATACCAACTTACTAAAGTAATGAGAAAGGGGTTCCTGAGGAACACTCTTGTGTGATCTGAAACAGGGATGGGGGACCATGATGCTTGCTCTCCTTAAATAGTAGTACCCATATTAAACAAACACACACGCATATCGATATCTTGACTTAGAAGATATCTTAGACAATATCTTAGAAGACTTATCAGTTTCAGCCCATTGGCTGCTACTTTCTTTTCAATGGGTCCTGTAAAAAGAGTCCCATGTTCCCTATTAATTTGACTTGATCTGTCTCAAGTTTAGTTCCAGGACTTGTGTTCAGTTACAAAGTTCATACTCTACCAATGTGAAGTGGGATATGAACACCTTCCCATTATTATAGACTCCTGACAATGGGGGTGGGGAAACCCTCCTCAAGAGCTGACTTGGGACCTAGGTATAGATTATCTTAATATCACTTTATATAATTAGGGTTGCCCCAGCAATCCTCCAGTCCTTCCTTATTGGCTCTCCTGGTTTAGCACATTTAAAGGTACAACCTACATGATACGTATTTGGTGTTTTGTTTTAAAGTGTGGACATGATTCATTGTTTATTGCTTCCCCAACAGGGGTTATGATGATCCAATTGAATCCGAGATTGTCGACGAGAGGATCCCGTACCTGCATGGTAGTTACGCCGCGCCATTGGCACAGCCAGAGAGGGGGAGCATGGCCAGCATTGACCGCCTGGGCAAGCGCTCTCCTTCCATCGACAGCATCCGCAAAGATCCCAGGTGGCGGGACCCTGACCTCCCAGAAGTGATTGCTATGCTGAGTCACCCCATCGACCCGGTCAAGTCCAATGCGGCCGCGTACCTTCAGCATCTGTGCTACGAGAACGATAAAATCAAGAAGGACGTGAGGCACCTCAAAGGGATTCCAATCCTCGCTGGCCTGCTAGACCATCCAAAGCCTGAGGTGCACCGCAAAGCTTGCGGGGCTCTCCGAAATATCTCCTACGGAAAGGATAATGAGAACAAGGTGGCGATAAAGAACTGTGATGGGATCCCAGCTTTAATCAGGTTACTGCGGAAGACAAATGACATGGAAGTGCGGGAACTCATTACAGGTCAGTGTCTGCCCTTTCTTTCTGCAGAAATCCCTTCTTTTTCCCAGTGTGGAAAGAGTGCAATGAGATTTTTTCCCTCCCTTTCCCCCATAAAACTAGATCATGGGTTCAGCCAGTGAATCAGATTGGCAGTTGGTTGAGAAGAGGCAAAAGGGAGCATTTCGTCACATAACACATCATTATCCTACGCAACTCACTGCCACAATATCTGGTGATGACCAGTAGCTTACAGAGTTTTGGAAGGGGACTAGACTAATTCATGGAGGACAGGTCTGTTTATTTAAAATATTTATATCCTGGCTCTCTGTGTAGTGGTTAAGAGTGTCGGACAGGTATCTGGGAGACCAGGGTTTGAATCCCCCTTTGTGCCATGAAAGCTCACTGGGTGAACTTGGGCCAGTCACACTCTCTCACCCCAGACTACCACACAGAGTTGTTGTGAGGATAAAATGGGGGAGAGGAGAATGCTTTAATTCACCTTGGGTCCCCTTGGAGAGAAAGATGGGGTACAAGAAGAAGAAGAGTTGGTTTTTATATGCCAACTTTCTCTACCTTTTTAAAGGAGAATCAAACCTGCTTACAGTCTCCTTCTTCTCCTCAAAACCGGCACCTTGTGAGATAGGTGGGGCTGAGAGAGTTCGGAGAGAACTGTGACTAGCCCAAGGCCACCCAGCTGGCTTCATGTGTAGGTGTGGGGAAACCAACCCGGTTCACCAGATTAGAGTCTTGTGAGATAGGTGGGGCTGAGAGAGTTCGGAGAGAACTGTGACTAGCCCAAGGCCACCCAGCTGGCTTCATGTGGAGGAGTGGGGAATCAAACCCGGTTCCTCAGATTAGAATCCACCGCTTTTAGCCCCTACACCACACTGAAGTAAGTAAATAAATAAATATACAAACATATTCAAAGCAGCTTACAGTATGAAAACAATAAAACAGCAGTAAGATTGAAGACCTGGGTTCAAATCCCAATTTGCCATGAAGCTTACTGACTAGCCTTGGGCCTAACCTACCCGTCAGGGTTGTTGTGGGGGTGGAATGAAGGCTGGGAGAACTGTGTATGCTGCCCTTAGCTCCCTGGAGGAAGGGCAGGATAATACACCACAAATAAATACATAAAACAACGAAACCTCCCAAACTCTATTTACACTCTCTTTTTCTTTCCTCTTTTTCTCTGTGGTGGCATTTAGGTTTATGCTCTTTACTAACCTTCAGGGAACATTGCCGGGCACGCTTCAGCATCAACACCTAACAGTTTTTGTCTTGGATCTCGTGATGGTAGTTCTCCAGATCTTGGTCCTAGTTTGTCATTAGAAGTCAGTTGTCACGCCGGGACAAATTGTCCATCACCAGCCTCTGCAGTGACGGACCAAGGGCAAAGCGAGACATGATGATGAGAAATCCACGAACGGCTCTTTTGCACTTTTGAGCAATCAAACTGGAGCCATGATGCAGAGCAGTAGGGGTTTTTTTTAAGCCCTTTGGCTGTTTTTGTAATCTTGGTTCATGAACACATGAAGCTGCCTTATACTGAATCAGACCCTGGGTCCATCAAAGTCAGTATTGTCTACTCAGACCGACAGTGGCTCTCCAGGGTCTCAGGCAGAGAAAGGTCTTTCACATCACCTACTTGCCTAGTCCCTTTAACTGGAGATGCCGGGGATTGAACCTGGGACCTTCTGCATGCGAAGCAAATGCTCTACCACTGAGCCATGGCCCCTCCTGTGGTTCATCCTCCAACTGGGGCTACATCACGGGGGGAAAACGCGCAGGTATCTCAAAGGAGGCTGATTACCAATTAACACTAAAATTATTAGCCATTTGGAGCAAATTATAGGTCAGTTTTTACCCGTTTGCTTGCACAGGGGACTACCTTTACCTGCATATAAAGAATTTTCTCTGCAGGTATCAGTCTGTTTTCCCCAGTGTTGCAAACAGCAAAACCAGAGTGACATTTTGGATCATGAAAACAGCGTGATCCCCCTTACCCCTCCCCCCCTGCTCCCATCAGACACCTTCTTTGGTTGTTATTTGACACTTTTTAGAAGTATAGGAGATCCTTTTCATGGATCTCTCTTCATCTAGTTTGGTTTGCAGCTTCCCTGTAAAGCTGGCAGAAGTCTCTCAGTAAGTCCAGAAAAGCAGTTGCTTTCTCTTTATCAGAGTTTGAGTAGTTTAACTTGCGGGTTGAATGATTGTTTTGCTTTTCTTGCATATGTCTCTGTTGTTTCCCATGGAAACTCTTCGGGTAATGTGCGTTTTTGGTTTGCTAGATTTGATTCTTTACCGTAAGGGATTATTTATTGACTTATTTGAGGAGTTCTTTCTTGAAATAAAAAAGAAATGAAATCCTTTTTCTTTTGAGTAACAATGGTAGCTGTTTGTTGGAAACTGATTTTCCGAATGCTGCTGGAGAAAAATTCTTTTGATTTAATAATATAAAAGCTGGCCCTATAATTTGCTCTGAATGCCATTAATGGTAATCAGTCTTCTTTGAAGCAGCCAAAACAAGCTGGCGTTTGCCCTTTTATTCCTGAAGGAGATTGGCTTTGAATCTTAATTAATGAATTAAGTTTGCCCTTGGCAGCTCTACTGTCAAACAGGATCAATCCCAGAAATGTTAGTGTCTGGAATAGATTCTTATGCCTTCTTTTCACCCTTTAAGAAGAACCCAGCTGGATCAAGCAAACGTTCCATCAAATCCAGCATCATGTTTCCCACAGTGGCCAACTAGGGCCCCTCAGGAACCCCATAAGTAAGGCGTGAAGGCTATAACCTTCCCCTGTTATTGCCCCCCCCTGCAGCTGTTATTTAGTGGTATATTGCCTCTGAATATGGAGTTTCCACTTGTCATATCAGCAGTTACTAGTCATGATAAGCTACGGTATCTCCTTCATGAATTTTACTAATCCCCTTTTAAAGACATCTGAACTAGTGGCCATCACCACAGCCTGTAGTAGTGAGTTCCACACGTTAATTATACATAGTGTGAAGAAGTACTTAAATTCATCTGTCCTGTAACTACTGTTAACCAATTTAATTGAGTGACACCAAGTTCTAGTATTATAGTAGTCAGCCAGATGCCCCTTGCTGACTACTACTATACAGGTCAAAGACAGCTGTTTCCACCCCCTTCCCCAGCAACTAGTATTCCAAGATGTCTTTGAACATGGAACATTTGGTTGTTGTGGCTAATAGCCAGTTATAGCTGCCACTGTGTTGGTGGAGAGTGCCATCAAATTGCAGCCGACTTATGGCAGCCCCATAGCTCTTCCAACAAAGTGACGAATAAGAGGTTGTTTGCCACTGAAAGCCAGCATGGTGTAGGATCTGACAGTAAAGGCCCGAGTGCTAAATGGGGGACCTAATTCGCCTGTGGGATAGCAAGAATCCAAACTCAAAGGATGAGTACCCAAACTCTAGGGCCCTATCTGAAATGCACAGTTTTGAAAAGCAAATAATGTTTCTTTTTTTGTCCTATTGACTGATGGTACATCCTGGCCTCCTCCCTCCCCTTCTAGAGTCTAGAATCTAGACCATAAAAATAAGAGATTAACGTTGGAAGAAGTGTGACAGGCAAGGCTGGTCTGGTTAAGCCTGGTTGAATCACAGCTGATGTTGGCAGAAACTCAGCCATAAAACTGGCAGGGGAGTGAGTGAGTGATGTCGGAATGAGCCGCACGTTTATGTAATAAAATGAATTGTTTTATGTTCCTGTGACAGTTCAGACCCTTTACCTTTCAAGAACAGCAACAAAAAAACTAGACTTGCAGGATCAGCCGTTGCCTCAGAAACCTCACAGTGTTTATGCCGCACATCACAAATTGTGCTACAGACGGGCTGCAATATATCTTTTGTGGTGCTTTCCCCCCTCTTGCCTTGAGTTGGAAGCAATCTCTTGGGACACAGAGCAGGATGTACTAGCAGATTGTTCGCTGATTCTCAGTACAGGGAAGAATGAAAGCCAGTCTGATAATAGGTTCTGATTCAGAAAAGCAGCAAATGATCGTACTTTATCGAGAGCGATAAGGCTTGGTGATGAACAAATGTTCACATCAGAGATTCTAGGCAAGGGGATTCTATTATGGCGCTTGGACAGACAATCAAAAGTTCAGAGCTTTTAATGAGCTTTTCGTTCTTTTGGTTCTCATCCTGATGTATAATTTCTTTGGGTTATTTTTAAATGCTGCGGAATGAGGGTTAGAAATCAGACAGACCCCTCATTTAGTAACAAGAAAGTATATTCTGCTGATTTCTAAACATTCCTGATGGTGGGGAGGGGTCCACTATGCCATGATAAATCTGATAGTTTCCTAGGTACCACAAGATTCTTTGGTCTTTTATGCATGGGCTGGATCTTCCTGCTTGGACCTGGGTTCATTGCACATTATAGTAACCTGGGCTGGGGGAAACTATGCATTGGCTTGAATGATCAGGGATGAAACTGTGTGCTAATCAAACCATGATTACAGAAAAGCACTCTCCCAAGCTCAAATCAAGTCCCTCCCCTTTAAATGCTGCTCTGTAATTGGCTTACGGTGAGAGAAGATTTCCTTCCCCCTAAACCCAACTGCCGCATAAAAAAGCATTTTAAGAACAAAAAACAAAAAAACGGAGCAATCTGAAAGAAGGGGGGGGGAGAAATCCAAGCCTCGTTTTTAAAAAGCCTTTCTTTTGCTCAGAAAGAGCTCTGAGGTAGCAGGAAGCAGGAAGCACTTGAATCCCCACCTCTTTACACACTGCTTCGTGATTGGCTGTGAGAGAAGCCAATCTTCTGTGTTTCCCCCTAATGCACGCTCTGTGACTCCGGAATGAGCCAGGATCAACGGTTTAATTCGGGCCAGAAGAGGAATGGGAAAAGCCACGTTCGTTTTGCATCGAAACAGCGTTGAGCTTCCAAGGAATGAGATAGTATGCATACTGAAAAATTTGATCCTGGCTGAAACAGGGAATAAAGGAGGTTAAAGCGACCATGCATAAATGACCTTTGTTGCATTGATTTTACTGGAAAGGCTAAGCACAATGCCATGTTGAAATCAGTAGAATTTCACTGTGCTGATCTTTGGCTGGGTTGTTCCATATGGGTTTTGTTTCTGTTTTGGGGAATCAGAGGTACATAAAAACAGGAGTCAGCTGGATTTTTGCCCCTCGGAGGAGACCCTTGCTTCCTTCCCTCAGTTTTCTAAACAACCTACTTACTTGCTTCTGCAGGGAACGCTGGTATTTTCACCCTTGCATCTGGTGGATGGGTTGTTCACCTTTTTGTTGGTTTGTTGGCTGGAAATGTTTTTATATGCTTATACATTTAAACTGCCAGATGGAGTATAGTTTCATTTTTGTAAAGAAACCAGTCATTTGGCTCATGACATCATATATACCAAGCCAATTAGCCTTCATAGTGCCTTCAAAATTGCAGAACTCAGCCCCTCTGAGCTCAGTCTTCAAGAGAAGATTGTATGTTGGATAACAACATGTGTGATTGATCTTCATAGAACAAGTTTCAGGTAGGTAGCCATGAGCAAGATTCGAGTCCAGTAGCGCCTTAAAGGCCAAAAAGATTTCCAGGGTATAAGCCTTTAAGAGTCAAAGTTCCCTTTGTCAGATACCTGAGAAAGGGAGCTTTGACTCTCAGAAGCTAATACCCTGGAAATCTTGGTGGTCTTCAGGGTGCTGCTGGGCTCATATTTTGCTCTTTGTACCCTCTGAGCCCCGTGGCGCAAAGTGGTAAGCTGCAGTACTGCAGTCCAAGCTCTGCTCACGACCGGAGTTCGATCCCGACGGAAGTCAGTTTCAGGTAGCGGGCTCAAGGTTGACTCAGCCTTCCATCCTTCCAAGGTTGGTAAAATGAGTACCCAGCTTGCTGGGGGTAAAGGGAAGATGACTGGGGAAGGCACTGGCAAACCACCCCGTAAACATAGTCTGCCTAGTAAACGTCGGGATGTGACGTCACACCGTGGGTCAGGAATGACCCGGTGCTTGCACAGGGGACCTTTACCTTACAGCAAATGTCTCCTGTTTTTGTGTATGAGATTCTCCTCAGCTCTTGTCGTTGGCTGTTTGCAGCTTGGAAGTTCAACTCATACCACCGTGGCTTTTGTTTTTATAAAAAGGAAGGCTGACTGCATTTTATACATCACTTCCACTTGCAGATAAAATTATCCTCCAGGCCAACAAAATGGACGATCTGGATTTCAGATGGCATCTGGCTGTTGCTTTTGATGACCCATTTTCCCCCCCACAGTAACAAAATTAAACCTTTTTCTTGTAAGCAGCCAATGGAAGTCTAAGCCTGTAGCCGCTGGGCCCGTGGCTTGGATTATTTGCCAAATTAGGATTTTGTTCAGATCCTGACCTTTTTCTCACAACGCACAACAATCATTACATTTCCTTGAAAAGAATAAACCTCGTTGCTTTCACCAAGGTGCTTGCAATATTTACAGTGGCAGATTTAAAAAACGGGTTGAGATGGAAATCTTTAGATGTTTGGGATAACAGTTTGTGAAAAAAACCTGCTGGGTGCGCAAAGCCCTTTGACGTCTCTTTACAAATTATGTATCATCAAGATAATGTTTTGCAAGGCAGGAAAATGCCTTGTCTGAATCCTCCGATCTATGCAATCCACAAACAACAGAAAATTCTATTAACGTGACAATTGCTTTTCACTGGCAGGAAAATATCAGTGGCTAGATGTGTACTGTTATTCCACTGGGTTTGCTTTTAGAGCACCTTTGAGAAAATGGCAAGACAATATTTTCAGTCATCATCCTGGGGCCATGAATTGGATGCAGGCTTATGTTCTGTTTTTTAATGTTTCTCCAACATACAACAAAGCATTTTTGAATTCCGCATTGAGCCCTGAATCCCATTTTAGAAAAAACCTCATGTGTTGCATTGGAAGCTGACAAAAGCTATTGGCATGATTAAATTCACATCCACCATAGTTAAAGAGTAAAGAACAAATAAGCTTTCTTATATTAGGGATGTGATCCAACTTCACAAGCTTACTGGTTCCGTTTGAATGTCCTGGTTTTGAGTGTGCTCCTCTGTTGTGCGAATGGGAACCATGAGCCTTCATTTTTGTTCCTTTTTTATTTTCATGCACCAAACTTTTCCTCCTAAAATGTGTGCATTTTTGATGCTATTTGTGCATCAGTAAATCACCATTATGCAGAGGGAAGGCGGCATGGTATAGCTCGATTTTGTCAGATCTCGGAAGCTAAGCAGGAAACCACTAAGGAAGACTGCAGAGGAAGGCAATGGCAAGCTACCTCTGCTTCTCGCTTGGTTTGAAAGTCCCTTGCTGGGGTTATTTTACAGCCCTTTACACACCCAGATCAGCATTATACACAAGTATACACTGTATACTTACAAACTATATCCCTTGTAAAAATAAATATTAACACATCACATGGAAAACGCATAAAGCAAATCGTGGATACCAGCAATTATAATGGGTGGACCAAAAATGTCCTTAATGGCAACATATGGAACAAAAATAAAATCCATCCTTTTCTTATACTGAGTCAAAACATTGGTTTATCTTGCTCAGTATTGTCTACTTTGGCAGTGGCTCTGTAAGGTCTTGTGCAGAAGTTTCCCTGGCTGTTTTATGGTGGAGCATCTGAGCTAGTCAAGAGTCCAGGGCAGCTGGCAGTGGTCAGGACCATGGCTAGGTCACTGTAGAGGCTGGACACAAGAGTGTTGGTGATCAGGGCGTTGCCCCAGTGGAGGCAATAAGAAGACCGACACAAAGGCGTGTGGTTCATGCATCACCTCCCCAGAGATGGCTCTGCTAAATGGTAGAAGAGGCCCTTCTAGGACTGGAATGCCTGCTGCTGTTTCTGGACTCGCTGGGGAACGTTCTCTGATGCTCTAGATGGTTCTGGAGCTAAATCTGATGAAGGGGCAAGGTTGCCTTTGCAGGTGAGAGTGACGTCCCTGTGTCTTGGAGCTCTTCTTGTGTTTCTATGGGGTTTTTGTAGGTGCCATGGTGACTGTGATTGCCAGGTTAATTCCTGGGCCTAAGCCTCCTCATCCAAGTCTTTTGTTCATTCCGTTGATAGGGGATGGGCCCAAAGCCTTGGTCCATGAGAAGACCTTTCCTGGCCCTGTGGTCCTTTATAAGGTGGAGATGCTAAAGATCTTCCAAATGCAAGGCACCTTTTCTACCAATTCCATCCCTCCCCAAATTGGTTTGGGTCCTTCACCCTCCCCATTTCTGACACTAAAAGACCTTTCATAAGCGTTAGACTGGCCATAACCGTTTCAGACAGATGAGTCTTAAAGAGCAGACTCCAAATCATTGGGATTATATGCAATTAGATGCATCGTAAGAAACTCTTAACGGGAAAGACATCTACAAATACAGACTAACTAAATGGGGGACACCACACTAGAGATACCACTTCTGTGGATTTGGAATTAATTTCTCATTCTTTTGTCTTGAATGGGTAGCAGTATGGAGCTAATGTATTCTTTTGATTCCTGTTGTACAGATTTGTTTAAATGCTAGAACGACTTCCTTAGGGGGTAAAATAAAATCTATATTACTATAATTACTGCCATGATAAGTATGCATATAAACTGTAATGGAGTAAGTGAAGTGCGTCTATGAAATAAATATAATGATTAATGTCCCTCTTTAGCAGTAACTATCCAAAGGATAATAGTGGGATGTTAAAACAGTTTGGTGGTAGAGGGCAGGTTTTAATTGATGAGTTCATCTTGTTGGAGTCTGGATGGCTTCTTCATAGAATAATTGTCAATTTTTTTTGCATGCTTTCCATCATTTCAGAAATGAAAACAGGGGCCAGACTTGTAACAGCCCTGTTCTTGGGTCAAGGATCATAGGGTTTGGGCATATGAGCGTACAAAACTATGGGATATATCTCAGGTTCCATATTTTCTAATTCATGCAATGTATTGTGGGCAGGAACAAGACCTACAAGTGTGTTCCCTGTTAGCCAACCATAGAGAAAAAGAGGGCTAAGAAGCAGCCTCATTGAAGCAGCATGTGGTTCATGCTTGGTCCTGATTGGCCAGCAATCATATGCACCCAAACTAAGAAGAAACCCTAGGCATGCAGTCAGAATGCCAGCATGGTGTAGTGGTGAAGAGCGGTGGGTTGGAGCGGTGGACTCTGATCTGGAGAACCGGGTTTGATTCCCCACTCCTCCACATGAGCGGCAGAGGCTAATCTGGTGGACTGGATTTGTTTCCCCACTCCTCCACATGAAGCCAGCTGGGTGACCTTGGGCTAGTCACAGATCTATTAAGAGCTCTCTCAGCCCCACCTACCTCACAGGGTGTCTGTTGTGGGGAGGGGAAGGGAAGGAGATTGTATGCCGGCTTGATTCTTCCTTAAGTGGTAGAGAAAGTCGGCATATAAAAACCAGCTCTTCTTCTTTGTCTTTGTGATGAGTGTGTACATTACTACCTGTGCTCATCTTGATATCTTTGTCACGGGGGTCGTCATTCCCTTGTGGTTTGCAGGTGCCTAGCAGCTTTGACATTTACAAAACCATTCATCTGGAAGCGCTCATAATCACCTCCATAACCTAAAAAAAAGTTATGAGATAAGCCAGGTTCTAACAGTAGGTGGGCAAATGCTGTTAACGTTTCCAACTGGCTCAGCTAAATCTAGAACGATGCTCGTGGCCTCTTTTAGAGGCCATTTGAAAGAGGGTAACATCTCACCTCCTCAGTGATCTGTTAGTCATCTTGGTCTCTTAGGTTATAGTTGAAGGGCCACTTCAGTGTCAGGCAGCTGGAGATAAAATTCCTGAAGTGACATACTGTGTACCTAGCAGTGCCCCTAAAAGGCCCGCAGCCTGAAGGCAGCTACACCGTGGATGTGTGAGCTCAACAATTTCATGACAACACAAGCATCGAGCATAAATTCCAGTCCACATAAAGGATGGCTTGGTCCCATCATTTCCCTTTCCCTACGGGCTCACAGGGTATGTCTCGTTGACTTGATGCAAAATAACTGTTGGAATGACTCTTTATTCCCACGACGTTTAGCAAGAGCATTGATCCCTCAAACCCCAAATTGAATTGGAGTTTATGAAACGTTGGTAATTCTATGCAGAATATTTGTAACCTTCATTCCGAGAATGACTCCTTTGCTTATGCAGATGATTGTCTCTTACTTGTCTTGACATGTCGTGATTGGGCTGTTGGCAGAGTGCTAAGTAGGCAGAAACGTGTCAGACTCGCTGATTAAAGATAAAGTTGCTCTTTATTGAGGGAACTATGTTTTAGAATAGGAAAGTTGAGAGACAGAACCTATAGCTGTCTAACTAGCTAAGGAGGGAGAGAGAGGGTAGAATGACTTCTGAGAAGAAGGAGGAAATTGTCCCTGAGAGTATCAGACTGAGGTCAGTCAAGAGGTGTGAAAAGGGTGGAAAGGTCTCTAGCCTTACAGTCCTAACTAGCTGACCACTTGCCCGCCCCCTGTTGTGTCTTCTTCTCAGCTCCTTGCCAAGCTAGGCATTGCAACTCTTCCAACATGGGCAAGTTCAACGATTCACAGATTATCTGGTTTTATAGGATATAGTTCTTTCAAATAGGCCAGTCTGACAATAGGTAGCATTGTTGCAGCATACTTGTGTTTAAATACTATGCCATACCAGGGCTGTCTCTGAGACTGGATATGCACTAAACTGCTTCTCAAAGAAGACTTGAAACTCGAGAAGAACTAGTTTGGAGGAGCAAAGGGGTGGCAGAGACCGTTATGAACTGAGCAAAGATTTTGCTGTGCGCATTGCATACTTTCTGTATAGAAATGTATAGAATAGAGGCAAGAGAGGTAGTACTTTCCTTAATAAAGCAGGATGCATCTGTGTGGTATTAGAGACAGAAAATCCATCCACAGCTCTCTTCGGGGAGTCTTTAACAACTTCCTTTCAATACTACTATGAGCCAGCATGGTGTCATGTACAGAAATGAAGCTCCTCTTATGCCCTATCACGTCTCATTTTTATGCTGTCGTTCATCCATGAAGCTTGGAGAGGTGCACAATGTGCCCACCTCCTCCACCTTACCCTCCCAGCAACCCTGTGAGGAAGGGTAATTTGAGGGGGAAGACTGGCCCAAGGTCACCCAACGGCCTTCATGGCTTTGGGATTTGAACCACAGGTCTCCCAAATCCTAGTTCATTGTGCTAACCACTTAAGCTGTACTGATAACTATCAGTGCATTCCTGACCGGAATGCTTGCGCCGGGCTTAGGAGGCAACATGGCGGCGCCTGGCGAAACCTCCACCCGGCGCAAAAAACCCATGCAACCCTCTTAGGGTTGCACGGTTTAGGTGGCATATCTTGGGGGGGGGAGAGGGGGCATTCCTGAGCTGAAACGGCTCAGGAGGCCACCTAACGCCTGCGCTGGGGCCACAAACACCGGTGTGCACCTCCCGGACTCTGGCACTGTAGGCCCTTGCACCGGCGTAGGCCTTCGCCGGCCTCCAAAGGCCTTTGGTGAGGGCCGCCAGTGCATCTCAGGAATGCGCTGTACGTCAGTTTTTTACAGATACCATGGGCTGCCAAAAAGACAAAAAAATGGGTTCTGGATCAAATCAAGCCTGAATCCTTCCTAGAGCCTAAAATGACCTAACTGAGGCTATTGTACCTTGGTCACATGATGAGAAGACAAGACTCCCTGGAAAAGCTAATAATTCTAGGAAAAGTAGAAGGCAGTAGAAAAAGAGGAAGACCCAACAACAGACACCTTGTGAGGTAGGTGAGGCTGAGAGAGTTCAGAGAGAACTGTGACTGGCCCAAGGTCACCCAGCTGGCTTCATGTGTAGGAGTGGGGAAACCAATCCAGTTCATCAGATTAGAGTCCATTGCTCATGTGGAGGAGTGGGGAATCATAAGAATATAAGAAAGGCCATGCAGGATCAGACCATGCGTCATGACTAATATCCATTTTTACTAGTAGTCATGAATAGCCTCTTCTCCATGAACATGTCCACTCAAACCTGGTTCTCCTGATTCTCCCCTCTTAACCACTACACCATGCTGGATCTCGGAAGCTAAGCAGGGTTAGCCTTGGTCGGTATTTGGATGGGAGACCACTAAGAAATACCAGGGTCATGACACGGAGGCAGGGAATGGCAAACCATCTCTGAACTTCTCTTTCCTTGAAAACTCTACGAGTTCACCATAAGTCAGCTGCAACTTGATGGCAAAAAAAAACAAAAAACCGGCCCAATGCTTGCATTCAGGGTGGATGTCAACCGTTTTTTTTAAAAATGCATTAATCTTCAAGCACTCAAAATTAGTAGTGCTTAAAAAGAAACTCTCCGCCTGATTAATTGGGGCACCTGTTTTTAATCGCTCAAATACAACAACAACCCTTCTTGTCAATGAATCTTACCAATCAACTAAATGTCACAGTCCTAAGATATATATATATATTTCTCCATGTTGGCTTGTGCTGGTCTATGACCGTAACAACAATAAACTAAACTAAACTCCATGTTGGCAAGGAACTGTAAGGGGGATTCTAATCTACAAAGTAGGACATGTTTGCTACTAACTCAGAAAGTGGTACCTTTTGAGAAGAGTGTCACCTTTTGGAAGGATATTGGGGCCGCTTCGTTCATTTACCTGACTAGCCTGTAGCAAGTTTTAGATGGATTTCTGCTTAACTCTGACATGTGTTGCTGAGAGCTTGAGCAAAAGAGAGTGTGATGGTTTTTTTGGCGGGGTTACTGCTGCAGCAGATTAGATTTTTGAAGAGCTGATACTCACATGGATTGTTTGCGCTCGGGGGGCTTTCACTTAGGCTTTATATCGGGTGTAGGGAAGAATTATCTGTTTACCCCTCCATCTTATGCATCCTGACAGTAATTCTGGGGAGGTGATTGTTATTATACCATTTCGGTGATGTAGAACTGAGAACAAGAGTGAGTCTTGCTTTCCCTGTGACTCCAGCCTTTTCAAGCAAGCTGCATAGGCTGTGGATGATACTGCTGGAGGTGTTTCATTTAAAACTTTTTATGAGTATACGCTGTACTAAACAATGATCACAACAGCATATTCTGTAGAATACTATAGAATGGGAACATGGATTCTACACCTAGAAAAGCTGGATTTTGCCCTTTGTAGTGATGATGAAAAGTATATTGTTTATGTGTTACTGTTCGGTACAATTCTGCACTTTCTAGTCATGGAGGAAAGGGGTGTTTTGCAAGTCCTCAGCACTGTAATGTAAGGAGAGCTCTGCTGGTTCAGACTAAGGGACCATTTCCTGCAACATTTTCTTTTCCTGCTGCTCTTGTAGGGGTGTTTCAACCTGAAAAAAATCTCAGTTTTGGTATTCTGTCATAGGTGAATCAAACCTGTGAATCTTTATTTTCATGCCAATTTCTTTTAACTTCTACCAAATTCTTTTTGTGAAATACATGCCTTCTTCAGCATTATCGGTGGAACCATGAATTGGCATATTAACATACATACAATAATATATAGCCATGATGCATACCTATTTTCTCCAAGATCAAAGGAGCATACCTATTATATTAGGTGCTTTGGAACACAAGCAGGATGGTGCTGCTACAGTCGTCTTGTTTGTGGGCTTCCTAGAGGCACCTGGTTGGCCACTGTGTGAACAGACTGCTGGACTTGATGGGCCTTGGTCTGATCCAGCATGGCCTTTCTTATGTCTAGGTAAAAAAGTGGATAGCCCCTACCCCCAACAGAGAAATAATTAGCAGAATATAAACAATTATAAACAGAAAGAAATTGGAGAGCATTCACCTATCCTTTCTTTGGAGATTTCACCCAGCTTCAACCCTATTTCTGCAGCCATGAAGACTAGAAACAAGGCTTTGTAGACAAAGCCTTCTAATACCTGGACATCCATTACCATAAAGCCCATTTAGATCAAAGATTATTTGTGAGATTCAGAGTTGCAGAATTTGCTGTGTGAGTTCAGGAAGTGAGAGTGTCTCTTAGTTGTAACGACCTTTAATCCTTCTTTCCTCTGTCAGATCTGTAAGATGCTATTACACATAGTAATTGGCTGTAATATTGTCTGAATTTTGCCCTTATGTTTGAATGGTGATTTCTGATGACCGAGCAGATTGAACAATAGGGTTGCCAACCTCCAAGTGCTAGCTGGAGATCTCCTGCTATTACAACTGATCTCCAGCCGATAGAGATCAGTTCCCCTGGAGAAAATGGTCACTTTGGCAATTGGACTCTATGGCATTGAAGTCCCTCCCCTCCCCAAACCCCACCCTCCTCAGGCTCTGCCCCCAAAACCTCCCGCCAGTGGTGAAGAGGGACCTGGCAACCCTATTGAACAATAACATTTCATTTGTTAGATCTTCAGAAAATTCTGTTTTGCTTGGGTGACTAGGACTGATGGAGGGCTAGGGAAA
The DNA here is from genome assembly GCF_029931775.1 of Euleptes europaea. NCBI lineage: Eukaryota > Metazoa > Chordata > Lepidosauria > Squamata > Sphaerodactylidae > Euleptes > Euleptes europaea. Next base: position 52,922,055 of record NC_079324.1, on the reverse strand, counting down.
CAACATTCAAGAAGGCCTGGTCACCCAAAGGGCCCATGGAGACAGGAAGTCATGTGATTTTTCCAACTCACCTGATTGGATTGAGTCTGCACAGGGGGGCATGGGGACCACTGAGGCTGAGGGCGAGGGAATTGATGCCCAGAGCCTGAGGCAGCTCTGATTAAAAACAGACTCTTCTTCCCAATTTTCTCTAATTAAAAGGTACCCTTTGGAACCTGTCATCCTATGAGCCCCTCAAAATGGTAATCATTAACCACGGTCTTCAGACACTGACCAATGAAGTGATCATCCCCCATTCTGGTTGGGAGAGTGAGCCGAATGAAGACTCAAAGCCTCGAGATGCCGAGTGGACCACTGTCTTCAAGAACACGTCAGGATGTTTGAGGTGAGACTGGGGCGGGCATTTGCACCATTTCAGCCTGTGCTGAAGAAATGTCCATAGAATAGTTCTGAGGTTAATCTGTCTCTCGGGAGGCAGTCCTCCGTGGGGTTGTCCTCGAACGATGATGGCACAGCTTGAGAGGACCATCTTGATGGTGCTGCGCTGCAGGGTCAGGGAGGGAAATCAGCTTTGTGCACAAAGTTGTATGTTACGTGTCCAAAACTTTGTTGCACATATGCACGCACAAATGTACCTGTCTCATGATTGGGGATACGTCTCAGTGGGTTGGATCCGACCAACTTTTCAGTCCGTGAAAAAAGGGAGGACCTCCAAAAAGGTATGCTGGTCATTGTGGGACAAAAACCACGTGAGGTGAGGTCTGTAATGTCGAGGGGAATTAGGTAAATAAAGCTGGCGGGATCTAACCCATTACGCCTCAGAGCCAAACGGAACATGTCAGAGAACTTGCGACATCCGTAGGTTCTCTATCACCTGATTGGGCCCATGATGCGGAGCTCCCCACCCCCCGCACACACACACCTTTTTAAGTGCCAAAAGAGCTGTGGGATGCCCCGCAATCCTTCCCTCTCCCCGCTGTTTTGACATTTGAAAAGGCAAGGGGGGATCGAGCTCTTTGCCACAGGTCCAACTTGCGGCATTTTAAACTGGCAATGGTGAACTCATGACGTCCAGAAGATTAGTTTAGTTCATCATGTTTAGTTTGACCCTCTTACAAATGTGCCATCTTGAAGTACAGGATTATGTTATTTTCATAGTGACAAGGTTGGAGACCAGGAAACCGTAATTTTGTGTTGCAAAGTTCTAGGTGGTTGAGGGCATGCAAATATGCATTCTATCCATAGTCACGAGTTGTCTGAAGCAGCTTCTGATGTGTGTGCTTCTTTTGGCCATTCCTGCAACAGCATGGAAAGAGTTTATTATACCTGCAGTACACTTGTAGACTCCTTTATTGAGTCAATGCATCTCTTGTTGGGTCTTCCTCTTTTCCTGCTGCCCTCAACGTTTCCTAGCATGACTGTCTTTTCCAGTGACTCTTGTCTTCTCATAATGTGACCACAATACGATAGCCTCAGCTTAGTCATTTTAGATTCTAGGGCAGGGATGGGGAACGTCCGGCCCGGGGGCCGTATGTGGCCCCTGAGGACATTTTCAGTGGCCCTCGGGAGCTCCAGGGCCCAGCCATGGAGGCGTAACACAGCACAGCCCTCCCCGAGGGTGTTCCTGGGGCTGCAGCGCCCTTTGGACCTCCTCTTGTCAACTGTTGGTCGGCAAGAGGAGGGGGGAGGGACGCTTCCCCCAAGGCTGCCCCCTAAAGTTGCGGCATGCAGGAATGCGCACACTGTAAGCCCCTCTCGCTGCCTGTCAAGCGGCGAGGTGGGGGAGAGACCAGTGGCTCCCGGTGGCGGAACATGTGCACGGGAGCCGATCGGGCTTGGAGGGCCTTTTGTGGAGTCTGGGTGGGGGTGGGTTGGGAGGGGGTGGAGGGTGGGGCCCGGTCGTGCGGGGCTGCGTGTCCTGCCGTGTGTGTGTGTTGGGGGAGGCGGGGAGCCTGGGGCCCGGTTGCGTGGGGCCGGCGTGTGCAGGTGTGTGTGTGGAGGGGGAAGGCTTTTCTCTCTTTCTCTTTTTCTGTCACTCTTTCTCCTTTCTCCCCCTCTCTCCCTCGTCTCTTTCTTTGCCTCCTTCCGTCCTTTTCTCCCCCTCCATTTCTCTGTTTTCCTTCCTTCCGCCCTTCCTTCCCTCCTCCCTTCCTTCCCTGAGGATCGGCTGCGGGCTGCACCCCCCTGGTGCCTCGTTTGCTCGGGGCCCACCGCTGGCTGCCTTCCTGCCTGGGAGGGGGGAGGGAGGGGGAGCGGGGGTGCCCTCCTGGCCTCCTCTGCGTGGCCTCCCCTGTGGTTGCCAACCTCCAGGTGGTGGCTGGAGACCTGGCAACCCTAGCCTCTCCCCCCCGTGGCGGGAGATCTACACCTGGTTATGGCCCCCGAATAATGTTATAAATGAGCAAATGGCCCTTGGCAGCAAAAAGGTCCCCCCCCCTTCTAGGGTCAGTTCAGGCTTGATTTGATTTATAACCCACGGATTTGTTTTTTTGGCAGTCCACGGTATCCGTAACACTCTCCTCCAACACCACATTTCAAAGGAATCTACTTTCTTCCTATCAGCTTTCTTCAATGTCCAGCTTTCACTCCCATACATAGTAATAGGGAATAAGATGGCATGAATTAATCTAGTCTTGGTGGCCAATGACACATCCTTACACTTCAAAATCTTTTCTAGCTCCTTCACGGCTGCCCTTCCCAGTCTCAATCTCCTTCTGATTTCTTGGCTGCAGTCTCCCTTTTGGGAGTCCCTTTTGGGACTCAATAAAGGAAGCCACAGCCCTCAATTTGCAAGATCTGAGCAAGGCTGTCAAAGATAGGACATGTTGGAGGACATTGAGTCATAGGGTCGCCATGAGTCGGGAGCAACTTCACACACACACACACACACACACACACACACACACACACACACACTTGTAGATAATATCTTTTCTACGTTACAGTTTCTATCATAGAAATTAGTTGCAGGATCAACTCCTTGAATGCAACATTGGAAATATCCAGTCAACTTAGCATTTATTATAATTATATTATTATAATATTATAATTCTCGCAGGGAGTTAGTCCAAATGTGAGAATTGTATCTGGCAACTATCTAGAAGCAGGAAATAGACAAATGTTCTTTCTGCTTCCCGTGGTGTATTTGCGGGCGCATGTAGAGAGCTGTGCAGTGCTGGAGCAAAATGTATCGATCGACCTCATTTTCAGACGTTCTCTTCTTTTTTTAATCTTGTCTTTCTGACCAAGAATCCTCTAGCATCACTGCCCTGTGCTTCCAGAACTTGCATAGAGGCATCGTCTAATAATAGAGGCTTGTAAATGCTGACAGAGCCCTAGCAAATGTGTGATTGATCAGCCATGCAAGAAACAAATAGATGGTTATTTTTACCCTTTCCTTCTCTAACAGAGATCAATCTCCGACAGCTCAACTTGCATGGGAAATATACCGGTAATAATAAGTTCTGAGCAGGCCCTTAAGTTTGGCAGGGACTGATAGGTAGACCTGACGTGTTTCCAAGATCTGATCTCAGAACCAACGGTGTGCATTTTATTTGACATAAATTCATGGAGTGTGCATGATTTATTATTTGGATATGGCTGGAATTTGAAATCTAAAATTCCCCAGCAGTGTTAAAAATTGCCCAGGATGGTGGAGAGGGGGGTGAAAAATGAGGTCATGGGGAGATGGATGAAGACTTAACAGCAATTGGTGCAAACACAATTTTGGAGCTAGTGTGTGGAGCATTTTTCCTACAGTGAAAGACTGAAGAGTCTGGAGCGTTTCCAGTTTACTGTGAAGACAATTAAGGCGCAGGGAGAGAGACTGATAAGATTATACATGGGGTGGAGAAAGAGGATAGGAAGGACTCTTCCTCCTTTTCCTGTAACAATGTGGGAGAAACCAATGAAGTTGATGAGCAAAAGGTACAGGACAGACAAAAGGAAATACATCTTGGAGTGGTGGAGTCTGATCTGGAGAACCGGGTTTGATTCCCCACTCCTCCACGTGAGTGGCGGAGGGTAATCTGGTGAACTGGATTTGTTTCCCCACTCCTACACATGAAGCCAGCTGTATGACCTTGGGCTAGTCACAGCTCTGTTAGAGCTCTCTCACAGGGTTGTGGGGAGGGGAAGGGAAGGTGATTGTAAGCCTGTTTGATTCTGCCTTAAGTGGGAGAGAAAGTTGGCATATAAAAACCAACTCTTCTTCTTCTCTTCATCCTCCTCCTCTCGACCGGTAATTAAATAGAGAAATCCACTGACAGTTGAACTTAGCAATGGTCGTGAGCTGAGATGGCTTTAAAAGGGAATTAGGCAGATTCAGGATTATTGGCTACTAGCCACAGTGGCTAATAGGACATCCAGAGGCAGTATCAGGGAAAGGCCTTGAAGAAGAAGAAGAATTGGTTTTTATATGTCGACTTGCTCTACCACTTAAGGAAGAATCAAACTGGCTTATAATCACCTTCCCTTCCCCTCCCCACAACAGACACCCAGTGGGGCTGAGAGAGCTCTAAGAGAGCTGTGACTAGCCCAAGGTCACCCAGCAGGCTTTATGTGGAAGACTGGGGAAACAAACCCGATTCACCAGATTAGCCTCCGCCACTCGTGGAGGAAAGTGGGGAATCAAACACAGTTCTCCAGATTAGAGTCCATTGCTCCAAACCACCACTCTTAACCACTACACCGTGCTGGCTGTCCTCTGTGTCCTGTTTATTGACCAGGGCAACTAGTTGGCCACCATGTGAAACAGCAGAGTGATGGACAGTCTGATGTAGTAGGGCTGTTATGTTCTTGTGAAGCCTTCAATCAAATTTCAGATTGCTATGATGTCTGAATATGGGCCCCTTGGCAAACTGGAGTTTAGAGAAAGCAAACTCCCCTTTTTTATTTATTTATTTACTTCATGTACACCACACATTTGTTCCCTGTAGGGGCCAACAGAGGCTTGCGTCATTCTCCTGTCCTCCATTTTATCATCACAACAACCCTGTGCTCAGACATTGGCAAATCAGAGTTTGATTGAAAGCTTTCTCAAATCATTTGCGCTTCACTTAACAAGAGAAGAAGCCTGTGACCAGGGCAGAAACTGAGGTTTGTTGTGACGTCTAACAGCAGCCACAGGTTTGATGTAGACATCTTGCCATACCATGGTTTACGCTAAGCATAATTGAGAAACCAAAGCATGTTTAGAATCCATAATTGAGAAACCGAAGCATGCTTTGCTTTCACTTACCTGGAAGTTAGTATCGTGTTGTTTATGCGCAGCAACCTCTGGAGGTGAAATAACATCCGTCAATATGGTTTGTTAATTCAGACATCGGGAGGGAAGGCAGCACGGTATAGCTCAGTCTCATCAGATCTCGGAAGCTAAGCAGGTCGATACTTGGAAGGGAGACTGCCAAGAAAGACTCTGCAGAGGAGGACAATGGCAAACCACCTCTGCTTCTCATTTGCCATGAAAGCCCCTTGCCTGGGTCGCTATAAGTTGGCTGCTACTTGCCTGTACTTCACACACACCCACCATTCAGACATCAAATTAAATCACAGACACCCTAAACCATGGTATGCAATTGTACTGTAAACCATGGTTTAAGATTATTGTTCTTTGGCTGATCATAAACCGTGGTTTGCCATGTATCACACTAATCCCACAACAATGGGTTGGTGTGATGATGTCCCAAGCGAACCATCCAGAAATTTCACATGCTACTCTCCTTTTTTTAAAAAATTTTTTTATTGCTTTTATAATTAAACAAAAAAAATTAAACAAAGAAATAAAATCATAATCTAATACAAAAAAACAACAACATAAAACATACAAAGACATATACAGAGCACTGTTACACATGCTACTCTCCTGCTGGGATTGTATCCCTTCAGAATGCCTGCAGGGATTTGACAACTATCTATTTGACAACTATCATAAGTTAAAAAACAACAACTCTAGTATGTGGAAATCTAGTGTGTCAGGAAGAAGGATTTCTTGCTTAGTCTTCTCCTCAATATGCAGGTTTCCTAATATGGATCTTGCAATTTTTGTCTGTGCTTTTGCATCCTCAAGGACTGACTGCAGTAATGCCCTAAAGGTATTTTAGCATTCTGGCCAAGCATGATTTGTGCTGCCGAACTGATGTTCTGTATTTAGCATTGTTCTGGTGCAAAAATCACACCTTCCTAAGTGTACTTATTGTGAGAATGGCAAGTTGTGGGAAGGTGCTACAGCAGATTCAGCGCTTGCGCATCTACACTATCATGTTGTTCCACACATCACTTCAAGGCAAATGCACTTGAGCCAGGAGGCTGATTTCGGATACCTTAAAGTAGATTCTGCTTCAGTTTCCTTGTTGGTGCTGCATAAACAAGAACAAAATTGAACAATTCCAGACTTATGGTTTCCTTTCTGTACAGGCACATTAGAGTGAGACGGAATGACCAGCTCCAGGTTACCCAGTGAGTTTCATGACTGAACAGGGATTTGAACTCAATATAAGACCACCCTTCTATCAACTACATCGCACTGGATAGAAAGAAGTAGTGGGAGAGAGCCAGCGTGGTGTAGTGGTTAAGAGCGGTGGTTTGGAGAGTTGGATTCTGATCTGGAGAATCAGGTTTGATTCCCCACTCCTCCACATGAGTGGCGGAGGCTAATCTGGTGAACTAGATTTGTTTCCCCACTCCTACACACATGAAGCCAGCTGGGTGACCTTGGGCTAATCGCACTCTCTCAGCCCCACCTACCTCACAGGGTGTCTGTTGTGGGGAGGGGAAGGGAAGGTGATTGTAAGCCGGTTTGATTCGTTTTTAAGTGATAGAGAAAGCCTGCATGTCAAAACCAACTCTTCTTCTTCTGTACAATGCCAGCTGTAATTTAATTTTGCCTTCTGGGCTGTCATCTTCTGTGACCCAACAATAGGATCCTTGAGTTCTAGGAGTGCTTGAAATGTCTACAGGTGAGCAAAGATGAGGTTAAGCCAAGACAATGTGCATGGGAACGGAAGAGCCAATATTCTGGGCTGTAAAACTCAATTTCATTTTCAGGCATGTTTGGTATAGAAGGCTTTTGTCAATAGTCTATACAACGTGAAGGGTTTCACCCCCCCCCCCTTTCCTTTTGCTGTTCTTTTGAATCCTTCAGGCTTTATGATGGGACCCAACAGTTTATACAAAGCTAATAAAGGATGGTGCATTCTCCCTTGTAGTACACTGGAGTGTACTTCAAGCTCTTTTCTACTGATTAGTACATATCTCTGAAATGGTTTGTTCATTTTCCAGTCCCTGGGCTTGCATTCTTTAAATTGCACTTGCTATTCCCCCAAGAATAGCTTTTATAAATGCAGACCATAATGAAAAGTGTTCCGAAAGGCCCCTTTATTGAAATTATTGGCAGTTCCATAACAGATACGGGGCCTTTGGAATGGGATTCCAACGTCATCACTTTCCCATGCCTGCTCCTTGCTTCCAAACGAGGATATTAGACATGGTGCAGCTTAAAGAGATTTATCAAAATGAACATTAGATTCCCCAACTACTGCAGACATTAAGCTGATCATTAATAGATTAGGTTTAATCTACATCGGGAGTTCTTCCATTAGCAGGTACCTCCATTGCAGTGATCTAAGCAAGAGGACTCCTTTGTGCCCACAGAACTTTGATTATCCTTAATGAAGCAACCCTTTCTGAAGGAAGGGATAATGGGGGGGGGGGGCTTCAGCACAGGAGTCTCAGTTTCCTTCAGCATAATTAATACGGGTGCATTATGCCAGCAATCATGGCTTCCAGCCTCTTGAATCTGATGTGGGTGTCTACAACAAGAAACGGAGACTTATTTTCAGGAGGAAACAGCAGCAGGAAGGCCTGTGGCTCAGTGGTAGAGCATCTGCTTGGCATGCAGAAGGTCCCAGGTTCAATCCCTGGCATCTCCAGTTAAAGGGACCAGGCAAGTAGGTGATGTGAAAGACCGCTACCTGAGACCCTGGAGAGCCGCTGCCGGTCTGAGTAGTAGTACTGACTTTGATGGACCAAGGGTCTGATTCAGTATAAGGCAGCTTCTTGTGTTAATGTGTTGAGCATCAAAATAAAGGTATGTGAAGCTGTACATCTATCCAGAACGCCATGCTTTGGTTGAATGGGCGATTATAGTTTGAGAAAGACATGGCATCCATGTGTCAGCTCCTACAAAGCACTAGCAACTGATGTCCCCATGTATATCTTTAAGAGGAGAAGACTATCCCACTGCTGACACCATATGCTGGCCCTGTTCTATGTGTGTCTGGGATGGGGAATGTCTGGGGTGGGAAGACTACTCCCTTCTATAGTCAGAAACTCAGTAGGCACCAAAGGATATTCAAGTTATGTTTCTCCAACAGCTGCTAGAACAAATTTTGTGAGAAACTGGAAAAGCAATAAATTCCCTGATTTAAATAATTGGCTCGACAAGGTTAAAGAAACCTATGCTTTAATTAAGCTGACGTACTATAATAACGATAAAAATACTGAAGAACTTGATGCTCGCTGGAATTCAACAATTTTAAGGATGGAGAAAGCATTCTAATGTGTAAATTGTAGAGAGGGAGTGATATAATAATGTGGATTTTAGTTAAATGTACAAATAGAGTATTATTCGATTAAGTGCTATGGGTATTTTAGTTATATTAGCGCTGTTTTCGTTTCGTTTTTTAAATAATTTGTATCACCAGTATTTGATTTTTTTAAAAGTAATGTTATATCTAGGGTTTTTTTCTTTTACTTTTATTGTAAGATTAAATGTTTCTAATAAATTTTAAAAAAGAAAGAAACTCTGTAGGCATATATAGATGACCAGCTATATGTGAAAGTGGTTTTCTACTATATGGCTGCATGATCACGTGGAATTTTTTTCCTGCCACAGATTCTTATGTATGGTAAAGTTTGGGGACCATATGTGGGCTTCCCCACATTTCCATCTTGGTTAGAAGGTCATCTGTATTTGTAATGCATGGTTAGGGTTGCTGATTAGGGGATCGTTAATTCCGTTGGGGATTCTGAGTGAAGGTAATGTTCCTCCAGGCTGTAGAATTGCATGCTTTTTTTGTTTATGAGGAAAGGATTGTCTCTTCCCTGCTTTTCATCCCCGGTTTTTAGTTTTCACAGTATCAGATTTATATACTTTGAAAGATCTTGATTCTTGCAGTTTTCTTGAAATATACGAGTCATCCCACTATTAATAGAAGACATTATTATCGAAGGAAGATGTTGAATATTTTATTTTGGAATGATTTATCACATTTTTTTTACTTCTTCCAGGGAGCTGAAGGTGGTATGCATGGTCTCCTCCAAAGTACATTGTGGGTTAATATAATATTTGCCCTTCATGTTTGAAATGCTTCTTGAATTGTTTTTCTTCCGAATTGACATATAAATTACTGGAATATTTTTGTAGGTTTTAAACATATGAATTGCTTAAAATATGCATTGTCTTGTTCTGTGTACTGAACACACAATCAATGGACAGCAGAAGTTGAGAGTACGTTAATTTTTAGCTACCGGATTTTCCGCAAAGCTCTGAAATAAACCTTTCCAGTTACAAAACGTATTGTGGTGAAAATCCATATATATACACTTTTGAAATGCCGCTTACAGTATTTACATGTTCAGAGCATTCCTGTGAATAAGGAATAAAGCCTTAAAGCATTATGGAAATCGGAATGTAACGAAGTTTGAGTGGTAACAAAGTTGGAGCGTCCGTGGTCATATTTCTTGATTGTTCACTGGGGAAGGAAGTTGCTTTCCTTACTCCGTTGTTATAAGGAATAATCAGTATGAAATGAAAAGCCCCTCAAGGACTGCTTCTCCTATATGAATCTGTCCAGATGCTGAGAGAGCCGTCAATAGCCCTTCTTCATCTCCTTGTTGCAATAAAATTAGCAGTGTAGCTGCTGGATAAGGTAGGGCCTTTTCTGTGGCAGCACCACGGCTGCGGAGCTCTCTGCTGGTGGAGGGTCTACCTTGCCTTCTCTGTTGATTTTTGGATATACAGCTAAGACAGTACTTTCCCAGAAGGCTTTTTGGGGTGTGTGAAGTGCAGCCTGGAAGTCCAGGACAGCAAGAGTTTGAAGAGAAACAGGAACTAAAATAGCCTTGCATGGCAGCTTGTGGTTCACACCTTTCCCCCCTAGAGAAGACTGCTCAGATTTAAAAGGGTGACACTGAGGTGTTGAGACAAGCATTGTACTGGGGATGGAATGGTGGTGGGAAAAGGCTCTCTGGTGGCTCTAGGGTTGCCAACCTCCAGGTGGGGCCTGGAGGTACGCCAGAATTACAACTTATCTCCAGACTAAAGAGACTAATTTCGTTGGGGGAAATGGCAGTTTTGGAGGGTAAATTTTATGGCATTATACCGAGGTCCCTCCCCTTCCCAAAGATGGCCCTTCTGATGCTCTGCCCTGAATCTCCAAGAATTTCACAATCCAGAGTTGACAAGTCTTGGTTGTTCTGGAGTTGAACTGATCCAAGGAAAAAGGCAGGGCTACCTGTCCAGGTGAGAGACACATCTCTCTCTTGGGGCTATTCCGTAGCGGGGGGGGGGGGGGATAAGTAGAGGTTTGCTTGCAGTTTGTCTGAGCCTTTGGGAGCTCGAGCATATTGTAGTGGTTAAGAGCGATTGTTTGGAGTGGCGGGCTCTGATCTGGAGAACCAGGTTTGATTTCCTACTCCTCCACATGAGCGGTGGAGGCTAATCTGGTGAACTGGATTTGTTTCCCCACTCCTACACACGAAGCCAGCTGGGTGACCTTGGGCAAGTTACAGCTCTGTTAGAGCTCTCTCAGCCTCACCTACCTCACAGGGTGTCTGTTGTGGGGAGGGGAAGGGGACTGTAAGCCTGTTTGAGTCTCCCTTAAGTGGTAGAGAAAATCGGCATATAAAAACCAACTCCTCCTCCTCCTCCTCCTTCTCCTTCTTCTTCTTCCTCCTTCTGAAAGATAGCAGCCACGTCTGTGACTCTGTCTTGTGGCTGGTTTTGGAGCTTTTGTTCAGTTTATGTACTTTTAAACATTTCATAATTTAACCTTTGTTGTGAGCCAACTTGTTGAACTGTTTTGCATAGAAGGGCGTGTTATGAAATGCAAGGAAGGAAGGAAGGAAGAGGCACTTGGGCATATGTCCAGTAGGAATAATCTTGATGGGATTTGGTGAATCTGAATATGTCTGCCTGGGCCTTGGTCCATTTTATTTTTTTACAGCCTAGGGACTAGATTTCAGTCCGGTAGCACCTTAGAGACCAATGATTTTTTTGGGGTATATGCTTTCAAGAGTCAAAGGTCCCTTCATCAGGTATCTGACAAAGGGACCTTTGATTCTGAAAAGCTTATACCCCCCAAAACACATTGGTCTCAGGGCTACTTGACTAGGGTTGCCAGGTGCCCGGTGGTGGCAGGCAAACCCCCGGCCATTTACCCCTCTGCCCGCCAACCAGCTGAGGGTCGGCAGGCAAACATACATGCGCCCATGCACGCAGCAGCACGGAACTTGGGCGGGGCCAAGAAAGTGCAGGAGGATGGCGCAGGTGCGGTAGAGCCCTGCCCCAGCCCCCGCAAGTGTTGGGCATCATTACATGGCACCGTGGGGAAGGACAGGTGCCACAGTGGCTTCCCCACTGCCCACCGGCCCCAGGATGCTCCCGTTGCCGCCCCCAGCCGCCCCGACACTCAGCTAGCCGGCCCAGCCCAGCTCCCCACCCGGGCCACCAAATCGGCTCCCCAGGTGAGTGAAGAAGGTCCGCACTTAACCGGAAGTGGTGCACGCATCAACGTGTCAGCGCGTGTGATCCCTGAGCTCTGCCCCCAAAGCCTCCCGCCAGAGGAGAGCGGGGACCTGGCAACCCTATATTTGACTCAAATCTAGCCCTTTTACTGTAGACCAACATGGCTACTCTCTTGAAATATCTTTTGTTGCTTGCTTGGGTTTGCAAATTCACACTGACGTTGGCCGCGAGAACTTGAGGTTATTAGATTTGTTGATGCCGACTGTCGCTTGCCGTGATAAATTATCGAAACAGTCCGCTGTGTCGCACTAAGCGTACCATCAAGATGGCAAACACCAGCTAAGAATAAATTCTGCAGCCATCTGTTTAACTGGCTTCCACGTTAGGTCCCCTTTTGCCTTCACCGACACAGCAGCTGGATCTAGAAATTCAGCTGAACAGTGCTAACTGCAAATTATAAAGCTTGTTTTCTAATTTGGAAAACAATGTGCATTCTTCAGGGCCATAACCCCAGCTGGGGGCAAATGGGCAACCCCCCAAAGCACTGATTCCCCCCACCTTCCCGTTTTTCAAAAAAGCAAACTGAAAAAGGTACAACTTCTGTTTCGTGAATGAATGGATGTTTTCAGAATCTGAAACTGTCTGAGCTAAAAAATAAAAAGTGAGCCATCTTCCTCCCCAACAGGCAGTGCTCCGAACTGCACCCACCTGATCAACCCACTTCCACCTTGCTAAAGGTTTGGATATTTCAAAATCATTAAATGATTCTGAAACAAATCCCCCTTTACTTACTATGACTGTGAGCCCGTCCGTTATTTAAGAAGGCAAGGCGTTACTAAAGGAATTCATTGTTGATGTGCGGAAGGTGTTCATTTTAAGCAAGGAAAAGATTCTGATCAAAAATAACTGTTCCTGTTCAGCTTATATGTTTTGGGAACTAGCAGTTCATTGACAATAAAATACACTTTGGCTTGGCAAGAGGGCTCCAGAATTTGATGCTGGGTATCAGGAAATGGGAAGGGCAGCCATGAAGGAGCTAGAAAAGATTCTGAAGTGTAAGGATGTGTCACTGGCCACCAAGATTAAGTTAATTCATGCCATTGTATTCCCTGTTACTATATATTGGTGTGAAAGCTGGACATTGAAGAAAGCTGATAGGAAGAAAGTAGATTCCTTTGAAATGTGGTGTTGGAGGAAAAGGTTACAGATACTGTGGACGGCCAATAAAAAAATCAGTGGGTTATAGATCAAATCAAGCCTGAACTGACCCTAGAAGCTAAAATGACTAAACTGAGGCTATCGTATTTTGGTCACATTATGAGAAGACAAGAGTCACTGGAAAAGACAGTCATGCTAGGAAACGTTGAGGGCAGCAGGAAAAGAGGAAGACCCAACAAGAGATGGATCTACTCAATAAAGGAAGCCATAGCCCTCAATTTGCAAGATCTGAGCAGGGCTGTTGAAGATTGGACATTTTGGAGGACATTGATTCATAGGGTCGCCATGAGTCGGAGGCAACTTGGCGGCACTTAACATGCACACACACACACATAATAAAATACCATTGATTCATAGGGCCGCCATGAGTCGGAAGCGACTTGACAGCTCTTATCACACACACACACATCAGGAAATAGCTGGTTTTCCTTTTGGGGGGACCTCCAACTGGAAATATGGCACCCCCAACTGGGAAGACTGCCTGCACCCCTGACACTTTTGATGTGTTCCTTTGAGGCTGGGCTTTCTGTTTTCCCTAACTGCATAGCAATGCTTACTTGGAGTAGGGTTGCCAGGTCCCTCTTCGCCACCACCGGGAGGTTTTTGGGGCGGAGCTTGATGAGGGCGGGGTTTGGGGAAGGGACTTCAGTGTCATGGAGTCCAGTGGCCAAAGCTGCCATTTTCTCAAGGGGAACTGATCTCTACCGACTGGAGATCAGTTGTAATAGCAGGAGTTCTCCAGCTAGTACCTGGAGGTTGGCAACCGTAACTTGGAGGGATATGCTGTCAAGATAGGGTTGCCAACCTCCAGGTACTAGCTGTTACAACTGATCTCCAGCCGATAGAGATCAGTTCATCTGGAGAAAATGGCTGCACTGGCAATTGGGCTATGGCATTGAAGTCCTTCCCCATCCCAAACCCTGTCCTCCTCAGGCTCCGCCCCAAAAACCTCCCGCTGGTGGCGAAGAGGGACCTGGCATCCCTATCGCAAGAAGGGAAGCTGCAATGAATGTTGTTTTATTAAGCAGGGGGCCAGGTGGAGGAGAGAGAGGATATTCATATTTGTCTATGTTTTACAAGTGCTTTTAAAATAACTTGAATTTGAGCACTGCCGGTTCACAGCACGCCTGCGACAGAGTCACAGCTGCGTTCGTTTCAATTATTCTTATTATTATTTTGCAACGTTGATGGAATTTACCCAACAAGTCACTGAGAGTGGGTGGCACTTGTCAAATTCCTCACAACACTGTTTAAATTAACCAGCTATTACTCTCTGCTTTTGGAAGCATTTCTTAGGCCCAGCTTGAGGAACCTAAGGAACTCTCGTTTGTCCTCTCCCAGTTATACCAAATTAGGCTGTTCAGCTTATATTGTTTACTCCGTCGGCTGTTCTTCAGGGTCTCCGACAAAGAAAGATCCTTCCTAACACCTGTCAACTGAGATCCTTCAACTGGAGATGCTGGGGATTGAACCTGTGAGTGCATGAGTGTTGGACTGATAGGTGAGGGTAGACAGACAGTGCTAACAGGAGGTTCAGCACACCTTCTGAGGCCGATGTTTTTTGGCAGAAAATCTGTGTCAAAACTACTTCAGCTAAAAGAAGGTCTTTTATGCGTGGCTGTTTCCCTCATGGTCACACACCCCTCTTGACTACTTCAGGGCTTTGTTTTGATCCTTAGGGTTGCCAACCTCCAGGTACTAGTTGGAGATCCCCTGCTGTTACAACTGATCTCCGGCTGATAGAGATCAGTTCACCGGGAGAAAATGGCTGGTTTGGCAATTGGACTCTATGGCATTGAAGTCCCTCCCCTCCCCAAACCCCACCCTCCTTAGGCTTTGACCCAAAAAGCTCCCACCAGTAGTGAAGAGGGACCTGGCAACCCTATTGATTATGTATGCATTTTCTGACCGTCAGAGGTTGCCTCGCTCTTCCCATGCATTTCCGCGCATTTTGCCCACGTTTTCTGGACCAGATATACACAGTGTTTTGGGGAGGGGGGGTCTGCTGCAGAATGAGAACTGCCTCGCTTCAATCTCCTGCCTGCGTGGGGTAGTGGTTAAGAGGGGTGGACTCTAATCTGGGGGACCAAGTTCGATTCCCCACTCCTCCCCATGAGTGGCGGGCTCTAATCTGGTGAACCGGGTTGGTTTCCCCACTCCAACACATGAAGCCAGCTGGGTGACCTTGGGTTATTCACAGTTATCTACCTCACAAGGTGCCTGTTGTGGTGGTGGGGGAGGGAAGGCGACTGTAAGCCCCTTTGCAACTCCTTAAAGGTAGAGAAAAGCAAGGTATAAAAACCAACTCTTCTTCTTTTATTGACATATGTACCTGGCTCTGAACCTAACATGGATTTTCTCCCTTCCCCTCTATGCTTCAGGGTGGCTTTTGGCTTTCTCCAAGGATAAATTCAGCCACCTGGAGCACTTATTGGGCATTAATGTAGGTGGTGAAGAGAATGATCTGTCACCCAGTATGTCCCCAGTTCCAATTTCATGCCTGTGGTGGCCTCAGTAGGAGGCCTCAGAGCTGACGTCTCCCCCTAATCTACAATATGGGGATAATATTACGAGCCTACCTTCAGGGGCTGTTTTAAGAACTGCAACATGGTACATAAGTTATGAACAGTGGAAGACCTGTATAAATGCTAACTATGATGCGTTGTCTTTTTTTTTTAATCAGCTTTGTAACTTGAAACGCTACACAACCGGGCAGTACATGTAGGTGGAACATTACGATTACCACAACAGCCAGCCGATCAGTACTTAGCACAGCCAGCTGGGGAACGGCATAGCTTAATGAACGTCATAAAGGCCAGCCAGTGGGCACTTTAGACCAGGGGTGTCGAACTCATTTTTGAGGAGGGCCGGATACAACATAAATGTCTCTTGGTCGGGCCGAAGATGCATAACAAATAAATACATAAATTAAATTAAATGTAATGCCAGGTACTGGAGATACAAACTTTATAGAAGACACAGGCAAAATCAATTAATAATATTGTTTTTTTTACTTAAAACACAAACAAGTTTCCAACAATAAAATTCTTACAGCATTTCTTTTATTTAACAGTCTTATTGTTACTGTTTTAAGAATGTTTGTATTTCAAGTAAAAAATAATATCATTAATTGGCTTTGCTGTGTCTTCTATAAAGTTATATTTCTAATCCCTCGCATTCATTTTAAAACTGTGGTGGGGTGGGGGCCAGATCCAGCCTGCAGGCCGCCTGTTTGACACCCCTGCTTTAGACAGCCTGTTTTTGCCAGAAACAGTGAGGACGGGTTGCTCTTAGGCTTGATTCGGTGGAGGCAGGGGTGTGTGTTAACACATCGATTCCAGAAAGGGTCAACTACAGATCCAGAGTGAGTTTATACTCGAGCTGTTAATGTCTGTCTTTGCGCCAAGGCCTTTCCTCCCTCCCTCCACCTAAGCCCAGAGTGTCTCTCCAAGCCGCACTTCAGAACGTCCATCTTTCTGCGAAATGGAAATGTGCATCCATAAAGTTGTCATAGAAAGCTGTCACCTGTTAATCATGATTAACGTTTAGCCTTTCTCCAAAGAAAAGTGTTTGGGAATTAGAGCTTTCAGAATGAATTAGTTTGTATGCTTTATCAGTCTTCCAATCCTTCAGGCATGGTAATAGCGTATGATAACAGTAACATTATCTCTGCCTGCCTGCCTGCCTGCCTGCCTATCATCTATCTATCATCTATCTATCTATCATCTATCTCTCTATCTCCCTGCCTGCCTACCTACCTACCTATCTCTCTATCTCCCTGCCTACCTACTGACCTGCCTACATGAGAGCAGGAAAGCATAAATCTTTCATTTTGACAAAGGGAGAAAGTGCGTCTGTGTGAGAGAGACTATTACGAGTCTCCAAAATTAGTCTATATGCTGAAGAGAAAGTGTGGGGGAGGGATGGATATAGGATTGACCCTCTCCAGATTCTGCCAGAAGAAATCTTAGCTTTATTTGCCTGTTGAGGCATTCAAAATGAACAGCTAACCTTCAAGAAGGAATCACCAGCGTTGTGTTGTGGTTAAGAGCAGTGGTTTGGAGTGGTGGACTCTGATCTGGAGAACCGGGTTTGATTCCCCACTCCTCCACATGGGCGGCAGAGGCTAATCTGGTGAACTGGATTTGTTTCCCCGCTCCTACACATGAAGCCAGCTGGGTGACTTTGGGCAAGTTTCGTCATCATCGTCTTCTTCTTCTCCTCCTCCTCCTCCTCCATTTTCTCCAGGGGAACTGATCTCTGTAGTCTGGAGGTGAGCTGTGCTGTTATTCCGGGGATCCCCAGGCCCCACCTGGAGGCTGGAATCCCTTGATGGCACCTCTGATTGGTTGACTGTAGCCTAACACTGTTTTCATCAAAATACCAAGTAAATCTGTTTAGGGAATGTGTTCCATAATTGTGGACTCCCAACCTTGAAATCTGTAAAATTCACTGCCTCTCAGTCCTGATTTGGACTTTATTCGTTGTTTTCTTCAGTGCACGATGCTAGAATGAGAAAACAGAGGATGACTTCGTTTTCCCCCACTGAGCGTACAGGATCATTGAACCCAACTCTCAGGGAGGCATAAAATGGAAACCTAGCTAAAGCAAAATTTTAATTAGCTCTCAAATCCGGTTTGCCAGGATCACGGCATATGGCTGTCCTGAGGCTCCTTTCTTGAACAAGTGTGCTTAATTCCTGCCAGTGCTGAAGGGTTTCGGCTCAGCTCCTGATGTTTAGCTTGTAATAGCACTAAATTATGCATCGCTTTCAACTGCAGAATCATTGCCTGGTTACGCACCACCTTTTTGTGCTTCACAATCAACTCCGAAATGTAGATTAGAAGTTGTACTCTGGTCTGTTGCCTGTGGGTGCTCCATTGGAATGAATGCGAGTCCCGTACCTTCTGAGCAAGCATGTTTGGCTCTGTGTCCCTGGGATTCGATCCAAAGCGAGCTTAAAATGGCAAAGTTTGTCCCTGCTGTTGCACCTGCATTTTTTTTCATTTGAGAAACGGTAGGGCTCAGGAGTCTTTTGACCCAAACATTTGGGCAGAATGTGGTCACTCTATTGTGTTAAGCTCCTTTCAGACATTTCATCTATGAGAGCTTAGCAACTGTGCGTATCTGGAGTGTGTGTTACACACAGTTGCCAAGTTGTCCAAACCAGGGAGATACAAGAAGAAGAAGAGGAGGAGAAGAAGAAGAGTTGGTTTTTATATGCCGACTTTCTCTACCATTTAAGGAAGAATCAAACTGGCTTACAATCACCTTCCCTTCCCCTCCCCACAACAGCCACCCTGTGGAGTTGGTGGGGCTGAGAGAGCTCTAAGAGAGCTGTGACTAGCCCAAGGTCATCCAACTAGCTTCATGGGTAGGAGTGAGGAAACCAACCCAGTTCACCAGATTAGCGTCCGCCGCTCATGTGGAGGAGTGGGGAATGAAACCCGGTTCTCCAGATGAGAATCCACCACTCCAAACCACCGCTCCTAACCACTACACCATGCTAGCAAGATCCAAGTATCTTGCATGCATATACAGCTTTGGTCCTTGTTTTTTCAGGGTTCTGGTTAGCATGCACTGAAGCTATATGTGCATGCAAAATGCAGCAGATGCTTTGTTAACCAACACTTGGTTAACTGGCATGCCTGTGAACCAGTGGTGGAGGCAGGCCACTGCTAGGCAAGTTGCACCAGTCATGTGCCATCACTCAGCCCTGCCCAGCAGTGGTAGCGAGAGTGCACCAAGCAAGCATCAAGAAACCATGCTGCAGGTCCTGGGTGGATCCTGGGCATGGCTGCCACGTGCTTGACTCTGCTGCCCTCTCACCACTGAATAAAAGCTTTTTTAACTGGCATATTGTGGGTGACCTGGCAAACTCCCATTCTGTATGGATGCCGGGTTGCAAAGCTGCTACCGTACACACAGTGCACAGGCAACATGGCAACTGTGTGGATTGGGAGGCTCCCAAGGTGTGCAGATGTAACATTTGCAAAGGGGCTATTGTATGTGTGGAATCTGTGTGCAGTTCTGGAGGCATCGCTTCAAAAAAGGATGTGGACAGGATCGAGCGAGTGTAAAGGAGAGCGATGAGGATGACCAGGGGCCTGGAGACCAAGCCCTACAAAGAAAGGCTGAGGGAGTTGAGAATGTTTAGTCTGGAGAAGAGGAGGCTGAGGGGGAACATGATTGCTCTCTTTAAGTATTTGAAGGGCTGAGAGGATGGTAGGGAGCTGTTCCTGTTGGCAGCAGAGGATAGGACTCACAATAATGGGTTTAATTTGTGGGAGGAAAGATGGATATCAGGAAAAGGTTTTTGACAGTAAGAGTTGTTCGACAGTGGAATCAGCTACCTAGGGAGGTGGTGAGCTCCCCCTCACTGGCAGTCTTTAAGCAGAGGCTGGACAAGCACTTGTCAGGGATGCTCTAGGCTGGTCCTACATTAAGCAGGGGTATGGACTAGATAGCTGTAGGGCCCCTTCCAACTCTATGATTCTGTTATTCTAATCTGCACATGCTGCCTGGGTCTTTCTTAGGGCTTGGCTGCGCATGACGTAGCAGATGTTAGATTAAATCTCCTCACATGTTCTTCATCCCTAAAACTTGAGAGGGATTTCAGTCAGGGGAAGGGAAGTTTAACCCCCACCCCGCACAAGAACATGCCCCAAACTGCTATTAACTCAGATAGGTGTGAAAGATACCCTGTCGATTTCCTTCCTTGTGATGTCTGGCTCCTCTCCTGGTCCTTGAAGGTGGTGTTTCCTAGTGTCAGGGCCCCCTCTACCGTTGGCTGTCCCCTCCCGCCATCTCTCTGAGTCAGTGTTGCTTCAATTCCGCTCCTGTTTCAATTCCAGACTCCTGTTTCCAGTCACAGACACCTTCTCACCATCTCTCTATTATTAGCATTCATACCCCCTGAATGTCAGAAACCAGCCTACTTTGCAATTCAGTGAAAAGTGAAATCCCTCGCCCTCTCTCGGCTTGAATAAAGGGCGGGGGGAGAGAGGGTTTTTTATTATTATTGAAATCAAGTTACAGTGTGCAAGGTGGCACTTAGCATTTGGGAGCTTTCAGCACATCATGGAAATATCCGAAATGAAATTCAGTTCATGGCTGATGATGTTCTTAATGTTTATGGGTCACCTTGGGCGGACGTCAAGTCGAAAACTTTAATAAGAAAGGACTGCCAGCCAGAGCTCGGGACCTTAGCAGAAGCAGGCAAGGGGAGTAATATATGATCGTATCAAGAATCCTCTTGGCAGTTTTCAAGACCAGGCGAGGTTCCATGTTTTCCCATTATGGAAATATGATATCTTTTAAAAAAGAGACTCTCCCGACTGGCCAAGCATTCACATCTCATAGTTGTGGCAAATGTTGCCCACCAAAGGGGAAAGGGTTTTGTTACATGTAAATAGAAATACCAGCAGCAAGCAGAAGTGGGAAATTTATATGAGACTTGTCCTTGAACATGGAAGAATGTATGGTTGGACAGTATGTTTTGAATACTGATCAAGAGCTATACTGGAAGGGTAAACATGGGCTTGCACTAAAATGTGTTTTAATATTCTATAAAATTCACTTTGCAAAAACGATAGATGTGTTTGTTGTTATCACTTTTCCTCTGATTAGGAAGTTACATGTAAAAGTATGGCAGATTAAGTCAAATGTTTAGGGCGACTGTTGTAATGTGTGCGAAAACTGCGAAAATTTCTGTGAAGGATAATCTGGTAGAGTGTTGAGAATCTCGGATTAGGTTGAGGTGTTTGTCCGGGTGGTATCTTTCATTTGCATCTGTGCTCTCTTCCTTGTCAGATAGGTCAGATTTTGCTATTAGGGATATGCCTTTGGATATAACGGAGCTGAAAATGAAACGAAAATTAGCCGTTTTTGATAGAATTAGGGATATCCAAAATGACTGCAATGCTCCCCAAATAAGGAAAATCTCCCAGAATTTCAGGAGTGTTTTGGTTTCTGGAAGGCACAGAATGGAAAGGGGAGAGAGGAAAATGAGCTGCCAAACAACAGCTGATGTCGACTAATGGCGGATAGTCAGTAGAATAATGGAGCCATTATTTCCTATGGATACCCGAGAGGCCAGGTCTACACATAGAAACTAATGGGGCCATAATTTCCAATGGGTAGACCTGGTCTCTCTACAGCCAATAAGAAATAATGGCCCATTATTTCCAATAGCAGGTGGACTTTGCCTCTGGCCATTGGTCTATCTGCTGAATCAGACCCTTGGTCCATCAAAGTCAGTATTGTCTACTCATACCGGCAGCGGCTCTCCAGGGTCTCAGGCAGAGGTCTTTCACATCACCTACCTGCCTAGTCCCTTTAACTGGAGACACCGGGGATTGAACCCGGGACCTTCTGCATGCCAAGCCATGGCCCCTCCCCATCTCTTGCCAGCGGTTCACATCCAGCCTGTCCTGTACCAGTTAGCACCGGTTAGCAGTTTGCTTCTGAGTTTAATTCAATATGCTAGTTTTAACCTATAAGTGACCACATACCTGAAGAACCTCCTCTTCTCATATTAGCCCAGGTGCCAATTTATATTAGGACACAAGTCCTGTTTGCCGTATGAGAGGTGCAGCTGGGGGCATGGCTATCATGAGTGATAGCTGTGAAACCTTTTACCATAAATCCATACCTCTTTTGGGATTCTGGAAATAAAAATCTCTTTTTTTCCCAACCAGGCATGTGGTTGGTTTAAGGTACTGTTTGTTTGTTAACTGCTTTGAAGTGCTGGAGAAGTGTTCAATAAATATTTCAAAGAGATAACAAAAAAATGAGGACCAGGGGTCTTTTACAGTGGGATCTTGGGTATGAGTACCAGAGTTTCCTTGTTAAGGATTACAGATCAGATCCCGCAGCCAGTTTCCTCCAGGGGATCCATCTCAAAATATCGACTGCATTTTATTTTATAAATATAATGGCTTGAATTGTTAACTAAATGGATGGAATTGTAGAAATGCGAGAGGGCTGGTTTTCACTTAGATTTTTTTGTAGCTGCAGTAGTAGAAATTACTTTATCCTTTCATTAAAAGTGAAAAGGAACACTCTTGGGAAAAGCTTTGCATGTCTCCTCCATGGTGATGGCCTTTACCATTTTGTGAGCAATTTTTGCTATTCCTCCATTCGCCTTGGCCCTTTCTTTGGCTGAGGACGCCAATGTTGCTTGCGATGTCCTTGAATCCTTACTTTAAATCAAGAATGGATTCCTAACATCTCTTCTGTCCCTTCTCTTCCCCTCCCTTCCCCAATGCTAACATTCCCACTACTGATGGGTTTCCACAGCAAGAGGAATTTACTTTTCTACAGCGATAGGAATTTACTTTTCTTTAACATTTACTCAAGGCTCCTACGTTTTGTTTTCCTAAGGAAAGCAGATATTTCAACTTCCATACAAATCCTCTTTGCATTATTTCTGCCTGCAGATTGGCAAGGTGGTTGGGACTTGAGGATTGGATTGAGGTCCTTTGTCTCCTGAAATTTGCCTCATTGCGAAAGGGAAGGTGTGTGTGTGGCGGATGTGTGTGCATTGAATCCTAGTGCTATATTCCATTGGATTATCATTGCCTTGAGCATCTGTCTGAGACACAAGCCAACTTGATGGCTTGTAAACTCAGGACAGACAGTACAAAGTCCTTGTTCACCTAATGCATAATGAACTTGTGGAACTCATTGCCACAAGATGTAGCCGTAGTTGTTGGTTTAGATGGCTTTTAGAAGGCATTAGACAAGTATATAGAGGGTATGTCTCTCAGTGGCTCTTACCCATGATGGCGAAATGGAACCTACAGTAGCACCTTAAAGACTAACAACATTTCTGGCAGGGTATGAGCTTTTGTGAGCCACAGCTCACTTTTTCAGATACAGCTAGAATGTGATTCCATCTATCCTTAAGACGAGTGAATTAGACACACAATGGCAATGCAAAATATCAAAAACAAGTAAATGACATTAGCAGACCTGATTGGGTTAGGTGTGATACCTGGAGGTTGGCAACCCTATCTGCTGGCCTCCCAACCCGCCCCCCTTTTGGCTCTGCCTGGTTATGTATTATGGGGGGGGGTTCTGTCTGACTGCCAAACGTTCAGCGGCTATTATTTTCCTAATTGAGTGCCATCTGTTGTTTTAATATTGTCGGTAAGATTGTTTGATCTTGCTTTGATGATATCGGATGTTATTTTAATGTGTATGTATTGTACTTATATTTATAATTTTATTGTTGTTACCGGCCCTGAGCCCGGCTTTGGCTGGGGAGGGCGGGAGTGAAATTTAATAAATACATACGAATAGAGCTGCCGAAACATTTTGCATGCTGAGCTGCCGTCGGAGATTCAGAGCCAGCCCTACCACAGAGGCTGAGTACCCAGGATGCCAAAACTCCAGGAGTGACTGTCTCAGCTATGTAAACGCCTCGGGGGGACGGCTGCCACCTGCTCTTTGGGGAAAGGCGCCCAAGAGCAACTGAGCAGCTTGTCGGCATTGCGGGGGTCTCGACTGAGAGCCTTTTAATCTCCATTTGGTTCCAAACGCGTTTGTAAAAGAAGGGAAATATAGAAGCGAGAGATGTTTAAAATGAAAACAGGGAAGTAATACCCTAGCTGATCATGGAACATGCCATTGTTATGCTTCTCAGTGAAATCTTGCCGCTGCCATGAACGCGTTCAGTTGGCCTCGGGCACCTGAAGCGGCTTTATACTGAAGCAAACCAACGGTCTATCTAGGTCACTCCTGTCTGCTGTGGCATTTCAGGATCTCAGGGGAGACCTTTCATATCACCTGTTTTTTTTGATCCCCTTTTATCTGGAGATGCCGAGGATGGAACCTCTGCATGCCATGCAGATACTCTGCCCTTCCTTTAATGAGGCTGCTTTGTAAGGAGTCAGACCTTTGCCAGTAGAATACTTCCTTGGAATATTTTATTTATTTATTTTATTGGATTTTGGGGTGGCTCTTCCAGGCTAGGTCCAGCTCAGAGCAGCTTACAACTATTTAAAACAATATATTCCAGTTTCAGAACCTGGGCTTCCTGACCTGTTTTTTTTTTTTTTTTTGCTTTTTGCGTGGAACACACAGTCCTCCAAAGGACCATAGAGAAGTAGCCGCCAAGCTGCTTTGCAGCACCTGAGAAGGGATGGAGAACATTGTCTCTACGGTCAGCTCTCCAGTTTTTCACTACAGAGGCACGGAGGACATACTTACACCACTGAATAGTGAGATTCTGAATAGATCTATTTAGGATAGCTCTGTTGGTCTGTCAAGGTCTGTTTTGTCTATTTTGACTGGCAGTGGTGGTTCCGGGCCTCAGAGGTCTTCACCCGCTACCTGGTCCTTTAACTGGAGACTGAGATTGAACCTGGGACATTCAGCAAAGCAGCTGCTCAACCACTGAGCCATGGCCCTTCCTCCTTGAGGCTGTTGACAAGCATGTACCTACACTCAGAGGCAGATCTACAGTGAAACTAATGAAGCTTAAGCTTCAGGGCCCCTGTTCTCCACCATTTGGGCCTCAAGGTCCTTGCAAGGGAAGCAACCCTATTGTTGCTGGTTGCGAAGGGGGCCCCATAACAGTTCAAACTTCAGGGCCCCAAAAATGTAGGTCCGCCACTGGCTACACTTACAATTCAATAAGCTTAAAATTCAATAAACAAAACCTTGCATCCTAAACTGCCATTCCATCAGCATAACAGCAGCTTCACCAAAGGCTGTACCAATTATTTTTGCAGAGAAGAAGAGTTGGTTTTTATATGCCGACTTTCTCTACAAATTAAGGAAGACTCAAACAGGCCTACAATCACCTTCCCCTCCCCTCCCCACAAAAAACACACTGTGAGGTAGGTGGGGCTGAGAGAGCTCTATGGGAGCTGTGACTAGCCCAAGGTCACCCAGCTGTCTTCATGTGTAGGAGTGGAGAAACCAATCCGATCCACCAGATTAGAGTCCGCCGCTCATGTGGAGGAGTGGGGGATCAAACCTGGATCTCCAGATTAGATTCCAGCACTCCAAACCACCGCTCTTAACCACTATACCATGCTGGCTCGCAGGCCTCAGGTATGCAGGCCTCAGGCTGTGTAGGGCTTTAAAGGTCATTACCAGCATTTTGGATTGGGCCCAGAAGCAGATTAGAAGCCAGTGAAGATGGGGAAAGTTATATGGTTCTTACAACCCCCTCCAGACACCATTACATGGAACAGGATGCTGAAGTATAACCATCTTCAAGTACTTGAAGGGCTGTCATATAGAGGATGGTGCCGAGTTGTTTTTTGTTGCCCAAGAAGGTCGGACCAGAACCAATGGGTTTAAATTAAATCAAAAGAGTTTCCCTCTAGACATTAGGAAGAAATATCTAACAGAGCGGTTCCTCAGTGGAACAGGCTTCCTCGGGAGGTGGTAAGTGCTCCTTCCCTGGAGGTTTTTAAGCAGAGGCTAGATGGCTATCTGTCAGCAATGCCGATTCTATGACCTTAGGCAACTCATGAGAGGGAGGGCACTTTGGCCTTCTTCTGAGCATGGAGTAGGGGTCACTGGGGTGTGAGGTTAGTTTGGAATTTCCTGCATTGTGCAGGGGGTTGGACTAGATGACTCTGGTGGCCCCTTCCAATGATTCTATGAAGTAGATGGACCATTGAAATGCTCCACCACAGTTCTTATATTCTCAGCTCCACTTTCTATAATTATCCTCCACCAATTAACTTAGGCTGCAAGCTTTAATTGGTAGACCAGCCAACCAAAACATTAGTTAATTAACCGGTCTGGGCTAATTTCTACGAGTGGGGCTGACAGTTAAGGGCATAATTATGTAACTTTGAGTAAGGTTGCCTTATTCCAGTGTAATACAGGCGGCCTCGTTTGCACACTGCAGATTATGTGCTAATTATGCAAATCAGTCTGCCAGTCGCTTTGTGTCTGCTTCTGGATACTACTGCTAAAAAAGTTGGCCAAGGATCAGAGGAAGCATCTTTTTGGTTGACCAAGCCGTGTATAAGAGGGTGAAGCATGTCAATCACAGCTGTGACTTCCCTCATTGGCTGGAATAATGGATAGTGGAGCAGGCTTGTTTCTGGCAAAAAACTCTGGGCAGAACATGGCCTGCATGTTTTATCTCGAGTATCTGGATCTACAGGCACTAGAGTCCTACTTTTTAAATAAAGTGAAATCAGAGAATCTGGCCCAGCTAGGGTTACCAACCTCTAGGTACTAGCTGGAGATCTCCTGCTATTACAACTGATCTCCAGCCGATAGAGATCAATTCACCTGGAGAAAATGGCCGCTTTGGCACTTGGACTCTATGGCCTCAAAGTCCTTCCCCCTCCCCAAGCCCTGCCCTCCTCTGGTTCTGCCCCAAATATCTCCTGCTGGTGGCAAAGACGGATCTGGCAACCCAGCTAATTGTACAAATAGGCACCAGGTGCCATGCTCAAAATTTGGAGGGAAGACCAAATTCCAGAGCATATGCTAGTCATATTTTTGAGCACCTTTGATTTTGCTATGTTGCTATAACTGGGAATATTGTCTACACGGACCCAAATGGATGTTTCCTGTATGTTCTAGTACATGTTAAATAGGTGGCTTCTACTTATTTCCCACACAAGTATCTCTTTGCCTCAAAGAACTGTGGATTTTATTTTATTTACTTTGTTTATACCCTGCCTTTCTCCCCAGTGGGAACCCCAAGCAGCTTACATTGTTTCTCCTCTCCTCCATTTTATCTTCATAGTAACCCTGCGAGGTAGGTTCAGCTGAGAGTAGGGGACTGGACCAAGGTCACCCGGCAAGCTTCCTCAGCAGCTTGGGGAGTTGAACCTGGGTCTTCCGCATTCTAGTCAAACAATCTAAGAAGGATGTAAACAAGCCGGAACGTGTTCAGAGGAGGGCAACGAAGATGGTGAGGGGTCTGGAGACCAAGCTCTATGAGGAAAGGTTGAAGGAGCTGCGTATGTTTAGCCTGAAGAGGAGAAGATTGAGAGATGATATGATAACCATCTTCAAGTACTTGAACGGCTGTCATGTAGAGGAGGGTGCTGAATTGTTTTCTGCCGGCCCAGAAGGTCGAACCAAAACCAACTGGTTAAAATTAAATCAAAAGAGTTTTCCTCTAGATAGACAGTGAGAGTGGTTCCTCAGTGGAACAGGCTTCTTCGGGAAGTGGTAAGCTCTCCTTCCCTGGAGGTTTTTAAGCAGAGGCTAGATGGCCATCTGTCAGCAATGCTGATTCAATTACCTTAGGCAGATGATGAGAGGGAGGGCATCTTGGCCATCTTCTGGGCATGGAGTAGGGGTCACTGGGGGGTTGTGGGGGGAGGTAGTTGTCAATTTCCTGCATTGTGCAGGGGGTTGGACTAGATGACCCTGATGGTACCTTCCAACTGTATGATTCTATGACCCTGGTGGTCCCTTCCAATTCTGTGAGTCTATGATTCTTCTATGATTCTAATCTAACTACTACACAACACTGTCTCTCAAAGAAGGCTTCAGATAAAATCATCCATTCCTTCTACTGGTCAAAGATCAGTACAAGATGCGAGGAATGTATCGTTGTTGCAGAGTGTTGCTAGGAGCTCTGTATGTCTTTCCTCCTGTCATCCCATCAGCGCGTTAACACTAATGCTTAATAATAGGAGAAAATTGTAGGACAGCGCCCTCTTCACATTCCTCGAGCATTAATATCAGCAAAGAATGGATATTATTAGAAGCGTAGTAACCAAAATGAGCCACTTAAAATTCTGTTCTGAATAAGGTGAGGGTAAAATTGGGGAGGTTGGAATGGCTCTTGGGAAGTAATCTGATAATTTCTTCATTAAAATTCTGTCCGTTTCCCCTTAAATGAAGGGCGCTTCAGAATGAAAGAGAATTAAAATGTTATAATAGAAGTTTAAAAAAAAGAGAGAGAGATGCCGCTCCAGGTTATTCTTTTCCATTACATTTGTGCATCCTCTTGCAAGCTTTAACTAAAAATGCCCCATTTTGCTAAAAGGTGGACCTCTCAACCATTATTACAGCAATTGCTTCCAGGAATCATCAGAGTTTGGAGTCCCTAATCTGATTTAATAAACGCTCAGGTTTTTTAATTGATTATTTAGCTGGGTCTCCCAATTTTAATGTAGTGCCTTTCCGTTGGCCCCCTGTTAGCAACGATTAGCAGAGATTGTGTTCAGGAAAGAGAAGTGGGTATAGTCAGTCCATTAATCAGCTGTTCGTGTATCATTATATTGTGGAGAGTCTGGCTGGCTTGATCTCCATGAATGAGCGGCCTGTGCTTTGATAGAAGGAGGCTATTTTTACTGGCTGTGAATGGTGCTCTGTACAAACAGTTCACCTGCCTGTCTCCGGAGAGCGTTCAGCAAGGTACATGTATGCCAAACATGTCAGATTTTTTAGAGCCTCTGCTTGGCATGCAGAAGGTCCCAGGTTCAATCCCTGGCATCTCCAAAGGGACTAGGCAGGTAGGTGATGTGAAAGACCTCTGCCTGAGACCCTGGAGAGCTTCTGCCTGTCTGAGTAGACAAAACTGACTTGGATGGACCAAAGGTCTGATTTAGTATAAGGCAGCTTCATGTGTTTCCCCACTCCTCCACATGAAGCCTGCTGGGTAACCTTAGGCTAGTCACAGTTCTCTCAGATCTCTCTCGGCCCCACCTACCTCACAAGGTGCCTGTTGGGGGGGAAGAGAAGGTGATTGTAAGCCACTTTGAGACTCCTTTCAGTAGCGAAAAGCAGGGTATAAAACCCAACCTTCTTCTTACTTCAGTCCTGGGACAGGGAAACTATTGGGGAGACCCGCCATATTGAAGCTCCATTGGAGCTTTGGTAAACCAATATTAAAGTAATAGTCTGCAAGCCAAATCCTGGTTTCACAAACTAACCATGGTTGAACTAAACCATGGCTTCGCGAAGTGTGTTGGACATTCATTTCAGATATGAAATTATGGTTTAATTAAGCTAACTATGGTTGGTGTGAACACAGGCCACTCTGCTAATCATGGTTAGGCATGGTCCAGAAAACCAGGAACTGAAGTCATGGTTTGTACCTGGGTTATTAACCTCAGTTGGTCTTAATTATGGTTTTACATGCTCTGTGAACATCAGCATCTTGGTCTAATCCTGGCTTGTGTCATTTGATTAGACGGAAGGGAGATTATACCTCTCTACCACTTAAGGAAGAATCAAAAATCATCTTTCCTTCCCCTCCCCACAACAGACACCCTGTGAGGTAGGTGGGGCTGAGAGAGCTCTAAGAGAGCTGTGACTAGCCCAAGGTCACCCAGCTGGCTTCATGTGGAGGAGTGGGGAAACCAACCCAGTTCACCAGATTAGAGTCTGCTGATCATGTGGAGGAGCAATGCTGATTCTATGACCTTAAGCAGATGATGAGAGGGAGGGCATCTTGGTCATCTTCTGGGCATGGAGTGGGGGTCACTGGGAGCGTGTATGGGGGAGGTAGTTGTGAATTTCTTGCATTGTGCAGGGGGTTGGACTAGATGACTCTGGTGGTCCCTTCCAACTCTATGATTCTATTCTATGAGTGGGGAGTCAACCTGGTTCTCCAGATTAGAGTCCACCACTCCAAACCACAGCTCTTAACCACTACACCATGCTGGCTCTTCAGCTGTTTTCTTACAGAAAAATCCCGCAGACAGAAAACCCACTACTTTTGCCTTCTATCCCTCCCCCCCCCCGCGCAGATATAAAAGCAGGGTGGGGAGTGGCCATTTTCAGCAGGGAAACAACACGGCAGGAAAAAGGCTAAATAAGCCTTCCCTTTTCCTGTGTCTTCCTTCAAATCTCAGCCCCACAGATGCTTTGTGTGTGTTAGGAGCCATCAAGTCGCTTCCAGCTCATGGCGACCCTATGAATCAAAGTCCTCCAAAATGTCCTATCTTTGACAGCCTTGCTCAGATTTTGCAAATTGAGGGCTGTGGCTTCCTTTATTTAGTCAATCCATCTCTTGTTGGGTCTTCCTCTTTTCCTGCTGCCCTCAACTTTTCCGAGCATGACGGTCTTTTCCAGTGACTCTTGTCTTCTCATAATGTGACCAAAATGCAATAGCTTCAGTTTAGTAATTTCAGCTTCTAGGGTCAGTTCAGGCTTGATTTGATCTTTAACCCACTGATCTATAACACCACATTTCAAAGGAATCTACTTTCTTCCTATCAGCTTTCATCAATGTCCAGCTTTCACACCCATACATAGTAATAGGGAATGTGATGGCCTGAATTAACTTAATCTTGGTGGCCAGTGACACATCTTTACACTTCAGAATCTTTTCTAGCTCCTTCATGGCTGCCCTTCCCAGTCTCAATCTCCTTCTGATTTCTTGGCTGCAGAGGCTTTGGGGGAAAATAATCATGGAACTGCACAGAGCACACAGCCCCTCCTTTATTAGTTCATTTGCAAGATGGCAGGTGAGGCTGAGAGAATAGCGGCTTACCTAAAGGCAACCCGAAGGGTCCATAGATTGGCTGAGATTTCAATGGGGTGGGGGCAGGTCGCAGCTCCTAGCTCACCCCCCTGGTTGCTCTGCCGCTCCCACTCTCCTACCTGAAAGCCGTAAAACAGTTACGCTGCGCTTGTCAACCCATGATTTATAGCACAATGTGTGTTGAGGCTTTGGAGAGGTCCCTCTGCAACTCTTTGCTTCCAGCCATCCAATTAACCTGGCCATAATGGATGCAGGAGGATTACAGGGGATGGGGGGGAAGGAACAATGATTGATAAGTACTTTCCGAGACAGGCAGTCTGAGGAAGAGCAGTGTTTCCTAAAAGAAGGAGGCCAGTTAGGATTCCTCAGAGCATACCAGGGCCAAACTATGACGAGGGACATAAGAAATAAGTACATAAGAACATAAGAAAAGCCATGCTGGATCAGGCCCAGGTCTATCAAGTCCAGCAGTCCGTTCACACAGGAGCCAACCGGGTGCCTTTAGGAAGCCCACAAAAAAGACAACTGCAGCAGCATTATTGTCCCTGTGCTCCACAGCACCTAATAGAGTCGGCATGCTCCGCTGATCCTGGAGAGAATAGGTATGCATCATGACTAGTATCCATTTTGACTAGTAGCCATGGATAGCCCTCTTCTTCATGAACACGTCCACTCCCTTCTTAAAGCCTTCCAAGTTGGCAGCCATCATCACATCCTGGGGCAGGGAGTTCCACAATTTCACTATGTGTTGTGTGAAGAAATACTTCCTTTTATCAGTTTTGAATCTGTCACCCTCCAGTTTCAGCAGATGACCCCGTGTTCTAGTATGACGAGAGAGGGAGAAAAGCTTCTCCCTGTCCACTCTCTCCAAACCATGCATAATCTTATAGACCTCTATATGATGGCTATATGGCCATCTGTCAGCAATGCTGATTCTATGACCTTAGGCAGTTCATGAGAGGGAGGACATCTTGGCAATCTTCTGGACATGGAGTAGGAGTCATGGGAGGTGTGTGGGGGAAGTAGTTGTGAAATTCCTGCATTGTGCAGGGGGTTGGACTAGATTACCCTGGAGATCCCTTCCAACTCTATGATTCTATATCAAACCAGCTTTCAATCACCTTCCCTTCCCCTCCCCACAACAGACACCCTGGGAGGTAGGTGGGGCTGAGAGAGTGTGATTAGCCCAAGGTGACCCAGCTGGCTAGTGGGGAAACAAATCTAGTTCACCAGATGAGCCTCCGCCGCTCATGTGGAGGAGTGGGGAATCAAACCTGGTTCTCCACATCAGAGTCCTCTGCTCCAAACCATCACTCTTAACCACTATACCGTGCTGGTGTATGGACTGCTGGATACTTCCAACATGGTGATTTAAATTTTCAGGGCTTACTCCAGCCTCTCTTGGGGTACACAGTCTGGCAATCGCAGATCTGGATTAACAGCTAGCCGGGTCTTCCAGGAATGTCTCAGTTTAACTGCAAAGGCTTTTTCCGCATGATGTGACTTTCTACGTGTTGTGTCAGCCATGCTGAAAGATAAAGCAGAAACATAAAGCAGCACTGCAGGTATTTTTCCCCCCTTTGTACGGATTTCAAAGATGGTTCTGCATCCATCTGTGCTGTTTGGCACAGAAGCTGTAAAGGAGTCCAGCTTTCCTATTCCAATTGCGGCTGAAATTCGGCGTCTCCATTTTACCTTGCAGATTGTACAAACTTGTGTGCCCAATTTGATCTTTCTCTTTATTGTTAGATTTTCGCATGTTTTTTTTTTTTTTTACATTTCTCTGTGCCACCCACATCAATATTGGATTCAGCATAATGGTTATTTTTCCCCCTGGTCCTTTCTTTACCAGATTTATTATTAGGGTTGCCAACCTCCAGGTAGTAGCTGGAGATCTCCTGCTATTACAACTGATCTCCAATTGCTTTGGCAATTGGACTCTATGGCATTGAAGCCCCTCCCCTCCCCTCCCCTCCCCAAACCCTGCCCTCCTTAGGCTCTGCTCTCCAAAAAAAAACTGGTGGTGAAGAGGGACCTGGCAACCCTATTTATTATTAAGGGCCCCCCTTCCCCCTTACATTTTCCTGCTACAGAAAGAAAGCTGAAGAAATTAAAAATGCATGCATGACCTTTTCACCTACATGAAGGGCTAGGTAGACTCCAAAACTGCACAGGTGTTGGTACTCAGGTGGGTGGGTGCTTTCCAGATGTGTGAAAACAAACCCCGACTCTCTACAAGAAGATGTGGCTTCCAAGCAGAAGGCTGCATGACCCTTCGCCAGGCAGCCTCTTCCTCCTGTCTATATCAGATGTTGTTACAGAAATGCAGGTGGTATGTGGGAATTATGTTTCGCAAAGACGTCAGGCCTGCTTGCAGGGCACTGACTAGCAACTTAGATGTTTCAGGAGCTCCGCTTCTCCAAGAATGGCTGGATTTTTTGTTTGTTTTCCATCTTCTATCTTGGCTGGCTTTCTCGCCTCATTATTAATGTCAATCTGTTCTCAAGCAGACAAAGATTGTAGGTAGCCGTGTAGGTATTAGAAGAAATCCCAAACCAAGAACAATATAATATCTTTTTTTATTAAAACCCACCAAACTGTTACAGAGTAGTGATTGAGCGGCAAAGATTTCTAGTGGGGAGCTCAAAGGTTTGCACAATGCTTTGTGGTGTTTTGGTTGGTCCTAATAAAAAGGTACTACGCTGGTGCTATTTTTTTCGTCCACAAACTACATTTGAGTGGTGGCGTGGTGTATTTAAAAAAAATATAGTATTTCTGTGCCGCCTCTTCGTGGTCCTGCTTGAAGTGGCTTACAATTAAAACAGCATCACAAAATAAAAACAAGTAATTTAAAAAATGCCTTTGGACATAAGCAACATAAAAATTGTTCCTAAAACAGACCATTAAAAAAGAGGTGGTAACTAAAAGCCTGGGTAAATAGAGGTGGTTTGGTCTGGCATCTAAAAAACACACCCAACTAAAGTAGATGCCTGGCAAGCCACAAAGAGGAGGGCATTCTAGGGGCAGGGTGCCACCACACAACATGGCCTTGGCTGCCTAGAGAACTGTCTCCTCCTGTACTATCCAGCCTGAGAGTTAAGATCCATCTCTCAAGCCCTGATGTCTGGGCCCCCATCTTCAGAAGTGTGGCGAGTAGTGACTAGAATTCCTTCCTCCAGTCCTTAGCTACCCAGTTTGGTCTACAGGAAGGAACAGGAGTAATGCTCTGCTGGGGCTGCCAGGTCCCTATGAGGAGTAGGGGATCCCCCGTCCCCAGGTCTCCTTGCTCACTGCCGCTTGGAGCGGCGATAGGAGATATTTTAAAAAATGCACCCTTGTGTACTTAT
Organism: Euleptes europaea; assembly: GCF_029931775.1. NCBI lineage: Eukaryota > Metazoa > Chordata > Lepidosauria > Squamata > Sphaerodactylidae > Euleptes > Euleptes europaea. The sequence goes on along the minus strand of NC_079324.1, from coordinate 52,888,313 downwards.
TGTAAGTTCTCACAAGAAGTGAAAATAGGTAGCTCTAGGAATCGCCAGAAACTCTGTGGTTTTACTATAGAGTATCTGGTGATTCCTAGAGCTGCCATTTGCCACTTCCAGTAAGTATACGAGGCTGCAATAAAAATAAATAAATCCTGCAACACTGTATCCCCAACCCTCCTGCTGGCAACCTTACTCTACACAGGGGCCTGGAGAAGACAGGCCCCTGGATCAGGTGCTCAAAGGCTTTTGGTCTCTGCAAAAGGTTTAGTGCGTGAGTATGCATCCACAACAACTGCCTGATGCTATGGCAGCATTTTGTGGGAGGAGAAGGTCATAACATAGACCTGTGCAGAGCCCTTTGAGAACTTGCCTTCCTTGCTCACCTGTATGTGCTGCTGCCTTAATTCTTGCCAAAGCCTCTGTGTGCTCAATCAAACCAATGTCTGAAACACATGAAGCTGCCTTCTACTGAATCAGACCCTTGGTCCATCCGAGTCAGTATTGTCTACTCAGACCGGCTGCGGCTCTCCAGGGTCTCAGGCAGAGGTCTTTCACATCACCTACTTGCCTGGTCCCTTTAACTGGAGATGCCGGGAATTGAACCTGGGACCTTCTGCATGCCAAGCAGAGGCTCTACCACTGAGCCACGGCCCCTCCCCAAGAAGGCTATGTCATGCTAGGCATTGCAACAGCCCCACTAAGTAGTCTGTTGCTATTTGACAGGTGATGATCTCAGGAAATTTGGAGGCAGGGCGCTGGCTTGTTTTTTTAACCTACCCCTTATGCAGTGTGCGAGCTGAATCCTCGCTCGCCAGATCCACATGCCACGCATCAGTGGCTGGTTCTCAGAATTATTTATTTCGTGTGCTGGTTAATTCAGGGTAATTTGATCCTGAACGATGCTCAAAGGGAGCTTGCTTAATTTGTAGTAAAGATGATGGCATTAACCGCTTGGTCTCTGCTTCTCGTTCCTAGGAATGTAAGTTCAGACGGAGCCGAAGCTCGCAGGCGGCTGCGGGAGTGCGACGGCCTAGTGGATGCCCTCCTCCACGCCCTGCAGTCTGCAGTAGGCAAGAAAGACACGGATAACAAGGTGACTTGCTGCAGGACAGCACTTTGAACTTTACCTTCGTTTGTTTGTAGAGGAGTTCCTTGATATCGAAAGCCGAGCCATGCGTTCCCTGAAGTGTGATTGCCAGAGGATGCATTTTTAGGATGTGTTCTTAATTTCAGTAGGGGTTGAGTTGGAAATATGCCTTTCTCTACCACTTAAGGGAGAATCAAACTGGCTTATAATCACCTTCCCTTCCCCTCCCCACAACAGACACCCTGTTGGTAGGTAGGGCCGAGAGCTGTGACTCGCCCAAGGTCACCCATCTGGCTCCAGGTGTAGGAGTGGGGAAACAAATCCAGTTCACCAGATTAGCTCTGATCTGGAGAACCGGGTTTGATTCCCCACTCCTCCACATGAGCAGGGGAGGCTCATCTGGTGAACAGGGTTGGTTTCCCCACTCCTCCACATGAAGCCAGCTGGGTGACCTTGGGCAAGTCACAGCTCTCTTAGAGCTCTTTCAGCCCCACCTACCTCACAGGGTATCTGTTGCAAGGAGGGGAAGGGAAGGTGACTGTAAGCCGGTTTGATTCTTCCTTAAGTGGTAGAGAAAGGTGGCATATAAAAAAACCGACTCTCCTCTTCTTCTTCTTCTCCTCCTCTTTAGAGGAAGGGCAGTGTAGAAATGAGTAGCTGTTGTCTGGTTCTTTGGATCACATCTACAGATTGCAGAGCTCATTCGAGCTTGGAATCCCAAGAATCACAGTTGCAAGTTTTGCTGAGGTGCTCTTTTTTTCCAACTAGTAAAGCCTACAGAAAGGAAAAGATTCTCCCCCCTCTCCTACCCCCCCTAGCAAAACACACCATATGGAAGCTTGGTTGGCTTTTGTTGTTGTTTGCTTCCTGACTTTGACAAGCCCCTGACAAATGAAGCTGCTCCATAGTCCCAGGCAGTGGTCTTTCCTAGTTCTGCCACCTGAGATTCATTAGCTGGAGACTGACCCTGAGGGATCTCGAACAGACAAATTAGGCTGACTTTCTCTGAGCTGCAGCGCCTAACTACTGGGGAAATTACAGGGACTTTTCTCGATGGGGGGGTTCTATATTAGGTGGTTGTGTTCCCCCTCCACGACATAACACACATGATAACAAACTCTTTTCTTCTTTCCCCCATATCTGTCTCACCACAGTCGGTGGAGAATTGTGTGTGCATCATGCGGAACCTCTCCTACCACGTCCACAAAGAGGTACCGGGAGCGGACAAGTTTCAAGAACTAGAAGCAAACCAGCTGGGAAATTTGGGAGGCACTCAGAAAAAGAAAAAAGATGACGCTGGCTGCTTTGGAGGGAAGAAGGCCAAAGGTGTGTGCCATGGCAGCCTTGATGTTGCTGGTGGGTTTTGTTTTATTAAGGTGGTGATGGTTCAACTTGGCCCAGACTGCACGCTGATTGGTTAGTGTCTGGCTTGGCAAATGGATTCCCTGTAGAATGCAGAGGAAATGAGAAGCATGAGAACTGTCCAAGACTGGACCTTCTCCCAGGCTTTCCAAGTCCATGGCAGGTGGTCATCTCCCCAGCCCTGACCTTTGGGCTGCCTCCTGCATGAAGAAGGAGGAGAAGAAGAAGAGTTGGTTTTTATATGCCAACTTTCTCTACCACTTAAGGGAGACTCAAACTGGCTTACAATCACCTTCCCTTCCCCTCCCCACAACAGACACTCTGTGAGGTAGGCGGGGGTGAGAGAGTTCTAACAGAGCTGTGACTTGCCCAAGGTCACCCAGCTAGCTTCGTGTGTAGGAGTGGGGAAACAAATGCAGTTCACCAGATTAGCCTCCAAACCACCGCTCTTAACCACTACACCACGCTGGCTCTCATCACCTGGACAGGAGTGCCAATACCTCCTGTCCAGATGATGCATAGCTCCTCCACATCACCAAGCAGCCCCTTTCAGGAGATGCTGGCAGCAGTTGCGGCTGGCCCAATATAGCCAGGCTATTAGGTAGACAAGGAACAGGTGAGAGAGGTCAGGGTCGGCTGCCGGGCATGCGCATGATGAAGCCTGACCCATAAAGGGGCCAAACAGCAGGCCAGGGACGAGGCTCCAGGTCTTCTCCAGGCTGTGGAGGAGAGACTTGGGAAGAGAGGAGGAGGAACGTGGTGTGGTTAACCCCCTCCCTGCTCTGCATCCGAGGCCTTAGACAGCTCTGGAGTCTTGGCTGGAGCCACGGAAACAGACAGGGAGGAGTTGTGGAACCCCAGGTTCTCCACAAGAACGTACTATTATCCAGATGTGAGCCTATCTGGAGATGGTTTTTTTCCACACTGTGGAGATTTAAAGACCACAGCTCTCAGCCAAAGGCTCTCAAGGCAGTTTGCAATATAAAATAATGACAAATGCACTCCTAAACAATAAAAAAGAGCAGTGCTAAAAACAAACAAACAAAAATGATATAGTGACATAAAAATATCATGTCCCCAAAGGTTAGCACTGCCACAAAACCAACAGTAAAATCAGCGCACGAAGATGACTAAGATTGGACTGGGGACCTTCAACATGCAAAGCATGCATTCTGTCACTGAACTGTGGCACCCTCCCTTCAAAACAGGACTAGAACTCACAATTCACTCGCTCTAGAGCAGGAGTGTTGAACTCAATTGTTACGAGGGCCGGATATGACATTAATATCTCTTGGTCGGGCCGAGTCATACCTCACCAACCCAAACTGAGAGTGAGAGCCTTGGCTGGCTTGCGGGCTGGATAAGAGCTCTCAAGGGGCCGGATCTGGCCCTCGGGCCTTATGTTCGACACTCCTGCTCTAGAGTATTCTTCCAACCACACAACCAACTGGGAATTACATATGCTGGGGTGTGCACGGTATACAAGGTGATTTTGCCCACATGCCTATGTGTTTGAGCCTTTACAGAAATGCACGGATATAGAAACGCAAGATTAGGAAAGGACCAGAATGCCATTCAGTCTAAGCTATCACCCACAGAACATAACCAGTCTCCCAGAAATAATCCTACACAATCAGGACCACTGTAAGTGGATGGCAGGGTAGATCAAAAGCATCACACCGAGGCATCTGCGGAACAGAAAGCAGTGAATTGAGCTGTGCCGGATCGATGTAGATCCAAGTGGCCCTGCACAGTTTATGTGCTTTGATCTCCCCCGCCCCCCTTGGCTGCATAGAACTTTATAATCATAGGGATAAAGAGGCACACCGATCCATGATTTATCTTACACGTTTAATTAGGGCGCACAATCTGATGTCCCTTGTTAATTACTATCTTGGTGGGTGGCTTCAGCATCGCCGAAGAGGCATTTCGTATTCTGTAAGCAAACAACACTGTTGCCTATTTTGTTAAAAGGGCAGAAGCTGGTGGATCTTCCAGAATTCTACATGGAGGTGAATGCACTTTACTCAGTATACTAAACAGTATGTTATCCAGCACAGTTTATGGTTGCTGGTACAGGTTGAGTATCCCTTATCTGGTCTGCTTGGGACTGGAAGTGGTCCATATTTTGGCTCTTTCCATATTTTGGAATATTTTGAAATTTTTGCATATACGTAATGCAATATCTTGGGGATGGGACCCAAGTGTAAACACGAAATTCATCTATGTTTTATATATACTTTATGCACATAGCCTGAATGTAATTTTCCACTTTAAATGTCCCCTCATATAAAAAGTGCCCTTGAGACTAGAAGACTAACAGAGCAGGGAGACAGGTTGTAGCCCCTCTCCTTGCTTGCAGGGAGCATGCAAACATAGGGGAGCATTCCAAAATGTGATCCTTCACCTTCAGTCTCCAATGATGCATTGCATTCTACCTGCTCTTCATTCTACCACCTCCTTCCTCAGTATGCATAGACCAGGCCTCAATCTCTCTTTGCAGATCTGCTTTGGTGGATTACAAACTGGTCCTCTGTAACTCAGAAGTTACCCCCACAGTGTTAAATGAGGCTTCCTTCCTGGCAAGTATTTGTAGGCTTACAACTTCACTTTAGGGCATTTTTGAACTTAACAGCTGTTTAGGGTGGGGATAAAACCTCTCAATAAGAACAGAATTACCAATTAATCTATAACTATCCTAAACCTGCTGAACTCTGGCAGTTGGATACCAGCTCAAACAGGAAAGTCTTACAAGTGTTCCAAAAGGGTTTCTGACTTGGATTAGGTGTGTTTAAGTTCTGTCCACCCTGAATTCTCTTGCTGGGGCAGTATTCAAATATGTCATTTCCCCTGCCTAAGCTAGAACAGTCAAGAGCAACACTATGAGGTTCTGCTGAGTATGTATCTTGGCTTTCAGTCTGTTTTTCCATCTATAGGCAAGCGTATGAATGGCCAACCTGTCTACTTTCCCCCCACCATGACTAACAGCATGCATGGTATAGTGGTTAAGAGTGGTGGTTTGGAGCGGTGGAGTCTGATCTGGAGAACCGGTTTTGATTCCCCACTCCTCCACAGGAGTGGCAGAGGCTAAATCTGGTGAACTGGATTTGTTTCCCCACTCCTACACATGAAGCCAGCTGGGTGACCTTGGGCTAGTCACACTCGCTCAGCCCCAACTACCTCCCAGGGTATCTGTTGTGGGGAGGGGAAGGGAAGGTGATTGTAAGCCAGTTTGATTCTTCCTTAAGTGGGAGAGAAAGTCGGCATATAAAAAACAACTCTTCTTCTTCAAGGGGGTTGATTTCCTGAGGAACAACAGCATGGGGAAAGGGCTAAGCCTACTGCCCCTACTGCCATGGCCCCGATCCAGTTCTGTCCCTCCCATAATAGGAGGAGATCATATCATACATCTCCTACATAATGTGAGGCTTGGCCATGATTTATAGCTTTCTGGGGATATTCTTTCCAGTAGTCACTTCTAGCCCTGATTCTGGGAACACAAAGAGAGACAAAGCCCCCTTTCCTTAAGTCTCTGAAACCTGCTACTGCTTTCCTATCCAGGAGGGCTTCCTCTAGCATGCTGATGGCTTCAGCAGTGCAGCCAAGTATCTCTGTACCCTGCCCAAATGATAACAGGTTTTTCCATGTCAAAAATAAAATAGGTAGAGCCGCCTGCCAGAGGGCATTCTCTGAACTGCACAGAATGGTGGCTGCAGAGTTTTGGGAAAACAATTAACCATATGAACACTTAGATTTTCTTCTCTAACTGTGCAAATATTATCCAAGAAGCTAAGAAATGAGAAAATGTGGTTCCCGGTTAGATATTCTGCACCCCAAGGCAAAAAACCTAATGTAAGTAGATCTTTGCTGGATCAGACCAGTGGTCCATCTAGTCCATTATCCTGTTTCACACAGCAGTCAACCTGGAGGGCCAAAGAACAGAGCATAGAGACCGAGGCCCTTCCCTGCTTCTGCCTTCCAGCACTGGTTTTTAGAGGTTTGCTGACTCTGTAGGTATGACCAGACAAGCCAATCAAAAAGGGATATAGTTTGAATGCACATCTGGATCAGCTTGGTCTGGAATGTCAAAAGCATTACCTAAGCATGCTGGATACCTTACTGTTCGACTATCTATGTCTGATAGCAATGTATTCTTTTCTCTGTGTCCTATTCCTTTCTCTCCTTTTAAAAGGCTGCTACCTTTGATAGTTTGTTGAAGACTCTCTAAGCTCTTCCCAGTAATAATACTAGCCTATATTACAGGGCTGCCCTGACATGGACAGCCCAGGCTAGTCTGATCTCATCAGATTTCAGAAGCTAAGAAAGGGTCGGCCCTGGTGAGGACTTGGATGGGAGACTTGGATGGGAGACCAGGGTCACTATGCAGAGAAAGGCAATGGCAAACCACTTCTGTTGGTCTCTTGCTTTGAAAACCCTACTGGGCTGCCAGTAAGTTGGCTGTGACTTGATGGCACTTCACACACATACACACAATGCAGAAGGTTGTCCTGACCTGGATGGCCCAGGCTAGCCAGATCTTGTCAGATCTAAGAAGCTAAGCAGGGTCGGCCCTGGTTAGTAATTGGATTGGAGACCACCAAGGAATAGCAGGGTCGCTAGGCAGAGGCAGGCAATGGCAAACCACCTCTGTTGGCCTCTTGCCTTGAAAACCCTACTGGGCTGCCGTAAGTTGGCTGCGACTTGACAGCACTTTACGCACGCACATATTTCAGGGATGTTGTAAAGTCCGGTTTCTGAGTCATTTTGTTTCACGGTCATTATATCGTTTCAAATCCCGTCAGCATCAGAGCTGCTCTGTTCCCTCCTTGGCAAGCTTTGGTGTGTTTATGGAAAACCAAACAGAGAGAAGAACCTACGCAGATGGGCTGTTCTTTTGGCAAGGGGGGGAGGCACAGATGTTCTGTTGGCAAACTCGGAGTCGCTCTTTCACCTGTATCTCTCTAGTTTTGAACGCGCTCCATTAATATTCTGCTTCTGTCTTTTCTTCCTCCTGTAAAACTCTTTCTTTTTTCTTTTTTCTTTGGTGCTTTTCTGGTTGTTAGAGGAATGGTTCAATCAAGGTGAGTCCTTCTAGAATGTTCCTTCCCACATTTCTTTTCTGGTATCGCTTTACTTCCCCTTCTACCATATCGAAGGGTGGCATCTGGGTGGGCTTCTTTCTCCTGCCCCTTCCTGCATCCCAGCATGCGTTGTTTCGATAACTTGTGCTCATCTGTGCTTGTTCAATTTCATTTTCTGTTGATTGATGAACATCACTATGGTGAATTCAGGCTTAACCGGGTGAATTTTCCTGTCTGTCTTCTCAGAAGGGCTGTACATGTCATCAGAAGTTGGGTTCCCAAGGTTGGGTGGGATGAGAAATATATATAAATAATGAAAATATATTATTTATTAGAAGCGCTATGTCAAGATTAAAATTATTTAAAAACGTTAGAACAGCACAATGGCATTTCCTAAGGTTGATATCTATAACCACATGCCAGACACGTTTCGGCCTATATGGCCTTCCTCAGTGGTCTATTTGAAACCCATGTAACACATGCACACATTTACAGATATATATATGCATATACAGGCAATATAAAACATACCAGGCATGTAATAGGTTGTCTTAAAAAACAGAATTATAATAGGTTAGTCTCTTTCTGTTAAGAAGCCAATTGTATAAATCTTAACAGAGATGTTTGGAATTACTTATGTATATTACCAATTACACCAACATCTAGTAAGATTGTCTCAAATTTTTATGCTGTAAAACATAGGCAACCATCTTGCATTGCCTTTTGACTTTTTGTTGGCTCGCCAAAGTTATAACATGATGATGTTGTTGTCACTGGCTGCTTTTTCCTGGTGGAAGCTCAGCATCTGTTAGAAAAAGAAGAGTTGGTTTTTATATGCCGACTTTCTCTACCACTTAAGGGAGAATCAAACCGGCTTACAATCACCTTCCCTTCCCCTCCCCACAACAGACACCCTGTGAGGTTGGTGGGGCTGAGAGAGCTCTAAGAGAGCTGTGACTAGCCCAAGGCCAACCAGCTGGCTTTGTGTGCAGGAGTGGGGAAACGAATCCAGTTCACCAGATTAGCCTCCCCCGTTCATGTGGAGGAGTAGGGAATCAAACCTGGTTCACCAGATCAGAGTCCACTGCTCCAAACCACTGCTTTTAACCACTACACCACACTTGCTGGGTTGGGGCATGTAACAATCACATTCTGAGTAAACCAGTCCAATGCCTAGCATGGCATAGTGATGATATAGTTGGGCATATCTTCTCTTATTATTTTAGATGCTGCAGTAGAATGGATGGAAAGGAAGAGGCAGTTCTGAGATATGTACAGCATAATAGGTCTGAACTGTTTTCTGGGGAACTTTGAGGTTTTAGTTGTGGGGATTGGTGGAAAGCTGTCAAGGGTAGTGAGAGCCGCTAATGGTGTCCTAAGCAATCCACCACTGCTGTAAGGTGGTCTATCATGTTATGCACCAAATATATTACTGTCTCTCCTCAATATTGCAATGTCTATGAGTATAGAAACTCATACACTCAGAAACTCAGAAATGGCAATTTGCCATTTGAAACAGGTTGTATTGGCACAGAGAAGGAGACAGTCATGTGGGAGGATACACACAGTGTCTTTATTGTTTCATTTTGTGTACGTTGATGTTTCCAGTATGAATTTTTGAAATCTCTTCTGTGCCAATGCTTCAGTTTGTGGGCAAATGCTCAGCAGTGTGCGTTTTCCAGTGAACAAACATGATTCATTAGCATTAGGGTTATCACCTGATTAAAGATAGTTTGGTCAATTAATTGTGTGACTTATTGGTTAATTAATCAATTAAATTTGATTTAATCTGCCTCTGAATAGAAGAACAAAGTACTTCTGAAGAACAAAATACTACTTTGCCTGTTTTTCAGATGAAGCATGGGTTCCAGTAGGCAGCCTCTGAGAAGAGGATTTCCCTTCCCAGAAACATATTGAGAGGCAGAATATCACATTTTAAAAACATTAATAAATATCTTCCCTCCTGTAGGAGGCAGAAAGCGAAATATAGTATGGTGTAGTAGTTAAGAGCGGCGGACCCTAATCTGGTGAACCTTGTTGGTTTCCCCACTCCTCCCCATGAAGACTTCTGGAGACCTTGGGCTAGTCACAGTTCTCTTAGAGCTCTCTCAGCCTCACCTACCTCACAAGGTGTCTTTTATGGGGGGAGGAAAAGAAGGAGATTGTAAGCTGGTTTGATTCTCCTTAAAAGATAGGGGAAATCAGCCAATAAAAGCCAACTCTTCTTCTTCATCATCTTCTAAAAGGATGCCTGCCACTCAATGCTTCTCCCAAGCACTTGTTATAAAAATAATTTTTATTATTTTAATCTGCTGCCCAATTAGATGGGGAGCATCTTTTCATCACCCTGACCTGGATGACCCAGGATAGCCCGATCTCATTACATCTTGGGAGCAAAACAGGGTCGACCCAGATTAGAATTTGAATGGGAGACCACCAAGAAATATCAGGATCACTGTGCAGAGGCTGGTAATGGCAAACCACCTCTGAACGTCTCTTGCCTGAAAACCCTATTAGGTCACCATAAGTTGGCTGTTACTTGATGATACTTTCTACCACCAGTGTGGTGACGTGGTTAAGAGCAGTGGACTCTAATCTGGAGAACTGGGTTTGATTCCCCCCTCCTCCACATGAGCGGCAGACTCTAATCTGGTGAACCGGGTTGGTTTCCCCACTCCTACACATGAAGCCAGCTGGGTGACCTTGGCTAATCGCACTCTCTCATCCCCACCTACCTCACAAGGTGTCCGTTGTGGGGAGAGGAAAGGAAGGAGATTGTAAGCCTGTTTGATTCTCCTTAAAAGGTAGAGAAAATTGGCATATGAAAACCAACTCTTCTTTTCTTCTTATTCTTAGAGGATTTGACAACTGACTCCATTCCATGTACATTACCACATAGATTCCCCAGCCCCACAGAGTTTCCGCACCAGCCATTATGTAATGTTGGCATGGAAACACTCCCTGGAATGAAAGCAAGGGAGAACAGCATTCAATCACAGGGAGGGGGCATGTCACAATGGTAGTGCATATACTTGGCATACAGAAGATCCCAGGTTCAATTCCCGGCATTTCCAGTTAAAAGGATCAGGGCATAGGTGATATGAAAGATCTCAGCCTGAGATTCTAGAGAGCTGCTGTCAGTCTGACTGGACAAGATGGATCTTGACTAACCGATGATCTGATTCAGTATAAGGCAGCTTCGTATATAAGGCAGCATGCTCACATCAGCTACTCCTTGGATCCACATCCCAGAAGGTTGCATGCGGGGGCCCTCATGGAAGGATCAGTCCTGAGTGCCTGTCCTACCCAATTTTTTGTCCAGAAAAGATAGCAGCTGTTATTTTAGCCTTGAGGTGTAAATTGTGATCTTGGGGGGAGAGTTCTGCCTCCCCAGAGTTTCAGTCAAACAATTTTACTCTTAATTTTTCAGTTGCTTATCAAAGCCTTTCCTGACTTCTTCCAATGTCCGTAAAAAGCTGTTGCTGCCCGTGGAGGAGAATCGTTAATATGCGGGACATCCAATATGTTTGATGGTGCCTTGTTTGAGAAAAGATGGAGTTAAAGAAGCTTTTAATTTCACGGCCTGAGAGACTGCAAATCATTTATTACATAAGCAACTTTCCTTGTCAGGCAGCTTTTCCTCTCCCCAAGGACTCTGCCAGCTCTGATAGCCAAGTCCCATAAAGCAGACCTGTCAGCAGCCATCTTAAAAGCTGTCTCTCTTCCAGCAAGGGCTTTTGAGCAGCATTTCACATCCGAGGATACCCTTCTTCCCTGTTGAAAAGAAGGCTGGGTATTGTCAGCCACAGTTTGGGGCTGAGGGGCTGAGAAGAAAAAAGTTAGTTGGGAAGAAGAAAGTAGCCGAAAGACAAATGTGGTGTGTGTAAAAACTTTAAGCCGTTGTTGAGTGTTAGAGACTGAGAGATGGTAGACTTGCTATTTGCAAGACTCTGAGGGAATAGGCAGAAAAAGTCTGGATTTTCTCTCTTCTTTTTGAGCAGCTTAAAATGTCTGTTTGATTTTTTTGTTGTTGATTTCAGTTCAGCCTTTGAATTACAGCTAATGTTCTGCCAAATGAAAGCTAGTGATAATTTTGAGAAGAATTTTGTGTGTATAAATGGTATGAGTTGTATCCTGCTCAGCTAGGGTTCCAAGCTTAGGTGAGAAGAAATAGTTCAGTACATGGTGCATCAGTGCACTGGGGGACATCCCTATCTAAAGGACCGCCCCCACCCCCCGTTATGTCCCTGTGTGCCAACTGCAGTTCTCAGGCGTCTGCTTACTGGCTGTCCCCTCACCTAAGGTAGCCCACCTGGTATAAACTAGAACCTGTGCTTTTTCCTCTGTAGCTCTGGCTTTGTGGAACAGGCTCTCAACCAAGTTGAGATGGTGTAGGAAGTCTTGTAACTGATGTGGTGGGACATTGTGGGCAAAGCCAGCCCCAGGGTGGCTAAGAATTTTAATACCCCCTGCCACTTATTTTCTTCTTCTATCAATCGCTGGAACCATTTCCCCATGTTGTAGAGATCACAATGCTGGTCCTGGACTGCTGGGGCACCGACTTCTGCTGTGTTTCTCCCATCTTGCTTAGAAGAAGATGGATTTCTCCTTCACCTGGGCTGCCTACTTGTCTTGCAGATACAACTGCCATTTTGAGTACTGACAAAAGGCCTCACAGCTGCTCTTGAGTTGCATTCGAACAGCTTTTCTGCTGGTAAAAAAGAAAGGCGGCATCCTTTTATATCACCAAAAAAAGGCTGTACTGGGGATCATAGGACTTGCATGTATTTTAAAAAGATGTGACATGGGAACTGTAGCAAGGAGTGGGTGAGGTGGAGTGGAAAAACTGGCCGAATCCAACTCCTTATGTTGTCCTTGCATCTAGACATTGTAGCATTTGATTTCCTTGTCTGTATTTTGTATTTTTTGAGACACCCACTTAAGGAGCTTGAGAATGTCTGCCTTTTGGAGCAGGTAGAGAGGGTAATTAAGCAGGATATCCCACTAGTAAAATCAAATTTATTCATGTTGTGGTCACAGACTTAACAATCCAACTACACCCAAAAAAAATAGAATAAAATGAAATTCAACCCACAGCTGTATTGATCCAATATCACAATAGCATCTGCTACTACACATTGAAATAAAACAATAAAAACTTCCCCCCATTAAAATCATTTGCCAAGATATTGTGGACCATATCAAGCCATTATATTACCTGTATCAGGCCTATTAAAACTTTCCCTTAATTTAAACACTATGATGAAAAAAGAGGGCACTCTCTGTGTAATAGATACATTTACATCAGCCAGCAAGAATCTTCCTCGCACTTCTTCTGAGACCAACACCTGTGGTATGCATTGGATCAATCTAGGTCATATTGTGGTTTACAGGGCACTGTGGAAAAGAACATGTGGCAGGTCTTCTACCTGGTCAGCAGAGCAGGGGCAAAACCGTTGACCATATGGAATACTACCATATCTACCTTTAATAACTACTGATGGAAACACTTGTAACTGGGCCACTGTGAAGGCTCTCCTCTTTTCAGGTTCTACCAACTCCTTAGGGTAATTGTGTGTGTGTTAAGTGCCGTCAAGTCGCTTCCGACTCATGGCGACCCTATGAATGAAACTCCTCCAAAATGTCCTATATTTGACAGCCTTGCTCAGATCTTGCAAATTGAAGGCTGTGGCTTCCTTTATTGAGTCAATCCATCTCTTGTTGGATCTTCCTGTTTTCCTGCTGCCGTCAACTTTTCCTAGCATGATGGTCTTTTCCAGTGGCTCTTGTCTTCTCATAATGTGACCGAAGAACGATAGCCTCAGTTTAGTCATTTTAGCTTCTAGGGTCAATTCAGGCTTGATTTGATCTATAACCCACTGTTTTGGCAGTCCACGGTATCCATAACGCTCTCCTCCAACACCACATTTCAAAGGAATCTATTTTCTTCCTATCAGCTTTCTTCATTGTCCAGCTTTCACACCCATACATAGTAATAGGGAATACGATGGCATGAATTAATCTAATCTAGGGTAATTAGAGGCGGCTTTGTTCTGTTTAAATAGGGGATACCACTTTGAAAATGGTGCTTTTTGTATCTGCAATATATCTAGTAAGAGGCATTTGAGGAGATATTTGTGTTTGTGTGTGTGTGTCGGGGGGGTGAGTTGATGGACGCTGACTTATTTTTCGCGCAGTGGTTGCCCTTAGTGTCCTGTAAACATACCAAAGAAGATTGAGCTCGTTCCATCTCCGTCTTGCCTCCTGTCATGATTTTTTTTTATTTTCGCACTCCTAAGAAGCGACAAAGTCTGCTTTTTAGCTAAGCAGTTGGACACGGCTGTCATTGCGAGAGGCAGCGTCCTGTCACGGTGGCCGTTCTCTGGATGTGTGATGTGCCTTCCGTTTTCTTGCGCGGCTGAGAAGTTGGAACAAAGGAGGGCTCTCACAAATTCCTTTCACTCGGTTTCGCAGTGTTTTGGCCAGAAGAGTTAAACAAAGCGGGGGAAAGGATTTTGGATGGTGTCAGGAAAGCAAAATGATGGGATTGCTGAATTTGCCTTGGGATTAATTGAAACCTGAGGTGGTATTTGTGATGAGCCTTTTATCAAACTGAGGGGGATCCAGACAGGTTCCTGTGAGTCTGGGGAACCAGACTTGTTTAAAAATAACACTTTCCCCTCTGATCCTCTCTTATGATATATAATTATGGTAGCAGGTGTAAAGGTTTTGGGGTTTGCTGCTGTGAGGTCGCTCTTGTGATGGGCAAGCAGAATATGGAGATCGCTGAGGTGGGAGCTGAATAAAGATAACAAAGGTTTACTTATGTGCAGGTTTATTTGTTTTTAAATTACCCGTCAGCAGCGCAAGCTTCCCAAAACAGTCAAAGAAAAACCTGGCTGAGGCGCTTAGACATAGTTACTGCACACACCTTCAGATTTGACATTAAATTGTTTAAAACTGGTTTATACTTGTAGTGCAGATGTGCCCCCTAAGTCTTGAAGACAAAATGCTTCCTGTGCTTCACTTTTCATTATTCAGGTATGATCAGTCCAAACCTAGCCAGGCCCGCATCTCCAATGACTGTTCTCTTACTCTAGCATGCAATATCACGCTAGTTACACATTTTGCAGCATCCAGAATACCAGGAACAAACATGTGTAAAGAAACAACAGTTGCTGCTATGTTGGCAGGTGTATATATTATTGCAACAATGCTGGCTGTGCATAGTACTGATTGTCCAGCTGCTGGGACATTAGAGTTCATTACCTTCGTAACCCTGGAGCAAGAGTACATTTAAAAAATTGGCTGTAGTCTTTTTCTAAAGTGCTTAATGGACATTAATTTGAACCAAAGAACATGCAGCACTTTAAAAAATTTAAGGCAGACAACCCTCATGAGGCATGGGGGGACAGGGAAAGAGGAGCAATGTTAGTGAAGGGGAGAGAGAGCAACTTTCATGACCATCGGCCTTTGAATCACTGGTAGACATGTTTGCCTTTAACAAAACAAAGTTTGGAGCACAGCCTGGTTTATCCCACTAAGAGAAGAAAAATGATAACAGCTATTTTAGGTACATTTGGGTATAGCTTTATACTGGTAAATGCTTTTAGATGAATATCAACTTGTAGAAACACTTCCATTCACTAAGAAATGTCCCTCAAACAGCTTATTGTTCAGTCCTAGAGAGGCCAAGCCCAAGGAGAAGTAGGAGGGAAAGGAAGCAGCAACATTTCATGGATCATTGGCAAAGAGTAGTCTATAAATTGGTAACGGGATTGAATCCAGTTCTAGATCAGGAACGAAGGATTGGTCACATGGTATAGAATTAGGCACTTCAGCACCCTGGACAGTTCTCTGGGAGCAGGTGACTTGTTCCTACGAGTTCAGCTGAGATTTTACATGTTTCCCTTGATAGGCTACCTGTCCTAGACTCCAGTCCTTTCTTAGAGGGGCTGTCCTGGAGCCTAGTACTCAGTTGTCTTTCAGTCAGCTTTCACCTGGTGTGTTGCCTTTGTTGGGGTGGGACTGAATGTTGTCTTGGAAGTGATGAATCCTCAGGGATGCTGTCTTACAGGATTCCACCTCTGCATCTTGTGCCATCAACCCCCAAACTCTCTGGCCCATCTCCGTCTGTGCTGGTCTCCATATTGTGATGGATGTTGCAATAGCTGAAGAGTACAGTTTTTGGTGTCTTCTTAAAACATAATGTGATGGATCTAACCACTCTCCAAAGAGCCTTCCTCCAGCCTAAAGAGATTCCTCCAACTTAAGTGTTTCTTCTGTTGGAAGAAGAGCCACATAAGTTGGAGGAATTCTCCTTAGGCTCGAGGAAGGCTTTTAACTTTGCTCAGTGGAGTGTGGGGACAGAGATAGGATCCACCACACTAAAAAGAGAAGAAGAGTTATGCTGAATCAGACCAAACAGTCCATCTGGTTCAACATCTTGCATTCTGTATTGACCCAGCAGATGTCTCCCAAGTAGTCTACAAGTAGGGAATATGTGGGCAGCAGCCCCCTCCAGCATCTGGTGTATACTGTGTACAGTTCTGGCCACCACACCTAAAAAAGGGTATTGCAGAGCTTGAGAAGGTGCAGAAAAGAGCAATCAAAATGACTGGGGGACTAGAGCAGCTGCCCTATGAGGAATGGTTAAAACGCTTAGGGCTATTTAGCTTGGAAAGAAGGCAGTTAAGGGGAGACATGACAGAGGTCTATAAAATTATGCATGGTATGGAGGGAGTGGACAGGGAGCTTTTCTCCCTCTCTCATAATACTAGAACGCGGGGTCATCTGCTGAAGCTGGAGGGTGAAAGATTCAAAACGGATAAAAGCCTGCCAACTTGGAAGACTTTAATAGGGGAGTGGACATGTTCAGGGAGGAGAGCGCTATTCATGGCTACTAGTAAAAATGGATACTAGTCATGATGCATACCTATTCTCTCCAGGATCAGAGGAGCAGGCCTATTATATTAGATGCTTTGGAACACAGGCAGGACAATGCTGCCGCCGTTGTCTTGTTTTGGTCTTCCTAGAGGCACCTGGTTGGCCACTGTGTGAAAGTGGGCTTGATGGGCCTTGGTCTGATCCAGCATGGCCTTTCTTACGTTCTTATGGTGTTCACAAGTGAATAAAGTCAGGACTTGTAACCATGGGAAATTCCAGGACTGCCTCTGCCTGCACTTCACGTGTTTTTTCCTTGGAAGAACAGGCACCAAAAATGTCTTTATTAGGCCCTTGGAGGAGTGAGTCATTATTTTGCCACCTTTCAGCTTTGAGGGTCACTAGTGTTTTTTGTTGTTTTTTTTACTTGGCACTCCGAAAAGCCAGGTCTGAGTGATGGAAGCCAAGGAGTCGATTTAACTGTTGCAGAAACAAATGGTGTTTATTACTTTCCCATCTCAATCCATAAAGGAGCTCAGACGCATGCCCAAGATATATGTGCAAATACGATGTGAGTGCATGCATTTATGATAATAAGTGGTATGTGTCACACGGACATACGTGTTCCATTTGTGCTTTTGTTTTTCGCAGTGACAATGATGGATTTGGGTTTAGTTGTATACTGAAGCCTTCTGCTGCTCACTGTTCTGTTTCATGCACAGGAAAGAAGAATGGCGATGTGGAAAGGAACTTTGATACACTGGATTTACCGAAGAGGTCCGAATCAGCAAAAGGTAATGCACAAATGTGCATGGATGTGCTTAGAATGATTAGCAAAGGAGGACATTTGGATTCTCTTGCAGAGACAGTGAAAAGCACTTTGTTTCTCCCAATCTTTTTTGGGGGGAAATTCACTATTAACTAAGCATTCACAAGTTGCCTCTGTTCTCTTGTACATCGTTGATTTTTTTCTAACAGAGTGGAACAGGCTTCCTCGGGAAGTGGTAAGTGCTCCTCCCCTGGAGGCTTTTAAGCAGAGGCTAGATGGCCAGCTGTCAGCAATGCAGATTCTATTACCTTAGTCAGATGATGAGAGGGAGGGCATCTTGGCCATCTTCTGGGCATGGAGTAGAGGTCACTGGGGGTGTGGAGGGAGGTAGTTGTGAATTTCCTGCATGGTGCAGGGGGTTAGACTAGATGACCCTAGTGGTCCCTTCCAACTTTATGATTCTATGAGTTCTGAATGAGAACACTAAAGAAAATAATGAAACTTTTTGTTGTTGTCATTGCCAACAGTGTCGATTTTCCAGACTGTCCCCTATATAAAGCTAAGGGATGTTTAAGATATATCCTAGCTGGCTTTCTTTCCCTAGCAGGCTATGAATTCCTTGCATGTCTGAGCATTTCATTTCATAGTTAGCAGGCCGTGTTTTTTATTTCCATTGCTGAGAGGCAGCCATTGGTGTGCGCACTGTCTTAAAATTGCCCCGCTCTCTCTGTTCTGTGCAGTGACCTGTCACGATCAATGGGATGGACCCAACCTCCTTCGGTGATACGTGGTCTCCCGGAACGGCATCTGCTTTTTTTGCTTTATTTTAAATGAGGTGGTTAAAGCTAGGAATGTCGAGGGTGCTTCTTTTCAAAGAGCAAAGCAGGCCTTTGAAGAGAGGTGCCGAGACTCGCTGGTGGAGACTAACGCTAACAGTTCCTCCCTGGCCCAACCAAGGGATTATTAGCATAAAGTAAATGAAAAGAGTTCCAACCTTTTGTGAGGATTGGAGATCAACCCATTTTTTCCTAAAGCCTTTTGCTCTGTCTTCTTAGATCTCAGCGTAGCACTGTGGTTTAGACCCATGAGCTTGGAGCTAAGCAGTGCCATTCTGTGCAGAGTTACTCCAGTCTAAGTCTGTTGGCCTTAGACTGGAATACTTCTGCATGTGATTTCACAGAGGAACGTACTCGGTTCAAAACTCAGCCCCGCCAGGGCTACCTTCCTCGGGAGGTGGTGAGCTCTCCTTCCCTGGAGGTTTTTAAGAAGTGGTTAGATGGCTATCTGTCAGCAATGCTGATTCTATTACCTTAAGCAGATGATGAGAGGGAAGGCATCTTGGCCATCTTCTGGGCATGGGGTAGGGGTCACTGGAGGTGTAGAGTTGAGGTAGGTGTGAATGTCCTGCATTGTGCAGGGGGTTGGACTAGATGACCCTGGTGGTACCTTCCAACTCTATGATTCTGTTATTCTAATTCAGAGACAATAATGCCGGTTTTTTAAATCAAGACCTATTGATGTAATGTCAGTCAGTCAATTTATTAATGTTATGGTCACAGACCTTAACGATAATGGTAGTACTGCTATTCACAATAACAGAGCAATGATAACTGCAATAATTACAATGCCCGTACTAACAACAATAGTAATACGAGCTAAAAACTGTACAATAGATCTGTACTATGCAATTTAAAACATGATAATTACCCTACTTTAGCCTTACTATGATATAGTCTGTACCGTGGCATTTACAAATCTCTTCCTCAGTTTAGATGATAATAAGATAAAGGAAACTACACTATACATAATATTTGAATTTACATCTGCCAATAAAAATCTTGTTCGGGCCTCATCCATGTCCATTACATATGGAACATTCTGTGTAAGTCTAGATGGAACAGAGTTATATATTGGACAGTGAAAAAAAAAAGATGTGGGAGATCTTCAATTTGACTTACAGAACAGGGACATAAACGTTGATCAAAAGGAGTTTTATTATATCTACCTTGTATGAATGCCGATGGTAATCAGTTCTTGTAGGTTATCCGGACTGTGTGACCGTGCTCTTGGTATTTTCTTTCCTGACGTTTTGCCAGCAGCTGTGGCAGGCATCTTCAGAGGAGTAACACTGATACTTAAAGGACAATGATGAGCACATTACCTTTGATACTTTTGCAGGACAATGACTCAGCTCAAACCCAACCCCCTTCTGACTATATATATTACTCTTCCAACACACTTTGACACTGAGAGACACTGTCCTTCAGTGTTACTCCTCTGAAGATGCCTGCCACAGCTGCTGGCAAAACGTCAGGAAATACCAATACCACACAGCCCGGATAACCTACAAGAACCGATGAACTCTGACCGTGAAAGCCTTCGACAATATTTTGAATGTCGATGGTAATGTCTGAAATCGAGCCATCGTGATGTAATGTGAGTGAAGCACTTTGCCGCAGCATGCTTGGCAGGCCGGCCCCAGACCGACCGTACCATCCTGAGCAAGGTTACTCCTTTCTAAATCCGTTGAAATCCTTGAGCTTAGAAGGAAGTAACTCTGCTTAGAATGGTGCTGCAAATGGCTTCTCCAGGCAAGGAGCATCTCTGGTGTCCGTTTGTTCCACTTTTGAATACCTTATTTTTTAAAAATTGCAATTTGTAGCCCATTTCTCACCTATGGTGTACAACTTGTGTGCATGATTTGTCCCTGTGGTAGAAGCCAGGGCTCACTTGCTACTAAACCTGGGGAAATGGCAGCTGTGTTGAGTGTGTTTTGAATACCAACTTAATAATGTTTGTTTTTGTGTTATCGGCCGGTCTGTATTGGTGATACATCTGTCTGTTTACAAAATGTACAGGTAGAGCTGGTGGTAAGCAATCACACATAACCTTTGTTTGTTGAATGCTTTCCCCCCATTAAAAAAAAAACCAATTAGCTTTTCTGGTGGGGCCAACACACGCAGCCCTGGTGTATGTGCGTGTAAAGTGTCGTCAAGTTGCAGCCAACTTATGGTGACCCCAGTAAGGGGCTTTCAAGGCAAGTGATTAAGTAGAGGTGGTTTGCCATTGCCTTCCTCTGCAGAGTCTTCCTTGGGGTCTCCCTTCCAAGTACCCACCCTGCTTAGCTTCTGAGACCTGATGAGCTGGGACTATACCATGCTGCCTTCCCTCCCACGGGGCTAATATCCCCTGCCAGATCTGCCAGTGACCAGGTCCCAGGACTTAGCAACGGTACCCCGTGAAAAGAGGGGATACCCCTTTGCTCAGAGCAACAAAAATCACATGGCCCAGTACCATTATCCTGAGTACTGCTTTTCTCACTCAGGCACACTACTTTCCATGTAAAGCTCCCTGCCGTTCTGCAGTGGTTAAGTGCTACAGAAGTAGCATTCTGTGATCATTTTGAGGAACTCTAAACTTAATGAAAACAGATAAACTGTGAGTCTTGTTTACACACATCATCTGTGCGATGTTATCAGAAAATTAATCCCTTTTTTGGTAATGGATTATGCATCTTGCAAGAAGACAAGGTAGCGTGAAAAAACATTTTCTGGAACATATTTTGGGAAGGGGAGAACATGAGCCCTTGTTCGTTTCTCGCCTTTGAAATGCTTATAGCCAAACAGCTGGCTTACATGGTTATTTACAGTGCCATCCTAAGCAGAGTTATATCCTTCTTAATCCACTGAAGGCGATGGACTTAGAAGGGTGTACATCTGCCTAGGATGGCGCTGATGAGGTTATGATGAGATGGTTGCAATTTGAAACTTCAGCAATCGAAGCAAGAGGGGGAAAACAGCAGTTTACACAGTATAGGCCTGTGGTGTAGAACTTTAATTGCTTCTGGTGACATCAGGTCTCGGAGAAGGCAGAGTTTTGTTGGGAAGACAACAACAAAGATGGCGAGGAGTCTGGAAACCAAGTCCTATGAGAAAAACTTGAAGGAGCTGGGTATGTTTAGCCTGAAGAAGAGAAGACTGAGAGGGGATAATGATAACCATCTTCAAGTACTAGAAGGGCTGTCATATAGAGGATGGTGCCGAGTTGTTTTCTGTTGCCCCAGAAGGTCGGAACAGAACAAACAGGTTGAAATTAAATCAGAAGAGTTTCCGTCTAGATATTAGGAAGTATTTTCTAACAGCTAGAGCGGTTCCTCAGTAGAACAGGCTTCCTCGGGAGGTGGTAAGCTCTCCTTCCCTGGAGGTTTTTAAGAAGAGGCTAGATGGCCATCTGTCAGCAATGCTGAATCTATTACCTTAGGCAGATGATGAGAGGGAGGGCATCTTGGCCATCTTCTGGGCATGGAGTATGGGTCACTAGGGGTTTTCCTGCATTGTGCAGGGGGTTGGACTAGAGGACCCTGGTGGTACCTTCCAACTCTATGATTCTATGAACAATAACTAAATGAGTCAATCAGATGCTGGATATCTTTTCTTTTAGTCAGCCATTATTATCAGTGCACAACTCTTTAACTTTAAAGAGTGTTTTACATGGTTGCATTTGTTAGCAAATGTAACATCAGGAGCTGGTAAAATTTGTTTCTTCAAATCTAGAAATGAACATGGTCACGATTATTATTGTGGCAAGGTGCCACTTTGCTGGGTGGGGAATGGCCATCAGCCACAGATGTTGCAAGGGGCTTATTATCCAAGCCTTAATCTGAGTCAAAGCGAAGCCGTCTGAACCTGTTTGAATGCCAGGAATTCAGCCTTGGAACATGTGAAAGCAGGTGCCAAGCTGTCTCCTCCAGCAGCCTGTCTATCACAGTTTTATCGCATCCCTTCCTTTAAGGAGCTCAGGGTGGCGAACATGGTACTCCTCTTTCCATTTTCTCTTCACAGCTACCCTTTGAGGTAGGTCAGACTGAGAGACTAGGATAAGCTCAAGGTCATTTGGTGAGTTTTATGGCAGAGTGGGAATTACTGTACCGTGCTGGCTGTATTACACCATGAGAGTCAGTGTGGTGTAGTGGTTAAGAGCGGTGGACTCTATTCTGGAGAATGTGATAGATCACGATGGGTAGCCATGCTAGTCTGTCAATAGCAGTAGAAAAGAGCAAGAGTCCAGTAGCACCTTAAAGGCTAACAAAATTTCTGGCAGGGAATGAGCTATTGTGAGCCACCAGAAATAGTGGTAGTTTTTAAGGTGCTCTTTTCTACTAGTAATGGAAGGTGACACTGGAGGAGGATCTATCATAGTCAATGCCAGTGACACTTCAGCTAACCCTGGTTGTGTGTGTGTGTGTATGAAGTGCTGTCAAGTTGCTTTTGACTTTTGGAGGCTGTATGAATTAATGACCTCCAAAACATCCTATCATTAACAGCCTTGCTTAGGTCTTGTGAACTGAGGGCCATGGCTTCCTTGTTTGAGTCAATCCAATTCACGTTGGGTCTTCCTCTTTTCCTGCCGCCTTAAACTTTTCCTAGCATTATTGTCTTCTTATAATATGCCCAAAGTATGATGACCTCAGTTTAATAATTTTACCTTCTAGGGAGAGTTCAGGCTTTATTTGATCGAGAACCCGCTCATCTGCAGGTGTGCAGGAAGGAAAAAAAATGCATACATACATACACTGCATTTTGATCAGCTGTTTAAGACTGTATTCCTTGGCTGTGTCTCTGCTGAGTGACGAGAATCCAGTCATAAGTGTCTTGTAAAATTCTCACATAAAAAGTGGTAGTTAAGTTGAATTGATCTACTGTTCATTGTGACCTTGGGGAACTGGAAATGGTGCACGGCTGTTTCTCTGGAAAGTGAAACAGCTCTTCATGGAACTTTAATCACAAGGGTCTTTTGTCTAATAAGGAGTGATATGTGCTATTTAAACAATTCTGGGTTTAAAGCACCGTTTGTTCCCGACATTGAGTCTGAAACAAACCAAAAAATGAACCTTGTGTCTTCAAAAAGACAAAGGAAGACAAAGGAAGCTCTGGATTGCTGCCTGACTTTTTAAGCATATGGTGCTCTACGATATTGGGGGCGGGGAATGACTTGGGCAGCACTTAGTGGTTAAGAGAATGAGCTGTGAGCTAGAAATTCAGTCATGAGTTGATAGCCTTAGGAAGACTACATTTAACATACAGATCAAAGTAACTGAGTCCAACCTTCGGGTTGGGGAGGGCAGGGTAAAATGCAATAAAATAAATAAACTTCCTGTGAAGTTTTTTTTAATTTATTATTTATCGGGAAAGGAGAAGGGTATGAAGATAAAGGGAAGGAAAGGGGGAAAATTTGGCAATACAGGTACAAGGATATATTTAAAAAAAGATTGATTACATTGTCATACAGATTTGCACGGCTACAACTGCTGCGAGAACTGTTCTAGCAAGGAAATGGAAGCAAGCTTTGCTTCCTGATATAGTAGAGTGGAAAGAAAAGCTTTTTGAATATGCGATCATGGCCAAAATGACCCACATGGCTAATAATGATCAAAATTATGAGTTCTTTCATGAAAAATGGAAACCATTTTATCAATATGCTAAGGTTTAAAAAACAGGATAATGTAATAGAAACTTAGGTGGTAGTTGATCATATTAACTATCGGGTTATGAGAAACTTCACTAATTACCTTTATAAGCCAGGAAGGTTACCTCCTGTGAAGTTTGACCCTCAGTTCTGTTTGGCTCTTCGCTGGGACAACCATCCGAAGCCTTTTGCCGGATTAACTCGATACTCTCCAACTCAGATCTGAGAAAAGTTTCTCCGTTAGGGAGTGACTGTTTCAGCCAAGTAAGAGTTGTAGCACTTTGCATTTTCTAAATTAAGCACTGAGCACTTCCAGTACAGAGACTGCTTAGTCGCATGCAGGCTTTGGTGAGTGACACCCTCTCTTCACGAGCTGACCCATGGAAAAGAAAACAGTCCGCTCTGACAGAATCTAGACCGCGCCTGTCATGGCGGGGAAACGTCTTTCCTCCTCAAGGAGACATGACAGACCTAGCGGAGGGAGCTGATGGCTGGAACTGGTGGTGGCGGCGAGCGTAGATCAGATGTCGCTGAAGCAAAGCAGCTAGCAGGGAGACGGCTGACTGAAACGAGGTCCGGTCTGGAGAAAAGTCTACTTCATCCCCCATTGTGTGAGCAAATAATTGTTGGTAAAGCTTCAGCACAAGCTAAGTTATTCTGAAAGATTGCCTGCTCACGTAAGATCATTGGTTAAAATCTTCAGAGGAGGCTGTGCTCTGGGTGTCTTCAGGTGTCTTGTCTTGAGGGGTCTGAGGACGGCCTTCAAGAGGACCTTCAGGTGGAAAGGCAGTCAAAATATACTAAATAACAACAGTAGTAAGAACAATTTAGTGATTAGACAAGTGGTGACCACTGGTCCGTGTCTGTGGTGATAACGTTTGTGGTAAACCCTCCTGAGAGAGATTCGTGTGGCGCCACCTATTATGTTGTGTGTGTGTGTTATGTGCTGTCAAGTCATTTCTGACTTATGGTAAACCTGTGAATTAGCGACCTACAAAATGTCCTATCATTAACAGCCTAGCTCAGGTCATGCAAACTGAAAGCCGTGGCTTCCTTTATTGGGTCAATTCATTTCACGTTGGGTCTTCCTCTTTTCCTGCTGCCTTCAACTTTTCTTAGGATTATTGTCTTCTCCAGTGACTCTTGTCTTCTCACGATGTCACCATTTAGGTTACAAATTAAAATGCGTCTTGCATCTAAGGATGTGAGCTCTGACTCACAAAGCTGCTGCTGAGATGCATTTTGTTTGTCTTAAAGGGGCTACCGGGCTCCTGTATCAACTGAAATGGTTTTGTTTGCCCAGGACACTATTCTTCTGTTGTGCTGTGTGCATGTTTATTTTAATGCTGTTTGGAATTTTAATGCTGTTTGGAATTTTATTGCAGTTGCTGCTTTGTTGTTGGATTAATTGTACAGCAGATTATTTAAAATACAAATATGGATAAAACCCACAGATAGCATGGGCCATGCAAGAAGAGGCATTCCCCTTTCTTTTTGCACAACAGGGAATGGCTCTTCTGAGATGGTGTGACAATCTAATGATGTGAGTGGTTTCTTCCTGATTTATTGGTGCTGCAGTTGCCAAGGCAACAAGGCATTAAGCTAATTAAAAAAAAAAAAAGCTTCGCAAACTTCTCCAAGGATGTGTCTTTTGGGAACCCCACCTCAGTCACTCTTTTGGCTTTCACCCCTCACGGCCCTTTCATTTCCTCCCCGCTGGCTTTGTGCCCTCTCTGCTCTTTGCAGTTAGCCTCGACCCTGGCAGCAGAATCTGGCCGCCGGACGCACCACTCTCTTCCGTCGGTGGCACTCGGAAGAAGGTCTCCCGGCGCGATAAAACACCGCTGTGTTAGTGCATTAAAGCCCTCTCTGCTTTTGGCACGCGGTCTCCAGGCTTCCCACCAGGGCTGCTTAAAAGTCTCATATTTCCATTGCGCCGCCAAGTTCATTGCTCATCATAATCCCTGGTGGCAGTTGTAATTTACAAAGGAGTTAAAGATTGCTCATCTGTCTTGCAGCGTCTTGTGTCGGAGGAGCTTTATTACCTTGGATGGGAGGTTTTCTCTTGCAGGTCTTTTCATGTGGCAAACTCCCCCTTCCCCCACTCAGTACATTAAATTCTCACCTCTCCTCATCCATCAAGAATGCAGAGTCTAGGCACCAGCTGGCTGCTCCTTGCTTTCGGATGCAGTAGAGGAGCTGGCCGTGTGGTTGCTATCATGTTTGCCTTTTGAAAACTAACCTGGAAATGAACTCATGGCTTTAATTACTTTCCGGTGTTCACCTTGATCCACCTGTTTCTTTGATGGGGTGAAGAAGAAGAGTTGGTTTTTATATGCTGACTTTCTCTACCACTTAAGGAAGAATCAAACCGGCTTACAGTCACCTTCTCTTCCTCTGCCCTGTGAGGTAGGTGGAGCTGGGAGAGCTGTAGGAGAGCTGTGACTAACCCAAGGTCACCCAGCTGGCTTCGTGTCTAGGAGTGGGGAAACAAATCCAGTTCACCAGATTAGCCTCCGCCACTCATGTGGAGGAGTGGGGAATCAAACCTGGTTCTCCAGATAAAAGTCCACTGCTCCAAACCACCTCTCTTAACCACTGCACCACACTGAAAAGCAGCAGTGAGCTATTCCTTTGCCTGGGAAACTTGGGTGGGGAAGCAGGAACCGGGTGGAATCTTTTCAGAGATACCGTATTCAGTTGAAAGGAAGACAATCCTGAATTTTAGATTATCCCCCCTAAAAATGTTATACAACCCCCCCACACACTTTTTATTATTAGAGATAACTGTTACTTGTATGCGAATTTAAGATGCCGCCCCCCTTTGATGCCCTGACCTGGATAGCCCAGGATAGCCTGATCTCATCACATCTCAGAAGCTAAGCAGGGTTGGCCCTCTTGGATGGGAGCCACCAAGGAAGCCCAGGGTTGTTACGCAGAGGTAGGCAATGACAAACCACCTATTTTTATCTCTTGCCTTGAAAACCCTGTGGGCTGGGAAAGTGTTGAGCACATCCCCCCTACAGTACTTCAGCACTTCACGCATCACTCACTCCAGAAGTGGCTTTTTCGGGAATCGGTTGTACACGTTTGCGTGCCACATGTGATTAGTCCCTGGGGCGTCAGTTTCTGTGGAAGGTTTCCAGCAACAAGATTCGCCTCCTCGGAGGCCGCTGGGCTTTCTTTAATGGGCCGGCCTTGCCACTGCACAGATGCAGAGCGATATAAATTATTAGCTCAGCTCCTTGGCTGTCACTTTTATTCACCTAATACATGTTGAACGGTTTGCCCTTCGGAGCACGCATGACCCTGGAATGGCTTCCATTCGCCTCCTAGATTCGGCAGTAGGGTTCGGCGGTGCACGCGTGTGCTTGTTGAAGAAAGCCTAGAATCTCATTCTGAAAACAACAAAACACACGCAAAACCGTGGGAAAAAAATAAAGAAATGGAAGCTTTATTATGATTACACAAACTTGAATGTGTAACGTAGAAATATATGCTCAAAGTAAAGGATAGAAGATATTAGAAAAAGAGAAAATAAAAGGGGGAAACAGGCAGTACTATAGCTAAGCTAAAGTAGAAATGAAAAGGATGGTATAGTATAGTAATGTTAGATATTGTTCATAATTTTATAATATAAATAATTGGTTAATTAGAAGTTTGGAAGAGTTACTAAAAAACAAACAAATCAGAATGTTTATATAGAAGGAGGAGGAGGAGGAGTACCGGTAGGAGTTAGTTTTTCTCTGCCACTTAAGGGAGACTCAAACCGGCTTACAATCACCTTCCCTTCCCCTCCCCGCAACAGACACCCTGTGAGGTAGGTGGGGCTGAGAGAGTGTGACTAGCCCAAGGCCACACAACTAGCTTTGTGTGTAAGAGTGGGGAAATAAATCCGGTTCGCCAGATTAGCCTCCGCCGCTCATGTGGAGGAGTGGGGAATCAAACCCGGTTCTCCAGATCAGAGTCCACCGCTCCAAACCACCACTCTTAACCACTACACTACGCTGGCTCTCATATAAGCAATTTAGAGTAGCTGACCGAGCAGTTAAACTTATTGTATGGTTCATATGAGTATGTTAGAAAAGGCAAGTAATTACTGACTTCCATGAAGGAATGACAAGACTGTATGTATGTGTTTGTATTGTTGAAAATTACCAATAAAAATAGATATTAAAAAAAAAAAGCGCAAGACCCTGCACTCGTTTTGCAAGCTGAAAACGAGCCGGCTGCCTCCTGCGTTGCCTGGCTTTACTGGGAAGGAGCAACGACCACCACTTTTTTTTTTGCTCCAAATGAGGAGCATCAGTGGCAGGTAGGAAGATTCTTTTGCCAATGAGCGCTGGCGAATGGGGGGTTGCCATGGCAGCTGCCTCGCTTCCCATCAGCAGGCAGATGTGTGCCCTGGGTGTGATGATGCCTGTCTCCAGGGCTGAATTAGCCCTTAAGCAAAATAAGCACGTGCTTAGGTAATCAAGGGAAGGGGGACACCACAGAAATTTTCCATTGCTGGGTTTACTGTGGACCGTATGGTGCAAAACTGCAAATGGAGCAGCTGGACCAGGGGCCGCAAAAAGGGCCCCCCACAATAAATGAAGAAGAAGAAGAGTTGGTTTTTATATGCTTAGTTTCTCTACCACTTAAGGGAGACTCAAACCGGCTTACAATCACCTTCCCTTCCCCTCCCCACAACAGACACCCTGAGAGGTAGGTGGGGCTGAGAGTGACTTGCCCAAGGTCACCCAGCTGGCGTTTTGTGTAGGAGTGGGGGGAACAAATCCAGTTCACCAGATTAGCATCCATCGCTCATGTGGAGGAGTGGGGAATCCAACCCGGTTCTCCAGATCAGACTCCACCGCTCCAAACCACCACTCTTAACTACTACACCACGCTGGCTCTCAGGAAAAAAATACATACATACACTGACTAAAAAACAACAACACCCTGAACATCACAATTTTTACTCTTATCCTTTAAAAAAAACATAAGGTTGAAGAAAAAGTGGGAACTGAGAATAATCACACTACACTAATCACAATAGGCGCCCCCACTCTATATATCTATATCTATATACCGTATCTATCTATAACTATATCTATATCTAGATAGATAGATAGATAGATATAATTATTAAATAATTTAATATTAATTGTTATTTTTTACCTATAATATAGGGGTACCAAAATCTTTCAAGTGCTTAGGGCCTCAAAAGGTCTTAATCCGGCCCTGCCTGTCTCTAATGCAAGAAGTTCCAACTGAAGCTTTGATTCTGCTAAGCTCAAAGGTGAGGAACCCAAATCTGGTCCTCCCATGGCGATGTAGCCTGACGCTCAGTTGGGTCTCAGCTGGAAGGCATGAGAACGGGAGAGCTATTGGAGTGGCAAAGCTCCCAAGAAAAGGAATTTCAGAGCTGGTCACGGAGGCTTGTTCTTGTTTAAGGGTAGCTCTGGGGTGACATGCTTTCAAAATATGGTGGGGAATCCGGCGGGGTTTTCTTTGCACTGTGCTGGAGTCAATTGTGTACATGATGTGCATTTTCTTTGGTAGACCAGCAGGATCTTTCTGGGTGCAGCTGAAGCTGGGCTCTTTTGCATAATTACATTCATAATTTGACTAATTGTTTAAGGACAGGGACTGTGGCTCAGTGGCAGTAGAGACCATGCTTTGCATGCAGAAGGTCCCAACTTCAATTGCTGGCCTCTCTATTAAAAAAAGACAAAGCCACTGCCCGCCTGAGCAAACATTATTGGGATAGATGGGCCATAGATGGACTTGAGAGCCAGCGTGGTGTACCGGTTATGAGCAGTGGACTTTAGTCTGGAGAACCAGGTTTGATTCCCCACTCTTCCACGTGAAGCCAGCTGGATGACCTTGAACTAGTTACAGTTTTCTCTGAACTTTCTCAGCCCCACCTACCTCACACGGTGTCTGTTGTGGGGAGAGGAAGGGAAGGAGGTTGTAAGCTGGTTTGAGTCTCCTTAAAAAGGTCATTTGTTCCCCATGTTAATTGATTAATAGCAGTGAACATGCTATTCAGGTTCTCCATTTCAGGCTATCAGCACTGCTGACTTACGCCAATTGCGAAGGCAGCAAAAGGCCACTGAAGACAAGCCAAGAGTTTCTGCATACTCAGAGGACTTCCCAAGCATGCAGAAAAATATAAAATTAACAACTCTCCCCTAAATAAAATGTCTTGATGGGGACTTAATGTGCTTCAGGAAGTGTAGAACATTGACTGCTAGTTAAAGGGAGGATTTACAACTCTGGGTTGCAAAATCCTGGAGATTTGTGGGCGGAGCTTGGGGAGGGCGGAGTTTGGAGAGCTCAGTGGGGATGTGATGCCATAAAGTTTGCCCTCCAAAACTGCCATGTCGTCCCAAGGAACTGATATGTGTCATCTGGAGATCACTTGTAATCCCAGAAAAACTACCCAGATGTTGGCAACCCTAATTAAAGGTTACAGAGGAACTTGGGGAGTTTGACCTCCTTAAGCCCTATTACTATGTATGGGTGTGAAAGCGGGACAATGAAGAAAGTTGATAGGAAGAAAGTAGATTCCTTGAAATGTGGCGTTGGAGGAGAGGGTTCCGGATACCATGGACAGCCAAAAAAATAATAATCAGAGGGTTTTAGATCAAATCAAGCCTGAACTGACCCTAGAAGCTAAATTGACTACACTGAGGCTATCGTATTTTGGTCACATTATGAGAAGACAAGAGACACTGGAAAAGACAATTATGCTAGGAAAAGTTGAAGGCAGCAGGAAAAGAGGAAGGCCCAAAGAAGAGATGGATCGACTCTATAAAGGAAGCCACAGCCGTCCATTTACAAGACCTAGGGTTGCCAACCTCCAGGTACTTGAAGGAAAATAAAGACACCTCTGCACACGTATCAGAAAGATGAGGAAATTAGTACAGGAGTATAGCTGTTACCAAAGCCAAATATATTATAGCTGTATATTTCACAGTATGTGGCAACACAACCACCCTTAACACTTCTATATACTACAATAAGAGATGTACAACTTTACATAATGAAATGTCAGAACAAGTAACACATTAATTCCTCCAGCAGGTAAGTAATGAAGTACAGTTTGCAAGAAATGTTCTTATAGGATGCTCTATCCTTATAGCAGCAAGATGTGCATTGAAGGAGAGACACGAAGTATTCTCTTAAGATGCTCTTTGTTCACACAACAGCAAGTTATGCATAGAAGGAGAAAACGATCGTTTCAGGGCATAAAGCCCATTTCTTCATCAGTTCTTCAAAAATATAATGCTTGCAGTTATATTTCATCATCCACAATATCTGGTTTCAAGCGAATAACCATTTCATAAATAGAATACATTATGCTTCCCCATAGGAGTAAGGTGCTGAGTTCCTTCCACTCTAGGTAAGGACTCAAGTGGCGTTATTCACGTGAATAACGCCACTTGAGTCCTTACCTAGAGTGGAAGGAACTCAGCACCTTACTCCAATGGGGAAGCATAATGTATTCTATTTATGAAATGGTTATTCGCTTGAAACCAGATATTGTGGATGATGAAATATAACTGCAAGCATTATATTTTTGAAGAACTGATGAAGAAATGGGCTTTATGCCCTGAAACGATCGTTTTCTCCTTCTATGCATAACTTGCTGTTGTGTGAACAAAGAGCATCTTAAGAGAATACTTCGTGTCTCTCCTTCAATGCACATCTTGCTGCTATAAGGATAGAGCATCCTATAAGAACATTTCTTGCAAACTGTACTTCATTACTTACCTGCTGGAGGAATTAATGTGTTACTTGTTTTGACATTTCATTATGTAAAATTGTACATCTCTTATTGTAGTATATAGAAGTGTTAAGGGTGGTTGTGTTGCCACATACTGTGAAATATACAGCTATAATATATTTGGCTTTGGTAACAGCTATACTCCTGTACTAACCTCCAGGTACTAGCTGGAGATCTCCTGCTATTACAACTGATCTCCAGCCAATAGAGATCAGTTCACCTGGAGAAAAATGGCCGCTTTGGCAACTGGACTATGGCATTGAAGCCCCTCCCCAAACCCCACCCTCCTCCGACTCCACCCCTAAAATCTCCCACAGGTGGTGAAGAGGGACCTGGCAACCCTAGCAAGACCTGAGCAAGGCTGTTAAGAATAGGACGTTTCGGAGGACATTGATTCACAGGGTCTCCATGAGTCGGAAAATTCTTGACGGCGCTTAGCACTCAAAAGCCCCTAAGAGTTTATAAAATACCAGAGCGGAAGATACAAACGCTTAAAAAACAATTCCTTTATTTTCAGATAGTTTGTCTCTTTTCCTCTTCCATAATCCTTCACAGCTGCCAGCATGCATAACACTAAAGGTGCTTGTATTTCAGAAAGCAGATGTTCCATCTGCCCTTTCTAGTCTTGTCACTAGACGCTCCCCTGGGGCAATAAACCTTTTTTTTTCTTTTCTTTTTTGCTTACTCGTCAGTTGCCAGATCTTTGGTCCCTGGGGGCCAGCACCCACACTCGGTGGCAGAGATCACGCAGAAGGCGGTTCAATCCCTGGCAGCATCTTCGTTGAAAGGCTCTCCGGCAGCAGGTGGTGGGAAAGGCCTTCCCCTACCTTAGGTCCCAGATAGCGGCCGCCAGTCTGAACAGACAGTACTGGATTCGCTGTGAATGTTTATTTACTGCTTCGTATTTATCCCCGTTCAGAGCGTCTTGGTAAATACGCATTTCTTTATGTATGAATTAATGGATACGATTGAGAGCCTGAAGGGGCTCTCAACATTTGTGAAATGCAACCCAGTTTTTTTTTATATATATATATATATATATATATATATATATATATATATATATATATATATATATATATTTATTTTAAAAAAAAACCATAAAATAAATGGCCCTGTGAGAAAACATGTGGAGAATTTGAAAATATTGAACTCAACAAGCAAAATGACAACAAAAGGAGGGGAAAACCCAACCAACAAAACCTTCCACACATTGATACCTTATTGAGCCAACGTGGTGTTTTAGAGTAGGATCTGGATGACCTGGGTTCAAATTCCTACTCAGTGATGAAGCTTATTGGGTGACCTTGGGCAGTCGTTCACCCTAAACCTGACCAACCTCACAGGGTTGTTGTAGGGGTAAAAGGGGGGAACCATGTACACTATGCCGAGATCCTTCGAGGAAGGGTTGGATTAAAAATGGATAGAGAGATCTACTTCCCCTGAATATTGGGGTCAGAAATGGAGGAGAATGGTAAGCTCTGAGCTGATCCATGATTTGGGTGTAAGTGTAGGTATGGGTATGTGTGGGGGTGTGGGTATGGGTGTAGGTATGGTATGGTATGAGCGTGGGTTTTTCTTCTAGGTATTTTTTATATGTCCATCGAGCATGAATCAATTTGCCCCTGGGTGGGATTGTGGGATTGAGGACCATTGCACTGTGGGTTCAGCAGAAACGTAATCTCACAACCCAGTTACATGTGGTTGTGAGATCCACCTAAAGAGAATTTTTTAAAAAACCCAGCTGCCTAGGGTTGCCAACCTCCAGGTACTAGCTGGAGATCTCCTGTTATTACAACTGATCTCCAGCTGATAGAGATGAGTTCCCCTGGAGAAAATGGCCGCTTTGACAATTGGACTCTATGGCATTGAAGTCCCTCCCCTCCCCAAACCCCACCATCCTTAGGCTTAACCCAAAAAATCTCCTGCTGGTGGCAAAGAGGGACCTGGCAACCCTAGAGCTGCCTGACATCAACCAGAGGCCTTGGAAAGTACACCGTGAGCTCGCCAACGCCATATGTACCTGACTTAACAACCAGAGGCCTTGGAAAGTACACCGTGGTTTGTGGCTTTTCCCTCCTTCATTTGGCTTTATGTCAGAAGGACATGTATGTATTTTCTTACTTATATCTGCACCAGGAGGAGCCATATCTTGGTGGCAAAGCAGACTGTGCTAGGATTCGTATTTGGCATCTCTATTTACAGTGGACCTCAGCTTCCACAGCTCAGAATGACTAAGCTTGCCAAGCCCCACAGCTCCACCGGCAGGAGCTTTGCGGGGCTCTGGCGGACATGCGCAGTGTGAGCTCGCACCTGGCGCAGCACGCTCACACACCCCGCACGATGCACCTACGTCTCTTCAGGGTCTACCCAGAAGCGACGCGGACGCTCTAGCGATCCTGGCTGAAACTCTATGGTTTCCAGAGCATTCCAGGTTGCCAGAGCATCCACGTCGCTTCCGGGTAAACTTGGAAGTGATGTGTGCGGAGCTGGCCGGCAGGCAACCCGGTGGATTGGCAGGATTTTACCCCCTGCCACCGGGCACCTGGCAACCCTAGGAATGACCCATCTCTGCCTGAAGCCCTGGACTTCTGCTGCCGTTCAGAGTTGGCACTACTGCGTTAGATGAGCCTATTTTCCAAGTCGGTGTAAGGCAGCTTTGTACGTTCGAATGAAATCTGGTTGATTCTAATAATGTTGGCTCTTTGCATTATATGAATTCCTGGTGATAGGATTACTACCCCCCTTTCCTTTCCCACAAATTCCTGTGTCATTTGGACGTTTGACTTTTTCCATGTATGCGTCGAGGCAGAGGTTTTTTTTTTTTTTAATGCAAGTTGAGAATTGAGTTTTAAATCAGAGCAGTACAAATACCCTTGCGCAATAAAACAGGTTGTGAGAAAACCATGGCAGGCTTTTCTCCAGCTGTGCAAAATTATTAAGGGAAGTCAAGGGATGTGGGGATTTCTTTGCAGTGGGCTTTTGAGCTTTCCTGTACCGGCCCCCTTTGCTTGTGAATTGTAGAGTGTCCTTGGGCAAACTACCTACGTGTGCTCTTCGAGAAGTGCTCTGCTGTTGTTGAATTGCCAACAGAGTTGGATGCTGGCACATTGATTTCCGCACCATCTAATCCCGCTTTTCTCCCTCGCTCATATTACTAGAACGCGGGGTCATCTGCTGAAGCTGGAGGGTGAGAGATTCAAAACTGATAAAAGGAAGGCTTTCTTCACATAACACATAGTTAAATTGTGGAACTCCCTGCCCCAGGATGTGGTGATGGCTGCCAACTTGGAAGGCTTTAAGAAGGGAGTGGACATGTTCATGGAGGAGAGAGGTATTCATGGGTACTAGTTAAAATGGATACTAGTCATGATGCATACCTATTCTCTCCAGGATCAGAGGAGCGTGCCTATTATATCAGGTGCTGTGGAACACAGGCAGGGCAATGCTGCTGCAGTCATCTTGTTTGTGGGCTTCCTAGAGGCACCTGGGTGGCCACAGTGTGAACAGACTGCTGGACTTGATGGGCCTTGGCCTGATACAGCATGGCCTTTCTTATATTCTTATGTTCTTAAGTCTAGCTGGCTCCGCAGAAAATGGAGGACCTGTTGCCAAAACCCCTCTTCTCAGAATGGAATAAGCGTTAGGACTGCTGGGAAATCGTAGCAAAACATTTGGGTCCAACCCAGGGGCTGCATGCATGGCACGTCTGAAACTTCTCTGACTTTACTGGAGCACCGTGAGAATTGATTGAGGTGTTTTATGGTACGCGGGCTACTTTGATATCGTGTTATTTATGCAAGTGCTTCTCACATGCGCATGTGGATTAATAGGCCAAGCTTCAAACTCAATTTTTTTGTCTCTTATAAATCTTTACAGATAGGCCCCTCGCCGTATTATTTATGAGCCTCGGCATTAAATATACATCTACGCAGCATAAGAAAGCCTCTAAATAAAATTATAGATCTTTTGGAAGATTTGACTGCCCAGGTTGAATATTGAATTTTAGCTGATGGAGAAGGAATGGCCCAGCAATTACAAGTTCGGTGGATTGAATTTTGAAAGGGGAAGCAGCCAATGTGCGCTTGCATTTCCCTCTCCTTTGAGGACTCAAATGTTTTTAAGTTCCACTTTTGTAACAATAAAGGGTGATCAAATAGATACCATTGGCAACCGGCAGCTGCCGATCTGCCTGCCCTGTTCCTTTTATGTTGTTTGCTCGGAATGTGAGAGAGTTCATTCCTCTCCTCCTTGGTTTGTGTTTACGTGTCCGTAAGGTCCGAGTTCACCTGTAAAATCCCAATCACCAAACGTCCAGACAGAGTAGTCTAAGAAGCTGGTTTATTCACGAAGCAGGAGGTGAGTAGCAGAAACTTACAGGGAAAGGTACGAGGACTCTAATGGGGGGGAAAGAGCAGGTTGGAACATATACAGAAAAACCAAGGCACAGTTGGGTCCCAGGCCAAGCCTGGTTCTCATGGTTGAATACAGTTATCACGCAAACAGAGAGCGAGCAGACAAAACAACCTTCTGAGCTACACAACCTTGGAGGCCAGCTGCACTCCCAGGCCTGGAGCTCACAGCGTCTCACATCTCTCTTTGGTAAACAATTATAAAAATTATTGTCTCTCTGTCAAAAATGGCTCAAATTTTCCTGGCCGCTAGGGCAAAAAGAGATATGCTGTAAGTAACAGCTGAGTCAGTATTGGACAGGATAAAAGAAAGCTTCTCCTGGTCACTGAAACAGCTAATCTTGGATCAACGTGAGACAAGAAATTTAGATCTAGGCTCATGGTACAAAGAACAATACAACACGTAATGGGGGAGGTCCTCAAGTTCTGAGGATCCGCAAATACATAAGCGAGAGGCCATCGGGATTTGGGCATAGCGTCTGGCTAACATGGCTGTTGGCATGGTCTAAAATCTTATTGATGTGAAAGCGGCTCTGAGCTTGAATGCAGAAATATTGGATAGATAGAGGGCTCTTTCATGGGTCCTATTACATTTGTATTTGATTTAAATTTATTTTTGTACTTGATTTTAACTGAGTTTTTTTTGATGTTGTTGTTGAATCTGATTTGATTGTGTCTACTTGATTGTGATGGCCTTTGGCTATATCCAATATGTACCTGTCAAAAATGGGGATGTGTGGAGGGGGAGACTCGACTTCTAATGGAGTCCAGTTCATTACACAGATGCTGTTGCTGAGTTGTTTGTAAAGTGAGCTTTGTGCCAGCCCTGGGAACAAGAGCTGAAGCGGGACGTGCTTTTTCCACTTCACTGCGGCTGGCTCAATCTTGGGGATTCAGTCGCTGCGCCGAACTGCTCTGCCCATCCATCTAGAACAGTTGGATTATGGAGGATTCCTGCCGTGCCGTTTTTCTTCCATTTCAGTTCAAACAGCAGCCCAAAAATTATATAGCCCTTCTGCGGAGCACTCCTTTATCCCAGCACAAGTTTTTAGCATGCTCAGAAAAATGAAACAAAACCAGGCGGGCAAGCCGCTGGTCTATCGCGGCACCGTGACAGTGCGGAATCACTGCATGAAAAACTGACGTGGCAAAGGCGAGCCCCGGTCGCGCTGCGTTGGGGATGTGTGTCTCGGCTGACTGTCAAAATCACTGCGGTGCATATTTTGCTGACAAAGAAGCTCGTCGAGTTTGGAGAATGGCAACAACTTCCAGAACAGCTGAGGCAGGGAAATGACAGCGCGTTGCCGAAGAGCCTGAGCCAGGGGAGCGAAAATTCTCTGCAGATGAAGCTATTTAAAAGTCTGGAGGAGACGCTAAATTTGGTTCCACTGGGGCTGTCCAGATTGGTGGCGTTAAAGATCCTCCGGCTTTCCACTTGGGTTGCTTCCTGTGTCCTCCCCTCTATCGACTGGAGATTAGTTGTAATAGGAGGAGATCTCCAGCTAGTACCTGGAGGTTAAGCCCTGACCTGGATGGCCCAGGCTAGCATGATCTCATCAGATCTCAGAAGCTAAGCAGGGCCAGCCCTGGTTAGTATTTGAATGGGAGACCACCAAGGAATACCAGGGTTGCTGTGCAGAGGAAGGCACTGGCAAACCACCTCTGTTTGTCTCTTGCCATGAAAACCCCAAATGGGGTCCCATATGTCGGCTGCGACTTGACGGCGCTTTACACACGCACATTATGAGTTGTATTTTATGCTATGAGACCACGTAACATAGGCTGCCATGTTAGTATCTTATTATCTTAGACTGAGAGTCAGGTTTTAAATTATGATGCATTGTTTTATATTGTATACTTCAGATGTTGGAATAGGGTTGCCAGCTCCCTCTTCGCCACCAGCGGGAGGTTTTTTGGGCAGAGCCTGAGGAGGGCAGGGTTTGGGGAGGGGAAGGACTTCCAATGCCATAGAGTCCAATTAGGGTTGCCAACCTCCAGGTAATGGCTGGAGATCTCCTGCTATTACAACTGATCTCCAGCCGACAGAGATTAGTTCACCTGGAGAAAATGGCCGCTTTGGCAATTGAACTCTATGGCATTGAAGTCCCTCCCCTCTCCAAACCCCACCCTCCTCAGGCTCCACCCCTAAAATCTCCCGCCAGTGGTGAAGAGGGACCAGGCAACCCTAAGTCCAATTGCCAAAGCAGCCATTTTCTCCAGGTGAACTGATCTCTATCGGCTAAAGATCAGTTGTGATAGCAGGAGATCTCCAGCGAGTACCTGGTGTTTGCCAACCCTATGTTGGAAGCCACCCTGAGCCCTGCTTGGTGGGGAAATGTGCAAGGTTAAAGTTGAATAAAATCAAGAGTAAATAAAAAATAAAAATTCTTGTCTCTACAAGCTGGGGACTGCATGGAGCCGGCCCACAGGCAGCTTGCAAGACACGAGTCAAATCAGCATGAAGTACTCTTCCTAGCACAGCTGCTGAGAACATTTTTTCAAGCTGTTCTACAAGGATTGCCAGGGATCTCCACTCTGGCTATTTCAGTGAAGATTATTTTCGCTGAATGAGGTGGGAGTGTATGGTTTGGAGTGGACAGGGAGAAGCTTTTCTCCCTCTCTCATAATACTAGAACGCGGGGCCATCTGCTGAAGCTGGAGGGTGAGAGATTCAAAACTGATTAAAGGAAGTATTTCTTCATACAACGCATAGTGAAATTGTGGAACTCCCTGCCCCAGGATGTGGTGATGGCTGCCACCTTGGAAGGCTTGAAGAGGGGAGTGGACATATTCATGGAGGAAAGGGGTATTCATGGCTACTAGTCAAAATGGATACTAGTCATGATGCATACCTATTCTCTCCAGGATCAGAGGAGCATGCCTATTATATCAGGTGCTGTGGAAGACAGGCAGGATGGTGCTGCTGCAGTTGTCTTGTTTGTGGGCTTCCTAGAGGCACCTGCTTGGCCACTGTGTGAACAGACTGCTGGACTTTATGGACCTTAGTCTGATCCAGCATGGCCTTTCTTATGTTCTTATGAGTGAGGGCAAGAGAAGTCTGAGCCAGTATGCAGGAGTCATCAGAATGTTGCATTAGGATGTGGGAGACCCAGGTTTGAATCCTTTTACTGACATGGAAGCTTGCTGGGTAGTCTTGGGCCGGTCACTCTCTCTCTCCACCTAGCCTACCTTGCAGAGCTGTGGTGAGAATACCATGGGAGGAGGGGAGAATGATGGAAGCCACTCTGACTCACCATCGGAGAGAAAGGCAGGGTATAAAAGAAGTAAATAAATAAATAATAATGGACAAGAGAGCCAGTGTGGTGTAGTGGTTAAGAGTGGCAGACTGGGTTCGATTCCCCACTCCTCCTCATGAAGCCTGCTGGGTGACCTTAGGGAAGTCATGGTTCCCTCTGAACTTTCTTAGCCCACACAGAGGAAGACCATGGCAAAGCGCCTCTGAACATCTCTTGCCTTGAAAACCCAACGGGGTCGCCATAAATCAGCTGTGACTTGACGGCACACACACACACACACACACACACACACACACACACACAATAATGGTCAGTAGAAAAGAGCAAGAGTCTAGTAGCACCTTAAAGACTTAATGAAATTTCTGGCAGGGTATGAGCTTTCATGAGCCATAGCTCACTTCTTCAGATAGAAGAAGAAGAAGAGGAGGAAGAGGAAGAAGAGGAGTTAGTTTTTTTATGCCGACTTTCTCTACCAGATAAAGGGAGACTCAAAGTGGCTTACAATCACCTTCCCTTTCCTTCCCCACAACAGACACCCTGTGAGGTAGGTGGAGCTGAGAGAGCTGTGACTTGCCCAAGGTCACCCAGCTGGCTTCATGTGGAGGAATGGGAAAACAAATCCAGTTCACCAGATTAGCCTCCACCGCTCATGTGGGGGAGTGGGGAATCGAATCCAATTCTCCAGATCAGAGTCCACCGCTCCAAACCACCGCTCTTAACCACTACACCACGCTGGTTCTCTAGAAGGACAAGTTGCTAAATATATTAGGCAGAAAAAATTTCTTAGGTTGTAAGCTCAAGGGCAGGGACTGTCTCTTCATTGAAACAGACTATTCGGGGAGGCAGTTGTCGAAAGAGCAAGATAAAAATCTAAGTAAATAAAAGTGGCATATAAATATTTTTACATTCAATACATTTTGTGGAGACTAGTCAGAAATTTCTGAGGTACCTGTTAGGTTGGGGATGCCTGGTTGTTGATTTGTGATTCTTTTGGAAAAGCAAATCTTGACTTTCTTGACTTTAGAAATTTAATTGTTCCTTATAATAAATCTTTAGTAGTCAAAATGAATAATGGAGTTGACACCTAATTAAAGAAATCTTAGTTAATTAACCAAATAACTTTTAATTAACCAAAATGTCTGGATATGATTAAAGGTTTTCCTAGAATATTTTTTTTCTTTAACGAAAACTGGATACTGCATAGGCAAGCCTGCAACTGGGCAAAAAGCACCCATCTCTGGGGTCAGGTCAGGTCAGAAAAACTGCACAAGTCACCTCCAGCTAAAAGTATCAGACAATAGGTGATGTGAAAGACCTCTGCCTGAGACCCTGGAGAGCCGCTGCCAGTCCGAGTAGACAACACAGTCCTAGATGGACCAATGGCCTGAATCAATATAAGGCATCTTCATGTCTGCTTTACTCTGCTCTGGTTAGACCTCACCTAGAGTACAGTTTGGGCACCACAATTTAAGAAAGACGTGGACAAGCTGGAACGGGTCCAGAGGAAGGCAACAAAGATGGTGAGGGGTCTGGAGACCAGGTCCTATGAGGAAAGGTTGAAGGAGCTGGGTATGTCTAGCCTGAAGAGAAGACTGAGAGGGGATATGATAACCATCTTCAAGGACTTGAGGGTCTGTCATAGAGAGGATGGTGCCGAGTTGTTTTCTGTTGCCCCAGAAGGTCAGACCAGGAGCAATGGGTTGAAATTAAATCAAAAGAGTTTCCGTCTAGACATTAGGAAGAATTTTCTAACAGTTAGAGCGGTTCCTCAGTGGAACAGGCTTCCTCGGGAGGTGGTCAGCTCTCCTTCCCTGGAGGTTTTTAAGAAGAGGTTAGAGGGCCATCTTTCAGCAATGCTGATTCTGTGACCTTAAAGAGATGATGAGGGGGAGGGCATCTTGGCCATCTTCTGGTCACTGGGGGTGTGGGGGGGAGGTAGTTGTGAATTTCCTGCATTGTGCAGGGGGTTGGACTAGATGACCCTGGGGATCCCTTCCAACTCTATGATTCTATAATTCTATTCTATGTGTTCATGTATGTGTGTCAGGGGGCGTGGCTCAGTGGTAGAGAAACTGCTTGGCATGCAGAAGGTCCCAGGTTCAACCCCTGGCATCTCCAGTTAAAGGGACTAGGAAAGTAGGTGATGTGAAAGACCTCAGCCTGAGACCCTGGAGAGCCGCTGCCGGTCTGAGTAGACAACACTGGCTTTGATGGACCAAGGATCTGGTTCAGTAGAAGGCAGCTTCGTGTGTTCATGTGTTCAAGCAGACAGTGTAGATCAGGTGCTTGTTACAGCTTCTCTAATCTGCGCTTATCCCTGGTACCTGTTTAATACCATCGTGGCTGTATATAAACCACATTCATTCCTGTCATTCCGAATGCTTCCAGAGAGGCTTGAAAGTGTCCCTGGTTTATATCATGATGGAATGGCTTATCCTCAGATTTGTCAGTTGAATAAAGGGAGGGGGGAGAGAGATGTTACAATACGTCTTGTAAAACAGACCCCCGAACCAGCTCGTTAAGATTTCAACGTAAATAATTTCTTTTTTTGTGGGTGCAGCTTTCACCCGTTGGATTTCAGTATCAATCCAATTCCTGTTTACTTTGGAGCCCCATTAGCTCTTGATCATTTGATGTATTTATAGCAAGGAAACAGCCGACTGATCTCGATGCAGCGGAAAGGAGAGCAGTGCCTGAGAAAAAGGGGGACTTTTACCTGCCTGTTTTAAACCCTGAGCTGCAAACAAATTAGCTTGCTTGAAAACGATGTCAGAAGAAAGGCAGGCAGGCGAGCCACAAGGCACAGTGAGTCTGCATTTTGAGTTTCTGTAAATACGGCCAGCGTGTTGTAGTGGTTAAGAGCATTGGTTTGGAGCAATGGACTCTGATCTGGAGAACCAGGTTTGATTCCCCACTCCTCCACATGAGCGGCGGAGGCTAGCCTGGTAAACTGGATTTGTTTCCCCACTTTTACACATGAAGCCAGCTGGGTGACCTTGGGCTAGTCACAGCTGTCTTAGATCTCTCTCAGCCCCACCAACCTCACAGGGTGTCTGTTGTGGGTAGGGGAAGGGAAAGGTTATTGTAAGCCGGTTTGATGCTGCTGCTGCTGCTGCTGCTTCTTCTTCTCCTCCTCCTCCTCACACAAACACACACACACCCTGGATGCCAGCCCTGTATTCAGATGCTAACACCCAGGGAATGTTTTATCTAATGAATTCCAATCAGGGATCCAAGCAATGGCCTTGAAGTCGCAGGCATCAAAGCACCAATCTTGATCGAGCATCTAATTACAAGAGTGACCTGCTTAGAACTTCAAAACCCGGGATGAAGAGGAAGGGTTCTTCAGCAGCTTCGATTCTTGCACTAAATCTGAGCCAACACAGAAAGAAAGATAGAAAAAGACCGGGGGTGGGTGGGGCGTGGGGGGATAGCATTCTTTAGATGGTTTCTTAAATAGCTCAGGGGATGCAGGCTTTTAACTTCCCTGCAAAGCGAGTTTCCTCTTCCCTTCTTTCCAATATGCTGCAGTTCCTGAGGATAGTGCATGAGCAGCTGCAGATCCTGAAAAAGAAGATGCTCCAAGCAGAGATTAGTACCCAGGAAAAGTGGGAGGTTGGGGTGCTTTTCCTGAGCCGGGATTTCCCGAGCAAAAGGGTCTATTAAGAGCATGCAACCTCATCAGCCACGCTCAATTAAATCAGGTCGGATCCAGGGAGGGAACGTTTTCCTTTGGGATACCGCTGGTAAATAGAAGTTAAATAAGCGGAGGAGGCATGAGATCTCAGAGACTTATTCGCAGCTCTAGCTGCTAGACTCCATCCTGTTTCCCTAGCTGAATTTAACAGCAGCTTTGTCTTTCTGTCTCTGTACCCACCTCTGCGCTGAAATCCAAATTGAGGTGGCGAGTCAGAACAGCTCTGCCCTTGGCTATTTGCCGGCGCCAGTATGCGCATGGATTTGAGAGAGGGTCAGGGGTTTTAAACAAGCTTGCTGTGCCATCCATCTGGCCTACATAGTTAGCCGGATGTCAGGAGCTGACTGGCTACACTGTTGGGTTCACAGCTCTTTCCTGGCTCCAGCTGCAACAGCATCCTAAGTGGTTTACTGCTGTGATCCCTGACTTAGAAGGCTTATACCCCAAAGCAGCATATGTTTGGCAGAATTGCAGCGATCTCCAGGAATATCTGGATTTTTCGCTAAATTTTGAAGATCTGGTTAAATTCCCAGGCCATCAAATTATTTAGTCAATAAGTTCAGTTGATTAAAAAAAAAAAAACTTTTGCTCAATGAAAAGGGTGTCCCAGTTAACTTGCCAGCAGATTTTTATAAAATATTTAAAAAATCTCTCTAATTATTTTGAATGTTTTCAGGTAGCCGGCTCAAGGTTGACTCAGCCTTCCATCCTTCTGAGGTCGGCAAAATGAGTACCCAGCTTGCTGGGGGTAAAGGGAAGATGACTGGGGAAGGCACTGGCAAACCACCCCGTAAACAGAGTCTTCCTAGTAAATGTCGGGATGTGACGTCACCCCATGGGTCAGGAATGACCTGGTGCTTGCACAGGGGACCTTTACCTTTTTAACACCTTACAAAAACCAGGTAAGGTAGGCACCATCTTAGAAGAGGCATACCTCTCTCTCTCTCATTCAGAAAGGAATGCCTCTTCTAAAATGGTGCTTGCTGCAACTTTAATCTGTTTATTAAAATACTTATACCACACCTTTCCTCCTGGATCAAGGCATCCTGCCTAATTTGACCCCTAGAGGAGAAAGCTGTCTTTTGGGCTATTCTGAATGTCAAATTTGGAATTCTTTGGCAAGACAAGAGAGCGGGGAACACTTCTGTGTTCTGCACTTGAGGAACTGGTGTGACACAGTAGCTCAGAAACTCAACTGCAAATCAGAAAAGCCCTGGGCTCGAATCTTCATGTTGTCATAATCTGATCAGGTGGTACCACATTCTCTTATCCTGTAGCATTCCCATCTGCAATATGGGGATAAGTAACATGGACCTTCCTTCTAAGGTGAGGCTGTGGCTCAGTGGTAGAGCATCTGCTTGGCATGCAGAAGGTCCCACGTTCAATCCCCAGGATCTCCAGTTAAAGGGACTAGGCAAGTAGATGATGGGGAAGACCTCTGCCTGAGACCCTGGAGAGACCCTGCCGGTCTGAGTGGACAATATTGAATCTGATGGACCAAGGGGTCTGATTCAGTATAAGGCAGC
This sequence comes from Euleptes europaea, assembly GCF_029931775.1. Lineage (NCBI taxonomy): Eukaryota > Metazoa > Chordata > Lepidosauria > Squamata > Sphaerodactylidae > Euleptes > Euleptes europaea. The sequence goes on along the minus strand of NC_079324.1, from coordinate 52,844,003 downwards.
TTCATGTGTTCAAGGATATTGTAAAGATTGCAATAAGATAATGATGGAAAGCTCTGTGAATGCTCCAAGTGCATACAAAAACTGTATATGATTATTGTTATGGGATGGCCGAAGAAATGTTGAAGCACTTCCTTTACATCCTTTTTTGCCTTAGAGGCAGGAACGTCAGGAGACGTCTACCTACCCGGCTGCGATAAACAAAGGGCTCCGTTCAGCAGGGAAGACCGGAGTCTGGCCGCATTCAGCCAGTGCATTTCTGTATTCACCGGGAGAGGAGACAGCTTGAGTCTATGAAGTCGCCTTCCCTGCACAAGCCTCTCTCTCTGGCTCCGTCACACAGGCGCTTCTCTTTGATCCCTGCGCTTTGAAGGGGAGAGCCTGCAATGCCTGTTGCTTTCCCGGAGCCTGCAGGCAGCTTGTGTTCTCACTTCCTTCATGCCAACCTGACAACGACTTGTCACTGGAGAGCATCTGGGGGCGGTGGTTTTGTTGTTGTTGTTCCTGTTATTTGGGAGCTGTACGGAGAGCTCGCTTGACAGCTGGGCGGCAGCGGAGCAGCCGAGAGGGATTTTAGAAGCAGCAAGGCGTCCTTTGAGGACGGCAGGTGATAGCTTTTGCAAAGCCGAGTAGAGCTGAAAGGAAGCTGCCACTTTTGGGGCGGAGGGAATGGTAGCCAATGAGCCATATTGTGGCAAAAAGAAGAAGAGGAAGGAGAAGAAGTGTTGGTTTTTATATGCCAACTTTCTCTACCACTTAAAAAAGAACCAAATCAGCATACAATCACCTTCCCCTCCCCACAACAGACGCCCTGTGAGGTAGGTGGGGCTGGAGAGCTCTAACAGAGCTGTGACTAGCCCAAGGTCACCCAGTTGGCTTCATGTGTAGGAGTGGGGAAACCAACCCGGTTTGCCAGATTAGGGTCCGCCACACATGTGGAGGAGTGGGGAATCAAGCCCGATTCTCCAGATTAGAGTCCGCCGCTCCAAACCACCGCTCTTAACCACTACACCACACTGGCTAGAGTGTCTGGAAAGGGCTACTGTATGAGCCCAAAGTACCACTGGCAAATGGCAACCCTCAGTTTGGGCCTTAGTCCAGCCAGACGGGAACTGTTTCCCGGATCCTAATGCCAACTGGGTTGGTTTCCCCACTCCTCCACATGAAGCCAGCTGGGTGACCTTGGGCTAGTCACAGCTCTCTTAGAGCTCTCTCAGCCCCACCTACCTCACAGGGTGTCTGTTGTGGGGAGGGGGAGGGAAGGCGATTGTAAGCCGGTTTGAGTGTCCCTTCAGTGGTAGAGAAAGTCGGCATATAAAAACCAACTCTTACTCATCTTCTTCAACTACTACTACCACGCTGGCTCTCACCATCTTGCAACCCCATGTATAGCACACCATCCATAAGCATTGCCATCTCCTGATGTGATGTTTAAAGCTTGTATTGATGTTTCACCTAGAGTACTGTGTTCAGTTTTGGGCACCGCAATTTAAGAAAGATGTAGACAAGCTGGAACGGGTCCAGAGGAGGGCAACAACAATGGTGAAGGGTCTGGAGACCAAGTCCTGTGAGGAAAGGTTGAAGGAGCTGGGTGTGTTTAGCCAGAAGAGGAGAAGACTGAGGGGTGATATGATAACCATCTTCAAGTACTTGAAGGGCTGTCATATAGAGGATGGTGCCGAGTTGTTTTCTGTTGCCCCAGAAGGTCAGACAGGGAGAAATGGGTTGAAATTAAATCAAAAGAGTTTCCGTCTAGACATTAGGAAAAATTTTCTGACAGAGCGGTTCCTCAGTGGAACAGGCTTCCTTGGGAGGTGGTAAGTTCTCCTTCCCTGGAGGTTTTTAAGAAGAAGTTAGATGGCCATCTGTCAGCAGTGCTGATTCTATGACCTTAGGCAGATGATGAGAGGGAGGGCATCTTGGCCATCTTCTGGTCACTAGGGGTGTGTGGGGGGAGATAGTTGTGAAATTCCTGCATTGTGCAGGGGGTTGGACTAGATGGCTCTGGTGGTATCTTCCAACTCTACCATTCTAAAAACTGCACAGAAACGTTATAGACAGCGTGTTCTTTCCTTCTTTGTCCATCCCCACCTTCTTTCTCTAGCTCTGAAATGAAATAATCTCTCCCTGTTGTCAAGTGATCACACTCACGGGCGTTCAGAAGACTCGGACAAGCCCCGATTAACATTCACTGTACTGTGTACATGAAAGAATCCAAGGTTAGACGGGCGCCCTAGGGGGCCATTAAGGATGAAAGCAATTTGCATGAATTGCTCATTTTAGCCATTCAAAGGGCTTTGGAGCCCAATGCTAGTTAAGTTCCTGCGTGGCGACAGTGTTGAACTTTTAGGAACAGCACAAAGCTTCCTTCATTTCACCTGTCCATCTTGGAAAAGGCGAGGGAGGAGGAAGTAAAATGAGATTTTTTTTACTTACAGCCTAAAATCAGCCTGAGTATATCACAGAAGCGGGAATGTTGTGACAAGGGAAAGGTGCATTCAGTTTAGAGAAACAGTTCAGAAGAGCCAGCATGGTGTAGTGGTTAAGAGTGGTTGCTTTGGAGCGGTGGACTCTAATCTGGAGAACCGGGTTTCATTCCCCACTCCTCCACATGAGCGGCAGAGGCTAATCTGGTGAACTGGATTTGTTTCCCCACTCCTACACATGAAGCCAGCTGGGTGACCTGGGGCTAGTCACAGCTCTGTTAGAGCTCTCTCAACCCCACCTACCTCACAGGGTGTCTATTGTGGGGAGGGGAAGGGAAGGTGATTGTAAGCCAGTTTGAGTCTCCCTTAAGTGGTAGAGAAAGTCATCATATAAAAACCAACTCTTCTTCTGTATGTGTGTGTATGGCCTGAGAGAGGAGTATCGGGCTTCACTGAGGAGTTGGGTTTTGCAGAGAGGTTGTAAAGCAGGAAGAGGAAGAAGAGTTGGGTTTTATATGCCAACTTTCTCTACCTCTTTTAAAGGAGAATCAAACCAGCTCCCCACAGCAGACACCCTGGCAGGTAGGGGAGGAGGCTGAGGGAGCTCTAAGAGAGCTGTGACTAGCCCAAGGTCACCCTGCTGGCTTCATGTGTAGGAGCGGGGAAACCAATCTGGTTCACCAGATTAGCCTCTGCCACTCATGTGGAGGAGTGGGGAATCAAACGCAGTTCTCCAGATCAGAGTCCACCGCTCCAACCACCGCTCTTAACCACTACACCACACTGGCTCTCTTTGAGCATGAGGCTCTGAGCCTGACATTCTCACCATTATGCCACATTGTTCCCTGGATCTGTGTTGTGTTGGAGCTCTTGATGGGAGCTTTCCCGTGTCATGCTTGGTTTGAATCATTGTCCCCTTAATTTAGTCACCTTGGAGGTATTTCACCAACTTTTTTTCATTTCTCGTTTGCATCATTCACCTGCCCACTGCCTTGAAGATCTCTCTGCCCCTACCCTTGCACTATGTGGCATTCTCTGTTCTGTCTATCAGCATGGAGCTGAATTTTCTGTCTCTCATTCCAAGCGCTTGACTTGCAGGGTCTGACTGCATTTGCGGTGCCTTTAATATATAAATATATATACCCTGAAAGGCAGCCTTCAAAAGTGTGTGTGTGTGTGAGAGAGAGAGAGAGAGAGTATACACGCTTTTGAAGACCCCCCTTTCAGTTTCATCTTGACATTCAGGTTGTTTGGATATGGTGTGCTGAAGTGGAGAATACCAATTGAATGGAACAGTGTGTTGGTTTTATAAAATGAGCTTCTGGCTTCCAGGCCGTGTTCTTGAAGGACAACATAAAGAGCTTTTGTGGCTAGGAGCAGGGTGGTGGTGTTCTTTGCCGTGCACGACTTCTGGAAGTGCCCAGTTCCTGCTGAAAACAATAACGGTCTCTCGTTTGCAATTCTTTCGGTTTGCAAAAGAAGGATGACTCTTAACACGGTGAGTGGAGCTTCACTCGAGGCAAGGCAGGAGTCCAAAATCGACCAACTTTCCCTCTTTTTATAGAACTACAAAAAGCAGTGCTTTGCATTACCGGAATAATTCTTTGCTTTCTGGCTCATGTTCCCCCCCCTCCCCCAGTTGCTTAGGGAACAGTTTGCTTTTCTCAACAAAGCATACTTTTTATTTAGATGACCTTGTGGAGGAGCAGCGACTCCGGTTTAAGGGTTCCTAGATTGCCACCTGGTGGCCATCCTTGGTACGCAACCCTTACCTGACCCCAACTTCACAGTAGTAGAGGATATGAAGAAATGAGCTTTGACTCACTATAGCTCATGTTGGAATAAGCGTTATTAGTCTTTAAGGTGCCACTGGACATCTGTTTTACTTTGCCACTGCAGACTAACACAGCTACCCCTCTGGAATTGTAATGGATCATGGTCAGTGTTCTTCATCTTAGGGCAAGGGCGGGGAACGTCAGGCCCAGGGGCCGTATAAGGCCCGCGAAATCATTTGGTCTGGCCCTTCATGGGTCCTGGCAGATCTCTAGCTCAGAAGGATGCTGCCCTGCCTGAATCTCTTGGGCCCAGGTGGGGACAGCAGAGCTCAAAAGCGAGTTATTCTATGTGGCAGACACTCGGAGCCGTCTCCGGTCATGCCTCTTGGCTAAATGTTTGACCAAATATAGCAGGCTAATTTTTAAGTTGATAATTTTGTATGGCCCGCAAATGATGTTCTAAATATCCAAATGGCCCTTGGCAGAAAAAAGGTTCCCCACCCCTGTCTTAGGGGGTCTTCCAGGATCTCAGAGGCCAGCATGTAGCTTTGCCCGGAGGTTTGCCAGTGTGGTGTAGTGGTTAAGAGCGGTGGTTTGGAGCGGTGGAATCTGATCTGGAGAACCGGGTTTGATTCCCCACTCCTCCACATAAGCAGCTGAGGCTAATCTGGTGAACTGGATTTGTTTCCCCACTCCTACACATGAAGCCAGCTGGATGACCTTGAGCAAGTCACACTCTCACAGCTTCACCTACCACACAGGTGTATGTTGTGGGGAGGGGAAGGGAAGGCGGTTTGAGTCTCCCTTAAGTGGTAAAGAAAGTCGGCATATAAAAACCAACTCTTCTTCTTCTTATACTTGAAAATTGCTCCATTTGTTTTTTAAATTTAGAATTTATGGTTAATCTTATTATTCATTAGTAATGATGTGTTTTAAATGATGTTAGCAGCTCTGAGCCTGGCTTTGGCCAGGGCAAGAGGGCTATAAATCGCAATAAATAAATAAATAAATCATTATAAATGAGATCACATACTTATGTGATATCAAGGTGCAACCGGCTCCAGCAAGGGGCTTTCAAGGCGAGTGAGAAGCAGAGGAGGTTAGCCATCAGCTTCCTCTACAGAGTCTTTCGTAGTGGTCCCCCATCCAAATGCCAACTCTGCTTAGCTTCCGATACCTGACAAGATTGGATTATACCATGACGCCTTCCCTCCCTGGCTACTTGTTTAGTTGTCTTTAAAGGGAGGAGGGAACAGACCTGTTCATAGAGGACAAATCTACCAATGGCTATTAGCCACAGTTACTGAATGGAACATCCATGTTCAGAGGCAGTAATCCTCTAAGTACCAATGATGGAAACGGTAACAACAGAGTCTTTGGCCTCCATATGCAGGGTTTAGGGCTTCTTGGGGCATCTGGTTGACCACTGTGAGGAGGAGGAGGAGGATTGTGTTTTATCGTTGCTTATATTGTAAGTAGGGTTGCCAACCTCCAGTATTAGCTGGAGATCTCCTGCTATTACAACTGATCTCCAGCCAATAGAGATCAGTTCACCTGGAGAAAACGGCTGTATTTATTAGAAGCCACCAAATCACATATATTTACTCATACTTGTTAGACTTGGGACCACTTTTGATGTGGTCCTCCCAATGAACAGTCTGTTCCATGTTAAGTTAAATGGTTGGGCGTACATTTAAGTAATTCTACATGATTACCTTATACCATGGTTTGTTCTCACGTGGCTCAATTGTACAATTCTGTTCCCTTACCTTCTCCTGCCAGTAGGGTTGCTAACCTCCAGGTGGGGCCTGGAGATCTCCCGGAATCACAGCTGATCTCCAGACTACAGAGATCAGTTCCCCTGGAGAAAATGACTCCTTTCAAAAGCGGATTCTATAGGATTATACCCCACTGAGGACTCTCCTCAAACCTGGCCCTCTCCAGGCTCCGCCCTCCAAATCTCCAACCCTACCTCTCAATCGTGGTCTGTTCCCAATAATTATTCCAGGGTTTCTGCTAAGTTGGCACCCTTTCCTTGAGTCACATGGTCTCCGTTCTGAGTTATGGTGGTCTGTACCGTCTTACAGACAGACGGAAGCAGGCTGTCCTTAGAACTCCATTGAATCACATTCTTCAACAGAGACTCCATAGGTACAGACTGTACAAACCTACATGAATCCAAACCCGCAGAAAGTACCTTGAGGGAGTTACAGAGATCTGTAGATCTTTCAACCGTAGTTCTAAAAAAACAAAGCAGACATGGGGAAGTATTTACACAGACTCTCTTCCCAATGAAAATGAGCAGATGCACAAATTAGACCAAACATGTCAAATGGCTCTAAGTTAACTCTTGCCAAGTCTGGGCATTAATTGCAGATGACTTTTAAAAGAACAAGCAAAATAGCAATTAGCATTTTGTTGGATTGGGGTTTTTTTTTCCTCGTTGGCTCATTAAGATCCTTGATTGACCTTTTTGTCTCTTTCGAATTCCATTTTAAAACGTAGTGCAGACAATTAGCTATATATTACACAAAAGCAGCAAGTACTGCAGGAAAAAAATAATTAAGATGATTTTTGAAATTAAGGAAATGGGGTTAGAAGAGAAACAGGTGCTTAATGGGAGCCAGAACAGCTGCGCGTTGCAGGAATCTGCTTCTCAAGGTACTTCAAGAAAGGGTTTGACTGTGCTGTGCGCAGCTGGAAGAACATTGCAATAATTAAATAAGAATCCCTTCCGCAAATGGGGCCGCTGGATTGATGAGGAGGACGTGGGGAGCAATGAGACAATGCATGGGAATTTGGGTTCTGCAGAGGACATACTCCAGTGTTTGCAAGAAAAACACCAGCATTGGCACACCCGGGGAGGGGCTGTGGCTCAGTGGTAGAGCATTTGTTTGGCATGCAGAAGGTCCCAGGTTTAATCCCCGGCATCTCCAATTAAAGGGACTAGGCAAATAGGTGATGTGAAAGACCTCAGACAACGGAGAGCTGCTGCCAGTCCGAGTAGACAATACTGACTTTGATGGACCAAGGACCTGATTCAGTATAAGGCAGCTTCATGTGTTCATGTATGTGTGTTCATGTGGAGACAGAAAAAGAGTCATCCAGAAACTGCCCATCCACTACGTGAGCATAAAACAGATAAGATTCCTTCAGGTTTTCCAACCTGAAGGACGCCAGTTCTAATCCACAGTTTAATGCCGGTTTGTTGGCATTTATCAGTTCACTCAGTTGAGATGTCCCAACGTATCACAGTTAATTTTGAGCCAGGAATCCTCACTTTCCAGCCATGCATCAAGAGAGAAGGGAAGTGTCTCAAGGACTTTGTTTTTTGTTATCATGAGAAATACTGAGGTCCGGGTAAACAGTTGGAGGCCAACAATAGCAACAGAATTTTGAAATACCAGGAGGATTTTGTATTGTGTTTCGAATACATGGTTGAAAGAGAAGCTCAGAGAAAGAACTGATGGGCCTAAAAGAAAATTACTGAGTCTAAAAATGCTGGATAACAGGCAAAACTGAAGGAAATGTCTGTTACAAAGGGCAAGAATAATGCATGAAAGAATAAAGCAGTAGATCTAGGTAATAGAGGACAAAAACGGGTTCTAAATAAGCTGAGAACAAGGAAGAAGAATTAGCCAGTAACTCTGAATGAGTCCTCATTTTAACATTGGACTGGTGTACATTGGCCATCCTGCCAGAAAAACCTGGATATTGCCTAGATGGCAAATCTGTTTAGCACGTTTGCTCAGCTAGCCAAGATTGCTAGATTACACTGTTTTTTGAAGTCAGTTCCCAGTTCTTACTGTTTTCAGAGATCCGAGGGAATCCGTGTAGTCTGCCTACTTTCTAATTGGTCAAAATAAAAGCCCTTGAGGGTAGGAGGCGGAATGTGGTGCGTTTGACTCTCCCTCCAGCATTTTACAGGTGAAAATAAGGACATGTGTTTTCTTATCTCTGCGTAGCTCTTCAGTTGTCTTTGTATCATTCATAGCTGAACATTCTATGTTTTTTTTTATTCATTATGGGGTCTTTTTGGGGGAGATAATTTTAAGAAATTATTTCTTTCCTCTACAGCACATGTGAACATGTTAGCAGCATTAGTAAAAACGCATTCCCATCCTCTCTCTGCAAAGTAAAAGAGAGAGAGAGAGATTTCTCCAGACAGGTACCAGAAAATGTGGACCATCCCTGGTAAATAGAGACAGTGAAGATGGCCGGCCTAATTGTGATTTGTACCTTCCTTCCCCTTTTAGGCTTCCAGTTGCTCTACCAGCCAGAGGTGGTGAGGCTGTACCTCTCGATTCTCACAGAAAGTCAAAATTTCAACACTCTCGAAGCAGCCGCGGGGGCTTTGCAGAACCTCAGCGCCGGAAACTGGACGGTGAGTGATATTTGTCCTGTTTGAATGAAGTTGGAAGTGGGGAGGAGAATCCGGGAGCCCACAAGAAGGCATAGGATGTGTGTGAAAAGGAGACATTTAGATATTTCTTCTGTTCACCTACCTGAATTTCTCCTCCCGGATTCTCTAAACTCTCCAGAGCTTGAGTGGACTAATTTTCCCATCTCCCTTTTTCTTTCCCCTCTTTCCTTTATCTGACTATCAAACTGTTAGCCCAGGGGCAGCTTCTCCATCAGGATATCCCATCTTCCACCAGCCTCACCTACCATAATCCAAGACCAAGGAATAGCTGAGATGCTGGTTTAATTGCATAAATCATTTCCCACAGCAAACTCCTGAGTTTAACCGCAACGTTTCTGCCAGGAAGCCCATTCTTCAATCATCACCTCCACCTAGGGTGGCCAACCTCCAGGTTCTAGCTGGAAATCTCCTGCTGTTACAATTGATCTCCAGCCGATAGAGATCAGTACACCTGGAGAAAAATGGCCACTTTGGCAACTGGACTTTATGGCATTAAAGTCCCCTCCCCAAACCCTGCCCTCTTCAGGCTCCGCCCCCCCAAAACCTCCTGCCGGTGGCGAAGAGGGACCTGGCAGCCCTACCTCCACCTGCCTCAACCAAGGTCCCAAGTCCACTCCCAGCCATAGCCCCATCCTAAAGTTTTCTCTAGCCCATTCACTCTTACTGCAAGTTGAGCCCTAGAAGTCGCTAGACAGCCAGTGTCCTTGGTGATGCCACCTGCTGTTTTCCTAGCCAGGACTGCTTCTTCCCTGGACCCTGGGGAGTATCTGGTCCCTCCAGACTGCAGAGACACCCTAGTTAGGCAGGCGGGGCCTCCCTGCTTATGCCAGCTATCGAACTCTCTCCACATTATCTAACTCTCCACACTTTCTTCTGCTGCAGCGTTTTATCTACCTCCTCCTCATGTGCCCGGTCCCTGCCTCCCTTAGCCTATTTCAGAGCAGGCCTTTACTGCCAAGGGGACCTTTGCACCAGTGGAGGCCTTAAGTCCAGAGGAGGCTAGTGCTGGCTGTCATGCCTCCTGACCCTTAATTACCCATGAAGCCTGGCCCTGCCGTTCCCTCTTTACAGCTGAGGGGCTTCTCCCCCTGACCTCGGGTGTGGCACTAACATTCCCTGCTTCCTGAAGCATGCTCAGTCGGGTTGCCAACCTCCAGGTACTTTGGAAATTAGCACAGAACCAAAGTGGTATAACAATGTGCAAACATATATTAGGTGCTACAATAATACAGTTATATACAGAAAGACTTGTATTCTATTCCAAAGTATACAAAATATTGTCCTGTATGTTATATGTGAGTCCTTTAGACTTTGTTTATACAGTTCCATCTATATTCCATTCGACAGGGGTCCATTGCTGGTACCAAAAAGGAGTAGAAGGGGATATGGCCGTCTTGATTCTTCAGCAGTCCCACTTCCAATCTTAGTTTCCAATTCTGTAGGTCTCATGTGTTTATGTCCAATAAAAGATTCCAATGTCAGGACAACTGACAATTCCCCAGAGGTGTACAACTTGTAATAAAGTTATTTCTCCATCTTATTGCAACAAAAGAGTTGACTGCTTCCCAACAGGGATACAAAGTGTATCCCGCTATTACAACTGATCACCAGCCAATAGAGATCAGTTCACATGGAGAAAATAACCGCTTTGGCCATTGGACTCTATGGCATTAAAGTCCCTCCCCCTCCCCAAAGCCCACCCTCCTCAGGCTCCACCCCAAAAACCTCCCGCTGGTGGCAAAGAGGGAACTGGCAACCCTAATGCTGAGTCTTGATTAGGCTACTGAAGGGATCTTTCCCTTTCTGGTTAATTTGTTACATTTTTCCTTTGTACCTGGACAGTCCTACAAGTATGTAGAAGCCCTTATGTTGCCTCTGACTGGGCTTGGTTTTGTTGCTGTTGTGACTGGCACCACCCACCACATTGCCGTGGGATACCACAATGTGGCTGGAACATCTTCCCAAAAAGAGTGATGTTTAATGTGCAAAGAACTTGTTTCACTATACATGCTACCCTGTGAGCAAGGTTTCAAGCTGAATAACTTGTTGTTAGAGAAATTGGTTGCTGTTGCCAAAATGCACGTGGATCCTTCATGCAAAGGGCCTGGAAAATCTGGCATTATCACAAAAGGGACTTTGTGTGAAGACCCCTTATTGTAACACAGTGGAATTTTAGGAGGGAAGACAATCATCTCAGGAGTCTGAAGGTGGGAGTGGGTAGAGGTGGGATTTTGTTATCCTAGAGGAGGAGGTAAGTGTCTGGTCTGTTGCAGATTTTCTAAAGGTCATGATCTAGAAATATTAGCCTTCCATTCGGGTGCCCTCTAAATTGGTGCTTTTTCTCTCTTCCTGGTCAGTGGTCGACATATATCCGGGCAACGGTGCGGAAAGAGAGGGGCCTGCCTGTCCTCGTGGAACTCCTCCAGTCAGACTCGGACAAAGTGGTGAGGGCCGTGTCCATCGCTCTGCGGAATCTCTCCATGGACCGCCGCAATAAAGATCTCATAGGTACCTTCTGAACATCTGTAAAAGCAAACCAGCAGGTCTTCCAAATGTGGGACAGTGGTGTGCTGGGGACCTACTCTCATCATCAGTATTGAAATGAAAAAGCTTCATAGGGAGGACCCATGGCTGAGTGGTAGAACATAATGCTTTGCCTGCAGAAGGTCCTGGGTTCAATCCCTGGCATCTTCAATTTAGAGAGCGGGGGAAAGACCTTATTATGCTAGATAGACCAATGGTTCTAAATAATGAATGGCTGAAATAATAATAATAATAATAATAATAATAATAATAATAATAATAAGAAGAAGAAGAAGAAGAAGAAGAAGAAGAAGAAGAAGAAGAAGAAGAAGAAGAAGAAGAAGAAGAAGAAGAAGAAGAAGAAGTTTGTATACCCTAATATCTGTCTTTTAATACTGTAGCATTCACTCAAAACTCTAAGGTTTAACCATAGAGCTTGGGGCAAAGGCTAGAGTGTGCCTCAACACAATTATGTCATTTACAGGTCACACAGGAAGTTGCATCATTACACCAAGGATGCGAATTTCTGCCATTTTCCTCCTGCCACCCAACTGAGTGGTGGTGGGCAGCCGCAGCAGTGGGGGAGGAGGTAACAGGAGGGATGTCCTGCGGGGAATGTGGCAATCCTAATTGAAAACATTAAAGTCGATATGTACATTTTATATTATATGTGTTTGATAGCTTAGCAGTTACATCTTTTGTTTAAACACTTGTTCTTTACCAGGGTTTATTGTCACCACTTTGCTGACATGCATCAAATGAATTCTTATGTTTAGAGTTAAACTGGTAGAGATCATACTGTTACTTATGTCTATTAAACATTCCACTTATGAGATTTTGTCTACTAAGAAAGTACAGAGTTGAGCTCATGCACATATGGGCCAGCCCTTGTGCTGAGCAGAAAAGGACTGGTTGGAGACATTTTAAGTGTAAGGGTAGTCCCCCTAACTCCCTTCTAGGCTTCTGTAGTTACCTATGCACAGCCCCTAAGGCTATATGCAGCTGTATGCAGTACCTGGTCGGGGGGGGGGAGCTGTTTATTCATTTTTTTATTTATTATTTTTTAAGGAAATTTCTTAATATATTACAGCAGTAAAGCACCCCACTTCCCTCCCCCTTATTTAGTGCCCACCCTCCACCCTGTGTGACTTCCAGAAAAACTATCAGGTTATCATATATTTTCTAACAATAACAACAACAACAAAATAACAAAAAAGAAAACATTTTTACAGCTCCTTCACGGTCTCTGTTAAATCCATCTTTGCTGTATTCTTCCAATATACAAAGGCCTTCTGCCAGTCATTTTTAAACTCTTCTGTATCTTTGCCCTGTAGGCTATTGGTTAATTTGGCCATCTGTACAGTTGGGAGCTGTTTATTCATAAAGAGGCACCAATATGAACAAATGGAGATTGTGCCCAAAGAAAAATATTCTTCAGTTTTTGGTGGGCCCTAGCTATTAGGCTTGCCAAAACTATGTCATTTTATTTCTTCACAAATACGCACAGTTAAATTGTGGAACTCCCTGCCCCAGGATGTGGTGATGGCTGCCAACTTGGAAGGCTTTAAGAGGGGAGTGGACATGTTCATGGAGGAGAGGGGTATTCATGGCTATTAGTTAAAATGGATACTGGTCATGATGCATATCTATTCTCTCCAGGATCAGATGAGCATGCCTAATATATTAGGTGCATTGGAACACAGGCAGGATAATGCTGCTGCATCATCTTGTTTGGGGGTTTCCTAGAGGCACCAGTTGGCCACTGTGTGAGCAGACTGCTGGACTTGATGGGCCTTGGTCTGATCCAGCATGCCTTTTCTAATGGTCTTCTTATGTGCAATAAGGAATTTGAAGCAGAACATGGAACATGATCAACTGTATTCTGAATGTTCAATTAACAGCAGAATTAGGCACCTTAACGTGGAACACCACAACTAAAACTGCTGGTGTAGCCGAGGCATTTTGTGACCCACGTATTCCACCACTGGGACTGTCAATCCAGTCCCAGAACACTTCTGCTAATCCCAGGGGCTGTCATTCCACCCTGGGGGGGCTGTCATTCCAGTTCCAGAACACTTGTGCTAGCCCCTGGGGCTGTCATTCCATCTTGGGGGCTGTCATTCCAGTCCCAATACACTTCTGTTTGTCCCAGGGGCTGTCATTCCACCCCTGGGGCTGTCAATCCAGTTCCAGAACACTTCTGCTCATCCCAGCGGCTGTCATTCTGGTCCCGAACTCTTGTGCTATTCCCATGGGCTGTCATTCCAGTCCCAGAGTAGTGTAGCTGGGTTTAAGGACCTTACTGGAAAATCCATTCCACATTTTCTTTGCAACTCTTTTTGTGCTGTAATATATTTCAATGGAGCTCATGCAAGCCAATTGGCAATCCAGGCTCCCATTATCTTCAATGGGCTGTGCAGCCTCTCCCATTGTTTCTAATTGGCTAGCCTGGAGTGCTTTCACCCACTCTCAGAAACTAGCCGTGATGATCCCGAGGTGGCAAGAGGGGAGGGGAAGGCAAGCCTTGTACATTTTTTGGCATGCTGCTTCAGAGGCTCACAACAGCACAGTGGGTGGGAATGTGTTGACTGACGGGCCACGTTTGCTTCCTTCCATAACTGGAAAGTTGTGCCTTTTCCTTCCGAGTGTAAAATAAAGCTGCGTGGTGAGGGTGAGGCAACAAAACTGGCTTGGTTTATTCAAAACGGGACAAAATAGACATTTTAATTAAAAAGACGGGATGGCCAGGAAATATGACAAAAACAGGACTGTCCCATTCAAAACGGTACGTTTGGTCAGCCTAGTATTAGAGCATGTTCTAACGTCAATATTAAGTACTTCAACCCATTGGCTTATGATTCTATCACTAAAAAACTCCATCAATTTTGTAGAGAAATCCACTCATTAAAAAAAAGTTGCTTCGGGAGCCCCTCCAGGATTGGAGGCCCTGAAGCTTAAGCTTCATTAGTTTCACAGTAGATCCGCCTCTGATCAGGACGCGTGTCAACTGGGAGTGCATTACACCCCACTTTTAGAAGAGGACACTCTATCCATGAGCTCTCCTGCCACATACAAAAGTTTTGCCGCAGTGTCCCCAAGAATCAGAACTGAAAGCCAGTTGAGAGCTAAGCTTTATCCCACTTAATAGTGAAACTGTGCATTTGAAGTATTAGGATCTTAGTTCCTGGAGTTATCTGTAATGCTCTTTATCGCTCCCTGTTCAGAGGAAAGCGGAGCAATGCAAGCCAGTGTTTTTCAGCCTTGCGGGGCTATTCCAGGGCTATCTTGAGTAAACTCTGTATGCATGCATTAGCATTAATGTCTGGCCTTAGTAACTGTTCCCCGGTGTCTGTTTGACAAGGGCCTTAAAATGTAATCTACAGCGGCTGTGAAATTCGCCATAAAGGATGTAAACTCTTACTGATGCCCATAAAGTCTCTTCTCCTGCAGGATCCGCTCTCACTTACAGATGAGTTCTCGGGTGCTTTCAAAACACAGCGGCAGCGTTTGCCACTGCTGTTCAATACTGAAGCTTGTTGCCTTTCATATTTATGCATTTATGATTTAAGATATCTCAGTCCCATTTTGAGGCATGTAAAGAAAAACAAAAAGAGAGTCTTGTTGCATTGTTTTTATTTCTTTAGAACTACATCTTGATAAAGTGTGCCCTGTTTTGTACTTTGATTACTTTTGGTTGTTATAAACCTGTTTAAAAATTCAAATGTTTTTTTTTAAAAAGACCCTATGGCATGTTGAAATAAAAATTAGTAATTCAGTGAAAATAATCGCAGCACAATACAACCAAGACTACGAAATGGCAAGAAGTGGCAAGTTAAGTCATTCATCAGACAAATGGGAGTTTAAGAGCATCTTAGCATGGTACCTCAGCTTGGCTACTATATGAATGGGAAAGGTATTCCACATCTGATATAAGACATAAAAGGTGTCTTAGGCCCAAGCTGAGGAGCCCTGTGGCACAGAGTGGTAAGCTGCAGCACGGCAGTCCAAGCTCTGTTCACGACCTGAGTTCGATCCCGACGGAAGTCGGTTTCAGGTAGCCGGCTCAAGGTTGACTGAGCCTTCCATCCTTCCGAGGTCGGTAAAATGAGTACCCGGCTTGCTGGGGGTAAAGGGAAGATGACTGGGGAAGGCACTGGCAAACCACCCTGTAAACATAGTCTGCCTAGGAAACGTCAGGATGTGACATCACCCCATGGGTCAGGAATGACCTGGTGCTTGCACAGGGTCCTTTAGGCCCAAGCTTTGCTTTTAGGCCCAAGCTAGGTGTAGTCGTGGTGGCAGCCATGTTGGTTTCATCATGTGACTGCTCCATTCACATACAATCTTTCTTTTAAGATCAAAAGAGACATAAAGGAGTAGATTCGAGTCCAGTAACACCGACAAGAGACCAACAAGATTTGGGGGGGCATCAGCTTTTGAGAGTCAAAGTTCCTGAGGGGAGCTTGAAAATGGTTGGTCTCTAAGGTGCCACTGGACTCAAAGCTGGCTCTTCTACTGTGTACCAACATGGCTGCCCTCTGAAACTAGGGGGCATAAAGTGAGGGGAGCTGAGCCTTCTTCCAGTTTGTCTCCATTGGCTCATTTCCAGGACTGAAACTGAGTTGGGAGTAAAAAGCAATTTTGGGTGATGGACCACAAGGAGGTAAGCTGAAGGAAAGTTCTGTATGTCCTTTTGGATGTTAAAATCGGGTCTCATCCCTTGCTTTGTATGTGTACAGGACAGACTATTGATTAAACAAGCCTAGTTGGCACCATCGTTCTTAGTTGGGTCCCTGTGCTGATCCAGGCTGTTGGTCCACCTAGCCCAGTACTATCTGTTCTGTTAGCAGCACATGAACACATGAAGCTGCCGTATACTGAATCAGACCCTTGGTCCATCAAAGTCAGTATTGTCTACTCAAACTGGCAGTGGCTCTCCAGGGTCTCAGGTAGAGGTCTTTCACATTACCTACTTGCCTAGTCCTTGAGTGGAGATGTTGGGGATTGAACCTGGGACCTTTTTGCATGCCAAGCAGATGCTCTACCACTGAGCCACGGCCCCTCCCCAGCTCTCAAAGCTTTCTGGCAGAAATTTACTAAGCCCTGCTACCTGGGATCCTTTAAATACAAATCCTGAGGCTTAGCCCTTGGATCTCTTACATGCCAAGCCTGTGTTTTACTGCACGTAATGACCAGATTGGACTAATAGGAGCAATCTCCATTCTTCAGGTAGTTATGCCATGGGCGAGCTGGTCCGAAATTTGCCTAGCAGGCAACAAAGATCCTCTAAAAACCTGGAGGAAGATACCGTGGTGGCAGTTCTGAATACCATCCATGAAATCATCACTGACAGTTCCGAAAACGCCCGGTCCCTGATCCAGACGCAAGGCATTCAGAAACTGGTTGCTATCAGCAAATCGAGGTGAGTTTTTAGTACTTCTCTCATTCAAGAAAAGGAAAGCGGAGTGGAACCTGTAGTGGGCGGCAACCTTTTCTTGTACTATTATTTTTTAATTTTGTTTATTACATCATACCCTGCGTTTCACCCTGACCTGGAAGGCCCAGGCTAGCCCAGTCTCGTCAGATCTTGGGAGCTAAGCAGAGCCAGCCCTGGTTAGAACTTGGATGGGAGACCACCAGTGAAGTCCAGGGTTGCTATGCAGAGGCAAGCAATGACAAAACCACCTCAGTTTCTCTCTTGCCTTGAAAACCTTATAGGGTCTCAACTTGATGGCACTTTCTATCGCCACCCTGCATTTCTCCCTTCATGGAATCGTGGGCGACTTATGTACATCCCAAGCGGTCCCCCCAGTCCAGGCATGAATGAGATCCCTGCCTGCTTTGCTTCAGCCCGGTTGCTGTAACAGGTATCCTCCAGGCATACTCTGAGACCTTTACAGTGGTATATGTCCCTCTGCTCCTTTGAGCTGTGCTTCTGAAGCTCTCCAAGCACACGCCGTGACAACCTCTCGTAAATCAGCTCCTTTAATAGGTTGGGTTAACTTCAGAGATAAGATCGATAGAATAGAAATGATCCATCATCTCGGGACAGACTCCCTTGTGGGCTGCACTATTCCTCAACAGCAGGCCTGCATTTATCAGGCATCATCCTTTAAGAAAATCTGGACATTTATTGGCAAAGGGGGAGATGCTCGTCCTCCCTTTGCAACTGTTATATTATACGATAAAGCCGTTAACAAAAATCATCAAAATGGTGGCCGGTGTGGAGCGATCGCAAGGAAGCAAACGATACTATCTCAGACAGCTCTCCGGGCCGCAGCGGTGTTAGGGAGAAGCTGCCCTTTGTGATCCAACCAAAAGTGTGGACATACGGCTGCCCCAGCATCAGCGTAGAGCCAACCTACACAATCAGCAAACTTACACGGTATAGTCCTTCCCAGACTTCACAATGCAAGCATGGTACTGTCTGACTGTTCCTTCATGTTAAAACTAGGGGTCGGTAACTCTCCTCGCTCACAAGCACTTTGCCTCAAAATTGTCATGGAAGAGAGGGCTATTCACAGCTACTAGTAAAAATGGATACTAGTCATGATGCATACCTATTCTCTCCAGGATCAGAGGAGCATGCCTATTATATTAGGTGCTGTGGAACACAGGCAGGATAATGCTGCTGCAGTCGTCTTGTTTGGGGGCTTCCTAGAGACACCTGGTTGGCCGCTGTGTGAACAGACTGGTGGACTTGATGGGCCTGGGTCTGATCCAGCAGGGCCTTTCTCATGTTCTTATGAACTCAGAGTAGCCTGGTTCTCCCAAGCCTGATTCCAGGCTCAAAAATGGGCTTAAAAGTACTAGACAATTTACCGGCTTCCTCTGTGTGTAATGATATTCTGCTGGGCCAGCTGTTGAGTTTTGAATGTGCGCTCTCTCTCTCTCTCTCTCTCTCTCTCTCTCTCTCTCTCTCTCTCTCTCTCTCTCTCTCTCTCATTCTCTCTCTCTCTCTCTCTCTCTCTCTCTCTCTCTCTCTCTCTCTCTCTCTCTCTCTCTCTCTCTCTCTCTCTCTCTCTCCTTTTCTTTTATGCAGTCCCTTTGATTCGAAATAAAAGTGTGTGATTTAAATGTCCTTTGCCTTCTTCCGCTTCTGGGAAACACTGGTGCCCAATCTGACCCTGTATACACTGACCTGGATGCCCAGGGTAGGCCGATCTCATCAGATCTTGGAAACAAACTAGGATCAGCCCTGGTTAGTATTTGGATGGGAGACCACCAAGAAACTCCAGGGTCACTACGCAGAGGCAAGCAATGGCAGACCACCTCTGAACATCTCTTGCCTTGAAAATCTTACGGGGTCGCCTTAAGTCGGTTGCGATTTGACTGTGCTTTTCACTCAATATACAGATATACTTGAAGAGGCTTTTGCATTTGATATGAGTTAAATTGGTGAAAGGCTTTAGTATCCTTTGCCTTTTGATCTTTGCTTTTCTTTTCTCCCCCCATCCACACCAAATCAGCCAATCTTCCCGAGAAACCAAGGCAGCCTCTCATGTTCTTCAGATGACCTGGAGTTACAAAGAGCTACGGAGTATTTTGCAGAAGGATGGCTGGACCAAATCCCACTTCCAGGTGAAGGAAATGCAGGGTTTTCGTTGAGAAGCATCACCAGAGCCAGTGGGGGCTCACATTATTATTTGGGCCTCTGCGATTTTAATGGCGCATATGTAAAGATGGAGGGCTGGATCTCACAGATCCATTCTGAAGGCTCCTTCTCCTAGAGGAAAGAATCTCTACTAGCAGAACAGGTCTGTGGGATCCAACCCAGCATACTTTCATTTTGCTCTCACACACACAATTCCAGTTTCACCCCAAGGAAACTCTGCTTCCATGAAGTGAAAACATGATTCTGCTCTGTGTTCCACCATATGCATGTCTGTGGGAGATGGCAGAAAGAAATACTACAGAGAATGTGGTTACCTAGTAGGGTCTAAGAAGGTTGGTTATAATTTGATGTCCGTTACAGCCTTATAAATGAACAGGTCCCTGCCCTGAAGGAGTTATCAAGCTAAATGGAGAGCAGTACAGAAAGAGGGGAGCAAGGGGCTAACATAGATAAATGCAGTTACAGCTGAGTTACAGCTGAGAATAAGGGGAAAAGCTAAAAACTGCATGAGGATGGATCTGAAAGAAGGGAGAAAGGTGTCACCGCATACATGCTCAGGGCATAGAATCATAGAGTTGGAAGGGACCCCCAGGGTCATCTAGTCCAACCCCCTGCACAATGCAGGAAATTCACTACTACCTCCCCCCTTCACCCCCCAGTGACCCGTACTCAATGCCCAGAAGATGGCCAAGGTGCCTTCCCTCTCATGATCTGCCTAAGGTCATAGAATCAGCAATGCTGACAGATGACCATCTAGCCTCTGCTTAAAAACTTCTAGGGAAGGAGAGCAGCTGTCCTAAGTGCAGCTGCTTTTCTTTTAAAAACTGCATATACAACTATTCGTTTTTGGGGCAGGAACTCACCCCCCACTGCTCAAACCCCAGGAAAAACCCCATTCCACTGGAGAAGATGAAGTTTTGTTATGTCTGTTTTATCGCTGACTCTCACCACTCTAAAAATAGGAAGTAGGACACTCATCGGTCTTTGTAGAGCAAGGGGTTTCAGATAACTTTTAAAAATGCATTTTGCTCTCTGCGCTGTTCTCTGCAAACTGCTGACTCTGGCATTTTTCCCCCTCTTCCAGTCTGCCTCTGCCGCTCCTAAGGGATCTAAAGGCACCTCTTGCAGATCTGGCTATGATGACAGCACGCTGCCTCTCGTGGATAAAAGCCAAGGTCTGTGCCAGTCAGAGGGGCATCTCCTTGAGCCGCTCTGCAGTTCTGCAAAGAGTGTTTTCCATCTCGAAATGCCGTGTGCTCTTCTCAGGAGGTGGCAGGCTGCTCGCAGACAGCTGTTCAGATCGAATGCCCATTGGCCGCTCACGGTGCCCTGAAAAGGGAACATTCCATCCTTGACCATGGTGATAGCGCAGATCCCGAACAGGAATCACGCTTTGAAATAGCTTTCTCACTTCACATTCTTAGTCTATAGTTGTGTATTTTAATATGGATATCCCTGCTTTTCCATAATAAAAATAATCTGCAGCGACTCCAGAGTGAAACCAGTTTCTGAGGGTAGCCGTGTTGGTCCGCAGTAGAACAGCTAGATTCGAGTCCAGCAGTACCTTAGAGACCAACAGGGTTTTGGGGGGGATACAAGCTTTCGAGAGCCAAAGCTGACACAGGTTGCTCATAAGGACCAGGCAGTAGATGATGTGAAAGACCAGAGCTACTGAGACATATAATGGGAGATCTGAAACCTGGCCTTAGACAGACAAGCTGGAAATCTAATTTGTGGTCCTCTATGATATTTCAAGTTTGGTAGAGACTTCTCTGTGGCTGAACACAGTTATGAAGCCTCTGTATTGGTTGAATGACCACAAACGAGGCAACAAGAGAAGTGGCCTGAAACCAAGTCTTTGGTAAACTTTCTCACCTGGGCACCCTCACAGCACCCATAGCTCAGTGATAGAGCATCTAGAGCTTTGCGTGTACAAGGTCCCTGGTTCAATCCCTGACACCGCCAGGTAAAAGGATCAGAAAGTAGGGGGCATTAAAGACCTCCACCTGAGACACTGGAGAGCCACTGCCAAAGTAGACAATATGGTCCTTGGTGGACTAATGCTCTAATTCGGTAGAAGGCAGCTCCACGTGTGTTCATGTCCGCTGCACTCTGCAATCTCCTGGCTGATTCTCTGGTGTATGTGTGATGAAGAAGTCTACTATTAAGGTCTAATCTATCTCCATATTCCAGTATCTATGTTTGTTCCCAGAATGCTTCGCGTGAACCAAAGTATATCCATGAGCGTCTCTAAGACTCTAGTCTGTAACAACCCAAGGATATCCTTGTTGGAATGATTCTGAGCACATTTATGAGAAATGTGCTTGGCAGCACTGTCCAGAGCTAAAGGCCTGCTAGAGGGTCAGCCTGACATTCTAGTTCTAAACACTCTTACTCACAACTTTGGGAGAGAGTGAAGAGTTACATTAGTAAATGGAATGTTGTTTACCCATTCCTATAAAAAGGCTGAGCCCCGGCCATGGAGTGGAGAAGGAGGGAATTGGTTTCAGATCCACTTGGGATCTGTCCCTCTTCTTTCCACCTATAGGTGAACTTAGTATGTGTGCTTTGAATGTTAACTGTAATGTCTTTCCTAAATATGCATTGCTTCTTTATTAAAGCTATTTTCTCTAGAACTCAGACTTCTCTGATTCCATTCTTAAAATCATGTTCGGCTTGGAGACACCCACATAATAAATTCTACTCCAAGTGCTGATTGAGGTTTTGCAGTGGTGGTCTCAGAGGCAAGCTTCATTTGTGGAGGGCTAGACTACTGGTTCTAGGATTTGGCTGTGGAAGTGCTGCCCCTCCCGCTAACACTTATTTCCTGGACATGGTTGCTGGCTCAAGCCAGGCTATATCGGACCTTCCTCATTCCCATTAGTATCAGAACTAATGCGAATGTTGTTGGCCAGTTGGGCTCACAGGCCGACAACACGAGAATGGCTTTAAGTGGATGCCTACAATAATGTAATGTTGATGTTTTGTAGTTCTGTATGGGAAGGGTACTCATTCATTGTGGTCACCACTGAAAAGGCCCTCTCCTGGTCACCAGGGAGAGAGCCAGCATGGTGTAGTGGTTAAGAGTGGTGCTTTGGAGTGGTGGACTCTGATCTGGAGAATTGGGTTTGATTCCCCACTCCTCCACATGAGCTGTGGATGCTAATCTGGAGAACTGGATTTGTTTCCCCACTCCTACACATGAAGCCAGCTGGGTGACCTTGGGCTAGTCACACTCTCTCAGCCCCACCTACCTCACAGGGTGTCTGTTGTGGGGAGGAGAAGGGAAGGAGATTGTAAACTGGTTTGATTCTGCCTTAAGTGGTAGAGAAAGTCAGCATATAAAAACCAGCTCTTCTTCTACTACTACATCCTTATTTTCTGAAGATTGAAACACGTGGAGGAGAAGGGCCTCTGGAACAGATCTCCCAGATAAGTCAGGCAGATATCAGAGCAGGAGGTACATCTTTAGAAGATTTAATTTTAGAGTCACTAGAACCCCCTATATATGTGCTTCAGTGAATAATTTCCTTCTCTTTCTGTGATTAATCTTAGGTCTGGCTAGCTTTTCACACAGTCCAATGGTTTCAATTCTTCTCTTTTGTAGATAATGAGAAGTCGGGAAGTCGGGACATGATTCCTATGGATGAACTCGGGCCAGGTAAACGCAGTGATGGATCAAACCTCCCCTGTCTTTCTCAATTGCGCTCCCTGTCACTCACAAAGGAGTTGAGCTTTTTCTCAGGGAGAAGCTCTTTCATGCGGATAAGCTGACATTTAAGCAGAACTTTTCTTTCCAAAAGATCAATAGTTTTGATGCACACACGTGTGTACCCACATGTCAGTACAGCATGAGTCTTTAACCATGAGACAAGACAGCCTGGCCTTTTGTGGCACCTTGCTTCCACTTACGGAAAACCGTCACACGTTTGAATTCCTCTCCCCCTTAAACAAACAGACCTTCCAACCTGTAGAAAATTGGCACTTCAAGAAAAAGGTTTGGATTTGAAACCTTCCTTAATATGGTAGCTTTCAACAGACTCAGAGTTGTTGCGAAATGGGGAGCTTTGAGCTACCTGCATGCCAAGAGGCATATTCCCAGATGAATTTTATTGTGCTTCTTCTTACTACACATTGGCTCAGAAAGAACTCATCAATGTGGTGGGAGCATTTGTGTGCTGCTGCACTTACTTTCAAGCCCACATTGGTCATTCATGCATGGGAGTTTTGCCTGAGGTTTGTTGCTGGTTTGACCCACACTTTCCTGTTGGGAATCTGCACCAGCAGTCTCCAAGCTCAAATCAAGTCCCTCCCCCTTAAATGCTGCTTTGTAATTGCAATGCTCGCTGTGAGAGAAGATTCCCCCCCCCAAAAAAAACCCAACTGCCACATAAAAAATCATTTTAAGAACAATAAACAAAAAACGGAGCAGTCTGAAATAAAAATACCTTTCTTTTGCTCAGAAATAGCTCTGAGGGAGCAGGAAGTATTTGAATCTCCACTTCTTTACACGTTGCTTTGTGGTTGGCTGTGAGAGAAGCCAACCTTTTTGTGGCCTAGCTTTGCCATCTGCATGGAGATTTCAGCAGGGCTGAGCTCAGGTTAGAGGGAAAAGTTGGGTTAACAGAGGAATGGGAAGACCCAGACATTGTGAGGGCTGGCAGTGAAGTCATTTCTAATGGACAGAGAACTCATGCAGAGCTCCAAGGAACAACCAAGTCAGACCTGGGCCAAACCTGAGTCCAAGTGCTCATGCATAAATGACCATCAACATTGTTATTAGAAAGGGTTGTTTTTTTCCCTATTGGCAGGGACTTGCTCAAAAAATAAGAAATTTCGAGAGGAAGCTTGAACGAACTGTGGAAATCACAGGTGCTTTCCAATAATAAGCAAAGACGAAAGTAAATAAGTTATTTGTGCTCAGCCGTCATACAATATACAGACAAGTCTTCCAGAGATCTGAGACGGGATTCTTTAAGAGGGCTTTAAGAGGGGAGTGGACACATTCATGGAGGAAAGGGATATTCATGGCTACTAGTTAAAATGGATACTAGTCAAGATGCATACCTATTCTCTCCAGGATCAGAGGAGCATGCCTATTATCTGAGGTGCTGTAGAACACAGGCAGGATGGTGCCACCATCCTGCTGTAGTCATCTTGTTTGGGGGCTTCCTAGAGACACCAGGTTGGCCACTGTGTGAACAGACTGCTGTACTTGATGGGCCTTGGTCTGATCCAGCAGGGCTTTTCTTATGTTCTTATGTTCTTGCCACATATGTTCAGGGCTGCCACCCTAGTTTACCACCCAATATACGAAGCGGCTCTCACATTTTCCCAAAACACCTGGAAACAGGCAGCCAGGGGGCATGACCTAAGTAGAGAAGTGACTCCAAAAATAAGCAGAAATCCTGCACAGAAAAGGTTTCTTTGGGCTGGTGTCTAATTCTTCTTCTAGATAGCAGTAGCACCATTTGGCATATAAAGGGGAAACTGAATTAAAGGAATTTATTCCCAGAATCTGGTGGTGTAGATTTCTAACTAGTTTGATGCAGAGACAAATAGCTGTGTTGTTAACAACAAATAGATTGTGGATTGGCTCGGCGCACCTGATTTGCAAGTCGGTGGCCGCAAAAGCAGACCTCAAGATGTTGTCTCATTGCTGTCTACCGGAAAGGATTGGATCCAACTTGGTCAACTATGGAAAGATAGGTTAGATAGCTTTTCCAAACCAAGACTAGCTTCTCTTGAAAGCTAAAACAGTAAAAATTGCCTCCTCGATTAATTTATTGCCTTTCATAACCTTCACACACACTTCAAAAGTCCGAGTCAGTGTGAATAAGCTGTCTATATGTACTTTGCTTAAGGGAAGACTGAAATATACATCTTCCCAGTAGGAAGAAAATAGCTTCAAATAAGATCACACTGCAGGGTGGCCATGTTTTAACCTGTCTGACAGCGAAAAGCTGTAGACTGGACATTCCATAGCTGGAAGAAATCACTTATGTATTCAGAGTAAAATGTTCACCATTGCTTGGCGCATTTTGTGGTTGGAGAAGGACTTCTGGGAAGGGGGTGTCTTCCAGATAGAGCAGATGCAGAGAGCAGGAGCCATTTGAACACAAGACCACTATCCAGCTTCAGAAGAAGGTTGAAGAGCATCACATAATGCCACATCCTAAGTCCAGGGGTGAAAAGGGGGATCAATGAAGAAGTAGAAGAGTTGGCTTTTATATGCCAATTTTCTCTACCTTTTTAGGAGAATCAAACTGGCTTACAATCTCCTTCCCTCCTCTCCCCACAACAGGCACCTTGTGAGGTAGGTGGGGCTGAGAGTGTGTGACTAGCCCAAGGTCACCCAGCTGGCTTCATGTGTAGGAGTGGGAAAACAAATCCAGTTCACCAGATTAGTGTCCACTGCTCATGTGGAGGAGTGGGGACTCAAACCCGGTTCTCCAGATCAGAGTTCACTGCTCCAAACTACTGCTCTTAACCATTACACCACTCTGATCCAGAAAGCTCGTCAGACTCTCTGTGACATTCCCTGGATTAAGGGTTTCTGCCCCCCCCCGGGGGGGAAGACTATCCTCTGCCAACCACAATGAACACCAAAAAGACAGGTGAAGTAGATGAGTCTCTCTTGATGAAGCCAGCTGGGTGACCTTGGGCTAGTCACAGCTCTCTCAGCCCTACCTACCTGACACGGTGTCTGTTGAGGGGAGGGGAAGGGAAGGAGATTGTAAGACGGTTTGATTCTTCCTTAAGTGGTAGAGAAAGTCAGCATATAAAAACCAACTCTTCTTCATCATCATCTTGGAAACAACCAGTAATTTCCAGAGGTGGGTCTGAGGTTCTTTCCCCCTCTACCTCTCCTCCAAATAGCTGGACAGGTTCCATCCAGAAACTGCCCTGAAACTGCTACGGCTAGCTCAATCTCAGAAACTAAGCAGACCTACCCTTGAACAATTTCTTGGATAAGAGATCACTTTGGAACTCCAGGATGCTCTTTGGTGTGGTGCATGAACATCACATCAGATAATAGGGTGAATTTTGATGTACCAATGTAGGCTCTAGCCCATGAAAGCTTATGCCACAATGCATTGGTTCATCTTTAAACTACCTCAAGACTCTTTGTTGGTTTGGCTGCAACAGACTGAGGCCTGAGCTATTCACATTCCTCAAGATGGAGGGGTAATGAGGTGGTAGAGCATTCAGGCGGCAGGACAGACCATAATGTATCAGACTGAAGACGAAGGAATATATTGAATGTTCCCCTACATTTATAATCCCTTGTAAGCAGAAAATTACAACAGCATGAAAACAACTAAACTAGAATCCTTCCATCTGATCTTTTAAGGTTTTTTGCAGGGAGTTTTTAGATGGCGGGGGGATTATAAATGTGACTCTTCCCACCTGAAGTGACATATCCCTTTCTGTCACCTCAGGAAGCAAATAAGGCACATGCTGGGAGAGAGAAATGTGACTCTTGCTTCAGTGGAATCCCAGGCACTACTATATGGGCTGTGAGGGGAAAACATTACAACTGGGGGAAAGATACACTTTCCCATCAACCCTCTGTGGTGGAGTCAAGTGTGGCTAGTTTTTTGGGGGGTGCATGTGAAGCTTTGTCTCTGCTCTGGTTGACGAAGGAGAACAAATGCCCATTCGTGCTGCCTTGTTGACACAGCAGCTTCCTTCATGGGTCACATGTCATTCCTTCATAGATGGCTACTCCACCATTGATCACCGGGAAAAAGAGCGGAAGTACAAAGCCAACGACAATATGGGGGACGCATCAGAGAAAGAACCTCTAAAAGTAAGCGGTTGTCCTCCCGGGTGGGCATTTCCTCTTTTGTGGTTGCTACTGTTGAACGATATGGCTCGGGGGTGTGTGTGTGGTAAACAGAGCAGGCGGGCACCATCGGGGAAGAAGCAGTTTTGGAGGGAACCTAGTGGAGGGAAATGTGTTACCTCAACTTGGTATCCCAGTTCGCCTTTGGTTGTAGCCATGCTGGGAACTCTTAAGGCAGGAGTTTTCAATATTCTTTGCCAACCCTTCATGAAGAGGCTCAGAGACCTCTCTTGGAACATCCTCGGCCAGTTACTTGAATGGTCAAAGTCTGCTGTCATGACTCCTTCAGATACCATCTGCCCATCACCTTGCCTTAACTCTTGTTTTTGGTTGCTGGAATGTCACTACCTGTCCTGTTCATCTCCTTCCAGCTTCAGGGATCAAATGCTTTCACTTAACCTTTTCCCAGCCCCTACATATAGGAAAGTGGAACTTCCTAACAGGTTGGTATCTCCACAGTGGAAACCTTGGTACAAAAGGCAGATGTAGTGGATTACCTCAGGAATGGATTTTGAGCAACTGTATTGCACGCATCTGCCCAACCTTCTCCTGCTTCAGACTCTGTGAGAGGGCAGGGGTTCATGATTTTTTTCCCTTGGGGAGGGCCATAAGGGCCCCTGAAAGGTGGCTCCCTAAGGCCCAAATTTTCTCCCAAGGAGACTCTATTTTCCCTTCATAGTCCTTTGACCTTAGGCAGATCATGAGAAGGAGGGCATCTTGGCCATCTTCTGGGCATGGAGTAGGGGTCACTGGGGGTGTGTGGGGGAGGTAGTTGTGCATTTCCTGCATTGTGCAGGGGGTTGGACTAGACGACCCTGGTGGTCCCTTCCAACTCTATGACCTTAAGAAAACCATCTTGATCGATCTCTACCGCTTTGGTCACTCTCCCACCAACTCCTCCTTAGACATCCAGCTCAACCAGCTGAACAAGACCCCTTTGTGTCTTCTGCTCACTCTGGGTTCTGCTGGAATTCAGTTCCCCCTTCCTTTTGAGGATCTGGGAAAACATGGTTTGCCTTGAGGACTTGGTGCACGACCGGAGGTCTGCTATTCATTCTGGGAGTCTCCTTGTGGTGTTGAAGTTCCTAACAGCTGTTTCTTGTAGGTTATCCGGGCTGTGCGACCGCGGTCTTGGTATTTTCTTTCCTGACGTTTCACCAGCAGCTGTGGCAGGCATCGCTGCTGGCGAAATGTCAGGAAAGAAACTACCAAGACCGCAATCGCACAGCCCGGATAACCTACAAGAACCAATGAACTCTGACCGTGAAAGCCTTCAACAATATTCCTAACAGCTGTTTGTATGCAAAGGCATGGGCCTTTTTGTAATTGTTGCTGCTGCTGCTGCTGTTGTTCTGTTGCTTTCAGTGCCTGCTAGAAACCAACCCCAACCCCCAAGTCTATAGCTGTGCAGGAGACTTAGTTCTGAGAATAGTCACTTCAAGCACTTCTGCTCCCTCGTGGTTTCCATGGTGAGAAGGAGTGGAACGTGTGCAAGTGTCTGTGTGCAGCGCATACTGTGCCCTACATGTTCATTGTCTACACATGCCCCCCATATGTGCAAGATAGCCACGGAAGATGTATTTAGCCAGGGGTCTAGAGCTGTAGTCTTCAGTCTTTTCAATAGCTTGAGTTAGAAGCAACCACTTGTTAATTCCGCCCCAGGTGTCCCTTTCTATTCTCCACTTGGTATTTTTCTCCCTTTTTCGGGCTCAGTTCACCTCTCATGTGAAACCGTGGTTTAAGTGAAGTAACGACAGTTAGTGTGATACTTAGAAAGCAAGCCCAACTATGGTTAAATCAGGATCTGAAACCAAAGTCTGAAGTTGGTTTATTAACTGCATTATTAACCACAGTGGGTCTTAACTATGTTTGGACAACTGACTCTTGGCTTAATAACCTGGTACTGCCATGCATGCTGGAATACCAGGCAGGTATTTGCGGAACAGGCAGTGGAAAGAGTGAAGGCAATACAACCAGTGTTGGTGAGACAAACCAGGATTTGAATAATTGTCTGCGAGCCAAATCCTGGAACAATAGACTAATCATAGTTAAAATAAACCATTGTTTCACATTATGTCTGAACTGAACGTTTGTCTTTCTCCCCTTTCCTATTCTTCTTGTATTGTTTTCAAAGCAGCCTTTGTCTCCTTTGCTTAAACCCCTAAACAAAATTAAAAATGCTGTATGCGACTGGTGCCCAACCATAATAGGTCTCTTTAGGCCCGCTTGTTCACCAACACAAACAAATGGCTCATGGCATATCCACATGGCAGCTTCTCACATTTGTTACTGCACTCCATGATGCACAATCAGACACGTGCAAAGGTTAGCGCCTTCCTCTTTCTCCTCTGACATCCCTACCCGTAACAGTGCCGATCAGATGCATGGTGGTATCATGCCGATCCCCCTCAGCCATTAGGACTGCTCAGAAGCTGGTGTGGGTTGAGCCCCACCCATACGAGCTGCAAGAATCACCAGACTGATGTAACTCAATATGCAGAATTCATTGGCTTAACCCTTAGATCAAATGTGTGTGTGTTAAGTGCTGTCAAGTCGCTTCTGACTCATGGTGATCCTATGAATCAGTGTCCTCCAAAATGTCCTATCCTTGACAGCCTTGCTCAGATGTTGCAAACTGAGGGCTGTCCTTTATTGAGTCAATCCATCTCTTGTTGGGTATCCCTCTTTTCCTGCTGCCTTCAACTTTTCTTAGCATGATTGTCTTTTCCAGTGACTCTTGTCGTCTCATGACGTGACCAAAATACGATAGCCTCAGTTTAGTCGTTTTAGCTTCTAGGGCCAATTCAGGCTTGATTTGATCTATAATCCACTGATTTGATTTTTTGGCAGTCCACGGTATCCGTAGCACTCTCCTCCATCACCACATTTCAAAGGAGTCTACTTTTTTTCCTATCAGCTTTCTTCAAAGTCCAGCTTTCACACCCATACATAGTAGTAGGGAATACAATGGCATGAATTATAGCCCCACATTAAGAAATTTACTTTTTTTGCTAGTGGCTTTGTGAGCTTTTCAGTCTCGGCAACCCATGCAGTTCTCTGCTTCTTCTTCTGCCCTCTCGAAAAGCTGGATTTCCTGCCCTTTCAAATCAGGGTTGGACTCAATCACCCCTTCTGTCTTTTCAGTTTATTAATTACCGCCCTCACTTGGGGCCCGAAGCAGACTTATTTTTTTCTCCCTTTGTCCGAGGCATGAAAGGATTGTTTCAGCCCTGCTCCTTGTCAGGAACTTGATCTGCCTGTCTTGTTAACGTAATCCATTGTCTCAGGATCACGCTGCAGCCACAAATCCGATAAGCCGGATGCCGTATTTAGCCAGGCCTGCGCTGAAGAATCTTGCAGCTTTGCCGTGACCGTGAGACACACTGCCCTCTTTACCCCCTGCTCCGCTTGACTCGAAGAATTCGACTGGGCAAGGGCACTCACGCACAGGGGCGAGGATTATGGCTCGAGCCGCAGGTGATGAGATTTCAGTGACCCACGTGGCTGGCCCTACGAGGAAGACCGTGTTCAAATCTGGCTGCCCAGAGCAGCCTGAATGCACCCATTTCACAAGCACGGGCTTGGGGAATGGCTCTTCATGGGATTTAATTGCCATCACATTTTGGTCCAGGAGAGTGGAGTGGGAACCGCATCAGCGTGTTTTGTAGGGTTGCCAAGCTCCAGGTACTGAGAAAAACAAAAACAAAGGCACCTCCGTGCCTATACCAAATAGGTTTGGAAATTAGCACAGGAAAGTGGTACACAAATGCACATAAACAGGTTGCAAAAAACACGTCAATAATGAGTAATGAAGATGGAAAGAACAAAACAAGTGTACAACATGAAAGCTTAGCAACTAAGTGATTGGTTATATACAAATGTACAAGTAAGCTTCATTACTCATTATAGACGTGTTTTTTGCAACCTGTTTATGTGCATTTGTGTACCACTTTCCCGTGCTAATTTCCAAACCTTCAGGTACTAGCTGGAGATTTCCTGCTATTACAACTGATCTCCAGCTGATAAGAGATCAGTTCACCTGGAGAAAATGGCCACTTTGGCAATTGGTATCTATGGCATTGAAGTCCCTCCTCTCTCCAAACCCTACCCTCTTCAGGCTCCGCCCCAAAAACCTCCCACTGGTGGCGAAGAGGGACCTGGCAACCCTATCCATTGCATGAGATGCCCTCTCTGTGACCTTTCCTTCTGTAGGCCCATTTCTTCCTTATCACCACCCACCTTCTCTTTTTTTTTAATTTTATTAAGAGAAAATGAGAATACAACAACAAAGGAAAACAGAAATACAACAACAAAAGAAAATGGAAATATAACATTACTAAAATTCTTGAGAAGAAACTAAGAGTGTGCTGCTATTATAACTAAAATATCCATAATATTGAACCAAGCACTACTCTAACTATTATCTAAAATCCGCATGGTTGTCACTTCCCTCCCTCACTGCGATTTACACACTGGAGTGTTTTTTCCTTCTTTGAAATTGTTACATTCCAGTGAGCGTCCAGTTCTTCTGTATTTTTGTCATTATTATAATGCGTCAACTTAATTAAAGCATAGGTTTCTTTAACCTTATCAAACCAGTTATTTAAATCAGGGAGTTTTTTGCTTTTCCAGTATCTCGCAAGATTTGTTCTTGCAACTGTTAGTATATGGAAAAACATAACTTGAATAATCTTTGGCTTATCTGGAAAATAATTTAATAAAATTGTTTCTGATCTTACTGGAATAACAGTTTTAAGGCCGCTGGATATGATTTCTATCACTTTCATCCAATATATTTGGGCTCTACTGCAGCTCCACCACATGTGTAGAAAATCTGTGCCAGCTGAATCACAATACTAACATTTACTAAAAATTTTATCCAAGTTGCACAATTTTTGAACTCTGCTTGGGGAAAGATGCCACATATGTGTCATCTTAAATAAATTTTCTCTAAATGCAACTTATTGTAAAATTTAGACCTTTTGTGAGTATAAAGTTCCATTTTCATCCAACTCATAACCTAATTTTTTATTCCATTTCTCTTGAAAAGGGGGATTAATTGTCCAATTCTTCTGTACACCACCCACCTTCTTGTCCTCTCCTGCTGGGTCCAGGTCTTTAGCTTTGCCCAGAGAGAGAGGGTACAGTGAGGGGCAGCTGCTGCTCCTCCTTCTCTCCTGTGGCCTCTGGCTCTCTCACATTTTCATAGAGGTCAGCAAGCAGTCAGAAAGTTCAGGAAAAGTTGCTGGCCCTGCTTCATAGCCAGAAGAAAGTAGGACAGGATGGCTGTGGGCGAGGATATGGGGGGGGGCATAATTCTGGCTGTGGCGCCACGTCACTTCCATTTAAACCAAACAACTGACACGGGTAGCTCTAGGAATCTCTGGAAACTATATGGTAAAAACCATAGTTTCCAGCAATTCCTAGAGCTACCTTGAGTCACTTCCATTTTTTACTGTAAGTGAGCTGTGACTCACGAAAGCTCATACTCTACCAGAAATGTTGTTAGTCTTTAAGGTGCTACTGGACTCTTGCTCTTTTTCTCCTGCTACAGATAGGCAAACACGGCTACCCTTCGTGAGTTATACCCATACAGCAGAACTTCACTTATTTGAACAGGCTTTTGAGGGGAGTCAGACAAGTAATAATACAATTTTTACCCTAGCCTACACCAAAATTGGCTCCTGGGGGGTGGAGGATTAGAAAACTTAGAATTTGAGTTCTGATAGTAGATTGATGGGATGGATGCAATAAGAAGGGAGAGAGGGAGGACTGTAAAACTCAGAGGATACAAGTGAGAAAGAAAATGGACTATGCCAGTTCTGGTTATTAGAGCTTCCCACAAAACTTAGAAGAAAATGTCAAGTCAGTTGCCAAAACTGGCACTCAATTCTGTCAGAGATCTAATTTGTAAAAAGAAAAGGGGGGGAGGAATGAGAGACATGCGTCATCTCAAACAAATGCTGTGCATAACTCAGAATATGAGCTCAGGACTTTTAATGCTCAATATCTGCCTAAGTTGACATTATTTCCTGTGGGTAGGTAACTTTTTTTTTTGTTCCCCACCCTGCTCATTTGTCCCATGGCCCTCCCACGTAATGTGCTTCGACCACATTTATGGTTTGCTCTAGACAAGGTAGTAACAAGTACTGCGGGAAAATCAAAGTTGGTCTCCCCGCTCTGAAGGCATACACCACCCCCAAAATCAAAAAGTGAAATGTGTGTTGCTTTCCAAGCAGTCTGCAATCTCTTGGCTCAGCTGCTGTGAGCCTCCCGTTTCCTTTAGCTACAGTGGGATTGGATTGACGCTCACGGACACACGCCGCGGCTGAATCTCTCTCTTTGTCTCCCTCTCTCTCGGTCTGCACTAATGCTTCCCGGCGACCCTTTTGAACTGCCGAGTTTGTTTGTTTGTTTGTCTGTTTGATTAATCTGCTCTGTTTTGCCTTTTTAACGCCTCACCCCTGTTTGCTGCAGAATGACACAAATAGGAAAACCATTAGCAGGAATAACAGGGCTTCGGTGACTCTGGTGGATGTCCGTGACCCTAAACCCCAACCTGTTGACTCCTGGGTCTAATTTGCATGCATGGTAGGTTCTCTTGATGGCTCTTGGTGCTTGTGGTGAACTTGTCTCATTCCTGCATGACCTGCATCGCTATGCGTTCTCTCTAGCTACCTGGTTCCTTTGTGGGCCGAAGCCGATAATTGAAGAAAATGGCTAGTCTTTGTGTGTTGTTTAAGATATATTTCACTCCGTTCCTTTGGATAAAATGTCACGCAACACCACCGGTGGAGCGAGCACCCACTCGGACGTGGCAGACTATCCATGTGTGTTTCTATGTGTGTCAACCATGTTCATATATAAAGATGGGGAGGGATCTATTTTTAAAATAACAAAAAGAGTGTATGCGGGTGAGGGGCGAAACCATGCCTTCTCCTGACTTCTCCACATCCTGTATTATCCTTACAGATTTTTCCCTAGCTAGTAGGGTTGCCAGCCTCCAAGTGGTAGCTGGAGAACTCCTGCTATTACAACTGATCTCCAGGTGACAGAGGTCAGTTCACTTGGAGAAAATGGTTGCTTTGGAAAGTGGACTCTATGGAATTATACCCCACTGAAGTCCCTCCCCAAATCCTCAGGCCCCACTCCACCCCAAATCTCCAACCTGGAGCTGACAACTTTACTAACCAGGATAACCTCTGGGAATAGAGAGGGGGAAAGAGCTTGAGTCATTGGAGCACAGTGAGGTAAAGTGCAAAGAGGAGTCAAGTTTAGCTCCCCTCACTCTTCGTTTTCATTGAGAATAAAGACACCCCCCATGCACTCTGTCTGTTGGATGGAAGAGCATGGCCAGTGCAATCCTATGCAGAGTTACTCCACTTGAAGCTAGGGTTGCCAACCTCCAGGTACTAGCTGGAGATCTCCCGCTATTACAACTGATCTCCAGCCAATAGAGATCAGTTCCTCTGGAGAAAATGGCCGCTTTGGCAATTGAACTCTATGCCATTGAAGTCCCTCCCCAAACCCGACCCTCCTCAGGCTGTGCCCCAAAAACCTCCCGCTGGTGGCAAAGAAGAACCTGGCAACCCTACCTCTGGGCCCTAGTTGACTTCCAGCTTAGAACCGGCTGTGTTCTGTCACTGTCATTCTGGCTCTCTTTGATGTGACCACTCCCTTCTTGCAAGAGGATTTGAATGCAGGTTTCTCCAGCCAAATCGATACTTTGGCCGCTAAACCATGCTGGCTGCATGCCGGCTGTGATCTGGTAAGCAGCTGTGGGAAATGTTCATGGCCACTGCAGCTCCAAACGACTGCTCTGTGGGCGTTTTCTTTCCTTGTCATTGATGGACAAGTTCCCCTTTTCTCAAATCACAAACAACACCACAATGGCTTCCCCCCTCCGAAAAAATGTTATTGGGAGTTCTAAATCAGTTGACTGCTTAAGGTGTGATCCCTAACTAGATTGGATTTAAGAGGACGTGCTCTGGACCCTCCCGCTTTTCTCTCTCTCTCTCTCTCCACACTTGAATAATTTTTAAAAAACTTTTCAAGGAAGCAGTCCTGCTGAGAAATAATTAAACCAACATTAACAGCCCTGCCACTGTGGTGGGATTTTTAAAAATGCATTTCTCCCTCCCTGTTGAGTAGCGCTCCAAGACTCCTGTGCCATTTAAACCGTTCCGATTATTCTCCTTTTAAATTATCGCCGGAAGACCAGTATAAGTGGCTACGGTTCGTGCCTAGAAATATATCAGAGAAATTCATATGTGAAGTTTCTTACTTGGACTCCCTCACTACTTTGTCATATACCGTTTTCATTATCTTATTTGTTTGCTTCATTTCTACTCTGTTTTCCTCTCCAATGGGGACCCGAAGTGGCTTCTGTCCCTCTCCCCTTCAAAGCCTCCCTTTATCAGATACAAGTAGGAGTGGAGATCAATGAGCCCTGATATCCCAGTCAGAAGAAGAGGAGGAATAAGAGTTGGTTTTTATATGCTGACTTTCTCTACCACTTAAGGCAGAATCAAACCAGTTTACAATCTCCTTCCCTTCCCCTCCCCACAACAGACACCCTGTGAGGTAGGTGGGGCTGAGAGAACTGTAAGAGAGCTGTGATTAGCCCAAGGTCACCCAGCTGGTTTCATGTGGAGGAGTGAGAAAACAAACCCAGTTCACCAGATTAGCATTCTGCTGCTCATTTGGAGGAGTGGGGAATCAAACCCGGTTCTCTAGATCAGAGCCCACCGCTCCAAACCACTACTCTTAACCACTGCACCACACTGGCGGTGGGAGGGGTGCTGCAAAGAAGGGAGTCAGGATGCAAGGGAGAGCATTTTAATCTTCCAGGACAATCCATTGCTGACCTAAGAGCGGAAGTCCTCAAATAAAAGGTTCAAGGGACTAGTTGAAGACAGTTTGATTTAGGACTGTGTTTGGTCAAGTTTAGTAGCAGCCCTGAACAGTGGTTTTAAATTTGGGTTTTATGTTTTTAACGTATTTTATTTCATGTGTTTTACCGATGCTTTTGTAAGCCGCCTTGGCGTCCGTAAGGAAGAAAGGCAGCTGATAAATGTTTTTAAATAAATAAATTTGCAGCACCCTTCCCACCTTCTGACTGGAATATAGAGCTCAGGGATCTCCATTCCAACTTCTGTCTGCCGCAGGGAGCTTTCATTCTCCAAAGCTTATACACTGGAAATGTTGTTGGTCTTCATGGCGCTACCGGACTCAGATCTGGCTCTCCTAATGTGTAAAGGGGTTCCGAGAGCTGCTTCGGGGAAGTCCCACTGTCGAGAGATGAATCGACAGGGTGTGATGGGCCTAGTAGAAGTAATGTGATGGGCCTAGTAGAAGTAATGTGGTGGCATCCCTCCACAAACTGAGCATGGACCCCAGAACCGCTGCTCGGCAACAGGGCATGCTCTCAGTTCACACGCAGCTCAAGCCACACCAGAAGTAGCACAAGGGAACACGTGCATGACACATGAACCTGCCTTATTCTGAATCAGACCCTTGGTCCATCAAAGTCATTATTGTCTACTCAGGCTGGCAGCGGTTCTCCAGGGTCTCAGGCAGGAGTCTTTCACATCCCCTACTTGCCTAGTCCCTTTAACTGGAGATGCTGGGGATTGAACCTGGGACCTTCTGCATGCCAAGCAGATGTTCCACCACTGAGCCACAGCCCCTCCCAATGACCACTGCTGGAGTTTTGGAGGCAGAGAAGCAGAAGGTGTACAACAGCTCTTTTTGGTTGGGGGGCTCCTTCCGGGAGGAGAGAAAGGGACCACTTGTGGTGATCACCCCCATTAAAGGTGGGGAAGTCAGCGTGAGCTGCACAGTTACAAAGTCTGAGCCCTCCCCCTCCCCAACTCCGTATTAATTGGCTCTGACTTTTCTTTCTTTCAGGGCTAAAGTCCAGCCGCTTGTTTTATTATTATTATTTCCTCAACTAAAAGAAGAAATCGACACACAGGATCTCATTACTCATCACTGCCGTTCGGATTCGGAGGGCCTTGCGTTTGTTTTTTCACATCGGTGGAACCAAACAGGCTGCGGATTCTGTGGGGCGCGCGCAGGGCAGGGTGGTCCCCGTCAATCAGTCCTTGAGCAGCCTGCCTTACAAGCCGGGGCTGGTTACGTTCCCGCCCGACAGCCCCCTTCCCACCGGAGAAGGCAGGATCAAGATCCGTGCTTACGTCTAACAGATTAGGTTCTTAGCTGACTCTTCTAAGTGGATGGTGCCAAGTAGAAAGTGAAGGTCGCGAGATGGGGAAGGAAATCAAAAGGCGAGCGAAAGAGAAACTGCAAAAAAAATATATTCAAAAGTATATCCTAGGTAGTCATGAGAAATAGCACTTTTATTTTCCTTTCTTCCTTTTGTTCTTTTTGAACTGTGAATTTTTTTTAAATGGTGACTCTAATTATTTTTGTGTCCTAATAATTGAGGTTTTATTCTTTGGGAAGAGTGGAAGTGATGGGTTGTTTGCTGGGATTTACTGAGAGAGAGAAAAAAATCTTGGTTGAATGGCTCAGAACGTGGTAGCCGAAACTGACGTGGGCTGTATAATCTGCTTTTGAAGTAAGCGACATCATACTGCTGTCTCTATGATCACTACAGCTTGGGGTACAATTCTGCTGCCTTTTTGACTTCTGTAACGGCTCTTGTTTTTTGTTTGTACTTCCAAACA
Organism: Euleptes europaea; assembly: GCF_029931775.1. Classification (NCBI taxonomy): domain Eukaryota; kingdom Metazoa; phylum Chordata; class Lepidosauria; order Squamata; family Sphaerodactylidae; genus Euleptes; species Euleptes europaea. The sequence continues at coordinate 52,806,704 of NC_079324.1, read as the reverse complement.
TATAAATGGTTCATCCAAGGTTTTTTGCTGTCCTTATTCAGAAACCTCAGACAAATCTGGAGCGGATGGACTTTTCCTTGTTGCTGACATTCATGATGTGCTAGAAGAGGGGGATTTCTTCCCTCCCTTCTTAATTTTCAGCATGTCAGTGTTCGATCAATGGCCACTGAACCTTCAGCACCTTGGGGCGGGCCTGTTGCCATAACATTTGTGCAAACTGGAAGTGTCCTTGCTTCAGGAGATCTGCTTAGACTGCAACTGTACGCTTCAGATTTTATTTTTGATGTTAAAATAATCACTCACTGCTGGACTGCTTCTATGATTTTGGCTAGGATATTAACAAGTTGTGCTTCAAAGGGAATTGTAACATGTTTTTTTTTCTTCAAGTCACGTGTGGATTCTTTAGTCTGTAATTAAGGTTTCACAACTTGAGAAATGAAGACCTCCCACTTGTGAGCAAAGTCTTCTCTAAGGTCTCTTTGTCATATGAGTCTTGGAGCAAGACTTTGGCCATTGGTGGATTTAACCCTATCCCTTTTCTTCCCCCTATATTGTATACAGTGATTCTTTGTGCTTTAACCATATTAATTTAGGATTTCGTCTGGTATAGACAGGAAATGAAAGCAGGATTCTGATTTTTTTTTAAACCCGTTGATAACATCTGCCTACTTTTTCTCTTGCTCTCTGTTTCTCTTTCACAAAAATTGGTTGGTTGCCACATTCACTTATGACATGACTGGAAAGCACATGTTTTTGAATCCAGCAAATTTAATTTTGGATTTTGGTTTGTTTGTTTCAGTGCCTGCTGTTTCCTTTGTAATTTAAAATGATAAGGGTGGGGCGTGGGGAGATGAAAATGAAACAAAAAAAATTACTGTATTAGTTAAACATCTAACTTTTTTGTAAAAAAAAAATTTAAAATCCTTTTTAAAAAAAGCAAGCATCAAGAGCTTTGTATCTTCTGGAGTATAAAGAAAATAAAATTTGACATGAATTACATATATAAATATATATCTATATCTATATATTGTTGTGCAGAAAATAGGTTGCCAAAACCATGTAAGTAAAGTTTGTGGCTGGAAAGCATTTTTTTTTTTTTTGCATTGATTCAGGGAAAGACCGGTGCCAGAAGCTATTCATAAATTTGAATGGTACAGACACAAGCAGATACAACCCGTCCCCCACCCTTTCCCATCTCAGTCATTCTGCTGGGGTTACCTCTGGGTCTTTAAGAAAGCAGAGGCAATTTGAATCAAAGGAAGGTCACAGTGACCAATAAGAGGGAGGCTGAGCTGGCCAAAAGAAACTCTGATTGGCCAAAGAACCGAAGGCAGATTGCTCTCTTTGGATTCTAAATGAGGGGCCTCTTTGCATCTAAACAACAAAGAGTTTGAATCCAGATCGAAACCTTCTCTAGCTTCTAACAATGGTGCTCTTTCATACTTCTGCTATTGATCAGTGAAGATCCTTTTAACTGGGCTGTTAATGCCAAACACTTTTATACCATCTTTAAGAATCTTGTGTAATTCTTTTTGTATACAAAGGGGTTTTTTTTTAACAAAAAAATGCTTGTCTGCCAGTAATAGCTACATGAGTCCGCTTTGTAGCTTATCAGGCCCCGGCAAGGGAAAGGCCCAGATCATCGCGGCACCAGTCTGTGCCCAGTTCTGTTATTCTCTGTTATTTACCAAAGGACTGGGAGCCAAAATGCCACTGGGGGAAAAAAACCCTGCCTAGGCTCATGTTCAGTGGCATTTCTTATCAAGCTGCTGCCGTTTCCTTCTGACTGTCCCAAGGCTCTTGTACCTTTGGGAGGGCAAATCCCTGCCTGAGACCTTGATGCGGGTCAGTTGTTTGTACAAAAGATCAAATGCCATTGGGAGGTTAGGAGACGGCGGGGAAAGCGGCAGACAAAAGGGGAAGATTGCCAGGAACAGACGTGTATTGGCTGTGGAGCACAGAAGTGGTTTCCTGAGTTTGGAGTGTGGGCACATCTACTTTACAAGCCTCACCAGGGCTGTGTTTCCAAAGTATGAATGGGAGAAGAGGCTGTGCTGTATTTTCTTCAGTCAGCAGAAGGCACTTCACTACTGCGCTCAGCACTCATTGGCCCTGACCAATGTCTGGTGGAACTGGAAGGACTTATGCAACCCTAATCGGCTTGCTTTGTCTTGCGTAATCAATTTAAGCTGCCACGTTGGGCTGTGTTTAGATGTTGATTATACACAGCCTGCTCAGACCATTTTTATGGCCATAGCCTCTTCCTTGAGAAGGGTCATAGTACGAGAAACAATTTAAGGATTTCTTACATAATTCTGGCATAGATGGCTTTAAAAGGAGAGGAGCTGAATTCTTAGTGAATCGACGGCTATTAGCCCCGATAACTAAATGGAACCACCAGCTTCAGAGGCAGCGTACCTCAAAATATCAGCTGCTAGGAAGCAACTACCAGGGAAGGCAGCGGCTTTTAGGCCCTGCTCATGAGCTTCCTGGTGGCATCTGTCTGGACTTGGTTGGACCTTTGGTCTGACCTGACCTCCTCCTTGCAATCTGAATTCTCAGTATCCTCATTTTAGGGTTTCCTAGGGTAATGTCACAACTGTGGTTCTGGTCTGGACCTTGTTGACGTTTGTTGTGTAAATGTGCTCTCCTTGGAGAAAAGGCCCAGTCCTGAAGGCCACTGCCTGGGTAAAACGGATTAGCCGCAGTGGCCGTCTGTCTGTAATGAACCAAAACATGAATGCCTTGGAGGGGCTTCAACGGGCCTGGTCAGTTGCCCGCTAGACTTGCCCTTGGGCCAGGATCCCTTGCTCTTTTGACACCCTCTCCTCCCCACGTGTCCTTTGTGTTTGTAACTGCTAGTTCTGTATGTCACTTCGGCGTGCTGGAGCTTCTTGTTGCTGCGTCCCGCTGATATTAGTAATCCGTGTGTCATGTACCAAAGTGGGGGGACCCTCAGAGGCACGTGCCAGGACTGTGGCAGGAAGCTAGGCAGCTCTTCCTTCCATACTCTGCTCAGTGAAGATCTTTCCGTGTGCGGCTTGAAGTCGTTGCGCGAGTAAATACATCACAGGGAACTTCGCAAGTACCGCCAGGATGTGGCTCCTATGTACATTGGTGGTTGGAAAGTGCCATCAAGTTCTCATTTGACTTATGGTGACCCCGTAGGGTTTTTAAGGCAAGAGATGAACGGAGGTGGTTTGCCATTGCTTGCTTCTGCTCAGCAACTCTGGACTTCCTTGGTGGTCTCCCATCCAAGTACTAACCAGGGCTGACCCTGCTTAGCTTCCAAGATACGGCGATATCAGGCTAGCCTGGGCTAACCAGGTCAGGGCATTTTAAGACTTTTAAGGACCACCTTGTCACTAAAACCCCAATCGGAGGGCAGTTTTAAACATGACACTGGTAAAAGCAAAAGAGCTTTCTTGTGCATCTTTGTATAGGTCTTTTTTGGGGGTGGGGTGGCAGGGCGAATTGTTTACACTATGTGGCAGCCTGTACAAAGAAAGCCTCACATGTTTATTTTGCATGCCAGCGCAATATCTGCAAGGGATACAGCTCTCTGGCAGGCAAACTAAGCATGTGTAGCTGTTTTCTTCAGTCTGCAGCACAGCTCTTCTGCTTTGCCATTCTCGTGGCCTCTCAATAGCCGGCCACTAACCACAGCAGCTTCAAATGGAACCTCGGCCTTCAGAAGCACCATATTACCAGATGCTTCAGGCCAGTAGGTGTGGGACAGGTGTATGAGTGTGCAAAGTGCCATCAAGTTGCAGCCCAGAGGGTTTTCGAGGCAAGAGACTAAGAGGGGTGGTTTGCCATTGCCTACCTCTGCATAGCAACCCTGGTATTCCATGAAAGGTAGCTGTGTTAGTCAGTCTATAGCAGTAGAAAAGAGCAAGAGTCCAGTAGCACCTTAAAGACTAACCAAATTTCTGGTAAGGTATGATCGTTTGTGAATCACAGCTCACTTCTTCAGACCCTGGTATTCTTTGGTGGTCTCCCATGCAAATATTAACCAAGGGTCGACCCTGCTTAGCTTCTGAGATCCGATGAGATCGGGCTAGCCTGGGCCCTGCAGGTCAGGGTGGACAGGTGTATGCAATGCCATATTTATCTAGCTCGTGTGGGCTATTAGGTTGGCCACTCTTGGCCACAAAGCATAGGCTTGATGGACTTTGGCCAATAATGCCTTATTCAATCAGATCCAATGGCAAGACTATGAGCTTGGTCATAATATTAATGTTGCTGCTTTCGGGTGGTTGTAACTTGAGAAGACTGGCATTTCTGATCTCCATAGTCTGAACCAACCAAGGCGGTCCCTAGGCGTTCTCCAGAGGTAATGTGGATCAGTTTCCCTGAGTCAGTACAGGGAATATTTTTAGAGCTATACCCCGGGGGGAGCATAGGTCCCATTATTCTGAGTTTAGAAAAAGTGCTGGATTTTGTGCTGGGAATGAAACTCCTTACCCAGAGAAACCCTCGTCTTACTCTGGCTTAAAAGCAGGTTTCTAGATCTCATGGCTAAGAAAGTACACTTGAAAATGTTAGCTCTGTCTGGCAAAATCTTCAAATTCTATTCATGCAGTGGGAGGGACAGAATTCCCAAAAGCCACTGGGCAGGAATTCACTGACCTTCCTCCTGACCAGCAGAAGCAGAATTAAGTTACATAAAATACGCTGATAGACTTGTTTTATTTGTACACAAATCCATATACCGGACTTGCTCTATCTGTATACCAGTGGTGGAGCACAGGCTACGCAATGCCGAAAGTCCCAGATTCAATAATTGGCACCTCCCACTAAAGATCTCAGTTGTTTGCGTGCCGGAGACCCTGGAGAGCAGCTGCCAGTCAGAGTAGGCAGAAGTCAACTAGATGGTGATTCAGTACAAGGTAGCTTCATGGGTGAGGCAAAAGCTCAAGGCTTGGTAGCAGAGCACCTGCTTTGCTTTTAGGAGCTCCCAGGTTCCATACCCAAAATCTCCAGTTAGGTCTCAGCCAGAAAAGACCTTTCACCTCTAGAGTCCCTGAAGAGCAGCTGCCAGTCAGAGATGAACATACGTTCTATTGTGAAATGGTCAGACTCAGCAGCTTGGTGTGATCTTAAATTCTCTGCACCACAATGGGCTGTGGTCACATCTTCACCCAAAATCGTTATGTTTACTCCAAGATAGGCAATACCCACCTATGGGGTGCTCTCCCCCCCCTCCCCCGCCAACAGGAGCTGAGAAGGACTGTTGCTTTCTTGGTACTTTGGAAGCTCTGCAAGAGGGTCAGCTTTGAGTTCCAGGAAGAATCCTACGCTGTTTTAAGGGAGGCACAGACGGCTGGTTTAACTTCCATCCTTGTGATGTCCGTGTTTGGCTGCCCACTATTGCCTGGCCAAGTGTTTTCATCTCATTCCACCAAAGCTTCCATGCAAGTCTGAGAACATCAGGACTGCTGTCTTGTCCCCCTGGGATGCCCTTGAGGAGCATCGGGCAATGCCAGCTACCTTAGGTGCCAAAGAGAGGCTGGCATATTGTAACTACTTGTGCAGAATAGGCCAGGAAGAGGGTTTTGGTACCCATAATCATAGCTTTACTATTGTCTGCTGATTCAGGCTCAGAGATATCCCAGCTTTGGTGTGTGTGCCTGTTTGGGCTGAGGCTGCTTTCTTTGTCTGTTCTCAGAATGCTTGTGGGTTTTTTGTAGAGAAATACCTCGGAAATCTTGAACTAGTTCTGAATTTCCAAGACGGTTTGAGTGAAATGTTGGTCCGGGAATCGAGAGGCGCATCTTAGAAGTTGAAAAAAAGAGCATGCACACCGTTCTGAAAAGTTATGGGTAAATTTATTCCGATCAATGCACACTGCTAGGTCCGTGAGGCGCCAATCGAGGATATCTCCTTTCCATTTCCATGGCTTGGAACTAGACATATGTGTTGCCTCTGTTCAGATGGCATTTTGTATGTGTTTTCATCTGCAAGGGTGATGCTCAAGGGTGCCCCACTCACCCACCCATCCTACCATGGTCATTCCATTCTTGCCACCTTGGGCTCTGCCCTTGTTAGGTCTGAAAGGGTTCTCACATGCATGGGCATCACCTCTGTTCATATGAAGCCTGACAGGTCAATGTGTGAACAAACCGCAGTGGACACGTAGGGCGTCTGGTTATATATACGCGCTATAACAACGTGCCTCCTGTGATGTTTGATTGGGGATGTGTCTTCCACACAAGCAAGGCATGAATGGGTCTTGGTCTGATGCATGCAGGTGTAGGTTGCCTGCTAGAGTCAGTGGCATTGTTTCAGGTGACAGGTGGGGGCTGCCCCACTTTAAAAGCTCCCTTGGATCTTAAAAAAAAAATCCTAGCAAGGTGTGGGGTGGGGGGAACAATGATAACATGGAACCAAGTAGAGCCACCCTGGACTTCCTTGGTGGTCTCCCATCTAAGTACTAACCAAGGCCAACCCTGCTTAGTTTCCCAGATGTAGACAAGATTGGGCTAGCCTGGGCCATCCAAGTTAGGGTTCAGCAGTTCTGTGTGTGGGTGTGTAAAGTGCCGTCAAGTCGCAGCCGACTTATGGCGACCCCTTTTGGGGGTTTTCATGGCAAGAGACTAACAGGTGGTTTGCCAGTGCCTTCCTCTGCACAGCAACCCTGGACTCCCTTGGTGGTCTCCCATCCAAATACTAACCAGGGCCAACCCTGCTTAGCTTCGGAGATCTGACGAGATCAGGCTAGCCTGGGCCATCCAGGACAGGGCTCAGCAGTTCTAGTGAAGGTAAAAAGAAGAAGAAAAATCCTAGTACGTTGGAAAGAAAGGTTTTTGACCCAGCCTGCTATGCTGCTACTTCTATTCGCAGAGAAGCTTTGTTTTGTATTTTTGCACAGCGAAATATTAAAAAAAAAAAAAAACGACACAGTCTGAAGTGGTACAGTTTATTCTGCCGGCTCAGGGCTCTATCACCTCGATCTGCTGCTTGTGTGGACCAGATCCCATTCCATGATCTGTTGTCAAGTGAACGGCACGTGTGTCTGAGAACTAGCGGTGCGCCACGGCTGTGTGGGTGTATGCCCACTGCTTTGTGCCATCCACATTCGAGCCCCTGATGGGCACGGACTGGAAACGTTTGCGCCGCAGTCGAGCCTGTTGGTCTCTTAAGGTGCCACCGCATTCTTTGTGCGCTAGGGTCTTTGACGTGTGAGATGCAAGGCAGTGCAGGTGGAACGCATGCGTGGGGGGAACTGTTCTGGCTCCGGGATGAGGGGATGTCAGATCTAAAGAACGTGACAGCAGAGTTGGAGTGTATGGCTCGCCAAGTCCCCCAAATTCAGTGGAGGGAATCTTTTTGTGTAAAAAAAAGCAAAAGCCCTAGATTTCAGCAGCTTACTGGTGAATTCGTAGCCAATGTGTTTGTAACAATCATGTGCCTTAAAATTTTCATGGTTGGGGAGGGGGGGACCCAAACCCTAAAACAAATCAACAATGTGTGTTTCTGTAATCTTCCTTGACATGATCGCTGTAGTTTTAGACTGGGGAGGGCGGCGGAGGGAGGGGGGGGGTTCCTTTTGCATTGTATTTACACTGTACTATAAACAGACCGGTTTGATTTTTTTCTGACTAAGGGGGCGGGAGGTGGATTATGCTTTCACAGAACCAATGTTAACATAACCCGAATGTATTAATATTATTCTAGGAACTTTCCGTAACACAGACAAGTAGGATTGCTTGTTTCAGCCAGGTGTGTAGGTTACCATTTTGGTGTGTTTTCAATAAATAATGCCTGGAATAAATATGTGTGGTGTGGGTTATTTTGGCTGGGCTGTGAGCCTTAGAAGAGGGTTTCCTTCTCAGGTTGAGAGCGTTTCTATTAAGATACCTGCATTAGTCAGCTAATTGAGAAACGGTTTTACACTAGGGATGAGTGAAACCCCCTTGGTTCTGTTTAGAATGGGATCAGTACTAAGGATAGGGTTGCCAGCTCCGGATTGGGAAATACCTGGAGACTTTGGGGGGTGGAGCCTGAAGAAGGCGGGGTTTGGAGTGGAGAGGGACTTCAATGCCATAGAGTCCACCTTCCAAAGTGGCCATTTTCTCCAGTGGAATTGATCTCTGTCACCTGGAGATCAGTTGTAATAGCGGGAGATCTCCAGCTAGTACCTGGAGGTTGGCAACCCTAAGGAACTTTCTTAGTGGTTAAGACAGGAGTGTCTCTTTCTGTGAGTCCTTTCTCATCTTGCAATGTTGCCGTATGCAGGCTAAGGGTTTGGTGCTCATGTGCCTTATCATATTGACCTCTGGGAACTGTCGTTCCTACCCACCAGCTTGGCTGCTTAGAAGTTTATTCACTCCCCTCCCTCATCTGACATGAGAGACACCCAGGAACAAGGCAGCGTTTTAGATGTGTTGCCGGGGTTGGGGGGGATAGCAGCTATGAAAACATTAGCACTTGGGAGAATCCGCCCAAATAGAGAGAGGGTATTCACTGCCTGGGACCCTGGAGAGCTGTTGTTGGTCAGAAAAAGGAGCTGTTGTTAGTCAGAAAAAGGTGGTTTTTATATGCCCCGAATTTTCTCTACCTTTAAGGAGTCTCAAAGTGGCTTACAATCGCCTTCCCTTCTCCTCCCCACAACAGGCACCTTGTAAGGTAGGTGGGGCTGAGAGTTTGGAAAGAACTGTAACTAGCCCAACGTCACCCAGCAGGCTTCGTGTGTAGGAGTGGGGAAACCAACCTGGTTCACCAGATTAAGAGTCTGCCACTCATGTGGACGAGTGGAAAATCAAACCCAATTCTTCAGATTAGAGTCCATCACTCTTAACCACTACACCATGCTGTCTCTCAACAGAGAGACCAGCAGTGTTGGGCAGCTCCTTAGAGCCATGCGTAACCACTGTCCCTGCAAAACCCACCCTCAAGACTGTGGCTCAGGTGTACTCAAGATTCTTAAAGCATCGACAGCCGCTTTGCCTCTAAGGATCACCCTGTTTCCCCTACTTTCTTTCTTGCTGTGCTTGCGATCAAGAAGAGTCCTCCTTGTTTTCCCCTGGATTTTTTTTTTCCTGGTGCCACGTATTAAATCGAAAAAAGGTTCTCTGGAGTAAATGAGAAAAAACCCTCCAAGTGACCTTCATTTCTTGCTCTTGTGTTAGTAGAACATTAACTGCTCCAGCTGGCCAATATGTCTCACTTGACTAATTGATCTTAATGAGGAGCACTGGGGATCAGTTGTGTGAAACCCATATTGCCAATTACAACATTAACATAGTACCCTCATTATAATGGATGCATGATAACTGGGCAGTGAAACATCAGGGGCTCTTAGCTGGGGTGGGGAGGAGTATACATTCTGCCGCTAGAAATGGGGAGGGTTTTCCCCCCTTACCTTGCCTTTGTTTATGCCGGCACCCAAAATTGCAGCAATCAGCAGGAGATCATGAACATATGAGCTTGCCATAGATCCAGTTAGTCAGCCATCTGGCCATCTAACTTATTCATTTATAAATTTGTTTTATTTATGCCCCACAACCTTCCCCCACAGGGGACTCGGAGAGCTTACAACATTTAAAAATCCAATAGCTTGGTACTGTCTCTTGGGGATCTCAGGAACAGAACGGTCTGAACACCATCACCTGGAGATTCTGTCAACTGGAGATGCTGACAATCAAATTGGGACTTTCTGCATGCAAAACAGGGGCTCTAATACCGAGCTACGGACTTTCCCCAAAAGAGTTCTGTACAGCAAACTTTTGTTGGGCACAGAAGGCTTTTCTGGCCAACCAACCACACTAAACAAGTGGCCTTTTTAATACACAAGAGCTTTCAACAATGATATCAGAGAATCTCAGAGTCCAGGCGCAAGTAATTCAAGGTCAGCAAAGACAGGAGTGGATTATCTTTGGGGGGGAAATTATTTATTTATAAATCTGAATGACGGGTCATTTTGGGCAAGGAGAACTCAGCAAGTGCTGGATTACATAAACTTCAGGTGGACAGAGCGTCTCTCTGTGGGCACCACACTCTTAGGAGATGACAGTTTCAAAGCACCAAATATTTAAAAATAGCTCATCGAAGAAGCACTACGATTATCAGCCAGAAAGGCACGACTTTTCGCCCACCACCCACAAAGTGCCACATGGCATCAGGACCCCAAACAGCAGGCAGAGGGATTAAGACTGACACACGGGGGGGGGGGGGCTTGAAGAAAACAGACTTCCAGCGGGGGCTTAGCCGCTTATGCAGTTCTGGAGTTCCGGGAGAGAGGAAGCTGCCCGACGTTGTGCAACTGTTAAGGTCTGTCTTGGGTTTCTTGGCTTGGCAGATCTCACAGGTGTCACTGGGTGGACCGGGCGCTAGCCTCGACGGGGTGTGGGGTGGCTCCTTCAGGAAATGAGGGGGCGAATCCTGCATGGGGTCTCGCATTGGTCTTCCCTGCCTTTTTAGAAACGCCGCGCAGGGTGGCTCTGCTTCCAGCTCATCCTTGCCTCTTGAAGGAGATGCAGACCCCTGGTTCCTTTGCTTCCATCAAGGGAAGCAAATACTATACTTTGATAGTATTTAACGGCAGAGGCTGCCATCTTGAGAGTGATTGGGGTGTGTGTGTCTCCCTTTCAAGGACGGGACTGCCGCTTCCCTGTGCTGTCAAAGAGAATGCTGGGGCAGACCCAAGCGCTACCTCTGACCCCTCCCTCCCTTCACTGCTTCACATGGATTGCTCATTAACACTGCCTCCCCTGTCCCCCAAGCACTTAACCCCCTTTATCTGCCCATGTTTAAAAATCCACTTTTTAAGGCTTTAATAACTGTTCCCAGAGGTGGGAGAAAGGGTGTGCATTTTTTGTGATTCGGGAGCGAAGAGGGGTTTCACATGAACACATGAAGCTGCCTTATACTGAATCAGACCTTTGGTCCATCAAAGTCAGTACTGTCCACTCAGACTTTTAGCTATTTGTGATGGCCAATGGCCATATACAATAAATTTTCTGGTACTCTGGTCCACTATGACAGGCAGTGGCTCTCCAGGGTCTAAGGCAGAAGTCTTTCACATCACCTACTTGCCTAGTCCCTTTAACTGGAGATGCCAGGGATTGAACCTGGGACCTTCTGCATGCCAAGCAGAGGCTCTACCACTGAGCCACAGCCTGACTTGTTGGTCTGCTTCTGTTCCAAATCAGAAGGAAAAAGAAGATTCCCCATGAAGGGAAGAGGAGAGTACCAGGGGTGGGTGGGTGTCAAAAATCTAGTAAGCGCACCACCCCAGCAGGCTGATGCCCGGGCTGGGAGGAGAAGAGAAGAACACGCCTGAGTCCAAGGTGCTTCAAGGAGGGGGACGCATATTCTGAAGGGGTTCCAGTCCAAGCAGGCGAGGGGTCAGGGCCCTGGGCCAAGGGCAGTTTGCTGGAAAGCCATGACCTCCTGGCGCTGAGGGAGGCAGAAGGGACTGACTGCCTGTGCCAGAAGGGGGCATGCGGCAACATGCAAGCAAACAGCTGCTAAGGACCTGGCGATGCTCAAGGCAGACCAGGGAGGGCTATCCATGGCTACTAATAAAAAATAGATACTAGTCACGATGCATACCTGTTCTCTCTAGTATCAGAAGAGCATGCCTATTATATTAGGTGCCGTGGAACACAGGCAGGATAATGCTGCTGCGGTTGTCTTGTTTGTGGGCTTCCTAGAGGCACCTGGTTGGGCCACTGTGTGAACAGACTGCTGGACTTGATGGAACTTGGTCTGATCCAGCATGGCCTTTCTTATGTTTTTATGGCTTGCTTCCACAGCCTCTTCATGCCATCCGGTAAGACTGCCCGGTTCCCCTCCCCAATAAGCAGTGCCCAACAGCCACCGGTCTTCCAGCAAGCCCCCCTATGAGCCGCCCTCTGCCTCATTCTGTCACCACCAGAAACGCTACGTAACAAGCAACCTTTTGCATATTTGCCTGTTTGGCACTACGGGTGGCTTTCAGCCTTCCTCGGGAATTCTATTAGGACCGAGATATCCACAGTGAAGGAGGTTTTCAGCAAGAGGAGGGAAAAATATTCAGGAAGGAGACCATCATTGCCGGGCCATGTATTTTCCAATCTCCCCCTCACCCAGGGCAGGGGGAAACCTTGTACAATGCAACTTCTTTCCCCACTCCACCAGTACTTCTCCAAGGGGTCTGGGTCTTCTTCTGCTAAGAAACCGGCTACGATTTCTTGACATTTTGGCCTTAGAGCCTTGTTGTTTGGCCTTGGCATTCTGGCCATGTCATTTTTAGACATACGACTGGAAAACGAACATCAACTAATACAGAAGAGGGGCCAGCCTAAACCTATCGCAGGCTCTTTCTCTCTGTGTCTCTCCCTTCCAGCCCAGCCCCCTCCTGTTTCCCTTTCATCACAGGCCCCAAATTACAGAAAGCTAAAATGTGAAGCACAGACAGGACTACAGGGGGCGCTCGGCCCGGTGGGACTGGCCATGAAACGCTACTCGGAGTCGGGGCCCAGGTACACCGCCTTCTCCATGGAGTCCTCCACCTTCATGTACTCCAGGTGAGCGGGGTAGTTGGTGCACTCAAAGCGCTTGTTGTTGCGGATGTACTTGATGAACTCTGGAGCCCCGGGGTAGATGATGTTGTCAGCCAGGAGGACGGTGCCCTTCCTCAGCAAGCCACATTCCTGAGAAGGGAAAGGAAAGAGTAAGCTGTAGCTCGGCCATGCTGTCATGGATGCTCAGAGCAAGACAAGCTCCAGAATACTTCTTTATTTAGAACACTGATAGGGTGTCAGAGACCTGCTCGAGGTGGAAGATAAAAGCCATCGCCCTGACCTGGATGGCCCAGGCTAGCCCGATCTCATCTGATCTCGGAAGCTAAGCAGTGCTGGCCCTGGTTAGTATTTGGATGGGAAACCACCAAGGAAGTTCAGGGTTGCTACACAAAGGCACCTCTGAATGTCTCTGGCCTTGAAAACCCCTATGGGATCGGTCGCCTTTGCCATAAGTCAGCTGCGACTTGAGGGCACTTTCCCCCACCAACATCAGTTATGACAACAACAAAACAATGCACCACACTAAAACCCATCCATAATAGAATCAGCAATAAAAGCACTGTTAGGGCTAGCAATAAAACCACTATAAAAGAACATAGAAACCCCAGAGAAAGAGCAATGCAGCAGAGCTAGGTTCGAGTCCAGTAGCACCTTGACATAGCGCTTTAAATAAATTAGATTTTCCTTATCTATATATTTTATTTATCCCACCCAACCTTGGGTACCCAGCACTTTAGAGACCAACAATATTTTCAGGGTATGAGCTTTCGAGAGTCAAAGCTCCCTTTGAAAGCTTATTCCCTGGAAATTGTGTCGGTCTCTATGGTGCTACTGGACCCGAACCTAGCTCTCTCTACTGCAAACCCAACAAGGCTACCCTCCAAAACTAGCAACAAATCAATTTCTGCAGAGATCATAAAAAGCAGTAATCAGGTAGGATGTAGACCCCAAAAGACAGACAACTAAAACAAGATAGGACAGGACTTCAATTAAAAGGGAGCCAGTGTGGTGTGGGTAAAGAGCCGTGGTTTGGAGCGATGGAGTCTGATCTGGAGAACCAGGTTCGATTCCCCGCTCCTCCACATGAGCTGCAGAGGCTAATCAGGGGAACTGGATTTGTTTCCCCACTCCTCCATGCAAAGCCAGCTGGGTGACCTTGGGCAAGTCACATTCTCTCAGCCCCACCCACCTCACAGTGTGTCTGTTGTGGGGAGGGGAAGGGAAGGTGATTGTAAGCCGGTTTGAGTATCCCTTAAGTGGGAGAGAAAATCGGCATATAAAAAACCCAACTCTCTTCTTCTTCTATTACTTCTTCTTCTACTACTACTACTACTACTACTAAAAACCTGGGAGAAAATAAATGTTTATTTTAGTCTGGAGGAAGAAAAAGGGAGGGCCACACCAAAGCAGAACAAAGGCAAAGAAACAATTGGTGCAAGGGAAATAATAGTTGTTACAAAACTTGTTGAGGTATTATTTCCCTTGCACCAGTTGTTTCTTCGCCTTTATTTTAGCCTGGTGCCTAAAGGACAGTTAAGTGGGAATCAGGCAACCTCAATGGGAAAGGCATTCCAAGGGGAAGGCACCACCACTAAGGCACCCAGCCTGAGGTTGCTGCCTGCCTCACATATGAAAATTGGGACACAGAGAGAAGGGATGGGCCAGACAGTGTGGCAGAAGGCAGTCCTAGAGGTACCTGGGTTGCAAGCCATTTAGGGCTTTCAAGGTGACCCCACACACACACCCTCTTTAAATTGGGCCAGAAAACAGACAGACTGCTTGTGCAAACTTTCCAGCAGAAGGGTGATTTGACCTTTTCATTCAGCCAAACAATGTCTTGATCGCTGCTGCCCTTTGGGCCAACTGAGATTTTGAGATCGTTCTCAAAACCATGTAAAGCCTAAACTGGTCATGATCAAAGCAAGGGTCCCCATGGCCAGTTCACACTTAACAAGGAGTGGCCCGTGGCTGATAAAAGGTGCTGTGTCCCATGGAGGAGGAGGAAGGGGGGGGAAGAGGGGAAAGAGGAGGAAGAGCTGGTTTTTATATGCTGATTTTCTCTACCTTTTTAAAGGAGAATCAAAGTGGCTTACAATCTCCTTCCCTTCCTCTCCCCACAACTGACACCCTGTGAAGTAGGTGGGGCTGAGAGAGCTCTAACTTGCCCAAGGTCACCCAACTGGCTTCGTGTGAAGGAGTGGGGAATCAAACTCAGTTCTCCAGATTAAAACTTGCCACTCTTAGCCACTACGCCATGCTGGCCCTCCAACCAAAAGGCACAATCCAAGAGCGCCGTTAAACTATGAACTTCAGGTAGACAGCAACTACTTCCAAGACAGGCTGGCTCCTCATCCCCAGAGCAGCTTTGCCACTGACCATCCATCCTTCCTCCATCATCTGATTACCCTCATCCATCCGAGTAATTGTTCAGGACCACCGCAGACCCGGACAAGACGCACCTGCCCCGGACATCAAATGTGGGAGCCTACTGTGGCAATCTTGCCGTCGGCTGCTACGCCGCTGTCTAGAACATTACCAGTGGGCATTCCTGGGCAACTCCAGAATGGAAGACCTTGATTTCCCCACAGGAAGTTCTCCCAACTTACTTCCAGTAAGATGGTGTCTGGGGCATATCTCTCTTTCCAGTGGTCCAGAAAGACAAAATCCACCTTCTTGACTTCGTATTTCTTCTTCAGCTCTGGGATAATGAGTTCGGAATGGCCTTCCAGGATGGTCACCTGAAAGCAAAAGGGCCCCAAGGTGTTGAAACCCCCAATATCGGATGCTCTCGCTGCTTTCAAAAGTGGCGATCCCTCTTCGCTGACTGGGTTAATTGCTCAGGTGGAAAATGTTGGCCAAGCCACGTCAACAAAAGCTGGGTCACTCGGGGGTTTTATTTTATTTTTTATTTTTTTGCTGCACTGGTGATAAATTGACTCATTTCCTCCACAAAGATTTCTGTCTCAGAGCAATTATAAAAGGTAATGACATTGCTTCGAGTAAAGGGAAAGTTAAACTCTCGGCGAGCAACTGGCGAAACCCCAGGCGGAAGTACTATTGTCTCCGAAATCTCAACCAAATGCTGAGGCCCAAAGGAAATCAAAAAGTACAGGGACGTTTTAAAAGGCTGGATGTATTTCCCTCTTGCACAGAGCTATGGGCAAAGGATATTACAGACTTACCTCACTGCCCAAAACACGGGCCCCCCTTCAGGTCAGAGAAGAGCTGATGTGGCAGGAAGTGGAATGCCGTGGGTCTGTTTTTAAATAGCAGAAGAGGCGGAACTTGGGATGCCAACCTCCAGGTGGGGCCTGGAGATCCCCCGGAATTACAATGGATCTCCAGACTGCAGAGCGCAGTTCCCCAGGATAAAAATGCTAGTTTTGAGGGTGGGTTCTATGGAATTATACCTGGCAGAGGTCCCTCCCCCCCAAACTCCGCCTTCCACAGGCTCCACCCCCAAATGTCTCCAGCTATTTCCCAGCCTGGAGTTGGAAACCTTAGGCAGAACTGATGCTTCGATGGTACAGCCACATGCCAGAGATCTCAGGCTCAATCCTCAACATCTCTAGCTAAAGCATCTGAGAGAGTAGACCTCTTTTTTTCAAGTCCCTGGAGAGCAGCTGGCAGTCGGAGTAGACAGCATCAGAATAGAGTGACCAATACATTGATTGAGTCAATATAAAGCAGTTTATGCAGTTGGGAAGTCTGGAAACGCATGAAGCTGCCTTATACCGAATCAGACCATCGATCCCACAAGGTCAGTACTGTCTACTCAGACTGGCAGCAGCTCTCCAGGGTCTCAGGCAGAGGTCTTTCACATCAGCTACGGCCTGATCCCTTAAGTGATGCTGGGGACTGAAGCTGGGATCTTCTGCATGCAAAGCAGATGCTCTACCACTGAGCCACAGCCCTCCTAGGAAAAGTAAATGGAACTTTATTTTGGTATTAGAGACTGGGACAGGGCAGGCTGTTGGGGGGGGGGGAGGTTCAGCACCCCTATGTGCACATGGCTTGAAATTCAAATATCCTACCCTCTACCGACTTGATCAGGATTCAAACCCTGCTCCTGCTTTACTCATTCAAAATACATAGGATTAACATTTGTATGTAACGCAATCTACAGCATTAGAGAATAATATAATTCCATAAGCTAAGTAAAGTTAAAATTATACATTTTATGCTGTTAAAGCAGCAGAATAAATTTAGAAGAAGATGCCGACTTTCTCTACCACTTAAGGGAGACTCAAACCGGCTTACAATCATCTTCCCTTCCCCTCCCCACAACAGACACCCTGTGAGGTAGGTGGAGCTGAGTGAGCTCTAAGAGAGCTGTAACTTGCCCAAGGTCACCTAGCTGGCTTCATGTGTAGGAGTGGGGAAACAAATCCAGTTCACCAAATTAGCCTCCGCCACTCATGTGTAGGAGTGGGGAATCAAACCTGGTTCTCCAGATCAGAGTCTTCCACTCCAAACCACTGCTCTTAACCACTACACCACTCTGGCTTTGCATACAAAAATTAAGTGTTGCACAATTTCAACCCCCTCCCCAGTTTCAAATGTTTTCCTGGGGAGGGGACCAGGTTTCCCCCTGCTTTAAAATTTATGGGAATTTGACATCTCTAGGATGGAAATGGCTGCACCTCCAGGAATCTTGGGGGTGAGGGTCACAGCTTTGGGCCTGTCAGTCTCTGCAGAGACGTTTCCATTTACTTAGTCAGTCTGAACATTAGGAAACTAATAAACATAAAAAAATCACATTTTCTTCTGAGAATGTACCCTTGTTTTGTGTTTCCTGTACCTTATCATTGACTCCAGCAATCTCAATGATTTCTTTTGCAATAGGAACAAATTCTGGGTTGAATTCAATGGTCAAAAGCCGAGCCTTCGGTTTCAAAAGCCGAGCGATCCTCACAGCCGAGTAACCACAATACGTTCCCAGCTCCAAAACGACGGAGGGATCGGTTTCCTCTACAATCTTATCTAGGATCAAACCTGAGTGGTTTGGGATGAGAAATGGGAGCGGGGAACGAAGGAGATAGAAGTTAGGGAAACTCAATCAATGGGAGTAGAATATTGACTAGCTGGTAGAGGAATATCAGAACTCTTCATTTTCCCCTGAGTTGCAACGGAAAGATTTACAGGTCTGTGCATAACACAAAACCCACATTCTCCCCCCCAAAAAACATCACAAACAGAAAAGAGGTTGTGTGTAAAACAATGTCAAGCAACTGCTATCAGTTAAGTTGATGTTGTTGATAACATCAGACAAAATGATTAAAAGAGTGCCAGCGATTAACTAGACAGCAGATACATATTTTTAAATATTAAACTATTTGTCAGGCCTTTCAAGGGAGGGGAGGCAGCATGGTTACAGCCCGATCTCATCAGATCTCGGAAGCTAAGCACGGTCAGTACTTGGAAGGGAGGCCACCAAGGAAGACTCTGCAGAGGAAGGCAATGGCCAACCACCTCTGCTTCTCCCTTGCCCTGAAAGCCCCTTGCTGGGGTCGCCATAAGACGGCTGCGACTTGACGGCACTTTACACACACACAGAAACTACCTTTCTCGTCCCCCACGTTCATGGCCCACTCGCTCTTGGAGCAGTACTTATCAATACAGTCCAGCACGCTCTCGGGATTCCCTTTGATCGCGTTGTAGGAGACCGTGTTTAAGATCCGCTGCTCCTTGCTCTGATCCATGACAAAATTGGTTATTTTCTCAAGGACGATTTCATTCCAGAACATAGTCGCATGGATGTTGGTTTTGACGAGCTTCACTAGGGCCACCAGGAGAAGAACGGAGCCGACGCCTATGGACACGAGGATGGTCACAATGTAGTTTTCTATCATCTGGAAGAAGAGAAACAAACAAGAAAAAAAGAAGAGATTGTAAAGGTACTGAGGCACTAGAAAGGGGCAGCCAGCTTCCTGTTTAGCTTTCAGAGACAGCAATCGGAACTGGAGTGGATCCAGTTTTAGGACTGGCGTTCCACCATTCTCTGTATTTTTTCCATTACTGAACACATGAAACTGCCTTATACTGAATCAGACCCTAGCTCCATCAAAGTCAGTATTATCTACTCAGACCGACAGCGGCTCTCCAGGGTCTCAGGCAGGGGTCTTTAACATCACCTACTCACCTGGTCCCTTTAACTGGAGGTGCCGGGGATTGAACCTGGGGCATTCTGCATGCCAAGCAGACGCCCTACCACTGAGCCCAGCCCCTCCCCAGTTGTATGTCTTATTTAGGCTTAGTGGTTTACAGAGGATTTCATAGCCAAAAGAAAGGTCTCCACCTTACAAAGGAACTTGGGGAGGGGTGGAGTTCCTTCAGAACAACTTTGTATCCTGAAGTGATCTGTTAACATGTGGAATCCAAGGCTAATCCGCATGGCTATTGTGGACTGTAGTCTTTGTTAGTCTGGAGGTTTTCAGGATACAATGGTTCCACATTAACATACCACACCCGCATTAGCACATTATCTTGATACTTACAAGACAATGATTTGCACATTACCTTTAATACTTTGCAGGACAATGACTCAGCTCAAACCCAACCCCCTTCTGACTATGTATTACTCTTCCTACACACTTGACACTGGGAGACACTGTCCTTCAGCGTTACTACTCTGAAGATGCCTGCCACAGCTGCGGGCGAAACGTCAGGAAAGAAAACACCAAGACCACGGTTACACAGCCCGGATAACCTACAAGAACCAATGAACTCTGACTGTGAAAGCCTTCGACAATAGGCTACAGTGTTTGCTTATTTAC
Organism: Euleptes europaea; assembly: GCF_029931775.1. Classification (NCBI taxonomy): domain Eukaryota; kingdom Metazoa; phylum Chordata; class Lepidosauria; order Squamata; family Sphaerodactylidae; genus Euleptes; species Euleptes europaea. The sequence goes on along the minus strand of NC_079324.1, from coordinate 52,787,416 downwards.
AGGAACAGTTTGCATGGGGCCCCTCGCTCCGTTGCCTCTTGAACTTGCTAGTTAGTCAGCGGCATCAAATTCTACACTGCATTTGACAAGGCAGGAATAAATATGCTGCCACACAATTTTATTTATCTACTTCATTTATACCTATCCTTTCTACCCAATGGGATGAGCCAAAGTGGGGGGTTCCGAACTATTTCCACTAACCAGATTAATACACAACACTTAAACTTATGTGCGTAGATTTTAAATCACTGCGGAAATTACTGTAGTTCAAAACCAGTTCTTATTTAGTTTCCTTGTAACTGCCCCGGTGACCCAATGTCTCTGGATAAGCAATCTACTTATTGCGTATGTGAAGTGCCGTCAAGTCACAGCTCACTTATGGCAACCCAGTAGGGTTTTCAAGGCAAGAAACTAACAAGTCTTTATCTGCATAACTAACATGCCTGCCTCTGCATAACAACCCTGGTATTCCATGGTGGTCTCCCACCCAAGTTTTAGCCAGGACCAACCCTGCTTAGCTTCTGAGATCTGACGAGATCAGGCTAGCCTGGGCCATCCAGGTCAGGGCAAACTACTTATTAAAAAAGGTAAAGGCCCCCTGTGCAAGCACCGGGTCATTCCTGACCCATGGGGTGACGTCACATCCCGACGTTTACTAGGCAGGCTTTGTTTTATGGGGTGGTTTGCCAGTGCCTTCCCCAGTCATCTTCCCTTTACCCCCAGCAAGCTGGGTCCTCATTTTACCGACCTCGGAAGGATGGAAGGCCGAGTCAACCTTGAGCCGGCTACCTGAAACCGACTTCCGTCGGGATCGAACTCAGGTCATGAGCAGAGCTTGGACTGCAGTACTGCAGCTTACCACTCTGCACACAGGGCTCCTAAACTACTTATTACACACTACATATTACAAACTATTTGGGAGTTTTCCGAAAAAGAGCAGTTTCGAAACGGATTCCAGCCAGCTATTCGTCATTATAGTGTTATCGACATCTTTATTGTTAGATAATATAATTGTGTTAGCAGCATTGTTATCATTGAAAAATTGGCAGAACACATTGTCATATTTTTGATTACACATTGTTATCTTGTCCTTATCAACGTTTGTAGTTATATTTATATCATAAACCATCGCGTTTTACAATAAATCTTCTTTATAATCTCTTTTTCGATGTGTTTTTTGTATTACACGTCCAGTGCTTCTGATTTCTATTAACTGGCCTTCACAAAAGATGCTGCCCTAAAAAGAGCCTCATTGGCACATTTTAAAGCCGGGGCGAGGTGACGTTATTGGAGAAGACATTCGGCGAGATCATCTGAACCCAGGCACCCCCCCACCCCCACCCCAAGGCTACTCTTTGTGCAAGGAAAGAGAAGCGATCCACCTCCCTGCTTCAGACTTCGTATCATTATGCAGAACGCATCCTGAATTCAGAAAATGATTATGGTTGCTGTGGAGATGTACTCCACTCACAGTACAGTTGATGTTTATTCACCCATCTACTTATCTCAGCGGCGCAGCGGCGCAGCGAGCGCTAGTCGTCTGGCACGCTGGCCGTGGGTCTCTTATCCTGACCCGACCCATACAGTCAGCAAAGTTTGTGATGTATTCCTCTGCCGGGAAAATTTCACCCATCGTCTTGAAAATGCCTCCCTCATGGAGGGACCCAACACCTCGGTCTTTCACCGTCTGGCTAGAAAAACCCAAGGGACTGACCAGAAGCAGATGTACACATTTACAAGCAGGATGTACAGTAGCATGTGAACAGGGCTCCTAAGTATCAGAGTAGGAAGAAGTAGTAGAAGAGTTGGCTTTTATATGTTGACTTTCTCTACCACTTTAGGAGGAATCAAACCGGCTTACAATCACCTTCCCTTCCCCTCCCCACAATTAGGGTTGCCAACCTCTAGGTAGTAGCTAGAGATCTCCTGCTATTACAACTGATCTCCAGCTGATAGAGATCAGTTCACCTGGAAAAAATGTCCGCTTTGGCAATTGGACTCTATGGCATTGAAGTCCCTCCCCTCCCCAAACCCCGCCCTCCTCAGGCTCTGCCCCAAAACACTCCCACTGGTGGCGAAGAGGGATCTGGCAACCCTACCCACAATAGATACCCTGTGAGGTAGGTGGGGCTGAGAGTGACTAGCCCAAGGTCACCCAGCTGGCTTCACGTATAGGAGTGGGGAAACAAATCCAGTTCACCAGATTCGAGTCCGCTGCTCATGTGGAGGAGTGGGGAATCCAACCCGGTTCTCCAGATCCGAGTCTACCTTTCCAAACCACCGCTCTTAATCACTGCATCATGCTGGAATGCCAGGCCACTGACTTGTACCCCTGGGGGTTTGGGGGGAATGGCTGGGTTTCGAACTATGAATACGCAAGGGACTGAAAAAGCACACAGAATAATCCCACCACTATGCAAACTTTAGAACCATGGTTACTAACTAACCTGCATTTTTATGGGCCTCTTTTATTCTCGGAGCACCAATATTCCCCCATGGTGTTTTGGGCATCTTCCCTGGAAACACACAGCTTGGCTCCTCCTGCTCAACAACTGCCTTTCCTCCAGTACTGGGAAGGGCTGTGGCTCAGTGGCAGAGCACAGGTCTTGTTTGCAGAAGGTCCTTGATAGAAGTTTATAAAATTATGCACGGTATGGAGAGACTGGACAGAGGGGAGAAGCTTTTCTCCCTCTCTCATAATACTAGAACGCGGGGTCATGTGCTGAAGCTGGAGGGGGAGAAATTCCAAACTGATAAAAGGAAGTATTTCTTCACACAACGCATAGTTAAATTGTGGAACTCCCTGCCCCAGGATGTGGTGATGTCTGCCAACTTGGAAGGCTTGAAGAGGGGAGTGGACATGTTCATGGAGGAGAGGGGTACTCATGGCTACTAGTCAAAATGGATACTAGTCATGATGCATACCTATTCTCTCCAGGATAAGCTTGCCTATTATATTAGGTGCTGTGGAACACAGGCAGGATGGTGCTGCTGCAGTCGTCTTGTTTGGGGGCTTCCTAGAGGCACCTGGTTGGCCACTGTGGGAACAGACTGGTTGGCTTGATGGGCCTTGGTCTTATCCAGCATGGCTTTTCTTATGTTCTCATGTCCTAGGTTTGATCCCTGGCCTCTCCAGTTATTCCCGGGCTTCAGGCCACCTGTCTGAGACCCTGGAGAGCCAGCCAGAACAAACACTACTGAGCCGGATGGACCGGTGGTCTGACTCTAGTACCAGACATCTTTGTATCTGGCTGAAATAGATCTACCCACTTCTTGGCTGGACTGGAGAACTTCCTCGCTGCTGCAGATTGGACTAGACGGCCACTCCGGCAAACTGCGATGCTGCGCACACACAAAAATCATCTGCCATAAACTAATGCTTCCTTTTTATCGCCGTTTTCAGCTGACCATCCAGCATTAGCAAGCCATCTCCTCTGCAACGTGTCCCTTTCCCCCCAGTGTATTATCTTTGCTGTTCCGTGCTGCTAGATTACTCTGTTGTTGTTTTTGGTTGAAGCGCCGGCAGCTGATACCACCAAGGAAAACTAAAGTAAGCAGGCGCCCTCCCTAACCGTATCCCAAGAGAGCCCAGGGAAGGAAGGGGGGAAAGACGGCCTGTTGTTGCGACTCTGGCTCTACAAGGAGGATGCGTATTGCAAGGGCCTCCGAAATCAGGTCTCCGAAATCACATGCATGTGTGATTAACCAGAAAACCTAACCACGGCATTTTGCCAAACGCTAGAGCATCGCTGGCAATGCGCTTCAGGTCACGCCAGAAGTGATGTCATTGCATCAGGATGCTGCCGACCCCCTCATCTCCCCACCCACACTGAGCAGCAGAGAGAGAGACCTGGCAACCCGGCATGGTAGAGTGAGGCTTTTAAGCTGAGTCTCACAGATCCTAGTCCATCGCTATAACCACTAAGCCATGCTGGCTCTGTTGTTGATATAGAATAATAGAAACATAGAGTTGGAAGGACCACCAGGGTCATCTAGTCCAACCCCCTGAACAATGCAGGAAATTCACAACCTTCCCCCCCACACACACACACAGTGAGCCCCTACTCCATGCCCAGAAGATGGCCAAGATGCCCTTCCTCTCATGAACTGCCTAAGGTCATAGAATCAGCATTGCTGACAGGTGGCCATCTAGCCTCTGCTTAAAAACCTCCAGGGAAGGAGAGCTTACCACCTCCCGAGGAAGCCTGTTCCACTGAGGAACCGCTCTAACTATCAGAAAATTCTTCTTAATATCTAGACGGAAACTCTTTTGATTTAATTTCAACCCATTGGTTCTGGTCCGACCTCCTGGGGCAACAGAAAACAACTCGGCACCCTCCTCTATATGACAGTACTTGAAGATGGTTATCATATCCCCTCTCAGTCTTCTCCTCTTCAGGCTAATCATACCCAGCTCCTTCCACCTTTCCTCATAGGACTTGGTCTCCAGACCCCTCACCATCTTTGTTGTCCTCCTCTGGACACGTTCCAGCTTGTCTCCATCCTTCTTAAACTGCAGTGTCCAAAACTGAACACAATATTCTAGGTGAGGTCTAAAAGGGTTGGTTTCAAAAAGGGAGATGGGTGCCCTTAAGGGCAGCTGAGCAGGTCACCACAGGTCTGACCGATTCACACCATCCAATCCAACCCATCAAACAGTGTTCCTGCCGACTCCCAACTGAAATGCACATACACTATACCATAACACTACTGTGCACCTTCCCTTTAATAGGGGCTGGTACAGGCATGGCGGGTTGTACCCTGTCTTAATCGAGGCATGTGGAGGGTGTGGGTAGAAGATGCCAATTAGATTTCCTGCGCCGGGCACCAAAATGACTTTGGCTGGCCCTGTATGAGTCCCACCCACCCCCCTTTATCCCACTGATAAAGCATAACTTGGACTGACAGGTAACAGTGTTAAATTCAACGATATTATTTTTCATAGAACATCTGCCAAACGCCTGGTTGGCTGCTCAACGTTTATAACAGGTTCCTGTCCCTAAGGACCTCCTCAGCCAGTGCTATGGCATTTAGATACCTCCGGGTTTATAATCCAAACCAGATTCAATTAGGTTTCTAAGCTAAGGAGTGAGCAGGAAATGTACCCCAGTTCGGGTTGCCAACCTCCAGGTGGTGGCTGGGGCCCTCCCACTATTACAACTGATCTCTAGGTCATAGAAATCTGGAGAAAATGGCCACTTTGGCAATTGGACTCTATGGCATTGAAGCCCCTCTATGGCATTGAGAGCCAGTGTGGTGTAGTGGTTAAGAGCGGTAGTTTGGGGCAGTGGAGTCTGATCTGGAGAACCAGGTTTGATTCCCCACTCCTCCACATTAGCGGTGGACGCAAATCTGGTGAACCGAGTTTGTTTCCCCACTCCTCCACATGAGAGGCGGATGCTAATCTGGTGAACAGGGTTGGTTTCTCCACTCCTACACATGAAGCCAGCTGGGTGACCTTGGGCAAGTCACATTCTCTCAGCCCCACCTACCTCACAGGGTGTCTGTTGTGGGGAGGGGAAGGGAAGATGATTGTAAGCCAGTTTGGGTCTCCCTTAAGTGGTAGAGAAAGTTGGCATATAAAAACTCTTCTTCTTCTCCCCTCTCCAAACCCTGCCTTCCTCAGACTCCACTCCCCAAACCTCCCAGTATTTCCCAACCCAGAGCTGGCAACCCTAACCCCAGTCAAGTTGTCCCACTCATGGAGTCCTCTGTCAGCCGAGCGGTATAGCTGCCAACAGAAAAAGACTAGGACAGTAAAATGCCCACGGACAACACTTACGATCTCATTGGAGATGCGTTCAATAACCAGAGTCCTCCACAGTAGAGAGTAATAAGGTTTAGCAATTACACAGTGGGTTTATTACTCCAAAAGGCACCGCAAAATTAATTCACCCTGTCAATAAGCGACTATAGCCATAGGCCATTGTACAACCAAGACGCGCCAACTAAAGCACACGTGCGCGCACCTCAATAGCAGCGCTAAAAATAGTCTAGAAAGGTAAGCAAAGATCAGACCAGCTCTCTGTTCTGCTGTCACACTACAGGGTCTCTGGGCAATCAGTTCAGCTTTAATCACAGTTACCTTCAAAAGATGAAGGGCGAGAGCAATTTTTCCTCCGCTCACCGGTTAGCAAATGTTAATAATTATCATAATTATTATTAATTAGATTTTAGGCCACTCTGTCCCAACAAGTCGGGCTCAGAGCAGCTTACAACAACATGGTACGATTAAAACTCATACAATATACTTTAAACTTAAAACACCATTTAAAAAGACAGACCCCTTAACTCATGGGGCCAACATGGGTCAGCACATACAACAATAATTATTTATAACATTTCCAGCAATAAAGGGAAAAGGGGGGGAGGAAATAAACAACTTTCCCCGTGCTCTGCAAAAGAGTTTGCACAATCTGCCTTTCACCGTTGTTAGTGGTAGCAGTGTGTTCTGTACAGACTGGGGACACTTTGGGTGTGAGATATTCCCATTATACAGATGGAGAAACCGAGTCTGAACACTGTCAATTTACCCAATGCTATCTGGCAAGGAAAGGCGCTCTCATGGGGATTCAAGCCAGCTCTTGCGGTTCCAGGCCCCGCACTGAAGTGAAGTGAGAGTGTCAGCGGGGTTTAATGGTTAAGAGCATTGGTTAGGAGCGGTGGATTTGAATCTGGAGAACCGGGTTTGATTCCCCACTCCTGCACATGAGTGGCGGACTCGAATCTGGTGAACTGGGTTGGTTTCCCCACTCCTCCACATGAAGCCAGCTGGGTGACCTTGAGCTAGTCACAGCTCTCTTAGAGCTCTCTCAGCCTCACCTACCTAGGGTGTCTGTTGTGGGGAGGGGAAGGAGACTGTAAACTGGTTTGATTCTTCCTTAAGTGGTAGGGAAAGTCGGCATATAAAAACCAACTCCTCTTCTTCTGTTTTACCAATTTACAGTGCAATCCTAAGCAGAGCTACATCCTTCTAAGTCCAGCAAAGTCAACAAGCTTAAAAGAGTCATTAGGATTGCACTGTAAGTTTTTGAAGACACAGTTGTCAGAAAAAAATATTCACAGAATGATAGGTATAAAAAGAGTGATGAAAAAAATGTCAGCCCCAAGCCCTCCCGGGAAACTCAGTCTCGCAAGTATCTTCCTTCCTATATTCCCCCCTTTCCATCAGAACAGAAAACCGAACCTTTATTGGCATTAACAATAACGAAACAAACATGTAAAGCAGCTAGATATGGATCTAAAAAAGAATAAATACACAGTTCATCGGTAAATATTATAATACAATTAAATGAGGGTTCCCCTCCTTCTTTCTCCCTCCTTTAGGACCTTGGCCAGGAACTCGGCTACTTGAGTGGTAACTTCAAAGCTTTTGTCATCCAATAAATGGGCTATGTTTCCAGTAGTCATTGCAATAGTAAATTGAGGAAGAGAGCTAATTAAGCTGCATCGAAGCTGTGTGAAAAGTGGACAGTACAAGAGAATATGTTGTATTGTGTCAGGTTCTTTGCATTGACACCTACAATATCTTGCTTCGCGTGGTATTCCCTTGTATCTACCACTAACAACAGCTGAAGGGAATATATTAAATCTGGCCAACAAAAATGCTCTACGGTGAGAGGGTATAGTTAAGTTAAAAAAATACTGGGCCATAGAGTTTGTTTGATAAGAAAGGCCTAAAAAACGAGGGGAGCAGATACCTTCAGCACCGGCTTTTATTATTTGGGAATCACTGTTCCATATCCTTTTTTGGATTGACCTAAAAATATATAATTCACTGGAATTGGACAAGGAATCAAGATCAATCCCGAGTGATCTGATCCTATTTAAGATAAGCCGAGACCATCTAGAAACAGTTGAGTCAGTATGTAAAGCTGCCAATAAACTACTTGGGGGGGGGTCGAAAATGAGAGCGTAACCAGTATTTGATAGTAGTGATCCAAGCACCAGATTCTATCGTGTGCAGTCCCAGCTCAGCGCACAGAGAGAAATAACAAACAGAGTTTGTGACGCCAAGGATGCGTCTCAAAAAAACTGCCCTGAGACGCTCCACTTCTTTATTAAAACCCTGGATCCAAACTGGGATTCCGTACAAAAGTTGCGGGATCACAGTGGCTTGGAAAATCTGTAAGGCAGCCGCAACAAAATGGTTACCCTTCTTATAGTAAAAACGAGTTATTGCAGCCATCTTATTTTTGGCCAAGGTTAGGGACTGATTACGGTGTGCAATCCATTTTAAATTATAATGAAAAGAGACCCCCAAATATTTGAACGTTTTCACTTGTTCGATTTCTCTTCCCTCAATTTTCCAAACTGATTGCTTCCAAGTCTTCCTTTTATGTGCAGATTTTAAAGTTCAATTACATTAACGGCACCTGGAGCTTTATTAAAATCCTTACCACCTATGATCAGAGGACTGCAAGCCTTCCCTTTCCAACCAACTGGGTATTTCAGTTTTATCCATTAAGTAAGACCACCAGACATTCTGACTGTTAACAAAAATAAAAAAATGTTTCACCACTGAGAAGAGGTTGCTAGAACAGTCCCCAATACTTGGAATGTGTTAACCTTTACCTGAAACAGGTGAAAGGGAATGTAACAGACCAGAAAATAGGATTAATCTTTTTTCATCTGCACCAAGAAAACCTGTTTTGCTCTGATCATCAGCTAATATTAAAAACAGATTTATTCTTAAGTCTGATAATTTTTTTATGGTGAAGCTCTCCTTGTGAAAAAGGTAAGAGATTAACAGTGTAATCCTGAGGAAAGTTACACTGTTCGAAAACCATTCAGTGTACTTAAAAGGGTATAATTCTGTTTAGGATTATTTTCTTTATTCAACTTTGTAATTTTGATTTCATTATGATGACAACAGTAAATAGTCCGAATCAACTTTCTGGTAGCATTTCTTGCTTTTTAAAGTCTGCTAAGCCGCCGAGGGAAATAAATTCAGAGTCCTTTTTTAGAAGAACGTTGCTCTGCCTTAGCCCCATAAAATAAAGGTTTATGTGAATAACCAAGGTACATTTAAAATAGAATGAATGACTCAAGACCGCACGGCTGCGTTTCAAAAGCTTCCAGCAAATATGCTCTGAAGGGTTTCAAGTGACCGGGAAGTCTTAAAAGTGCACTGTAAACACCTTTCCCCTGGAACTCTTAGCCACAGCAAAAAAAGAAAACCTCTTTCAAACAAGTCTCAAATTTGAATCAGAACCTCTTTACTTAACTTGCAAGCTTAAAAAAATTGAGTTCACGCATCTCATTTGGGGGGTGGCAATTCCAGGCACCCCTGGTTCTTAACACATTGACAAACATGCTCTAGAACAACATATAACAGAACCCACCAACCTTCCAATTCCGTATAAAGAGAGAAATCAAGCAGAGCGACAGAAAGGTCGAGTCATTCACTTATCCAATGTGGCAATTTTGCACGCTTTTGTAGAAATGCTGTTTTTGACTCGACAACTCTTCCTGGAAAACTCTCGCTGGACACTCTTCTGCTTCCGCTTTGGGCCGCTGAAAGTCCAAATGCAGTCGGGCCCTGCAGATCCGACCGGTTCTCTGGGACGTCTGCCAAAACCGATGGAGTGACAACAGAGACCGCTTCGAGCGCTGCCTTGGACCAGCGTTTTAAAAGCTAGCAAAGGGGGATACCCGACAAACACAAAGACAAAACAGAAACGGGCCGGCTACCCGCACGGGATGCCGCATGAGCAAGATTATCTACGGCTTACGGTGCAGATCATGAGATCTGCGAAAGACAAAGCAACGTTTGGGCAGACAATGGAATTAGAAATAGAAAGCGGATCCTCCTGCACTGTTTGTTTCCTAATAAGCAAGTTGAAAAATTGAAACCTCATCCCCAAAGGCATCTTGAGAAAGGAAATTAGCTTCAAAATGGAAACAGCTTGAAGAAGTGGGGGGGGGGGTATTTTTTCGTTGTTGTACATACGTGAGAAATAGTTTCAGTGGAACCTGGACCATCGAGAATAACGTCCCTGCAAGAGTATCAGACGTCCACCCCTCATTCCAGCGGCAGCTAGAAAGAAAACTGAATGTCTAGGGTCCCCCCCTTTGCAGAGAGACACAAATTCTAACAGAGATCTTTATTAAGAATACAGTACAGGAGTTAAAACAATTCACCAGCCGACTCTGTTAAAGTATCGGCAAACATGCAAGCAACCTAGCAGTTTGCTTATTCCTCGACATAAACCTTCCGTATGCCTCCCAGATTTCACTGCAGGTATTTTTCCAACTTAAAACCTTCTGCTTATCCGGTTTTACCCTGTAAACGGTCACCGATTCAACAATGGATTATTTTTTTTTAAAGCCTTCCCCTTGTCAGAGACTTGCTTCATGACAACCGTGTGCAAACAAGAAGCGAGCCAGGGAGAAAAAAGAAAATCGCCGGAGCTCTTCCCCCAGTCCCCCTGACCTCCTCCTTATACAGGGGCATTCCTTTTAAATATAAGATTTTTAAAAGCCAATGGAAAATACCAATGTATACCTTGCTGAGCAGAAGGAGGAGCAGCTGTCCGTGATCTTTTCCTCTGATGCAAACAGACGTTCCAGAGCCTGCCGCGTCCTGGGTCACATTTGATCACATTACCCGGAGAGCAAACAGGTTCCGATGCCACTCAAAGGAGCGGCGTCACCCTCCTCTTCCTCCTCCTCCTCCTCCACCCACGGCTCCCAGTCGCTGTGGTCCTTTCTTAAAGGTGCTCAGCCCTCCAGCGACCTCGAAAGACGCTACTTGGCGCCTTTATATACAAGGCACTTGTTACTTGGTTACCGCCTAGGATGCTGGCAGAGCCCGGGGGTGTGTGTGGGTAAATTCATCCAGGGGCCGACTCCTCTAACACCAAGCGAAGTTGTATCGAGAAGACAATTTGAGACGTTGGGAGGATGCTTTGCATGCAGAAGGTCCCATGCTCAATCCCTGGCATCTCCAGGTAGAAGGGTCTCAGGGACAAGGCGCTCAGGAACATTTTGCCGCTTAACGAACTAGTGGAGAATCGAACCCTGCGCATTACCTAGTGGAGAACTACTGTAGAATCAAGCCCACGTTATCTAGTGGGGAACCATGCCCACATTACCTAGCTGACCTCTTCCCTACTTGCACACTACGCTATCCATAGGTGGGGTACAGACAATATTGGGGTGAATAGGCTGAATCAATATAAGGGAGTGGCATATGCTTGTTGGGGGGTATGATCACAGGGCACATGTTTTGTATACATAACCAGTGGGGTGTAGTGGACTCTAAGAGTGGTGGACTCTAATCTGGTGAACTGGGTTTGATTCCCCACTCCTCCACATGAGCGGCGGATGCTAATCTGGTGAACTGGGTTGGTTTCCCCACTCCTCCACACGAAGCCCTCTTGGTGACCTTGGGCTAGTCACAGTTCTCTCCGAACTCTCTCAGCCCCACCTAATTCACAAGGTGTCTGTTGTGGGGAGAGGCAGGGAAGGAGATTGTAAGCTGTTTCCTGCATGGTGTAGGGGGTTTCCTGCATTGTGCAGGGGGTTGGACTAGATGACCCTGGTGGTACCCTCCAACTCTATGATTCTATGGTTTGATTCTCCTTAAAAGGGAGAGAACGTCGGCATATAAAAACCAACTCTCCTTCTTCATAACATCCCAATTAGAATAAACAAAGCTACCTTATACAGAGTCAGACCACTGGTCCATCCAGCTCAGCACTGTCTACTCTTAGTGGCAGCAGCTATCCAGGGCTTGGGGAATGGGCTTTCCCACCATCTGTTACCTAACACCCTTTCACTAGAGAGCCAGCATGGTGTAGTGGTTAAGAGCGGAGGTTTGCAGCAGTGGACTCTGATCTGGAGAACCGGGTTTGATTCCCCACTCCTCCACATGAGGGTGAACTCTAATCGGGTGAACTGGATTTGTTTCCCCACTCCTCCACATGAAGCCAGCTGGGTGAGCTTGGCCTAGTCACAGCTCTCTCAGCCCCACCTACCTCACAGGGTGTCTGTTGTGGGGAGGGGAAGGTTATTGTAAGCCAGTTTGAGTCTCCCTTAAGTGGTAGAGAAAGTCGGCATATAAAAAAACCAACTCTTCTTCTAGAGATGGCAGGGACTGAACCGGAGACTTTATGCACGCAAAGCATTTGCTCTACCATTGAGTCACATGGTCCTTCATGTAAACATATTGGAATGGACCCAACCATCATCCAAGCTGCTTTCCTCCACCTTAAGGAAACTTCCTCCAACCAAAGAGCCATTTAAAACCTGGTACGATCCCTCGATTGCATTCCCAAGACCAACTTGATAGCTAGACCTCTTTCTCAAACTGAAGGGATTCAGGCCGAACACAACGCTGCCCCTCGGGATTCTTTACACAGGGTCACAGCTGCTTAGTGTATGATTATGACCTCTCCAGAGAGTATGAAATGTGGTCTCAAATCTGCAAGCAGTGTACACCTCTGCGTAAACAGGAATAGGGCTCCCCCCACCTCTACTGGCCTGTCTGAATTGGACACGTTGCCTTAAGATAGCTTGGACTCCTCCTACATAAAAATCAGGGTGATGTTGGCATAAATGCAGGCAGAAGAGGCCTGAAGCCACAGGATCAAGGCCTCACCATTTCCTATATTGATTGATGTAGTAAATCTGAATATGCCTTTTGCCGCTTAACGAACTGGTGAAGAATCAAACCCTGCACATTACCTAGTGGAGACTCAAGAGGAGAACTGGTGTAGAATCAAGCCCATGTTACCTAGTGGAGAACTAGTGGAGAATCAAGCCCATGTTCCCTAGTGGAGAACTGGTGTAGAATCAAGCCCATGTTACCTAGTGGAGAACTGGTGTAGAATCAAGCCCATGTTCCCTAGTGGAGAACTAGAGGAGAATCAAGCCCATGTTCCCTAGTGGAGAACTAGTGGAGAATCAAGCCCATGTTCCCTAGTGGAGAACTGGTGGAGAATCAAGCCCATGTTCCCTAGTGGAGAACTGGTGGAGAATCAAGCCCATGTTCCCTAGTGGAGAACTAGTGGAGAATCAAGCCCATGTTCCCTAGTGGAGAACTAGTGGAGAATCAAGCCCATGTTCCCTAGTGGAGAACTAGTGGAGAATCAAGCCCATGTTCCCTAGTGGAGAACTAGAGGAGAGTCAAGCCCATGTTACCTAGTGGAGAACTAGTGGAGAATCAAGCCCATGTTCCCTAGTGGAGAACTGGTGGAAAATCAAGCCCATGTTCCCTAGTGGAGAACTGGTGGAGAATCAAGCCCATGTTCCCTAGTGGAGAACTGGTGTAGAATCAAGCCCATGTTACCTAGTGGAGAACTAGTGGAGAATCAAGCCCATGTTACCTAGTGGAGAACTAGTGGAGAATCAAGCCCATGTTACCTAGTGGAGAACTAGTGGAGAATCAAGCCCATGTTCCCTAGTGGAGAACTGGTGGAGAATCAAGCCCATGTTCCCTAGTGGAGAACTGGTGGAGAATCAAGCCCATGTTCCCTAGTGGAGAACTGGTGGAGAATCAAGCCCATGTTACCTAGCTGACTTCTTCCCTAGTTGCACGCTACAATTCCTTGCAGAATTGCTTGTGGGACCCAACTGTGGATATTGACACACTGTGGTAGAAAATTAAGGGAACTGTACAGATATGCATCAACAGATGTGACTTCCAGAGAGAGGCCGTACCTTAGTGTCTATGCACAAGGCCGCCAGTTCCGTTTGTAACAGCTCCAGTTCTAAAAAGACCTCAAGCAGTAGAACTGGGAATGATCTCTCAGCCATAGACAGTAATGAATTTAACAGATTAAATGGCTGGACGAGACAACTTCACACACAATTTAAAGCAATACGATATGAACATTTGCTCTTTTTAGGTCTCTTGATCTTTTCCGAGTCTTAAACAAGAGCTGACCCCCTATTAAAACACATTAGGTGATGAATCATAGGAGCTTCAATCAGTCAATCAACTAATAAAATCTGCATAAAGGTGCAGATGAATAAGACAGTAATTCTGGGGGAAAAACACCCTCCCTTTGTTTTATGATGACATGCAGACATAATGAAGCAGCACCATCTTGGAGGAGGCATTCTCTTCTACATGCAAGAGAGGTGGAGGGACGCCTCTTTTGAGACAGTGTCTATGACTTCCAAGTGAAAAATTAACTTTAAAAAGTACCGCCTGATTAATCAAAAGTATTTTGTCAGTCATTAGCCTGAGTGATTTATTGGCCTTTTATAGAACATTTCTACAACTTCTACAGGCATCTACAAAAATGGCAAATGGCGGTAGAAGGGGGACATTTCAGTTAAGTGCTGAAACAATAGAAAGATAGGGTGGAAAAGAGAAAACAGGGAGAAGAAAATGGCTGTGGACAGAATTCTTTCAGGACAGATGAGTACCTTCTCCAAGACACCACTCAGCATACACGGAAATAAAAATTTCTACTGCTGGAATTATTTCAAGCCAATAACAACAACTCAAATAGGGGAACGGCCTTCGTCCAGCCATACAGAATCCTGTTTTCAACAGCATCTAACTAGCAGAGGCATGCCTAGAATTGCTAGAGGGACATTATTGTGCCCAACAGCTCCCTCCCCCCAACCACTAATCACATGCCAAGCAAAATGTTTCCAAACATGTTCCAAATTTAACTGCACGCCCGATCTGCTTTCCTCTCTCCATTAGATTTCAACAACACCTCCGTGTCCATATGTAACTTCACTTGCATATATACATGTTGCAAAGTTCTTCAGATTTACCTAACGTCCAAGCTTGCAAATATTTTCTTTCTGTCTTCTCGTCAGCCAATGCATCTGCAATCCTACCAAATCCCATTTTTGTAGCTTGCTCAATGATCAGTACAGAAAGCAGGGCTGTCTTAACAGCGTTACAACCACTCACAGGGGGGGGAAATGTAAATGGTCGATAAAATTAAAGATATATTTATTGGTGCTTCCATAATGAGCATAATGAGGGGAGGGGCTGTGGCTCAGTGGTAGAGCATCTGCATGGCATGCAGAAGGACCCAAGTTCAATCCCCAGCTCCTCCAGTTAAAGGGACTAGGCAAGTAGGTGATGTGAAAGACCTCCGCCTGAGACCCTGGAGCGCTGCTACCAGTCTGAGTAGACAGTACTGAATTTGATGGACCAAGGGTCTGATTCAGTAGAAGGCAGCTTCATGTGTGTTCATGTGCGACATACTTCAGTATTTATTCTTAATCCCAACCCAAATTAACATTAACATTGTTCATTATATTCAGTAAAACAGATGCTAAATATGCATTTTCTAATAGCAAATATTTATAGTTTAGCATAGTATTTATTTATTCATTGACAACAAGTCACAACATCCATAGATTAGCATGGGCCCCTATGCTTGAGCGGCCCCCGGGCAACTGACCAGCGTGCCCATGTGTTAAGATAGCCCTGATAGAAAGACCTTCTACACAGCCTCGGTTCACGGTTCTTCTTATGCCCACAGCACCCCCAGCAGTGGGGAAGAGTCACTGCAAGACAGGGGAAGCAAACTACCCGGCTGGAGCTCCATATGGAAGAAGGGTTGCCCTAAGAAACCCAGCACTACAGCAACAAAAGTCTGGACCAGGTGCTCCATTCAGGCAAGCCCATGGGAGCAACCGTCCAACTTCACCCCATGGCTACGACATGGTTTTTAACTTGCTCGCACCCGCTCCCGGAAAGCTCTCCAAACAGGTCAATCCTTCAACTTGGGCACTGCCTGGTATGTTTGAATCAGAATAACAGAAAGCCAAGAAGAAGAAGAGTTGGGTTTTATATGCTGACTTTCCCTACCACTTACGGGAGACTCAAACCGGTTTACAATCACCCTCCCTTCCCCTCCCCACAACAGACACCTTGTGAGGCAGGTGGGGCCGAGAGAGCTCTAAGAGAACTGTGACTAGCCCAAGGTCACCCAGCAGGCTTCATGTGGAGGAGCGAGGAAACAAATCCAGTTCACCAGATGAGCCTCCGCTGCTCATGTGGCGGAGTGGGGAACCAAACCCCGTTCTCCAGGTCAGAGTTCCCCGCTCCAAACCACTGCTCTTAACCACTGCACCACGCTGGCTCTCCTACACCATGCTGGCTCCAGATCAACAAGGAAGGTGTAGGCTGGCTCCAGATGAGAAAAGCATCCAGCAGTTTCAGAGGGGACGCTGTTCCTTAGGCTGACACTTTTGTGATCTCACCGTGGTAATGAAGGAAACCTCTGTACTCACGCGAGTTGCAGAATGCAACACAACTTCTTCATTGCCGCTAAATCCAGACTAACTCAGAAACGGAAAGCAAGAAAAGAAAACTGTCCCGGGGGGTGGAGTTTTCTTCCAGCCCATAATCAGGTTCCAGTTAATTATTTGCTAACCGTTTCACAACACTTACCTTCACCTGGTTGAGGAGGCAGAAGAGCTGCTGCTCCTCTGTGAGAAGGGTGGAGTTGGAGCAGGCTTAAAAGCCGCAGCGTTAACAAGGCGGGTAGCTGCACGTTTGGTTTCCGGCTTTCTTCCTTTCACTGCAACCTCAAGGGCAAAAATAACCCCTCCTTCTCTCTTGCCAGGGAATGGCCTGGGGGACAGCAGTTAAGTTAACCAAGGATAACCAACTTGTCCTCCCGCTCGTAAGGCCTTTCTGGTGCGGAACGAGTTTAAAAACAAACTCTTTCTCCCCTCCCTTTTCCCAGACTTCTTTGAAGGCTGTGCAATTGGACGCTCGCCTTGAAAGCTTGCTAAACCAGAAATGAAATCCTTTAATTGCCTCCAGCCACAATCAGTAACTCAAGGAAGCCAATTTAGGGCGCAGCCGTGAACAGGAGTATCCAAAAATCACAGGAAGTGGTTGAGAGCACGAAAAGCGCAAGCGGAACATTTTCGCAAAGATAAGGAAGCAATGTTCCACTCCCACAGGCTTTGGCCTCCCTGGCGCTTTCCACAATTTTCGGTGTGCAAAACAACCGGGGCAGGGTTGCCAGTTGTTCTTTTTCTTTTAAACATCCTGGCTTCTGGGTAGTGTCTCAGATCTGATGAGATCGGGCTAGCCCGGGCTATCTAGGTCAGGCTGTTATACTGATATATAAGAGTTGGTTTTTATATGCCAACTTTCCCGACGTTTTCTTCGCAGACTTTGTTTATGGGGTGGTTTGCCAGTGCCTTCCCCGGTCATCTTCCCTTTACCCCCAGCAAGCTGGGTGCTCATTTGACCGACCTTGGAAGGATGGAAGGCCGAGTCAACCTTGAGCCGGCTACCTGAAACCAACTTCCGTCGGGATCGAACTCAGGCCGTGAGCAGAGCTTGGACTGCAGTACTGCAGCTTACCACTGCGCCACAGGGCTCTTATTTACCTATATACTACATTTTTATTCCATACTCTTAGCTTAGATGCCTGCAGAAGCAGCTTTCAACATTAAAATGACATAAAACTGTGATAAAAGCAATCATAACACAACATCTGTAATATTCCATGATAAACACAGCAGCTTAAAAATATATATATCAAAATGGACTTTTGGTAGGATCACGTAGGGCCCATTCTAAGCTCTTAATAGGCTGTTACTCCTGGATTTTATTTCTTTAAATTGATTTTTACCCCCTCACCCACACACAATTTCAGCCTAAAAGGCTCCCAAGGCAGTTTCCAAAATTAAAACTATACAAAACAGTCATAGGAAAAGCAATAAAAGCAATCATAAAACGGCATCCACTATAAACATTGATAATAAAATTATCAGCCTAAAAGCACTAAATGCCTAAAAAGGCATTAAGCCAGCAACAGATCGTATAAGAACACATCCTTAAAACATTAAAAATAAATCAACTAAGAATCTGGCTAGGGGAAGAGGAGTTTAATGTTTTCTCTTGGCACCTATTTTGTAAGGTATTTTCAAGCATTTGTGTTAAAAATGCCTATTTTTTACAACAACAAAAATTCTACTACCCTGACCTGGATGGCCCAGGCTAGCCTGATCTCGTCAAATCTCAGAAGCTAAGCAGGGTCAGTCCTGGTTAGTATTTGGATGGGAGACCACCAAGGAAGACCAGTGTTGCTGTGCAGAGGAAGGCACCGGCAAACCACCTCTGTTAGTCTCTTGCCATGAAAACCCCAAAAAGGGTCGCCAGAAGTCGGCTGCGACTTGAAGGCACTTTACACACACACAATCATCAGTGCATGGCAGCCAAACAGTCTTTTGCCGCCTTCAAGACAAGGCGGCATAAGAACATAAGAAAAGCCATGTTGCATCAGACCAAGGCCCATCAAGTCCAGCAGTCTGTTCACACAGTGGCCATCCAGGAAGCCCACAAGCAAGACGACTGCAGCAGCATTTATCCTGCCTGTGTTCCACAGCACCTAATATAATAGGCATGTTCCTCTGATCTTGGAGATAAGTTTTACTAGTAGCCATGAATAGCCCTCTCCTCCCTGAATTTGTCCACTCCCCTCTTCAAGCCTTCCAAGTTGGCAGCCATCACCACATCCTGGGGCAGGGAGTTCCACAATTTAATTATGCATGATGCTTTGGTCATGCAGGGGCCATAAATTTGTTAGGCCATCAGACTAGACAGGTTCTACAAGAGACTTTGGCAGGCTGGTTGGAGCAGACAACTACAGCTTACCCCTCTTCGTTTTTGTTTTAATTGCAGCCATAATAGGAAAACATAAATTGTGAGTCATCAAAGCAGATAGCCTGATCTCGTCAGATCTCAGAAGCTAAGCCGGGTCAACCCCACCAAGTATTTGGATGGGACACCTCCCAGGAAAATCAGAGTCGTAACGTGGAGGCAGGCAATGGCAAAACACCTCTGAACGTCTCTGGCCTTGAAAAAACCTCACCAGGAGTTGTTATAAGTCAGATAGCAAAAAAAATAAAAAATAAAAAAATAAAAAACAGCAAAAAACAAATAGTGCTGATGTAGTAAAATGGTTCCTAGAGGAGAAGGAGACCCAAGACCTAATTTGCAAGAAAACAGTTCTTTATTCGGAGCAGCTGCTGCCCAGAGCACTCTACCGAGTAAAAATCTCTGAGCCCCGATTGTACTGAGGAAGGGATACTTATCCAAATTCAAGATATGACAACCCATCAACATTCAGGGTATATCTGATTATAATACAGACAGAGAGGCGGCAGTACAGTAGCAGTTTCACCCAGTTCTTGTTATGGTTTACTGTAACCCTCCATGACTCTTGCCCCAACTCCTTAGCGCACAGACACACACAGAGATATTCTGCCCAGCAACAAGCTATTCCCTTGCTGTCCTAATACATTTCAATACATTTTACAGAAAGGAAAAGAGATTGCAAATTGCTAAATCAGTGGATCTTCCATAGTCAGGGGAAGTCTACCCTGCTGTCTCAGTGCCAAAAGGCTTGTTTATTTCTTTTTAATAGAGAAGTGACTGAAACGAACAAACTCAGTTTTTTTTTAAATGTCATCCTTAAATAATAATAGAAAAAGGAAAGGAAATGAGCAAGTTGAGCAAGTTAACCTGCTATGGAGGAAGTCAAAGAAAGTCACATTTCGGGGTAAACAAATGCTATGAACAAACACTTCATTCAGCCCCCCCCCCCACACACACACACACACTCTGGGCTGTGGCTAAGGTTGCCAACTCCAGGTTGGAAAATAGCTGGAGTCCTTGGTTGCGGAGGGACTTCTGCAAGGTATAATCCCATAGAGCCCACCCTCAAAAGCAGCAATTTTATCCAGTGGACCTCTGCAATCTGGAGCTCCTTTGCAATGCCGGGAGATCCCCAGGTCCCACCTGGAGGTTGGCAACCCTACCCTGCCCTCTCTTTTTCTTAATAAAACAGGCTCTCGAGCTTCCCCCACTTACTCATTCACCACCTTCCTCCGCAAAGGCCACTGCATCGTTTCCCTTTACGCAGCCTTCGCAGAGAGGGAGGAGATGGGCTGCTCGAGCCTGGGAGCATGCATCAGGCACTCACTTAGCCAGCCCTGAGAGGTCGCCGGGCGGAGGATAGAAGCCACTGCGGCGGCGTGGTAGGGGGCTTCGAGCGCCTCTGGCCCTGCCGTACAACATGGCGGCGCTGTGGCGGCGGCGCCCACGCCTGCGATGTGAGCCCCGGCTGTACTGTACGGCACGGGCCCTGTCAGGTACGAGGGTCCCTGCGCCACTATGCTTGGGGAAGCGGGGGTGGGGGGAGGAGAGGGAGGGAGTCGGGTCTTCAGTGCTCTTTCTGCTGATTGATTCTGGCAGGAGGAGCCTGTTAGGCGGACGTTCAACGGGTGAAGCTTCCCCCCCCCCAATCATTGCACTGGATTCTTTCCCTGTTGCATTCCTGCAGGACACGTGCAGAATTCCCAAGAGCGGTGCCTAGTGGTGAAGGAGAGTGGTGCAATTCCTCCCATGCAAGGAGTTTTCTGCAGCAGGTGTGACCCAAATATGTGCTGCAGGGACTCCGATCAATGGCTTCTCCCCCTTGCTAGAAAGCCTTGCATGGGCACTGCGGTCCTACTTGGTGCATGTTTACTCAGGAGCGAGCTGCAGTGTGTCCTGCGTGGTTTCTTTTCTGGTAGCTGTGCATCAAAGTGCAGCTCTGACACTCAGGCGCCTATTGCCTGCCTGCAATCAGTGGTGAGGAACTCTGCATGTGCTCAGAGGCAGGTTCTCATGGCTTCCTCAGCTGCAGGCCTGAGCGCGGGTGCTCGAAACAGGCCTGGGCTCAGATTGTCCAAATGGGTCTGAATGCCGAGACGCTGAGCAGGCAATTTCCCAAGAGATTCGCTTAATATTTTGCCAAAAAGGGGGGCTCTGACTTACCTTGCCAACTTTTCACAGTAGAAAAGCTGGTTGCATGCATGGAACTGGCCTTGTTGAAGCTAGCTTCGGTCAGTTTTCCTCTCGGATGGCCTTTTCTCTTTTTTTTACGGCTGCCTTTCAAATAGTTGGCAATCGAGTTGCTTCACGGTCCCTCCTGCCCGCCCCCTCCAAAACCCCAAAGAGGTTTAAAATTGGGTCCTCTTTCAACAGTTTTCATCAGTTTAGTTTAACCTTTACACACATTGCTGGTGAACGAAAACCGTACGCAACGGAGTGCATTATTATCTCCTGCCTGCAACCGGAATTTGGTTTATCTGAACGAAAGAGTAAATATAAAATGATGGATGGCCCTTCCTTCAGAGGCTATGGCACAATATTTAATAAATAGTGCTGTTCCTGTCACTTCCGCCTTTTATAGTCAGCCCTCTGAACGCTTACTCCAAAGCCAGTCGTACTGAGTTCAGTGCTAAATAAATGTGCCCAGGACTGTGTCCTTAATCTGTCAGTCTTGGATAGATTTACAGGCGAAATAAGAAAACAACAGCAACCGTTTGGTCAAGAGGCAGGAACGTAAAAATAATAGAACTATAGATCTACGAAAATAAATAATTTATTCCTGTTGGTAGTGTGCTGCTGTTTATATATAATAATATATATATAATAATAATAATATCATCGACAAATTAATGTCAGAAGTACATGAACATTTCTCATCGGACCCAAAGCCTCTCTTTGTAGCCTTCCAAATGTCCTGAAACTCTTGTCCTGCATGGGAGTAAGCCTCAGTGAACATAGTGGGGCTTACTTCTGTGTCATCCTCTGCAGAAACGGGCTGCGAGGGGCATTCTCTTTCACAAACCCCAATGAGCCCAGTAAGAGCAGTGCTGGAACTTCCCGACGTGTCATGCCCTAAATTATTTCTCCATCACCACACAGCCACGGCTCATAATGTCAGAGTGTTCAAGCTGGTTTTGATTGTTAGATCTCTTTGTTTTTAATAATTGGAATTTTCCTTTTGCCTTCTGATGTATTTCTGCTTAGGGTGTGTGGTAAATGCATTTGGTAAATGCAAAAAAAAAATCAGTGGGTTATAGATCAAATCAAGCTGAGCTGAATCGTCCTTACCTCCTGGCATCGCGCGAAATGGGGAGTCACAGGGCCTTTCCGCTCCCCTCTCTGCCGTAGAAGCACAGAAAAAAATGCGCTGATATTGGGCTGAGCAGTACAGAAGGTTATCTGTGGCTTGTGAATGCTGGGTAGGGCTCGGTGGATTCTGACCTGTGCCAACTGGGAAAACTGTCCCTGCACTGTGCAGTCCTCCTGGCAGCTCTAACAGCTAAAATGAAATCCAGCTTCTGGTCTGCCCCAGGATGGTGATGGCTGCCAACTTGGAAGGCTTTAAGAAGGGAGTGGACATGTTCGTG
This sequence comes from Euleptes europaea, assembly GCF_029931775.1. Taxonomy (NCBI): domain Eukaryota; kingdom Metazoa; phylum Chordata; class Lepidosauria; order Squamata; family Sphaerodactylidae; genus Euleptes; species Euleptes europaea. Next base: position 52,765,225 of record NC_079324.1, on the reverse strand, counting down.
GAGGAGAGGGCTATTCATGGCTACTAGTCAAAATGGATAGTAGTGAGACAGTAGGGGAAAGGTCTGATTCAGTATAAGACCGCTTCATGCGTTGAGACAGTAGGGGGGAAATCATGGTAAATGATAAGGGAACCGTGCTCCTGACACTGTGAAACTACCAGATAAGCTGTACAGGCACCGAATGTTGAAGTGCCAAGTCTTAACATGGAACAAGGATAAAAGTTGATGCCCCAGTACAATCGGGGCTCAGTCTTTGTGCTTGTTAATGCGGGCTGAGCCGCAGCTGCAATAAAACTGTTTTCTCGGCTAACGGTCTCGGGTCTCTCTCCTCCTCGAACCCCTGTTTTCCCGCAACGGTAGTCATGATGCATACCTATTCTCTCCAGGATCAGAGGAGCATGCCTATTATTTTGGGTGCGGTGGAACCCAGGCAGGACGGTGCTGCTGCAGTCGTCTTGTTTGTGGGCTTCCTAGAGGCACCTGTTTGGCCACTGTGTGAACAGACTGCTGGACTCGATGGACCTTGGTCTGATCCAGCATGGCCTTTCTTATGTTCTTATGTCTTTGTATCATTCCCCAGTTTGGCAGGTAATCTGGAGAACAAAATGCAAGTGCAAAAATCTTTCCCCCACCAAAAAGATTTCCAGGCCTGTCTGTTTCACATGCAGGCTACGAAGCTGTTTGTACAGAAGTCCGCTTGACTATCTGGGCTGCAAGAATGGGTGAAAATCAAACTGCTTGATGTTTCCCCTCATGTGCTTCTCATGGATGCTCCCTGCAGCTCTTAAAGTATAAATGTCGGTGTTCAAAGTTGAGAGCCAGCATGGTGTAGTGATTAAGAACGACAGACTCTAATCTGGAGAACCAGGTTGGTTTCCCCGCTCCTCCACATGAAGCCTGCTGGGTGACCTTGGGCCAGTCACAGTTCTCTCCAAACTGTCTCAGCCTCACCTACCTCACAAGGTGTCTGTTTTGGAGAAGAGGAAGGGAAAGCGATTGTAAGCCGCTTTGAGACTCCTTAAAAGGTAGAGAAAAGCGGGGTATAAAAACCGACTCTTCTTATGTTTCTCCTGATGCTCAGTTTCAAAGTTCTAGGTCCAGTCACCTAGTGCCTGTTTTAAAAATCTGGTTTTGATTGTTAGATCTCTTTGCTTTTAATAATTGGAATTTTCCTTTTGCCTTCTGATGTATTTCTGCTTAGGGTGTGTGGTAAAGTTAGATCCTCTTGGATCTTACTTAAGAAGGCATGGTTCAGATGTAATGGGAAATCATGGTTTGCTGTTGCATGTAGGAACCAGTGGAAATCTTGGCTTCATGTGCTTCCCCCCTGCATGCCGCTTGATAATCAAACTCTTCCTCATTGCAGGCAAACTGGATTTTGTCATTATGGCCAACAAACTTTGACTTGCTCTCTTCATTTCAAACCAGAATTATTTGAAATTTTGGTTTGGACTCCAAAAACCCCAGCCACAACTTGTCATTCAGACATAAAGACAAACTCCATTTCACCATGAGCTTGGAAGTGTTTCATAATTGTGTCACATGTGCCAGCATGTGAGAGCCATACAAATAACTCACTCTACTGTAAAAAGCCCTGACCTGGATGGCCCAGGCTAGCCTGATCTCGTCAGATCTCAGAAGCTAAGCAGGGTCAGCCCTGGTTAGTATTTGGATGGGAGACCACCAAGGAAGACCAGAGTTGCTGTGCAGAGGAAGGCACTGGCAAACCACCTCTGATAGTCTCTTGCCATGAAAACCCCAAAAAGGGGTCGCCATAAGTCGGCTGCGACTTGACGGCACTTTACACACACACACACTGTAAAAAGTATTGGTCAAATGAGACAGTAGTAGGCAAACAAATGAACAAGCAGTTAACAAGGATGGCAAGAAATGTGGATAGCAAAACTATCACTGTATTGCAAGGTGCAGCAAAAATAAACAAACAAACAAGCGAGGCTAAGCAACCGAGGTTACAAAGCGAAGATTGCCAAACCATAGGCAAATGCTAATAATTATACAAAAGTTCATATGAAGCATATAGTTGCATTCTTGTCAGTTTCAAGTTCTTCAGGCAACGGAGAGATAGGTGGTAATGCGGCTCCGGAAGTATTCCAGTGCTTTCGCTACATGAAGTAGCTTCATCAGCCTGATACAAAATTATATGCATAAGAATACAAAAATATGTATAAAAACCTCTATGACAAACTACAAACATTTCTAATAAATATTATAATAAATATTATAACTCACCACAACTGCTTAATTGTACAGTTCCTAGGATAAATTTGGAGCTCCCAAACGGGCTGCTATCAGAATTATTCTTGCATGTGAGAGCCAGCGTGGTGTCGTGTTTAAGAGCGGCGTATTCTAATCTGGAGAGCCGGGTTCAATTACCCACTCCTCCACATGAGTGACCTTGGGCCAGACACAGTTCTCTCAGAACCCTCTCAGCCCACGTGGAGGCAGGCAATGGCAAACCACCTCCGAATATCTGGGGAGGGGCTGTGGCTCAGTGGTAGAGCATCTGCTTGGCATGCAGAAGGTCCCACGTTCAGTCCCCGGCATCTCCAGTTAAAGGGACTGGGCAAGTAGGTGATGTGAAAGACCCCTGCCTAAGACCCCGGAGAGCTGCTGCCAGTCTGAGTAGACCAAGGGTCTGATTCAGTATAAGGCAGCTTCATGTGTTCATATGAGGAGGTGTTCAGGAATTTGAGTGTTTTCATGTAACAACAAACTTTGGCCATTTTGTTACTTCAGAGTAGAATTGTGTGTCTTTGGCAAAGAAAGCTATGTGCTGCTTGCTTGGGGGCAAAAGTGTCTTGGTGTGTTTGTTTTTAATCCTTTATCTTTATTTGAAAGTACTTTAATCTTTTATCTTTATTTGAAAGTACACAAAGTTGCCAAACTCTGAACACAGAACAATGCAAAAGAATATCCTGCTATGCAGATTAATGGTGGCATATGCATGGTAATATTAATGACAGAAGAGAAATTATAGAGGAAGGAAATAATAGGCAAATAAAAAATTTATTCCTATAAAAGATTTATACCCTGCCTGTACATTTTAAATAAATGGCTGGGGCTGCTTACAAGTTATTAAATCACATGGAATCATTCGGAGAGATTATAATACAAAAGGAATGTTAGAAATGAAACCCGGAAAGCAGCAGTTTAACATCTGAATCAGAATTACAGCTCGCCCACAGTGTTAAATGATAGTTTACTTACGACATGCATTATGGATTTAAGACACCGTTTATGAGATGAAGCTACAATAAAATGTAAGCAACCTCTTAATAAGTATTGTTGGCCGGCAGTTGCATGGAGTCCAATTCTTTTTCTATTTTTGGAAGGAGTTCATCCTAAGTTGTAGAAGAAGAAGAGTTGGTTTTTCTATGCTGACTTTCTCTACCGCTTAAGGGAGACTCAAACTGGCTTACTATCACCTTCCCTTCCCCTCCTCACAACAGACACCCTATGAGGTAGGTAGGGCTGAGAGAGCTCTAAGAGAGTTGTAACTTGCCCAAGGTCACCCACCTGGCTTCGTGTGTAGGAGTGGGTAAATAAATCCAGTTCACCAGATTAGCCTCCATCGCTCACATGGAAGAGCGGGGAATCAAACCCGGTTCTCCAGATCAGAGTCCACCGCTCCAAACCACCGCTCTTAACCACTACACCACGCTGGCTCTTTCTTTGCTCCAGCTTTCTCTGCTCCAGGGCGCACCCCTTCCTCAGTAGCTTTCCCCCATGGGTGTCAAAGATACTTGAGGAGGCTCTTCGGGGAGGTGGTTTGGGGCAGGGCAATGTTAGGAGGGAGGAAAAGTTAAGCTTCTCTATCGTTCCTCTGCCATTTTGCCAGTATAAATTCCCTCCTCCAAGAACAGTTCCATGCTTTGATTTGTTAGATGTAGCTAGTCCCTAAGAGATTCTCTATGGACTCCAAAGCCCCGGCATCTCCAAACAGATTTCCATTTCAGGCGTTAAGAAAGAGAGCTACCGTGTGATGAGGGCTCAGCTAGTTGGATCAGTTACGTGACCCTGTATAAGGGCGCTTCATATGTTCAAACACATACTACATATTGCAATCCCTAGCCCAGGGGTCCATGGCATGCGCCATGGCATCCGCCGACACCTTTTCTGGTGCCCGCCAAGTGTTTCTAGGAAGTGGGTGGGGCCAGGTAGGGCTTTTGCCCAGCAAAGCTTCCGATTGACTATTTGAGATTTGTTTGGCTGTGCAGATTTTAAAAAAAATGTTGCTTTGGCAGCAGCTACCACTTCACGAGGATCTGCACGGTGTTACTGAAGTTAAGCAGTGGCAGCCAGCGTGGTGTAGTGGTTAGGAGCGGTGGACTCTAATCTGGAGAACCGGGTTCGATTCCCTACTCCTCCATATGAACGGCAGACTCTACTCTGGTGAACCGGGTCGTTTTCCCCACTCCTTCCCGTGAAGCCAGCTGGGTGAGCTTGGGCGAGTCACAGCTCTCCCAGCCTCACCTACCTCACAGGGTATCTGTTGCAAGGAGGGGAAGGGAAGGTGATTGTAAGCCGGTTTGATTCTTCCTTAAGTGGTGGAGAAAGTCGGGATATAAAAACCAACTCTTCTTCTTGTTCTTCTTCTTGTTCTTCTTCTTGTTCTTCTTCTTGTTCTTCTTCTTGTTGTTTTTGTTGTTCTTGTTGTTGTTGGGCCCACTATGCCTTGTCAGAATTCCAGATGTGCCCGCAGTCTCAAAAAGGTTGGGGACCTATGCCCTAGCTGCCGGTCACTCCCCTTTTTTTGGTAATGTTATTTTTTCCTTGTAGGGAAGTACGACTATGATCTCCTAGTTGTTGGAGGAGGATCCGGCGGCCTTGCTTGTGCTAAAGAAGGTTTGTGTTGCATTTATTTATATCCTTCCCCACCCGTCGTACTACTGCATTGTTGTCCTTGCTCAAGTTGGACAGTGCGCTTTCAATGCAGTTTCATAGTTGTTTCCTATGTGAAACAGGAAAATCCTGTTGCAAATAATTGCAAAAGTGTATTGAAAGCGAAACCTGAGTTTGTTCATAACAAGTACAAACCTGGTTTACAGTAGGGCTCCCTCCCTCCCTCTTCTCTCTTCTTGCATGCTGTGTTAATTCAACGACTTCTTGCTTTAATATAAATTTGGCGTGGCCCTTCAGAACAATGGAATTTTATTCCTTTCCCAATAAGATGGCTTCTGAATGAGGACTGAGCCATAGCATGGAATCTCAGTTAGTGGTAAAGTCCATTTGGGCGATGAAGTTGAAGTCTGTAAAACTACAGCGCAACCAACTACCACGTTCATAGAATCATACAGAGTTGGATGGGACCACCAGGGTCATCTAGTCCAACCCCTTGTCCAATGCCAGAATTTCACAACTACCTCCCCCCCAAACCCCCAGTGACCCCTACTGCATGCCCAGAAGATGGCCAAGATTCCCTCCCTCTCACTATCTGCCTAAGGTCATAGAATCAGCATTGCTGACAGATGGCCATCTAGTCTCTGCTTAAAAACCTCCAGGGAAGGAGAGCTCACCACCTCCTGAGGAAGCCTGTTCCACTGAAGAACCGCTCTAACTGTTAGAAATTTCTTCCTAATGTCTAGATGGAAACTCTTTTGATTTAATTTCAACCCGTTGGTTCTGGTCCAACTTTCTGGGGCAACAGAAAACAACTCGGCCCCATCCTCTATATGTCAGCCCTTCAAGTACTTGAAGATGGTTATCATGTCCCCTCTCAGTCTTCTCCTCTTCAGACTAAACATACCCTTGTTTGTTCCTTGTTTGTTCTTCCTAGGGTTGCTGAAACACACATGCCCCTTTCTGTTTGCCAGTCTCCATGCAGGGTCTGGGGACCTCCCAGAATGACAGCTCATCTCCAGACTACAGAGAGCAGTTTCCACAGAGAAAATGTCTGCTTTGGGTGGACTCAATGGCCTTGTACCCCACTGAGGTCCCAGTCCTCCCCAGGCTCCACCCCGACATCTCCAGACATTTTCCAATTTGGAGCTGGCAACCATCACCCCCTCCGCTGGAGGCCGGGAGGACCTGGACACCCTGGCTGTATTTGCTAGGGCACTGGTTCCCAACCAGGGGTCCGTGGACCCCCAGGGGTCCGCGAGAACTAAATTAAGGTCCGCGAAACAAAGTTATAAACCCATAATAAATTAATATTTTCAATTAAAAGTTCTCTGTTATAAAATATATATATTCAAATATTATTCTAAGTTTAATGTTTAACTAACAGTTATGATTAAAGATTATTTTCAAATTCTCAGAATTTTTATTTTGAACCATGGGGTCCCTGCACCAAACAAAAAAGTCCTAGTGGTCCCTGGTCAAAAAAAGGTTGGGAACCACTGTGCTAGGGGAACCTGCTGGATATGCAAATGTCATAAACAACCCTATTTCAGCTTAAAAGATATACCCTTTTCTTGCCTTTATTGGTGGTCTGTTTTTATCTTTGAAGCTGCTCAGTTTGGAAAGAAGGTGGCTGTGTTAGACTACGTGGATCCTTCTCCAAAAGGTATGAAGTTGTCCAGATGCAAATTATTGGTGTCATATTTGTATCCAAGGACATCAACAGCATGCTGAGCTTCAAGGTTGAGTGGCTAAAAGCAAGGCTGTGAAATAGGATCCCTCAGGGTTTTGTGCACGCTTGGGGGATTTTCTAGGGTTGCAGAAAAAAATATAATTTTGTAAAAATGTTAGGAAGTGGCCAAAACTGTCTTTTTCCCACCCCAATTCTCCGAGCCCCCTCTAAGCTTGTTGTACCATAATTGTGATTTCTTTTACATCATCTGTTCTCCTTCCTCAGTTCTTCCTGTTCATCTACATGATTCTTAATAACAGTTTAGGCATGAGTTCTAAGCTGTCTCCATACAGGCAGTCACTTTGATGTAGAGCCTCCTTCGTGTTTCTTAGGGTTGCCAGCCGCCAGGTACTAGCTGGAGATCTCCCGCTATTACAACTGATCTCCAGCTGATAGAGATCAGTTCATCTGGAGAACATGGCCGCTTTGGCAATTGGACTCTATGGCATTGAAGCCCCTCCCCAAACCCCGCCCTCCTCAGGCTCTGCCCCAAAAACCTTCTGATGGCGAAGAGGGCAACCCTAGTGTTTTGAATCTAATACTTGGTTAGCATAGCGGTGTTCACCACCCTGGTGATATCCAGTGGGTACAGTTAAATCCTTTCTGCTTGTGTACTAGTGGTACTAATTATACTCCGAATAAATGGCCCCCAAACTTCAGTGGTATTTAGTAATAGATACGATGCCTATAAGCCAAACTACATGTCAGGATGGATATGGCCAGCTCTTCTGCTGGTGAAAAAGGAGGGGGGGGGTCATTTTTTAACAAAAGGCTATGCTAGGCATCATGGGATCTGCATGGGCAAAAGCGATGTGGGAGCTGTAGTAAGGAGGGGAATTAGGTAAGATTGAGCGAAAAAGCTTTCTGGATCCAATCCATTGCAATGGAGCATTTGTAACAATAGCTGTTGGCCTTTTAAAAAAAAACTTTAAGAAGAATTGCATTAGAGTAGAGATAGAACAGGGAGGAGTTCTTAACCCTTTCACTTTATTTCAGTTTTCCTGTTCTTGTACTTGAGTCACTTTTCTCTTTCTGGGGAATTCTCACATGCATTAGAAACCTTGCAGTGGAAAAGCCACTGGAGGGAATTGGGAGTGCAGGTGCTGGCAAGTGGGTAAAGATCAAGCATTCCTCTGTGGCTCTTTGTCTGCTGTCAGTCGTGTCAATCAATTGGGGAGGGGCTGTGGCTCAGTCGTAGAGCCTCTGCTTGGCATGCAGAAGGTCCCAGGTTCAATCCCCGGCATCTCCACTTAAAGGGACCAGGCAAGTAGGTGACGTGAAAGACCTCTGCCTGAGACCCTGGAGAGCCGCTGCCGGCCTGAGTAGACAATACTGACTTTGATGGACCCAGGGTCTGATTCAGTAGAAGGCAGCTTCATGTGTTCATGTGCTCTCCCAAAGCTGAAGTTAAAGAGGGCTGCAGTTACACGCATTGGGTAGGAGCCAGACTATGCTGGCAATTTCCACTGATTCCCTCTTGCAGCTTCCGACTCCCCACCAAGTCCACAAGTAGTAGCATTTTGTAGAGATCAGTGAGCTGCAGTAGGAGGAGAGGAGGCTGGAAAATTCTATGCTGCTGTTGAAAATGTAGTCTGGCTCCAACCCATTGTATTGCAGTCTTTCCGCTGAAGTTTTATGTGTACTTATTTCATTCCCCACGGGAGCCATCTTGCATTCTGCCTCGATTTCAGTGGATGAGGAAGTATTGATCATCAGTGTGCAAAACTGCTGTTGTCCACGGCTACTTAAGTTAAACCAGGCCGTTGTTGCATGTAGTCAATGGCGTGTGGGGTGTCAGATATCGCTCACTGTTTTGTTGTGGATTTCACTGCTTGAGAAAAGGAACTTTTAAAAAAAAGGGGTTTTTGGAATGCCCTGTGTTGCTGAATGAATGAATGAATTTCTGTTTTTGTTTTTTGTAGGAACCAAATGGGGACTTGGCGGTACTTGTGTGAATGTTGGCTGCATTCCTAAAAAGCTTATGCACCATGCAGCCCTTCTGGGGAGCTCTCTCAAAGATGCCCAGCACTATGGCTGGAATATACCTCAGCCTGTGACCCATGACTGGTAAAATAAAACATATCAAAGAAATGCTTCATTTTGTTTGCAGCAACAAAGACCCTTGACCACTTGTTCTAGAATAACAAACCCAGAATGCGTTACGCCATTGATTTTTCCATTGAAGCTGATTTTGTCCTACTGAAGTTTGTGAAACTGAGTCTGCTTTAGCTGTAGCCCTTCAGATCTACAGGACTTTGTACCTGAGAATTGCTTTGTAGTTTGGACTGCTGCTTAGCGGGCCTTTATATGTGTATCTAACAACTGATAACAGAGCACATTGTGGTCCAAAGGCTGTTGGTTTCTCATGCCTCCGGCTTTGCTCATAAGCCTCCTGAAATAATAGCTTCCGATTTTTGCATTAGGATTTCTGGCTTCTTTTCCTGCTACCATATAAAAACATCTAGAATCGTTATGCAGAATGTGCCTTTATTTATGGCTTTAATTTGCCCTGATACCCTAAGTAATAGCTCGTCGAGTTTATAAATAAAACAAATTGAGCAAACCAAACACCTTGGTTACTGCTCTACGCAATAAAATAAACTGTTCAGCCGCAGTGCTGCCTTAGATTATCCAGAGCACTAAAGAATTCGGCTGGAGCTTTCACAGAGAGTGGGAAGGGGGGAGAATCAAACGGGGAGAATCAAACACGGGGAGGGGGGTTGCACCAGAACACTTGAAGGAGATCATTCATCCATTATAATTTATTGCGGTCCTTGACCAGTATTACAAAGTTAAAACATCATTAAAACAACAATAGTTCAATACAACAACAAAAACAGCTGCATGAACATTTGAGCTAGTCAAAGGGGTTTAAAACTCTGCATCAGCTTTAATATCGTTTCCCCGTGTCTTGCATATGCCCAGAGAATTTGGCTACTTGTTTGTATACCCAGTGGTTTCTATCAGACAGCAGATATTCCAGTATAGCCCCGTCAGATTCATCAAGAAGCCCAACTAACACTAGCTGGAGATATTTTAATCTGGCCTCGTTGAAGGAGATCGTACAAAGGCAGAATGGAAGGGCTGCTGCAATTGTTGTCATGCAGAAAAAGCCGGAGGTAACTGTTGCCACAAAGACATGCACAAAAGCCAGGTAGAGAGTGGACGCGTACCTGTATGCTGCCTCCAATCTGCATGATTTCTCGTGATTTCCCTCGTGTCTCGTCTGGTGAATGCAAAAAGATGCCACTCAGTGACTGTGACATTTCAAGTCTCTTTTTTCTTCCTAGGTCGACAATGGCAGAAGCTGTTCAGAACCACGTGAAGTCCTTGAACTGGGGACACAGGAGGCAGCTGCAGGACAAGTAAATATCCCCTCCCTTGCACAATCAAGCAGCTTTTTTTTTTAATGAAAATCACTGAGCCCTGTGGGGGCCTTAACACTGATTGTAGCATGCCCTTGTATTACAATAAGCAATCTGTGCACTAAGTAGTTTACAGTACAATAAATAGGATAGTCTTCTAAGGTGCCATAGAACTCTGTTCTTTTCTCTTTTTTTGCTGCTACAGACTCACACAGCTGCCCCGCTGAAATGCATTTGGGATAGACACCCTCCAGTTAATACCACACGTGACAGAGTTTGTATGTGCAATGAATGTCATTGTGTCCGTTTATCCTCCTCTACAAAGGAAACAGCAACTAGACAAAATCTGTCTTGGAGGTTCTAGGCAAACTGCTAACAATAAAAATGAAAAGTTGGTCTCATCCAGGGGCTTTGCACAGTGCCACGTCGCTAGATGGAAACAGCAGGGCTAGAAGATTAATCTCAAGTACCAAAGTTGCAACAGAAAAATCAAACAGACCCTTGGAATCAGAGATGGACTGGTCATCTAGGTTACAGGGATATGCCACTGTGGGCTACTGCTTTAGAGAGCCAGGAGTGTCCAGGAGTAAACACAGCCCATCCCTAGTAACTGTCTGAGCCTCAGGGACTGAGGAAGGAAAAGGGCTGTAGCTCAGTGGTAGATCATCTGCTTGGCATGCAGAAGGTCCCAGGTTCAATCCCTGGTATCTCCAGTTAAAGGGACTAGATAGGTAGGTGATGCGAGAGACCCCTGTCTGAGATCCTGGAGAGCCGCTGCCGGTCTGAGTAGACAACATTGACTTTGATGGACCAAGGTTCTGACTCAGTGTAAGGCAGCTTCATGTTGTGAAGACTGCTTGGCCCAGACCCCCAATCGGCCATGGGAGTTTGCCTCAGCGCGCCAATTTGTTGCCTCCTGCACCGCTTCCAGTTTGGACCATGATGCACAGTGGGTGAGCCAATGCACCCCGTTGGCCCCACTGCATTGCGTGTTCCTGCAGTGCTGGCTTGCAGGGGCCTCTCAGCTTGATGTGCCCCAGGGCCGTTTTCACTACCCAACCCGCTTCTGCATGGAATGCTGGGGGTTTTTCCTTCTCCTGTTCGTTATTTCTCTCTTCCCTGCCATCTCCTCTATCTTTTCAATATCGTGATGCCAAAGGTACGCTGAGACGATGGCAGCAGTTTGTCATGGTTGTGGTCCTGCTTGCGCTTCCGTTGGGAGCTAGTCCCATTGAATTTAGCGGGACATTGCTGATTTATCAAGATGCATGAGGCACTTTCTACCATTGTTGGTAGACCTGTGAAAAAATTCAAAAATTCTGGAAAGAAGTCCACAAAAGTATTGAGAAAATTTTGGAAAGACATATCGATTATGATCCGAAATTATTTCTCTTAAACAAAATCCCTGACGACATAAAAAACGAACACCATGATATGATCAAATATTTAATAACAGCGGCAAGGACAACTATAGCCACCATCTGGAAGATGGAGACCATACCAGATGTGCAAAATTGGTTGAAAAAATCACTGGATTACATAACAATGGCGAAACTAACAGATTATCTGGCAGATAAAACACAAGAACATTATCAAACAAAATGGAAGCCCTTTTATAAGTTTATTAAAATAACCATGTAAGAAAAAAAGGCAGAAAGAGTTCTTTAAATGTCAGCAATCTCCCTTAAAAATAAGTGAACAGTTCCTGACTCACAATATACGTGTTAACTCAGATAACTCATAAAAATAAAATTTAAGGCAATAAGTATTGGGCAAAATCATAAAAAACTCTTGGAAGATTTTTTAAATGTTGGAATTAGAGGAACTTATAGAAAAGACTAAAAAAAAAAGCACAAGCTGGCAAAAGTTCAGGGATAGAATCAAACAGCGTCATATTAAGGCATTAATGTCTTGAATTTGCATTGTTTAAATACCAAGACTATTTGAATGACAGATTGGACCTTCCCTTCCCCTTTGTACTGTGTATGTTCACCCCATTCTTTTTTTTTTAAATACGAATAAAATGAATTTTTAAAAAAGATGCACAGGCCGCAATTCTGTCTTGTTTTCTTTTTGTTAATAGAAAAGTGAAGTACTTCAACTTGAAAGGCAGTTTTATGGACGCTCACACGATTCGTGGGCTGTCAAAAGCAGGCCAAGAGGTAAGAGGCTTGGCTGGCTTTTCATCTTTTAATGGACTTCTGGTATCGGGAACAATCAAACCGGGTTGCTTCTAGTTTATCCCGTGAAAGTTTTGTTGTGGAGCTATGGCTGGCTCTATACCACTAGGCTTGTAATGGCTGTCCTTAGCAGTTCTGCAAAAGCAGTAAAATATTGCTGTAGCTTCAGCGGGGGTTTTGGTGCGGGGTGGGGGGAGGACAGGGTAAAAGATTTGAATCAAATTGTACCAACTGAGAACCAAAACTAGGGTTGGTTGACTGTCCCTTCTAGATTGATATCTGTTAATTTAAAGGGAAGGTGTTTGTTTTTAAGTTTTGCATTCATGGTGTTTCACAGACACACTGCATTTGCTTTCATATTGGAGAAGTCCGCATGTGCAGACGGATATCTCATATTCTTGGACACGTCATAATCTGTTATTTTGATCTGAAACCTTTGATAGTCCATGAGATTAACGGATGTTTAATATTAATAGCCATGAGATTGTTTGATTAGGTTAGGTTGTTTGGAAGACGTTGCTGGAGACAGATTTGGAGTTAATGAGAAATCTATTCACAGATGCTGAGATATATATATATAGTGCAGTTCCTTGAAAGAAGACTGAAAACCTTTAATATCAGAGGAATGCAGAATAATTTGGAGGGTGGGTTTGCTATAATGCTAGGCAGCAAGCTGAGACACAGACTTACGTTGAGAAATCTTTTGAAAGATTGGGCGCTTTTTGTTCTGTTTTTGAAGAATACGTCCAAGATGGTGTTCTAAAACATTGTGAAATTTGTGTTGCAATATTTAGGCCTCTTTTTGCATGCATGGATTTCAGGCACTTTAAGAGGGGAGTGGACATGTTCATGGAGGAGAGGGCTATTCATGGCTACTAGTAAAAATGGATACTAGTCATGTTGCATACCTATTCTCTCCAGGGTCAGAGGAGCATGCCCATTATATTAGGTGCTTTGGAACACAGGCAGGACAATGCTGCTGCAGTCATCGTGGCCATTTTTGCATGGTAATTAGCAGCACGTTCCAGACTGAATTGCCCTGCAGATTTTTTTGTATTTTGCACACTGAACCGTCATTCCAGAAGCGACTGCAAAGCCGGTACAGACCTGCTTCGCATTCAAAATAACCCACTTAACACGACCTTTTGTGTTTGCTCTGCAGCTGCTGGGAAGAATAACCAGAGGGAACCATGCAAAACAACAGTGGCGCGTTAGCTATGCACATGCTAATGGCTGTGCAAACGAATGAAGGAGCAGGCGAGTGGGGGTGGGTGGAATTTCTCCTTTTGCGTTGGGACCATTAATAGGCATTTTTAAAGTCGCATTTTAAAGAAGAGCTTTAACTGAGCATCAAAATTGACCATGCATAAATGGCCTTTGTTTGTGGGCTTCCTAGAGGCACCTGGTTGGCCACTGTGTGAACAGACTGCTGGACTTGATGGGCCTTAGTCTGATCCAGCATGGCTTTTCTTATGTCCTTATGTTTTTTAAATGTTGGAGATAAGCATGCACAGAGGGAAATTTGTCAAAGGCCATTTATGCACGGATGAATTTGCTGCTCCCTCAAATCTCTTTTTTTAAATCCGCCTTTTAAAACGCTTATTCATGGCACCGAATCAAATGAGAAAGTCCGATGTTGATTGGAGCAGCGAATTATGCAATGGTATCCCAACGCGCAGAACTTTGCTCCGATAGGGCTGGGTTATCTCAATGATGTTCCTCCCACAGCCATGGTGCATGGCAGTGGCAAGATAGCAATATATTGATAAAGGAAATGAGATAATAATAAAAAATAGCGGCGAGTTGTTTGCATTCACGCCGCACTCTGCATGCGAAAAATGAACAGGGAAATGGCTTCCTCCCTTGATGGCAGGTTCGGAAAGGGGATGGGGTCAGGAAGAGCAGGTAGGCGGTACAAAGGCGGGGGAAGACCTGGGTGGGCGGAGGAGAGGCGGGGACATGATCATTTGCGGCTTTAATTATTCATGAAACCTATTGCGGATTCTTTGCAGTCACGGCGGGGTGGTCCAAAAAAGTCGTGTTAGAAGTGCTTTTCCAAAATGCGCCATTTGTGAGCACTGGCTGCGCAGTGGAGTCTGATTCGTCAATTTCCCGTGCAAAACTCAAAAAAACCTGCCGGGTACTTCAGCATGGACCGCACAGCAAATTGCCATGCATAAATGGCCAAAGCCTTTTCCTTTGTTCCTGACATTTTTGTGTCTTTATTCCTAGACTTTGCTCACGGCAGAAAACATAGTCCTCGCCACTGGAGGGAGGCCTAAATATCCAGCAAATGTAAGTTACATTGATTCAAATCCATTCAAAACAAGTTTGGGAAAGCAGCTTCAAAATTTAGAAGTTTCAAAATTTAGATTTGTGTGTTTCAAAATTTAGATTTGTGTGTGACTGTGTGTGCACCCTGACCTTAGATGACTGAAGCTAGCCTAATCTTGTCAGATCTCAGAAGCTAAGTGGGGTCAACCCTGGTTAGTACTTGGATGGGAGACCACCAAGGAAGTCTGGGGTTGCTACACAGAGGAAGACAATGGCAAGTCACCTTTGAGAGAGCCAGCGTGGTGTAGTGGTTAAGAGCGGTAGTGTGGAGCAGTGGACTCTAATCTGGAGAGCCGGGTTTGCTTCCCCACTCCTCCACATGAGCGGCAGAGGCTAATCTGGTGAACTGGATTTGTTTCCTCACTCCTACACATGAAGCCAGCTGGGTGACCTTGGACAAGTTACAGTTGTATTAAGAGCTCTCTCAGCCCCACCTAACTCACAGGGTGTCTGTTGTGGGAGGGGAAGGGAAGGTGATTGTAAGCCAGTTTGATTCTCCCTTGAGGCATATAAAAATCAACTCTTCTTCTTTGAACATCTCTTGCCTTGACATCCCTGCAGGTTCCTGTAAGTTGGTTTCGACTTGATGGAACTTTCCGCCATCACTGTTAGAGTTACCCTTGGAGCAGCTGTAATGCTACATTATAGTTAGATCTGAAAAGGGAAGCTCTGGAAAAATTCACACCAGGGAAGGAGAGGGGACACCCCTGATCTTGTCACCATGGTTAAGAGTTTGGGAAACTTTGCACCGGCAAGCTGATGTAGTAACAGCATCGTTTCCGTTCCCGCTCACATTCCCTGTAATACACAAGGGATCGTTCTAAAGCACATTTTGGATATAATGCCGACTCCTGGCAAATCAGGAGCCAGAGTTGAGGAAGTGTGTGTTGGGACTGATTGTGAACTGCAACTCTGGCCCCAAAGATGCCATCACCACAACTTACAAGCGGTGCCAAGCCCACCTTCCCAGAATAGCTGCTAATGGATCAGGCAGTAGTAATGGGCCATGAGGAGACATGAGGGCCTGTGTTCTCTAAGCCACCTAAGCCTCACCAGTCTGTCAGTCTGGTTGCCAGGAACAGGGGAGGGGTAAGACCTGGACCTCTGGTGAAAGCAGGAGCGAAGAGATGGGATCTGTAGAGGCTGCTGGACAGTATCTAGAGCCTTTCTACCTTGGACTGAGGAGGAATTGGGGAGGAGGAGGAGGAACTGGGTTATAGAAGAAGAAGAGTTGGTTTTTATATGCCGACTTTCTCTACCACTTAAGGAAGAATCAAACCGGCTTACAATCACCTTCCTTTCCCCTCCCCACAACAGATGCCCTGTGAGGTAGGTGGGGCTGAGAGAGCATGACTTGCCCAAGGTCACCCAGCTGGCTTCATGTGTAGGAGTGGGGAAACAAATTCAGTTCACCAGATTAGCCTCCACCGCTCATGTGGAGGAGTGGGAAATCAAACCCGCTTCTCCAGATCAGATTCCACCGCTCCAAACCACCGCTCTTATCCACTACACCACTCTGGCTAAATCCCCTTTCAAGCTGAGACCCAAGGAAGAGGCCCGAAGCTGGCCGGTCCTAGCTGACTGACCCGAAAACATTCCCTTCCACTCTTCTCTGGAGTGACTTTTCCCCCTTCCCCTCTCGATGTTGTGGTTTTAAGGGAAACTGGCACTGGAGAGTGAAGAAGGGGTAAGAAAGAAGCATGCATCCCTAAGGCCAGATACTACTTTGCAGGCTATGGTCTGCACCAGGCCTCATTGGTTAGGTGAAAGGCATTGCTCGGTATTCACACCACGTAAACTATGGACTGTGCTTATTTTTCATCATGAGGAGTGCAGCCTGGGTTTCAAAAATACACATTTGTCATGTTGGGTCTTGTGGAAAACTGGGAACTGGACTGATAACGGCTTGTACAGGCCAAATTACTACTTCATGCGTGATATTCTTTAACACGCAAAATTATTTGGCAATAACGTTGATAACAGTTGCAGGTTTCATTTGTAGATTCCTGGGGCGCTGGAGCATGGGATCACAAGTGACGATCTCTTCTGGTTGAAAAAATCTCCCGGGAAAACGTAAGCTGCTTTCACAGGGCCTTGAAGATGTGTGAATTTTTCACTTGTTTACTCTCTCTCTCCTTGTGTGTTGTCCTACCGCTCAATATATTTCTTCCCCTCAGCTTTTATAATTTGGTTATGATTACAAGGAGGGCGGCCATGAAGGAGCTAGAAAAGATTCTGAAGTGTAAGGATGTGTCACTGGCCACCAAGATTAATTCATGCCATCTTATTCCCTATTACTTGCTGTGAAAGCTGGTCATTGAAGAAAGCTGAAGAAGTAGATTCTTTTGAAATGTGGTGTTGGAGGAGAGTGTTACTGATACCGTGGACTGCCAAAAAAACAAATCAGTGGGTTCTAGATCAAATCAAGCCTGAACTGACCCTAGAAGCTAAAATGGCTAAACTGAGGCTGTCATACTTTGGTCACATTATGAGAAGACAAAAGTCACTGGAAAAGACAGTCATGCTAGGAAAAGTTGAGGGCAGCAGGAAAAGAGGAAGACCCAACAAGAGATAGATTGACTCAATATAGGAAGCCACAGCCCTCAATTTGCAAGACCTGAGCAAGGCTGTCAAAGATAGGACATTTTGGAGGACACTGATTCATAGGGTCGGAAGCGACTTGACGGCACTTAACACACACACACAAGGAGGGAGAGGAGCAGTGTGGGCTCAGAAGCAATCGTATGGGTTGGATGAACAGTCGGAGGAATTCCCTTCTACCCACCCCTAACTCGCTCCCTCAAGCAGGGCTTACGCAGGCCAAACTTCCAGTCTCCCTCTGGGTTCTCCTTTCTCCCCTCCCCTCCCCTCCGCTGTTCTCAGCGTTCTGAGCAAAATCTCCTCAATATTTTGAATCCTCAACAATATTCAGTCCTCAACACAATTTTGATGCCTGGGCCGGGGGAGGGTTGCATACTCATGGGTTGCATACACTTCCAAGCATGCAAGTGACCTGGTTTTTCTGCCTTCATAATAAGTACTTGACCAGCAAGTTTACTATGTGATGATTGGAGCATGTAGGAGAGGGAATAGATAATCTGGACACTTTCCATCCTACACCCAAATCTTTCCTATCCCACCTCCCATTTTAACTGTCTTTGAACTGCTTGTGACCTTCCATGCCTTGTAAGGCAGCCTCTGTCCTCACCTGTCTGGCTTCTTTTGTAGGAAAGGATCCTTTTTGCATATAGTATTTCATTGATGCTTCATATTAATAGCCATGAGAGCTATTGAAACACCGATTTTGTCTGTGTGTGGTGCAGTGGTTAAGAGCGGTGGTTTGGAGCGATGGACTCTGATCTGGAGAACCGGCTTTGATTCCTCACTCCTCCACATGAGCAGCGGGCGCCAATCTGGTGAACTGGGTTGGTTTCCCCACTCCTACACATGAAGCCAGCTGGGTGATCTTGGGCTAGTCACAGTTCTCTTACAGCTCTCTCAACCCCACCTGCCTCAGAGTGTCTGTTGTGGGGAGGGGAAAGGAAGGTTATTAAGCCCATTTGATTCTTCCTTAAGAAAGGTAGAGAAAGTCGGCATATAAAAACCAACTTTTCTTTTGTTGTTTTTAGTGATTTGCACAAGCATTATTTATTAGAGAAAGTAGTTAAATGTATACTAATTATGCTAGTGGCTATAGTTTGTGTAGCACCATTAGCATAGATTCATCTGCAATCTATATAAGAATGATTGCACTATACTTGGTTCATATGTAATGCCTAACTGCAGGTAGAGATTACTGGTATGAGCTATGGGCTTCTATACTCCCTCCTATACTTCTATACTGCTTGCCCTCCAAACCATAACCAGGTTTGCCATATTGGTAACAGTGTTAAACTGTGGTTTGCTAAATTGTGGTTTGCTGCAAAACGGAAAGTGTAGGAGGGAATTGAGGGAGGGAGGGAGGGGAGGGAGTATGTGATCATATGACATCAAAACATATTTTGGCATTACATGTGAATATGTAAAATCCTGTATATACTGCCGGTGCCACATAAGCAGTAGTAGTAATGCAGATTTCCATAATATCTCTTGTCATCCTTATATCTGGGCCACAAGAGGGCAGCAAATACTTAGAATATAGAATATACTTAGATATATATACTTAGAATATATAGAATATATACTTAGAATATAGAATATAGACAGGCTTCTGTTTACTGTATAATCTTTTATTCTTGCCATCCATCAGTTGTGTCTTTGGCTGGAAAAATATAACCTACCTCATTTGGATGTTGACATTTCTACCTGGCAGTGTTACAAACATTCTAAAACTGCTGAAGTTCAGATGAAAACTGTCTGTTTCTCAATTCTGTAGATTTAGCTAGCAGCTGATCTGAATTTGGGGACATCTGGGAATTGGCGCAAGTTGAACAGGGAAAGTTCCTGATGAAATCATAATACAATTCAATATATGTTTGGTCTGAGAGCTCCGGTTTATTCATCGTCATTGTTTTCCCCTTGCACTGATTCATCAGGCCTGTCTTTGTTCTCTCCTGTGCCGTTCTCTAGAAGCTTCGCCGCTATTAAAATTGTTTTCTACTTTCACGATGCTCAGGGTATTATGGGATTGAAGGGTGTTTTGCTTGATCTGCTCAATGTGCAGTTGCACACACTTGTGAAATTTGACTCTTTAAAAGAACAACCCAGTGATGAGTGTGTCAGGGAAAACAATTTGGCAAACAAAATTATATTGGATCTATTTCCAGGTACGAATGTAGATGAAAGAGTATTCCTACTGAATTCATTGGCAAAGCCAAAGACTACGTATTCCAGACCCTGGAAAATCAAGTGGAGTACTAGGACAGAAGGACCATCTAATAAAATTTTAGCAGAAATGGGAAAATTAGCTTTTTAAAGATATGGTTAAGAACATGGAGGAATTTATGATACGTCAGCTTTTCCTAATATTGGCTAAGGAGTTGTAGAGTACTTGAACAGCACATCTGGCCGTATTCTGCAAAAAGTAATCCGTAATCCTGTAAAATTTAATCTACAAACATTAGAAATATGTTACTAATATATCTTTTGCTTTAAGGACAGCTTTTGAAGGATACAGTTTTGTTAAATACTGTGTAATGTTTATGGTAAATGGTATTTATGGTAAATGACGACTGAGATCTCTGAACTATCCACTTAAGGACCGGATTGCATTTTATTTTAATTTACTAATACATTAGATTTTTGTCAGTTTTAACCCCCCCCCTCAAGTTATACAGCACAATACTAAATGTTGCTTGGACCCCGTTTTAAAATCCTGGTTTGCATAACGTGAACATCTTCAGTTCACCTAGGCACCTCTTTTCAGACATCACAGTGGATTGGAGCTTGGTCATGCCAGGGAATTCTCTGCATGAAGGGAGTTGGAAAGAGCAAGGAATGCATGTCAACACAGCAACAAACGGTTGCAATCCAATCAGTTTAGAATGAAGTTTTTCTGTGATTTCTGAATGCAGTGTGTGTGTGTGTGTGTGTAGGGGGAGAACTGCTCGTTGGAACTGTCGCTGAGCCTAATCCTTTTTAAAAAGTCAAGATTCTGGATTATGATGTTTTCCTGATCTTCCACGGAATATAAAGTAAGGATTTGTTATTAACTTTCTCTTTAAAAATTGGTTTTGTGGCTTGAACCAGCAGTAGATATTTTCTTTCAAGCCTGTCAAACTGGCTTAGCCACAGTTCACCCCTACACAAAGAATATATATATCAGAAATGGAACCCATGTTGGCCTCTGTGGTTTTAGTGGCTGGCTCAGTTCACAATGGCTGACCTCCTAATATCAAGTATAGGCAAATTACATTTTATAGAGCTGCTATGCCTTGGACGCTACTGAAATTGTGTCTGAATTTTGGGGAGACAGCGTGGTGTAGTGGTTAAGAGCCAGTGAACCAGGTTGGTTTTCCCACTCCTGCACATGAAGCCAGCTGGATAGCCTTGGGCTAGTCACAGTTCTTTCTGACCTCTCTCAGCCCCACCTACCTCACAAGGTGTCTGTTGTGGGGAGAAGAAGGGAAGGAGATTGTAAGCCGGTTTGATTCTCCTTTTTAAAAATGGTGGAGAAAGACGGCATATAAAAACCAACTCTTCTGCCTGCCTGCCTGCTTGCTATCACAAACCAAAAAAAGGAAGAGGGTGTTATTGGTTCTTGTAGGGTGTTAATTTCTGTCTCAGATTAAAATCTAAGACGAAGCAATTACTGTCAGGTCATAATACCCGTCTATTGAAGGCAAACATTACGGCCAAAAGTCATATTTTGAGCTTTGGGAGTCTGAACTTTGATGGCATTACTACAGCCAAATATCCTCTTAGAGAGAGAAGAAAAGTATTGCAGTTGGGTACAAAATCTACCCTTTACCCCATATGCTGGGTATTCTGACTCCTGCTAGCAGGGATCTTGTGGTGTGCGTTGGGGGGGGGGGGCGGTTCTTGATGTCTGGGGAATATTTAGGCCCTGTCCACCCTCACCCCCCATCATGCTAATGATGAACATTTCATTAAATAGAAATAAAAACGCTTTTCACAGTTACCAGACCATTAGATCCCCTCCCCTTAAATATATCTTCTACTGACCTAATGCCATGAAAAGCAATTCACACAGCAGAAGAAGAGGGTGCTTTGCGTATCCATCAAAAGTGACACGCCGAAGCCAAAATAGGCCACCGATCAACATTCGAGCAGTGTTGACTCCTGAAAACGTGGCATCTGTTCCATTCACCCTTCAATAGATAAACAGGGGGTGGTCTTTGACTACAGTTTAAAAGGGAAATTAAATCTGCAGTTGTTTGCAGTATATCAGTCACCTCTTGAATTCTGAGAGCGTGATTTATGTGAGGAAATTGCATGTTGTTTTTTTTGCTTTGCATTCCCCCCCCCAAACCAAAATGCAATCCCTGTGAGATATTTCTGCGAAAATGTGGCTTTTGTCCAATCCCTGTTAATGCAAGTTGTAACAGTGTAATGCGGGAGTCTTGTGTTTATATGTTGCATTCCTAAACTTTAGTCAAAATAAGCCTTGAGGGCCTACAGTAGCATTTCTGTACTTTATCAGCTTGTGTCGCTGCCGACAGAGGAGGGGGGCGACGGGCGCATTTGAGCCACATTTGTTTCTGTCAAGTGGATTTCCCTTATAAATGTTCCTACAATTCAATTTAATGCCTTCATGTTTTTGAAATGTACTCCCCTCTGGCATTTACTGCTTTGGGGGCTTTCTCCCTCTGTTTTTACCTTAGCACAAAGGCTGGGCTGGCTGGCATGTTTGGAAGGCGTAGCTGGGAAAATCAGAAGTTTTTATAGTCCTTGAGTTTTAGAGTACTTCGAAACAGCAGCAGACATCTCAAGAGCTGCAAAATATCGTTTGCCTGATACAACACCATTACTGGCCGTGGCGTATTCTGCGTGAAGAAAAGAGAGCAGAAATCATAAGTTCTTAGGCCTGTTGACATGTGAACTGGTTGTGATCATGTTCCCTTTCCCCCTCCTCTTCAGTTCCTGTGTAGAGACCCTCAATGTGAATTGAGGGGTGTACACAGAGATTTTGTTCTATCTTATGCGAGAAATCAGTGCCGGGACTGCCTTTTTTCAGCGTGCAAATGGGGGCTACCATGATGAAATATGTCCCTGTGAAATAGGGTTGCCAGCCTCCAGGTACTACCTAGCAAACAAAATAGGCTCTATGCTGTGGGGTATTGCTGAAACACAAAACCAGCACACACAATTCAATGCAATACAACTATATGCAAAATATCAAGTGAAATACTTAACTGAGGACACTAATATTTACAATATATGCAAATACACAAAGGTGCAAGGAGCAACATCAATTCTATACGTTCTTTTGATCCAGGTAAGTATGTCTGATATAGTTCATATGTTAATAGTATTGCATATGTGTAGCGATGCTACAGAAGTTAAGTATTTCACTTGATATTTTGCACTTTAATATAGTTGTATTGCATTGCATTGTGTGTGCTGGTTTTGTGTTTCAGCCTCCAGGTACTAGCAGAGATCTTCTATTACAACTGATCTCCAGCCGATAGAGTTCAGTGCACCTGGAGAAAATGGCTGCTTTGGCCATTGGACTCTATGGCATTGAAGTCCCTCTCCTCCCCAAACCCCGCCCTCCTCAGGCCCCGCCCCAAAAACCTCTTGCTGGTGGCGAAAAGGGACCTGGCAACCCTAGTGTGAAAACAATACCCCTACCCATAGTAAACTAGCATTTCAGAGAGAAGACTGAGCCAAAATCATACTGGAATAAACGTTGCTAGTGTTTAAGGTGCCACCAGACTTCTGTCTTGTTTTGTTACACTAGACTAACACGGCTACCCCACTGGAACAAAAATCCTTTGCCCTGATGTGCTAGTCTTCTACGTGAAGAGATATTTTTTGCTATGGGGGAACATCCAGTCATGTGAGCCCCCTTATAGTCTGAAGTAGTACAATTAGGGTTGCCAACCTCCCAGTGGTAGTACAAAATCATACACAGAAACCAATATGCCCAAGGAGTATAACAAAATGCAAAAAAATATATTACATGCCAAAAAAGAGTATTGAGATAGGGTGTCCATCTTGGAACCTTTACTAACTTGATGGTATCCAGCTGGGAACCTTTTCAAGTCAGCCCAGGAAGGGATTGGAATTTGTAATGTGAGATACAAAATGGATATGAAGAGGGACTGATGAAGAATTGGAACTTGAAACAACTGTCTTCCTCTTCCTCCCTGACAAGGGGAGCACACCAGAATATATCCCATCGAGAAAAGTCTCTGACCTGCACTTGTAAAACAAGATTTGAGAGAATGTGTCAGACATGGGACTTTCGTAATCATAATTATTGCATCTCAGTGTTTGTATATAGTTGATTTAAACTTGCTTTTTTTGGCATGTAATATATTTTTGCATTTTGTTATACTCCTTGTGCATATTGGTTTCTGTGTATGATTTTGTGCTATGTACTGATACACACGGAAATGTCCGTATATAACCTCCCAGTGGTGGCTGGAGATCTCCCGCTATTACAGCTGATCTCCAGGTGACAGAGATCACTTCACCTGGAGAAAATGGCCACTTTGGAAGGTGGACTCTATGGCATTGTAGTCCATTGAAGCCCCTCCCCTTCTCAAACCCTGCCCTCCTCAGGCTCCACCCCCAAAATCTCCAGGTATTTCCCAAGCTGGATTTGGCAACCCTAAGTATAATCCAGACTCAGGTTTTATCACCTTGGTGAGGTCAAGGCCTGAAACAGGCCTAAACCATTTCTGCAATTGTAGGGTCGCTTCTTACCGCCACTGCTGTTGTGGGGAATGATAGTTTGCTTTATCTACAGTAAAGCCGGTTTTTGTTGCTATTTCCACACGGTACACCATTTATGGGAAGGATTGTGTGGAGCCCTATAGTGTGAGACATGCTTAAAATGGAACCTCTGACCTCTCCCATCATCTGTTATGTGTGAACCACACCTGATTTATGATACCAGGCCTCTCAGTTCCTCCCTTTCTCCCCTTCTGTTCTGTAATTGTCTGCATGAAAATGAGGGAAATGTTTTTCTTCCATTCATGGCCTCTGAGGAAGTGAGCTCTGACTCAAGAAAAGTCATGCTAAAATAAATGCTATTAGTCTTTAAGGTGGCATTGGACTTCCGTTTTGTTTTGCTATGATAGACTGACATGATAACTAGCATGGCTACCTCTCTGGAAATACCTCCTTGGTAGCAGTCAGAAGAATGTGTAAAGGCCCTTAGCTAAGTGAGGTGTAGCTGCTGATTAGATTATAGAAACATGGATCTGGAAGGGACCTCAAGGGCCATCTAGTCCAACCACCCGCACAATGCGGGAAATCCTCAACTATCTCCTCCCTCACTAGGGTTGCCAACCTACAGGCACTAGCTGGAGATCTCCTGCTATTACAATGGATCTCCAGCCGATAGAGATCAGTTCACCTGGAGAAAATGGCCACTTTGGCAATTGGACTCTATGGCATTGAAGTCCCTCCCCTCCCCAAACCCCGTCCTCCTCAGGCTCCGCCCCAATAATCTCCAGGTATTTCCCAACCACGAGCTAGCAACCCTATCCCCCACCCCCAGTGACCCTTGCTGTATGCCCAGAGGCTGTGAAGGTGTTTCATTTCCTTTGCTAGAATATTGTAGTTTTTAGATTCTCATTTTGCTTGATTGAGCTACCTTGGGCCCATGTCTGTGCGGCGAAGGCAAGATATAAATAGTTTAATAAGTAAATGGTGTGGCTTGTGGAACAGCCGATCAAGCGTGGTTTTCTGGTTGTCTGGTCCGTTGGGGCATCTCTTCGTTCTTATTGTAGCCAAATCTCAGTCTGATCCCCTGAGCCCACCTATTCTCCGTGCTGAATAATGCTTCAGCACAGCCGGACAGTTACAAGCCTCCCCTGTCTTCACAAGATTCATAAGCATTGCTTCAGATAATAACTCCAGGCGCATTCCTGTCACCCCACCCCTCACAGCGGAGTAGAGTGCTGATGACTTTTGACGGAGCACCCACAGCATTATTTTGAAGAGCTTGCTTTTTGTGACGGAATTATATTATTAGTACCTCTAGGGATTAGGGCTGACATCGGTATTACCCGCTCGAGCATCGCATTATCCTTTTGAAAGGACCAACGTGTTCCTTTGACTGGGCCACCCACATCTTAGTTTGCCCTGCTGCGGAGCTGTCGCCTTAATGTACAATATTTGTGCATTCTTTCTCTAAGTTAAAATGAGGGGATACAACCCAGAAATTATCCATATCCAAGATTTTTTTCCCCCTGGGCTTCATTCCCCCCCCTGCTTGTTAGCTGTTGCCTGGGTAACCAGGTGATGTCTTTTGCAATAGCTTAGCTTTTATAAGGAGTCCCCCTCTTCTCCCCCCCACCAGTAATCATTTGCAAAAGGTGAAATAATTGCTTCTGGGGTGAAAAGGATTGCATTTTTCTGCTGTAAAGCATGGAAAGCCCTGGATGATTTGCTTACTTCCATTTTCATTAGAGTGGGCACAGCAAGTTTTCCTGAGGTAGTGTCATTGAAGGATTTCTGCTGAAGAATATTCTTATTTCTATGCTGCTTTTTTGGAAGTCATTGCTTCAGGGTTTGTCTCTGCGACTACTGCAGGGGATCATTGATAGGGCTCATCCATACGAACATATTAGTCAAGTGATGATGATGATGATGATGGGTGTGTGTGTGTGTGTGTGTGTGTGTGTGAATGAGCCGTTTCAGATGTAACATCCAGTACTGTAGTGTCACCTTTCCTATTGGCTATTATCACTGAAGAAAGCTGATAGGAAGAAAGTAGATTCCTTTGAAATGTGGTGCTGGAGGAGAGTGTTACGAGTGTTACGGATACCCTGGACTGCCCCCCCCCCCCAAAAATCAGTGGGTTATAGATCAAATCAAGCCAGAACTGACCCTAGAAGCTAAAATGACTAAACTGAGGCTATCGTCTATTGGTCACATCATGAGACGACAAGAGTCTCTGGAAAAGACAGTCATGCTAGGAAAGTTGAAGGCAGCAGGAAAAGAGTAAGACCCAACATGAGATGGATTGACTCGATAAAGGAAGCCACCGCCCTCAGTTTGCAAGGTCTGAGCAAGGCTGTCAAAGATAGGACATTTTGGAGGACTTTGATTCATAGGGTCGCCATGAGTTGGAAGCGAATTGACCGCACTTAACACACACACACACATTATCACAAACATTTTTTTTTTCAGTAGAGCCATTTCACATGTTCAGTTGCTGGCCTTCATAGGTGCTCTGCTAATAGATACTGGGGCCCTTATTTTTCAGAGCATATGAGGTTACAGGATACTTTCTCAGATGGGACTGAAACACATCCCATTCTCCCAGATCCACATCTCCATTCTACCTACTTGACTTGATTGGCTTTTTAACAACAAAACATTGTCGGCAAAACATGGATTCTCTCTGTTCAGCTTGGACGGTCTTGTCTTTTTTTTCATGAAATCTTTCATTGTGTGGGAAATTTTGGCTACCCAGAAAACATTGTATTTGTGTTCCTGATTGGCTAGAATTACGTTCTTGTCCTTGCTATAAATTATCTTTGTTTTCCCTCACTGACATAGCCAGATCTGAATTGGCTATGTAGCACTGTGATGTTATCAGTTTACTACGTGATCCCTAATTGGCTGGTATCGCTCAATGAAAGCCCTATGTAAGGAGAGGAAAATTCGCCAAAGCAATAGTAGATCTGTGGGGAAAAGGCAGATGTTCTCAACTGCAAAGTTTTTTTTAAGAATAACTCTGTCACTCCAGAAGTTTTACATTTGCTTCCAAAACAGAAGAAGTGAACATTCTTCACTGTGCTACATAAATGGTTTATAACCACTGTTTTAGAAGTCTGTAGTTAGTGGAGAGAGGTTCGCCAGTTGTGTTAACTTCTGTGCGTTTTTAACAAACCACTTTCCTCCTGTACAATCCAATACCACATTATTTTACCAGGTTGATAATTGTACACATCTTATATGGGAGACATATACAGCCCAGCATAACAACTTGAGACAATCTTACCAGATGTTTGTGTAATTGGTAATATATTATACAACCTATATACATGCCTGGTCTGTTTTATATTGTCTGTATATGTATACATCTGTAAATGTGTGCATGCGTTAAATGGGTTTCAAATAGACCAATGAGGAAGGCCATATAGGCCGAATCGCGTCTGGCATGTGGTTATAGATATCAACCTTAGGAAATGCCATTGTGCTGTTTTAACGTTTTTAAATAATTTTAATCTGGACATAGCATTTCTAATAAATGATATTTTCATTATTTATATGTTTTTTCATCCCACCCAACCTTGGGTACCCAGAATAACTCTTGTCACTCCAGAAGTTTTACATTTGCTTCCAAAGCGGAAGAAGTGAACATTCTGCACTGTGCTAAATAAATGGTTTATAACCACTGTTTTAGAAGTCTGTAGTTGGTGGAGAGAGGTTTGCCAGTTGTGTTAACTTCTGTGCATTTTAAACAAACCACTTTCCTCCATGTGTCTCCTCCCGTGCAA
Source organism: Euleptes europaea (assembly GCF_029931775.1). NCBI lineage: Eukaryota > Metazoa > Chordata > Lepidosauria > Squamata > Sphaerodactylidae > Euleptes > Euleptes europaea. Next base: position 52,737,669 of record NC_079324.1, on the reverse strand, counting down.
TCTGATACCTGCCAAGAGTGCTGGAATCTGAAAGTCAGTCGTACCTGTAATCATGCCAGAGTTCTACAAAATAATTTGTTTTTAGTTGTCAAAATATGTGCAGTCTCATCTCTGTACTCTTTTCTGTGTTTCTCTCCCCACCCCATCCTCGTGAACAGGTTGCTTGTTGGAGCCAGCTGTATCCTTTGTAAAAGCTGTAATGATTTATTATACGCTAAGCATATTTATTTGTTTCTGGGAAGACTCAATTATCGGTAATCAAAAAGAGAGTGAGTTTGTGTGTTAGCCAAACCCAGGAAAACGGTGCAAAGGCATCAAATACGTTGTCCAGGGAATTTGTTCAACAGTTACATGGGCTCCTTCCATCTCCGTGTAGAGGGCTTTATAGAGGGCTCTCAAACATGACATGTCAGGAACTGGGAATTTTCTATTAAATAATGCTATATTTTGTTGGCTTTGCATTCTAATGTTTAAGCACCACTTTCTAGCACTGTTCACTGATGTCAGTGGTTTAAAATACAGCAAGAGCCCAGCTATATAACCAATGAAATATTCCACTGCAGGGTTCCAGCCTACCCCCCACCCCCTTGACATGGGTCATCGTTTTTTAAAATATGGAAAGACATACTGATGTGTAATCCTCATTTGTTTCCACATGTTAAAAAGCTGTTGCCCCTTGCAGTTTAAAGTGGTACAGTCCAGCAGCAGCCTCACTGTGTGGTTGTTGCTGATCATGTAGCTCAGCTCTCAGGTATGTACTATAATTTCAAGAGCTCGTGGTTCTCAAAGTGTCAAGGATGCTGGCCTAAGAAGAGCTGAAAAATTGCTTGGGAAGGCTGCAGCAATCCTGCCTGGCCCAATTTGAGCTGCTTTAAGCTGAGGAAAGAATGCTGGACCTATTTCCCTTACAGACAGGCATGGCATATTCTTTGTATAGGCTCTTCACAAAATTAAATTCTAGGCCAAGCAAAGACGAATTCTGCCACTAAATTATAGCAGATTTATGAAGTTGTGTGAATTTACTGATATTGCCTTTCTTTCTTTCGTTCTACTGTTCTTTCTCTCTTTTTCTTTTTTTGCTGTCATGTTGCAGCAGAGTTACGGTGACCACATAGGGTTTTCAAGGCAAGAGACATTCAGAGGTGGTTTGCCATTGCCTGCCTCTGCACAGAGACCCTGGTATTCCTTGGCGGTCTCCCATCCAAATACTAGCCAGGGCTGACCCTGCTTAGCTTCCGAGATCTGTCAAGGTCAGGCTAGCCTGGGCTATCCAGGTCAGGGCCGTCTCTTCCTTCATCTCATCCTTTATTCTACTTCTGCTAGCCTCAAGGAGCTGTTCAGAGTCCTGAAAATTATTCCCTGCCCACCAGAAAATCTGCTCAGTTCCATTCTGGAATCTGGGATTGTGTTCAGATTTATCTTCAAGAAGACTAAAAACATACCTCTCCTAATTAACAGAAGGGAAATCCCTCTTTGGGTTACTTTAAACTCTGGGATAGAAATTCCTGTTTTGTGACTGAATGTCTTTTTTCTCTTCTGGATCCTAAAAGATTGGGAGATAGGGGGAACAATTTATCCCCTCTTTCTCCAGTACTATAGCTCTCATCCTTATCAGATCCTTCCCTGACTGCTTTTTTGCAGCTTAATTATATATCTAGGTTGGTCTAGTCCCAAACCCCTGGTATCACATGGTTTGGCCCTTCAGTATTTTGTTGAAAAGAAACGTTGTGGAATAGTTCTCCCTGCATGTGGAAATAACAAAATCCAGAGAGGGGACCATGCCCTGTTGGTCATCTGCAGTTTGAGCTCAAAGCTGTGATACTGTCCTCCTCCTGGTTGTGCAAGCACTTTTCAACCTCTTTGGGGGGGGGGGGAATGGTGATTCTTGGAAATGCCCATAAAAACTGTTTTCAGAATGGCTGATCAATGTGTTGTCACCAATTGTTTTATCGAAATGAAACTGAGGGGAGCTACATTCCTTTGACTGCTGATTTGCCAGATGTTTCCCTCGAGTGCGCTGGCTTTCTCACAGGCCTCCGATTGGATACTGCGGTCATGATGAGAAGCATCCCTCTTCGAGGATTTGACCAGGTAATTGCTGCTCTTTCAGTCCTGTTAGCCAGTGTGGTGTAGTGATTGGGGAAGGGCCGTAGCTCAGTGGTAGAGCCTCTGCTTGGCATGCAGAAGGTCCCAGGTTCATTCCCCGGCATCTCCATTTAAAGAGACTAGGCAAGTAAGGGATGTGAAAGACCTCCGCCTGAGACCCTGGAGAGCCATGGGGAGGGGCTGTGGCTCAGTGGTAGAGCATCTGCTTGGCATGCAGAAGGTCCCAGGTTCAATCCCTGGCATCTCCAGTTAAAGGGACTGGGCAAGTAGGTGATGTGAAAGACCTCCCCCTGAGACCCTGGAGAGCCATGGGGAGGGGCTGTGGCTCAGTGGTAGAGCATCTGCTTGGCATGCAGAAGGTCCCAGGTTCAATCCCTGGCATCTCCAGTTAAATAAAGGGACTAGGCAAGTAGGTGATGTGAAAGACCTCTGCCTGAGACCCTGGAGAACTGCTGCCAGTCTGAGTAGACAATACTGACTTTGATGACCAAGGGTCTGATTCAGTATAAGGCAGCTTCATGTGTTCATGTGATTAAGAGTGGTGGACTCGAATCTGGAGAACCGGGTTTTGATTCCCCACACCTCCACATGAGCAGCGGACTCTAATCTGGTGAAGCCTGTTAGGTGACCTTGGGCTAGTTGCAGTTCTCTCCGAACTCTCTCAGCCCCACCTACCTCATAAGGTGCCTGTTGTAGGGAGAGGAAAGGAAGTCAATTGCAAGCTGGTTTGAGAGTCCTTAAAGGTAGAGAAAATCATGTTATAGAAACCCAACTCTTCTTTTTATGAAACTTGTCCTATGCTCTGCACTGGCATGGTGCTCCATGCTCACTGGAATGCCTAACCCCAGATCTCCTAGATCACATCTACATTGAGCATAGCAGACATTCAAACATCTAAAAAGGGCTGATGTCCCAGCCTGCTCACCCTCTTCTAGAAGGGTTCCAAAAATTTAGGCTGGAACTGGCTCTGTTTTGGACTGATTCCATGTATAGGATAGCTACTGAAATGAAAGAAACCACAGAAATGAAATTGGTTGGAGGAGACAAACTGGCACCCAAATACTGGTGCATCATACTTCAGATTTTTTAAAAATGCCAATATGGTGTAGTGGTTAAGAGCGGTGGTTTGGAGCTGTGGAGTCTGATCTGGAGAACCAGGTTTGATTGCCCGCTCCTCCACATGAGCAGCAGAGGCTAATCTGGTGAACTGGATTTGTTTCCCCACTCCTACACCAGCTGGGTGACCTTGGGCGAGTCACACTCTCTCAGCCCCACCTACCTCACAGGGTGTCTGTTGTGGGGAGGGGAAGGGAAGGTGATTGTAAGCCTGTTTGATTATTCCTTAAGATACAGAGAAAGTCGGCATATTAAAAGCAACTTTTCTTCTTCTTCTGTTCTTCTGTTAGTTGTGACCGATAGCGAGAAAGCAACATGTAGTACGTCAGCCAAAAAAACAATTCCAAAACCCAGCACTTAAGTTCTTCTGTGTGGGTGGATTTGTGATCTCTCCTTTATGCGACTAGCAAACTCACCCTTTTAAGTATGACATTTTGACTTGCTATCACCAACAGCAGTGGCTTTTTTTTGAATAAACCTGTCAGCGGGACGGTTTGCTGATTGACAGCAGCATGGCGTTGGTTCAAACAACCGGGGTTATCAACCAGAGGTATTTTCTAAGAAGGCATCACTTCCTCTTGTAGCTTTTCAGGATACCTTAATGAGTCACCTGTATTGGAGAGGCGTGGGACAGCTGCGTTGGAGAGGGGAGAACAATCGTTTGTGTAAACAAGGATTAGTTTGGGCTTTCAAACCGCCCGGCCCTTTTTTGTTGGCGCGGCATGTTTGCATGTTGCACGGGCGTCAGGAAGCAGGCCGGTACCCAATCGCCAGGCTGCTCTGTTGTCAGAGGGTGAAATTTGTTTGTATAGCGAGGTGGTTCTTTATTGTAAACTTGCAGAATGCCCATTTTCCGGATGGGTAAGGCAGAGATGGGTAAGGAGCCCCATGGCGCAGAGTGGTAAGCTGCAGTACTGCAGTCCAAGCTCTGCTCATGACCTGAGTTCAATCGATGGAAGTTGGTTTCAGGTAGCTGGCTCAAGGTTGACTCAGCCTTCCATCCTTCCGAGGTCGGTAAAATGAGTACCCAGCTTGCTGGGGGTAAAGGGAAGATGACTGGGGAAGGCACTGGCAAACCACCCCATAAACAAAGTCTGCCTAGTAAACGTCGGGATGTGATGTCACTTCATGAGTCAGGAATGACCCGGTGCTTGCACGGGGGACCTTTACCTTTAAGGCAGAGAGAGGGCCTTTGTATTGCAAGGCCATGGGTGGGAGGGGAAATGCATCTGTGTGTGCACCAAGTTATGTTGTATGCCCCATGGGTCCCTTACAGCAGAGGTTGGGGGTGTGGCATAGTGGTAAGGAATAGAGGATGTAGAGATGGCCACAGGCATAGACCTCTTTAGAAGGGGATTAGCCAGATTCATGCAGGAGAGGTCTATCAGTGGCTTAGGGTTGCCGGGTCCCTCTTCGCCACTGGTGGGAGATTTTTGGGGCAGAGCCTGAGGAGGGTGGGGTTTGGGGAGGGGAGGGACTCCAATGCTATAGAGTCCAATGGCCAAAGCGGCCATTTCCTCCAGATGAACTGATCTCTATCGGCAGGAGATCAGTTGTGATAGCAGGAGATCTCCAGCTAGTACCTGGCAACCGTACAGAGGCTATTAGCCATGCTGACTAAAGGGAAACCTCCACACTTAGAGGCAGTAATACTTTGAATACCAGTGCCAGGAAGCAACATCAGGGGAAGGCCTCGGCCCTGGGCCCTGCCGTTGTCCCTCCAGGGTAACTGGTTTGCCACTATGTGAGACAGGATGCTGGACTAGATGGAGTTCTGGTCTGATGCAGCAGGGCTCTTCTTACGTTCTTATGACCCACCAGAAAAATGTACACCTGTGTACACTGACCATCTCATGGGGTGTTTTCAGGAGAGGACAAGGGTTAGGATATGACATTTTGCCATCACTGCAATTAATGTTCCCAATTGCAGTGCTACACTGTTCCTCATAGGAGTGAACGGCAGCCATTTCTGTAAAATATTTGAATACCACTTTCCCCATCACTCAAAGCCTTCCATCCATATTGAAGAAACTTAACAGACACGTTTGAGGACTGAACTTGTCTCAATGACTTCAGTTTCATAGGAGGGTTGTAGTTTTGCCTTCCCTGATAATCTAGTTTAATAATCTAGTGCAGGGCTAGAGATGCAGCATTCCACGTAACAGAGGGGAAAGGGAGAGGCCTCCAACCAGGCTTGAACACATGAATACATCAAGCTGCCTTATACTGAACCAGACCCTTGTTCCATCAAAGTCAGTATTGTCTACTCAGACGGGCAGCGGCTCTCCAGGGTCTCAGGCTGAGGTCCTTCACATCACCTATTTGCCTGGTTCCTTTAATTGGAGATGCCAGGGATTGAACCTGGGACCTTCTGCATGCTAAGCAGATGCTCTACCACTGAGTCAAAGCCCCTCCCTACAGCTTCCTTACTACTGCTGCTGCTACCAGGTAAGGAAGCAAAAAAGGAAGAGGGTTCATGTGTGGGGCAATTATTGGGGGGAGTGTTGCAGGTGGGTTTTAGAGGACAGGCATTTAAATCGTGTTGTGCTTCTGGTGATGTCACTGGAACGCACCAGGCTCCACTTTCAGAATGGGGGAGGGGTTGAACTGCTTTTGGATAGTTTGGGGAAACCCCTGGGCTTGCAGAGCTGTTTTCTGAATCAAGCTGGATGTAGGTCACCCACTGCAAACTGAGCTACACTACACTACAGTGCAGTGTATGTCACCCACTGCAAATTGAGCTCGAGATGTATGTAAAGTACAAGGACAAATTCTTATTTCTCCCCCCCCCTTCTCTTTTTAGCAAATGGCCACCTTAGTAACAGATTATATGGAAGCCCACGGCACAAGGTTTTTAAAGAAATGCTCCCCGACCAAAGTGGAGAAGATGGGAAACGGCAGGCTACGAGTCGCGTGGAAATATGGCGACTCTGGCAAAGAAGAAATGGATGAATTTGATACGCTGGTGTGGGCAGTAGGTAAATGTTTTAAAACCCCATCTCCTGTACTTTCTGCTTAACTTCAGGCAGGTGCACAAGGCATGTTGATCTCTGCAACATCAGGTGATAGTTTGTATGCCTGACTCATGAATTTGGGCCAACTGATCTGCCCTCGAAGACAGAACTTACAAATCACTTTGCGTCCCCCTCAGACATGACAGAGAGCTCTGTGGCGCAGAGAGGTAAGCTGCAGTACTGCAGTCAAAAGCTCTGCTCACTACCTGAGTTCGATCCCGACGGAAGTCGGTTTCAGGTAGCCTGCTCAAGGTTGACTCAGCCTTCCATCCTTCCAAGGTCGGTAAAATTAGTACCCAGCTTGCTGGGGGTAAAGTGTAGTTGACTGGGGAAGGCAATGACAAACCACCCCGTAAACATAGTCTGTCTAGTAAACATTGGGAAGTGACATCACCACATGGGTCAGTAATGACCCAGTGTTTGCACAGGGGACTACCTTTACCTTTCACCAAACATAATGGCCTTTGGTACTTTGAATGGCTAGTCATCAAATATTAAGCAATCAACATACTTAAACCAGACCTTAGAGAATGTAGCTTCAATGGCTGCTGAGAACTCCGTTTCATCAGAGTTAAGTTCCTCTATCTGGGAAGGGAGCAAGGAGCGCACCTCATTCGTGGGAACCCAGAGATCCCTTTCGAGAGCTTATCTGTTTTTCATACACATCTGTGAGATAACTGCTGAATCTCTCCTCCACAGGTAAGTGTTTAATGAGCCTTGGAACCAAGCCAGAAAAACTACTGCAGTTGACTGAAATTTAACATGCTATTTTTAAGTTGGAAAATGTATGTACCTTAGTAAGAAATCAATTAAAATACATGGAAAGTTAGCAAACACTCGAACAAGCTTAGAACTGTCCTCCAAAAGAAAGCCTGATTTTCTTTTTACAAAAATTAAAACACTTCTGAAAAGATTTCACACTTAAGTTTGGGTGGTGTTCTCATTGAGAACGTAGCTGCACAGATAACAGGGCATTTGCTAAGAAGGTGTAAGAGAGGAAAGGACACATCATCACTCCTCTGAATAGCAAACCTGATAGTCCTGTGTCGATCAGCAGAGAAGCAAAACAATGTAACTTACAGGCAAGGTTTCTGCGGGCTTGGATGACTTACTGGGTTTTCAGAAAAGCATTATTTTAAAAACTTATTTCAAAATAATAAAGCCAAAACACACTGAGGAACGAGCATGCTCATTGACCTTTAAAGGTAAAGGTAGTCCCCTTTGCAAGCACCAAATCATTACTGACTAGGGTTGCCAGCTCTGGGTTGGGAGATACCTGGAGATTTTTGGGGCGGAGCCTGAGGAGGGTGGGGTTTGGGGAGGGGAGGGACTTCAATGTTATAGAGTCCAACTGCCAAAGTGGCCATTTTCTTCAGCTGAACTGATCTCTATCACCTGGAGACCAGTTATAATAGGAGATCTCCAGCTAGTACCTGGAGGTTGGCAAACCTATTACTGACCCATGGGGTGACATCACATCCCGACACTTACTAGACAGACTTTGTTTAGGGGGTGGTTTGCCAGTGCCTTCCCCAGTCGTAGGGTTGCCAACCGCCAGGGAGTGATGGAAAGTGGTGTATTTCAATGCTCCCTTGTCTAATACGCTGATCGCACAAAATTCCCTGCCAGAAAAGGGGAAAATACCAGCAAGGTAAAAAAACAAAACTAGATTGAAAGGTATCTTTCCATCAGTTTGTCAAATAGCATCTTTGGACAGCTTGTGATGCGTATCAAAAGTGTAGAAATTGTTTGGTATGTGAGATTTCATCATTCAAATCTCCATGTTTTCCAAATTCCTTATCTGATTTGCCTCAAACTTCTGGAGTAATTCCAAGCCCTTCCCTTGATAGCGAAGCCATACATTTAAAGATTCCAGGTGTACTTGGCTTAATTTTTGGCCACTTTTGGAATGGGAGCCAGGGAAAAGAAAGTCATGGAGCATAATCAGTCCAAAGGTTAACATACTACTAATAAGTACAGATTCAGAGAGCTACTCGAGACTGTACATGTGGTGCTGTGCTTATGGAAAAAACAGTTCCCAGCGGATGCACCTTCAGATGAATTTGGATCCAGACTTTGTAGAAGAAGAGTTGGATTTTATAGGCCAATTTTCTCTACCACTTAAGGGAGGCTCAAACTGGCATACAATCACCTTCCCCTCCCCACAACAGACACCCTGTGAGGTAGGTGGGGCTGAGAGAGCTCTTAATACAACTGTAACTTGCCCAAGGTCACCCAGCTGGCTTCATGTGGGAGGAGTGGGGAACATTGGGTTTTGTTTGAAACGTTTTGTGAATTACCTTCATGTTCATTTATACACATGTTCATTTTTGGTTTATTCGTTTATGTTGGTTTCAGTGAGAAACATTTCTGGCTTTGTTTTCCAACCAACATAGATGAAATTCTGACAAATTCTACCTCTTGCTCAAGGGATCATCCTTGCCAAATTTCAGGCGGGGAGTGTTGATACAGAAAGAAAACAGCTAAAGGCTAAACTGGGAAATGAATGACACTTGTTGTTCCTATTGAGTTTTCTTAGCCTAATGAATCGGGATTTTTTGAGGGGAATGGGGACAATGGAAATGAACATTATCCCTGTACCCTATTGATCAGTGTTGTCTTTCTCCCATTCATCCCCAATTTTTTGTCCATTTAGCAGATTTCTCTGTGGAAATAATTTTTGCATGTAGAACTCCTTTGCCGGGTGGTGATGTATGAACCATAGAATCAGAGTTGGAAGGGACCACCAGGGTCATCTAGTCCAACCCCCTGCACATTGCAGGAAATTCACAACTACCTCCCCCCACACACCCCCAGTGACCCATACTTCATGCCCAGAAGATGGCCAAGTTGCCCTCCCTCTCATGAACTGCCTAAGGTCATAGAATCGGCATTGCTGACAGATGGCCATCTATCCTCTTCTTAAAAACCTCCAGGGAAGGAGCACTTAGCACCTCCCAAGGAAGTCTGTTCCACTGAGGAACCGCTCTAACAGAAAATTCTTCCTAATGTCTAGACGGAAACTCTTTTGATTTAATTTCAACCCGTTGGTTCTTGTCCGACCTTTTGGGGCATCCTGCATGAAGCTACTTTCTGTTGAGTCGACCATCTGCCCGTCTTTCCTAGGGCTGTCTATTCTGACTGGCAGCAATTGTCCAGGATTTCATGCAGAGGGTCTTTTCTTGCTCTACTCTCTGGGACTTCTGTTTGAAACCCTGGAAAGCTGTTACTAGTCAGAGTAGGAAATGCTGAGCTTCATAGGCAAAAGGTGTGACTTGGTATAAAGCATTTCTGTTGGAGGTTTGAACGTGGAACCTCCAGAATGTACGACTGATCCTCTGCCACTGAGCTATGTCCCCTCCTTATGATTGTCTGTTAGCTTAATGTACGGATACGATGGGTGTACTGCCGCACCTCTTACATACAGTGTGAATCCACTGAAGGACCACACCGCTGGAACTGTGAATGTACCCATAATTAGCAAAGAGAGTTTGATTCGGTGAAGGTCGTTTTAGGTGGGTAACCATGTTGGTCTGCAGTAGAAGAGCAAGATTCAAGTTCAATAGGACCTTTAAAGACCTTTGCATCCCAACTTCCATCTTTGCATAAGGCCATGCTGGATCAAACCAAGGTCCATCAAGTCCAGCAGTCTGTTCACACAGTGGCCAACCAGGTGCCTCTAGGAAGCCCACAAACAAGACAACTGCAGCAGCATTGTTCTGCCTGTGTTCCAAAGCACCTAATATAGTAGGCATTCTCCTCTGATCCTGGAGCGAATAGGTATGCATCGTGACTAGTATCCATTTTTACTAGTAGCCATGGATAGCCCTCTCCTTCATGAACATGTCTACTCCCTTCTTAAAGCCTTCCAAATTTACAACAATCCTCCCACCTTCTGGGACATAAGGCTCAGGGATCTCTGTTCCTACTTGGATCTGATGAAGGAGTTTTGACTTGAAAGTTTATACCATGGAAATCTTGTTAGTCTTTAAGGTGCTCCTGAGCTCAAATTTTGATTCAGAGAGGTTTAGAAAAAAATAAGCTTTTTGTGTGTGTCTGAAAACTCAGAATTGAAGCACTTCCCTTTTCAATGAGAAGGGAATCCTTAATCCCCATAGGATTAAAGATTAAGCCAGTTAGCAGTTAAAGCTGGTTAACTGATGTGGAGTTGGTGGGTGATTCATTGTTTTTATTTTGTATCAACACACCCATACCAGGTGTCTCTGATAATAGACATGGGAAACTTAGTTGTGTAGAGGATTTCCTGTCTGAAGACAAGCCAGTCACAAATGCAGACTGAAAGGGGGCAGCTTGCAGAGCTAGCGGGAGATCCACCGAGGCAAGTTTAACTAGTTGTTGCCTGAATCCACCAAAATAAATCAGGGCTTGGGATTTAAGGGGAAAGCTCGATTCATCTCCCCCTCTGCATAACACATCTAGCCTGCCTCTGACACAGCCTTTGCTTAGTTGCAACCACAAACATACTGTGTTCCAATGTAACCGCAAATTACGGTTTGCATGAACAGGTGAAGGAGGGAATTGGAGTGTGTGGAGGGAAAGGCCCTTGTGATCTTAAGGCTCAGGCAGCAATCGCCAAACCAAGGTTTGCTGTTCCATATGAACTGAGGATGCGTGTGCTCCCGGGCAATCTCCTGGTAGTATAACCCTGTCTAAACAGCACTCCCTTTTTTTTTTCATCCTTCCAATTATGCACATATTTTGGATGCTGTTCAGGAATGCAACATTTTGGATGCAGTTCAGGAATGTGACATTTGTGTAGTGAGAACTAGAAGCCAGGTTGTCCAACCACCTAAGAGGAGAGGATTTGCCACTGCAGGCCACGTTGTAAATATGTCATGAGCGGAAAAGCTATAATTTTCCTAATCTATTTGCATATGATGAGTTTCATTTGCATTAACAAATTATGAGGTCAAACACAAGGAAACACTGCGCCTTTTAACAGTGCTATGGAAATGCCTCTGTGCAAATACTGACTTGTAATCTGCTGCTCTGCTCAGCAAAGTCTGAAGCCTTCCTCTGGTGAGAGAGTCTCTTCCGTTGACAGAAAGGTTCAGACTTTTTGCCGAGCAATGTGGTCAGACGACAAGCCGGCATTCTCAAATTTATTTTTTGCAACTGGGTGGCCTAGAATCTTACAACAGTTGTGAAGATTCTCAGGATTCTGTTAAAAACCTGCATGCTACAAAGAAATACTTGGGCTAACTGTTGCCAAAGACCCTCCCTGCTCCTCGAGTATCACGTTGCGTTGCACCAAGAGCCATCAAGAATGTTCTGAGAAACATCCATGTCATTCTTCTTGGGCGTACACGCCAATTTAACCAGCTCATTAACATGAAAAGCAACTGATGATGAGCTGCGTTTCTCACTGACGGACTTCTACAGGATGGACTCCAGCTGCTCGCTTTCCTCAGCCTTTTTGACTGGCTGAGTAGATGTAATCTTTCCCAAGGGGCAAGCCTTCCTTGAAAGTTGCTGGTGGGTTTCAGTGTTGTCGTGTTTTTTTTAAAAAACAACCAGATCCAAGGATCTGCTTTGTCTCGGAGGCTTAGTCTGTTACCACAAAGCTTACACTGGTTTCCCGTCAGGTTATCAACACAGAAACCATTTGCAAATGATTTACAAAGTCCGTCTCCCTGGGCCAGCTTGTGTGAGGTAGATACTCTGGTTTTGACAGCTAGCTCAAAATCGCTAGAGTGACTGAGTCTGCTTTGAAAAGGCTTCAGATTTATTGGGTTGTGCGCCACTGTCTTTTTAAAAAAGGGAAGAGCCATTTGTGTTACTGCGTAGTAATGAAAGGCACAGTTTGTATGTAGTGACAAACCGTGGTTTGTCATTGTGGGTGGATAATCAAGCCAAGGCTTGAGAAAGGGAAACCAAACCTGAATCTCAAACAGTTGTGTGAAGCTATTTAGCAAACCAGAGTATAGCCAAATTATGGTTTGGCATTACGTCTCGATTGTCAAACCCTGGTGTGGAGCATAACTCTGCCCTTGGTGACGGCTTGATCACAGAGAAAGGTGTCTAGAACACATAGAAAGCAAACTACTTGAACATGTCTTCATCTTTTACAGGCGTTTTAAATGTATTTATTCCTTTCTGGGTGCTGAGCCACATTTTCAGTTTTTTAAAAAACCCTTTATTTCATAATTTGAGAAGTGTTTATCTTCTAGATGTTCATTTCTATGATTTTTTAACCTTATGGCTTTCTTCTTGTTGTCTGTCCCCTTTATTAAAACTAATATTTCACCCTGCCTTCAGTTTGAGGACTTACATTGCTAATGACTCTGACGTTATATTGATCTTATGTCTACCTACCTGTTTGAAATGTGTTTGATTACACTGAAAATAAAGCATGAGATTCTAGAGTTGGAGCTGGGAAATTCTGGAAGAACTGTTATCTTTAGACGTACACAGGAGAGCGCATGGTATATTTATTTACCGAAACTAAGCAAGTGTGGGTTTGGCCAGTGTCTGGACTGGGGACCTCCTAGGAATCCTATCTAAGCCTCCTTCAGTTCCATAATGGAAATGAGACGGATAAAAATGAAACCATATTTGAAGTTCTTGTTCCCTTCCTTTTATGCTCATAAAACTTTGAAATAAAATCACCTTAGTTATAAATGTAAGCATTTAAGCCTGTAATCTTTCTGGGAAATGAAAATGGTATATTGTACCATAAAGCACCATGTACTTTGCATTGTGGGAGGTTTTGTGCGGGGTGGGGGTCCCCTGGGCCACTCAGTAGCTTCTTTGCCAATATGAATGACTAAGCTGAGATTCATTAGTATGCAATACTAAGAAAGGGTTAAACCTAGTAGAAATGGTTTCTGTTTCCAACTCTGCAACCATATCAATTTGGATTACCGAAGGAAAAAATCTCACCCACCCCCATTTTGCTTTAGAACTTTGTTTTGATAAGTCCCATATGTCGAAGCATTGTCTCAATCTCCTTTGACTATAACCCTGCTCAGGGTCTTCTACAGATGAGAAAGAGACTTGAGAATCGTCTCTGGGGACTTTGCTGGCCATCAAGTTCTTAACTTTTTGAACCAGGCCAAAGAATCTGACGTGCCTCCATATAAATTCAGGAGTCCCCAAAGACTGTAATTGTAGAGAATTTCGCAGTTGGATTATGTGGGATTCTTGTTCTGAGGTTCTGTGTGTGTTCCTCCTTGTTAGCTTCAACTCGGGAAAAGTGTTAGTTGCTGTTTGGACTGTTAATGGCCAGTTTGCTGTCTATTCAATTAAATATCTGCACGGCTTGTTTCCATCTCATAATATTGTACGAATTGGTATGTTTTGTACTGATATGTCCAGACGGGTTCAGAGTGTCATAGGCAGTATTCTGCTTGTACGTGGGGGGCTTTCCTCTTCCACTGGAAGCCCATGCTTGCGTAGCCCCCCCAAAACTCCTTACCACAAAGGCTGGGGCGGGCCCTGTGGATTGACACCCATGAGATGCAATGGGCTGCCACTGGAAGAAAAAGCTCGTCATGTGCAAGATTAATATTGCTTGTGGCACTTTGGGTTCCTCCTGATATAATAGTCCATCATGACTAGCACTGTATTTCAAATTGCACTCTTAGCGTGAATCTTTTAATCACTGGAGAGCCTGTGTGGTGTAGTGGTTAAGAGCGGTAGTTTGGAGCGGTGGACTCTCATCTGGAGAACCGGGTTTGATTCCCCGCTCCTCCACATGAGCGGCGGAGGCTAATCTGGTGAACCGGGTTGGTTTCCCCACTCCTTCTTCTTCATGTAAGTAACCAGGCGGTAGCATACCTTTCCAACGTAGGGTTCTCTTAGCAGACTCCTCTCGGAAGATAACCATTCAAGTAGCCAAATTCTGCCTCCGGTAAATGGCTAACTGAAAATGTTTCCCAGTAGAAGTTTTTTCTCCTCTTCTTCAAATAATCTTTCCAGAACCATCAACTTTTATTATTTTATTTTATTATTTTAACCTAACTGATTTTTACCTAGAGCTGATATTGTATCAAAATAAAACTTGACTTGTCGTAGGGTTCTGCACATGCATGTACATGGCAGGTAGGGGCAATGTGCACGTTGCTTCCACTTCTGGAGCTTGTGCACTCCCCACACGCATCCCTTCTTTTGGATGTTGGTAGAGCTTCTTTCTGTTGTCCAAGCCACTGCCGCTGTGTTTGTCAGTTTACTGCTGAAACTAACCTAGGGTTGTCAGGTCCCTCTTCGCCACTGGCGGGAGGTTTTTGGGGCAGAGCCTGAGGAGGGTGGGGTTGGAGGAGGGGAGGGACTTCAATGCCATAGAGTCCAATTGCCAAAGTGGCCATTTTCTCCTGGTGAACTGATCTCTATCGGCTGGAAGTCAGTTGTAATAGCAGGAGACCTCCAGCTAGTACCTGGAGGTTGGCAACCCTAAACTAACCCAAGGTCATAACCCTAGGTACCTGCCTCTGGGTTGGATCCCATGGGTCCATTCTGGTCTTGTGACAGAACAAGACTTCTTGCGCTGTTAGCGCCACTGTTAGTGGAGCAGGTCCACAGGATCTGAACCACTGTGTGCTGTTATGTTATCCCACTTCCTTCTCAAGTAGGGTTGCCAGGTCCCTCTTCGCCACCAGTAGGAGGTTATGGGGTGGAGCCTGAGGAGGGCGGCGTTTGAGGAGGGGAGGGACTTCAATGCCATAGAGTCCAATTGCCAGCGGCCATTTTCTCCAGGTGAACTGATCTCCGTCGGCTGGAGATCAGTTGTAATAGCAGGAGATCTCCAGATATTACCTGGAGGTTGGCAACCCTAGTCTCAAGGTTCTTTGAAGGCCTCCATGAAAGTTAAGGGTAAGAACATGTTCGGGCTTTCTAAACAGAGCCTCTAGGCGTTCTAGAGAGTTGCCTGGCCCAAAAGTGCTTTTGGTCTTAATGGAGGGCATTGAACGGATGCTTTAGTGGAGAAATCAGAGCTGGTATGGCTAATGGCCAATAAAAATTCAAACTAAGTTTAATATTTTGTTACTGCCTTCAGAACTGCACTTTGAGCACACGTGGGAGAGCGGATGAGGTTTCATGCTCGCTAGCTGAAGGTGTTTCACTCACTTCTTTCATTCTTAATGCCAAGTTATGCATGCAGATGTTGAGCGAGATTGGAATGGAAAGGTTAAGTGTTATCCTGCCGGTTTGATCATCCCAGCTGTTGTTTTTGTTTTAGCTTTTAAAACTAATCTGCGGGTGGGTTGTTGGGAGGAGGCGGGGGAGAGATCTGTGGCTATTTCTTGCCTTTTCATTTTTTTTTAAAGTGTCTGCCATTGCGTGCTAAGCTTTGCTTTCAGCTCTGCCTGGGCAGGAAAAAGAGGAAACTAGGAAACCCCCTGTTAGCTGCCCATTTGCCAGCGTTCCAGACTTTATTCTCAATGCACAAAGAAATACAACAGCAGGAAGTTGTTTCACATCCGAGCCATGATAAAGGTCTGGGAGGTTTATTATTTTTGGTGCCTGATAGCATCGGGGCCGGGGGGAGCAGAGGGCAAAGAAAGGAACAGGGGATCGGCATCCCTCGGGACGGCCGAAGGGAAGACAGACAGATAACCTCGTGCGGACAGCTTCAGTCACTACTCCCAGAGGAAGTGTCAGTTTCTCACAAGCTGAAATTAATCCACAGAAGTCCTTACCCAGGAATTCAGATGTGACATTGTTTGTGGGGAAGGGGGGGTTAGCTGGCTTTATGGCATATGTATTTTTGTAGGGGGGGGAACTGTATGTTTATGTATAATTAGATCTCCACTGAGATGCCGGGTTTTCCTTTTGTTTAATAATTTCCCACATTAACATCAAAGACCTGAAGCATTTCTCAGGTTTTTTTTTTAATGCAAACACATTTCCCCTTCTGTTCTGCTTTGCTGTAGCTCTGAAGTTCACATCAAATGTAACATGGTCGGTTCCCCACTCCTCTTCAGCATGTTCATCGTTATCTTTCCCTGTATAGTCTCTGAAAAACTGAAGCAGAGTTGTAAAGTCAGAAAGAACTCTCTCATTTAGTTTTCTGCACTGAATTTCCCAATACGGGATGCTAGTTGTTTCTTAACAGTCAGGGGCGGGGCCTGGTGTGGTTTCTTGCCATTTCATTCCTTACCAGATTAGCTTGTGTAATGGATAGTGTGGAAGTAATGGACAGTGTGGAAAGGCTTCCAAGCCTTGGTCACAAGGGCACATTTTGTAAGACGCTTGGCTCAATAGAGATGGCGTAGATCTCTAAAAAATTGTCTTGCACAAGTTGGGTACCCACAAGGACTCATGAGAGCATCTCAGTTCCCCCATGTATTCCTCCCCACACAATATGTCCTCTTTCCCTCTTCCTGGTGGCCCCTGTAGCAAAGGAGGTCTGATGTCTCAAAGGTTACCAGTCTAGGCCAGCATGAAGAATATGATGAGCTTGAAATGGTTTATTGTCTGCCACTAAGCTATTTCTAGTGCAGTTTTGGAAGGAGCATCACATTCTTACAGTCCAGCAAAGCATTTTAAAATACAGGACAATCCCATCATAGAGTGAAGTGCTTACCAACTGCCCTGAGAATGGCCAATCCCTCTGACTTGTTTGGTCTTTCGACTGTTCTTTGGAAGTTCTGTTGAAGCAGCTATGATCAACCTCCTGGCGGGCTTTGGGGGTAAAGAGGGCACAAGCCCAGCGAGAGAGAAGACAATTGTCATGATCGTCGATCTTCGCCATTTTTGTCCTGCAAGACTTACACTTTTTGAAAAGTGTCATCCTTAGAAGAAGGACCGAAAACAGATGAAGAATTTGTTAGTTTTTTGAAGAACAGTCAACGATGGCCCTTGTGGTCTCTTCCAACCTTGTGTGATTTTGTGAAATCAGACAAAGTGATCCAAGCGTCCTCTAGCCGCGACGGCAGAAAGAGAACTGAGTCCAAAAGGATGGGAATGACCGTTGGTGGAGGGGAGGGGGGAGCTATCCTTGTTGCTGGACTAATTTTAGAAGCTTTCCAATTAGAAGTCCGCGGCTGGCCTTGTGGGACTGCAAAGAGGCCACGAAGATGAATCTTCTATACACTGAATGAATCACCTTGAATGGCTAGATTCGAGTCCAGTAGCACCTTGGAGACCAACAAGATTTTTGGGGGATAAGTTTTTGAGACTCAAAGCTTACACCCCCAAAATTTTGTTGGTGTCTAAGGTGCTACTAGACTAGAATCTAGGTGTTGTACTGCAGACCAAGATGGGTACCCTCTGAAACTACCACATTGGATGGACATTCAGAGACTTCAGTCAGGTCCAGGAAAGCTGTAATTCTGAGAATGGATCATATGATGGAATATTAAAACTACCCCTCAGTTTGTACTTTGGATGGCAAGGTGGTTTGAGGAGTGATTATAAATTATGTATTATACCGTTAGAAAAATAAAATAGTGTCGCATTTATAAAGTTCTAAGTTTCTTGCATGCCTCAAAAATACACAAAAAAACCCTCACCCTGTTTATTTTATTTATTTTGCATTCAAGCATGAAAGGGAAAGCCACAAGGGAAATGCTGCTGATGTTCTTGTGACATAAAATAGGATCCTTCTGGAGAATTGACCCTATTTATCCATATGATATTTTTTTCCAGGCAATTGAGTTGTGTCTGGATTTTAGAAGCCTTTGACAGATTCAGGGGAGGGTTTTATTTAAAATGATGAAAACTGCTAAAATCGTGACTTTAAAAACCCAAAATTCTCCCTCTCTTCTCAAGGCCGACAGCCTGACACCAAGACCCTTAATTTGGGGGCTGCGGGTGTGAAAATTAACTCTGCGATGGGAAAGATTGTTGTTGATGCAACCGAAGCGACGTCTGCTCCTCACATTTATGCAGTTGGAGACATTACAGAGGTTGGTGGCTACATAAACTGTTTTACAATAGCAGGAAACCTTACTTTGTTCCTGATTAATAACCAGTGCCCGGTTGTTGCCCTGCTGTAGTATATATCGGTGTTTAGGTCTTTTCTTTTTCGTTTCTGAGACCCACAGAGCT
The DNA here is from genome assembly GCF_029931775.1 of Euleptes europaea. Taxonomy (NCBI): domain Eukaryota; kingdom Metazoa; phylum Chordata; class Lepidosauria; order Squamata; family Sphaerodactylidae; genus Euleptes; species Euleptes europaea. The sequence goes on along the minus strand of NC_079324.1, from coordinate 52,719,421 downwards.
AATACTCACCACCCAGGGCTGTAATTTCCTTCACACAAAACATTTATGTGTTGGCAATTATTACTGATGTTTATCAAGCTGCCTAACGGCTGGCCACGGCTAATATAGCACCTTGTTATCAGTCCAGTAGCGGTGGTGTCTGTGGAATAAATAGGTTTTGCTGCCAGTTAAGGTCACACTTAAAGACAGGAGACTTCTAGGGCTTGCGTATGTTGGCAATTTAAATATCAAATCAAGCTGGCTATAAATGTATTTATTACATTTATAGCCCGCCCTCATTCCCAGCCAGGCCAGGCTCAGAGTGGGTAACAACATTTATAACCATAACACATAAGCTAAAACCACAATAGCCTAACACAACAGAGATAAAAACAAGATGGCATTCTTTTAATAGGAAATAGGAGCCACTAAAGAGGTGGTAAGCACTCCTTCCCTGGAGGTTTTTAAGCAGAGGCTAGATGGCCATCTGTCAGCAGTGCTGATTCTATGACCTTAGGCAGATCATGAGACGGAGGGCATCTTGGCCATCTTCTGGACATGGAGTAGGGGTTACTGGGTGTGTGTGTGGGGGAGGTAGTTGTGAATTTCCTGCATTGTGCAGGGGGTTGGACTAGATGACCCTGGTGGTCCCTTCCCAACTTTGTGATTCTGTGAAGACCTGGTCAGGCAGATGGGGAGGCCAGCAATGATGTCAAAACTTGCCGCAGCCCTCAGTTACAGACTTGGCGGAACAGTTCCGTTTTGCAGGCCCTGTGGAGCTCATTAAGGTCCCCCATGGCCCTGATATTACTAGGGAGACACAATAGGCCAGATTCCACACAGTGCTGCTTTGTAGCAGATCCCAGGATGCAACTTCTTCAGCAACCAAAATGTCTCATTGACTATATTCGATAGGGTTGCCAACCTCCAGGTACTAGCTGGAGATCTCCCGCTATTATTGCTGATCTCCAGCCGATAGAGATCAGTTCACCTGGAGAAAATATCCACTTTGGCAATTGGAATCTATGGCGTTGAAACCCCTCCCCAGACCCCGCCCTCCTCAGACTCTGCCCCCCCAAAATCTTCCGCCAGTGGCAAAGAGGGACCTGGCAATCCTAATATTTGATATGGCTTCTCTTAAGCTCTTGATTAAAACTGTGTTATGCGCACCATTGCATCCACGTGCATGTCAGGAAGAGCTGTGGCTGGTGTGGTTGGGTGCCAAGGTTCCCGCTCTCACCACCAAGCTCCGCTGGAGGAGGATGTGGTGCCCTTACCACAGGGTGTCGCAAAGAGGTGGGTGGAGATGCTGGGTCCACGGCTGCAGCCCTTTGCAAGTGTGCACTTCAGGTACAAAACGGATAGTGGTACCTGGCGCTGGCAGGTGATGTCATCACCAACACCCTTGCTGGTTCTGCTATCCTTTCAGGAGCTGCATGCCTGCATGGTGTTGCAGCCCTGGTATCTCTGCCATCAGCTCCTAATATCCTTCCCCAGTAGGAACATAAGAAAAGCCCTGCTGGATCAAACCAAGGCCCTTCAAGTCCAGCAGTCTGTTCACACAGTGGCCAACCAGGTGCCTCTAGGAAGCCCACAAACAAGACAATTGCAGCAGCACCACAGCACCTAATATAATAGGCATGCCCCTCTGATCCTGGAGAGAATAAGGTCACCACTTCCTCATTTGTAGGGTTGCCAGGTCCCTCTTTGCCATCGGCGGAAGATTTTTGGGGCGGAGCCTGAGGAGGGCGGGGTTTGGGGAGGGGAGGGACTTCAATGCCATAGAGTCCAATTGCCAAAGCGGCCATTTTCTCCAGGTGAAGTGTGTTACCTGGAGATCAGTTGTAATAGCAGGAGATCTCCAGCTAGCACCTGGCGGTTGGCAACCCTACTCATTCGCCTTCGTCAGAACTCGGGTGGGAGTGGGAATCCTCCCGGCATCCCCCTTCCATGCCAGCATTATGGTTCCACAGGGCTTGTAAGGAAGACATAATAATGCCTGCTCTAGTGTCTTGCATTCACACCACTTCAACCCTTCTCATGGGAGGCGTGTGATCTAAACGTTGATGGGAATTTTGAACCGTTCAGATCAACAATCGTCAGACAGTCCTGTGGAAGGGTGCAAAATGAGTGTTTGCGTCAACTGTGTTTTTCAAGGAAGTATTAAAGCCATCGTTATGAAAAAAAACCTGAGCTTTTATCTTCAGGGGGATGTTTTAGTAATTAGTTGGGCTTTATGGAGCGCGAGCCAGAGGCTTTTGCAATTTTATCTCCTCCTTCGATCTCTTGTTCAGTTCTGGAATGCCAAAATAACATCTGCATTTCCTGCTACAGAAGTGACTGGCAGCCGCTTTTTCAGGCAAAGTGGGGGGGAGAGAATTGCATCTTTCAGCTGGCAAATGACATTTACAGGTCTTGAAAGTAAGAATGCTGGTTTGGAAAAGCCATGGAAAGAGCTGGACAGTTGATCTTTATATGTTTAAACCAGTGGATCATTACAAAACTGTGGCCAGCAGGGAGGGAAGGTGGAGGGTGGAGGCATGCAGGCTTTTGAAATTTGTCACAGTATGTGAGTTTGGGACCAGGATATTTGGAGGACCATTTTCTCCAACATAGCCTCAGTGTTCAAGGAGGCTCACACACTGGCTTTGTGTACTACCACCGTAGACAATTCAGAAGGGTGTCAGATATGATGGGGGTTTTTCAGTGGCTGTGCCAAGACTGGAATGTCCTCCTCTCAATTCTTTCAGAGTAGATCCGTGGCTTCTTTTTATAGCCCTCTCTCATCTTTATTTAGCCACATTATCTTAAGGGCTGTCTTCCCTGACTAGAATAAGCTCGCCTGCTGAAGTTCAAAGTGTTTGTTTCATGTTACCCCACCATGAGAGTGGGTGGTTAAATGAAGCTGGGCCTTTTCAGTGGTGGCCCTGACAATTGTGAAATTCCCCTTCTGAGAAGGCCTGTTTTGCTTTGGTCTGTAGACATCAGCTTAAGCCTCCTAGAAGAGCCTTTGGGTCTGAATTGGGTGTTGTTGGTGAATCATGTATTTTTGCTGGTTTGGTGCTGCCTGTTGTATAGACTTTGTGTTTTGTTGCCCTTATTTTCAGGCATTATTTATAGCCTGCGTTTTGGCTTTTAAGTTTGTTGAGAGCTGCCTTGTAGATCCATGTAAACCAAAAGGAGCAATATAGGTACCTTATATTATCCAGCAGGCTGGCATACATGAGCGAATAAACTACTACGGGGGAGGTTGCTGGTTCAGATTTCATCTTGTGGAAGAAAAAAGAGGGGAATGAAACCCAACCTGAAAACAAAAGCTGGGTACCCGGGGTTGGGTGAGAGGAAAATTAATGTAAGTCTATGTGGAAATATTACAAATATATTTTATTACAAGCGCTATACAGATTTTAAAATTCTTTAAAAGCATTAAAATGGCACAATGGCCAAACTTAAGGTTGATATCTGTAACCACAAACCCAAACGCTCTTCGGCCTCTAGGGCAGTGATGGCGAACCTTTTAGAGACCGAGTGCCCAAACTGCAACCCAAAAACCACATATTTATCTCATAGTGCCAACACGGCAATTTAACCTGAATACTGAGGTTTCCTCCCAGCTCGGCAAGGAAGGGGGGCGGTGGCGGGGAGTCCAGGGAAGGGGGGGGGACTTTGAACGGCTCCAGACTTTGAACGGCTCCAGACTTTGAAGGGCTGGACTTTGAAGGGCTCCCCCCCTTCCCTGGACTCCCCGCCACCCATGAACTCTCCAGGTGGCTTCAAGCAAGACACTTTCTCTCGTTCTCACCATCCTGGGCAATATGGGGATAAAAATTATCAGCCTTCCTTGTAGGGCTGTTGTAAGGATGGCGTCAAGATGAGGCACATGAAGTACTTGGAACATGGGAAGATGTATAGTGGTGTAGTGGTTAAGAGCGGTGGTTTGGAGCGGTGGACTCTGATCTGGAGAACCAGGTTGGTTTCCCCCCTCCTCCACATGAAGCCAGCTGGGTGACCTTGGGCTAGTCACAGCTCTCTTAGAGCTCTCTCAGCCCCACCTACCTCACAGGGTGTCAGTTGTGGGGAGGGGAAAGGAAGGTGATTGTAAGCCTGTTTGATTCTCCCTTAAGTGGTAGAGAAAGTTGGCATATAAAAACCAACTCTTCTTCATCTTCTTCATCATCATCATCATCGTTGCCCCTCTGACTGCCAGGTGGGGACCTCGAAGGTGCTGCTGCTTTTCCCCTTCTGTTCTGGCATCCTTTTCAAGCTAATGGAGATATTTTGTCGTCTCCTCTCAGGGTCGCCCTGAACTAACACCGACTGCGATCGCTGCAGGGAAACTGCTGGCTCGACGTTTGTTTGGCCAGTCGAAAGAACTAATGGATTATGACAATGTGAGTATTTACCTTTTCCTTCCATAGCCTTTTGAAATGACTCGCTGCAAAGATCACAAGCTGCCACTGCTCTGCATAGGCAGGATCATAATTTTGCTTTCTTCTCCTTTTTTTTTTCTTGATTTGACATCTAATTCAACAGGATGGGTGGAGGAATTGCTAACTGCGCTTATTTGCTCTTATACTCAGCAAAACTCGAAATGCTTTTTTAAAAAACTCTTAACAGCGTCAGTCATTGAGGCTTGAGATTTAGAAATTGCTCTGTGCCTGGAGTTTTCTTGGGTGGGCTTGAATACGGTTGGCTATTTTGTGGCCTCGGTTCTCCACCAGAGAAAGATTTAACACTGACCGGAGAAACTGACACCAAGCAACAGAGTGGGAAGGCATCATGGTCTTTTATTTTGAGAGTAACCATGTTGTTGTATGTATCGTAGGTGCCTACTACCGTTTTCACACCCCTGGAATATGGATGTGTAGGCCTCTCGGAAGAACAAGCCTCAGATCGTTTGGGACCAGATAATATAGAGGTATGCTAGACTTCTTGTTGGCATGGCCACAGATTAGCAGAGCTGAGCAACCATCTTGAAGGAGTCAGTTTGGGGTACTTATTGGCATACATAAGAAAATAAGAAAGGCTATGCTGGATCAGACCAAGGCCCTTCAAGTCCAGCAGTCTGTTCACACAGTGGCCAACCAGGTGCCTCTAGGAAGCCCACAAACAAGACAACTGCAGCAGCACCACCCTGCCTGTATTCCACAGCACCTAATATAATAGGCATGCTCCTCTGAGCCTGGAGAGAATAGCCATGCATCATGACTAGTACCCATTTTTACTAGTAGCAATGAATCGCCCTCTCCTCCATGAACATGTCCACTCCCCTCTTAAAGCCTTACAAGTTGGAAGAGTAATACTGGGGAGACCCAGGTTCAGATCTACCTAACGGAAAGCTCACTAGGGGACCTTGGGCCAGTTACTCTCTCAGCACAGCCTACCATCTAGGACCAACCCAGGGGGTGGGGGTGGGGGAGAGAACTGTGCATGCCATCACGAGCTCCTTGGAGAAAGGGTGGGATAAAAATGTATATATACATAGGTCTCGCTCCATAGTTGTGTGCAACAAAGCTAGCCTGGGCCTTCCAGTTTAAAGAAGTGAGTGAGGCTGGGCTCCATAAAATCAAGCAGAGCATCCAAGTGAGCAAGACAGGTTTAACACACACCCTGCCAGAAGTAGGAGGCCTGCTGAAATCTCTTATCAAACGACTAAGCACACCCTTGCCTCCAGTAGTGAGCAGTAGAAGTAACTTTCAGTTGCTCACCAGCCAGGCTTCTTCCTTTAGATGGGAGGAGCTTTTTACACAGTTCTTTAGATTCTGGTTTGCATGTAGCTAATTTTATACATATTTCGGGGGGTATGTTTTTGTTTGGCTTTGAGAATTCTAAAGAACATTAGTGCAGTACTGTAAATTTGCTTAACAAGTACAATTTGTTGTAAATTTGCTTAACGATTTGGTGAATTGGATGATGGCCACTAGTAGGGATAAACACGGTGGCACCCCTGGCACAATCTGTTGGGAACTAGTGCCTTATTTTGTATTGTATGAGATTTGTGTGCCACCTGTTTAATATGACTTCCTAAAGCAGTGTGCAATGCAAAAAAGGTAATAATCCAGTAATAAAATATACAAATATCATAAAACAGGTAAAAGCCTTATGTGTATGTATGTATTTGTGTATACACTACACCAGCGTGGTGTAGTGGTTAAGAGCGGTGGTTTGGAGTGGTGGACTCTGATCTGAAGAACCAGGTTTGATTCCCCACTCCTCCACATGAAGCCAGCTGGGTGACCTTGGGCTAGTCACACTCTCTCATCCCCACCTACCTCACAGGGGGTCTGTTGTGGGGAGGGGAAGGGAAAGTGATTGTAAGTCGGTTTGATTCTTCCTTAAGTGGTAGAGAAAGTCAGCATATAAAAACCAATTCTTCTTCTTCTTCTTCTATATATATGTGTGTGTGTATACACCCACACACATACGCGTATATATATATGCAACAATAACAAAACATAGAGGACATTAGAAAGGGATATGTGAGTAGACTCAACTTCTGAAAGTGCGGCAAAAAGAGAAGGTCTTGACTGTGGCTTCTGCAAATATGACAGAGAGGGAACCAGGTTCGAATCCCCAGACTGCCATGGAAGCTCTCTGGGTGACCTAGGGCGAGTCACTTGCTCCGCGCCTAACCCTACCTCCGAGTGTAATAGTTGTCGGTAAGGTGAGGAGAAGGGAATGATACTGTAAGCTGTTTGGGGTCCTGTTAGGGGAGTGGGGGAATGGGATATAAATAAAAAGCCCTGCACCACATGGGTTCCAAGATATTTTCAGCAGGTGTGGGTTTCTTCCCTGTGCAAAATTGTGTCTCCAAGTGGCTTTTGCCAAAGCCAGTCCCACAGTGTTAATTGTAATAAATCAAAATACTAATTGCACGTGTTATTTTTCCCCCTCCATATTTCAATCAGGTGTACCATGCGTTTTATAAGCCTTTGGAATTCAATGTGCCTGAAAGAGATGCCGCTCAGTGTTATATCAAAGTAAGTGTTGCTAATGTAGACATTATTCTAATAGGAACGTTGCTCTGTATCCTCAATCATCAGCTTGTTTGGCAGGTGGGCCACTGTAAGAAGAGAGCATGGAGGCTGGCCCAAGCCTCAACTCTAATCCCTTCCCCCGACCTCCATACTGCTCGCTGCCGGCCCAGGGTTAATGCTCATCACCTCCCTGTTTACCATTGGCTGCTAGATGCAGTTGACATCCCCCTTTCCTTTCCTGGGATTTGGGGAAGGATAGTATCTCAGTGGCAGTGAATGTGTTTTGCATACAGAAGGCTCCCAGTTCAAGAATCCCTGGCACCTTCTGTTAATAGGCCTGGGGGAGTGCCCCTTTTAGTGCAGCTGCCAGTCAGAGAAGGCAACATGGGTATAAGGCACCTGCATATTTGTTCACAAGTTGCAACCCCCGCAAAAAAAAACCCCTGTCTTTCTTTGGAGAGATGGGCTTTAACTTAGAATCATAGAATAGAATCAGAGAGTTGGAAGGGTCATCTAGTCCAACCCCCTACACAATGCCGGAAATTCACAACTACCTCCCTCCCCACGTCCCCAGTGACCCCTACTCCATGCCCAGAAGATGGCCAAGATGCCCTCCCTCTCACAATCTGCTAAGGTAATAGAATCAGCATTGCTGACAGATGGCCATTTAGCCTCTGCTTAAAAACCTCCAGGGAAGGTGGCGGGGGCAGTTCCGTTGGCGCCCGGGCGCTGTGGAGGTGCATGCCGCTCCCCTGGCAGTGCAGTCTCTCCGGGACGTAAATCTCGGAAGAGACAAGCGGCGCCAGCATTGGGGGGACGGGCATTCCTGGGGGCCGAGCTGACGTTAATCAGCTTCCAAACCCACTCCAAGCCAGAAACGCCCCCCTCAGGAACAGCATTGCCACACCATGTTTTTCCTGACGCAGCCTCGCTGTTCTCTTCGCGGGAAAATGCCCCATTTTTAATTTTTTTTAAATTTCAAAAGGCGTTTTCAAGCCTTACGGAGGCTGGGAAACCTCTTTGGAGGCGCTGCGGCAGCACCTCGGCCACGCCGTTCCCCTGCCGCCAAAAGGCTCAGGGATGGGCTGTAACTACTCACCAACAATGCCTTTGTTGTTTCCATTGTTTCCGTTTTCTTGCAGAAATCCTTTTATAGTATAGATTTTTTAAAAAATGAAAAAGCAGTCATCCTTGGGAGGTATCCAGTGAGCCATACCTACCCTTGTGCTGCACAACCATGACATCGCAGCGCATATGTAGCCCTGAGCATCCGAGCACTATGTGAGCAGGATACATTATGTAATGTTTCAGAGGGCAGCTGTGTGAGTCTACAGTAGAACTGAATCTTACAAGCTTATTTCCCCCGAAATCTTGTTGGCCCCTTAGGTGCTACTGGACTCGAATCTCGCTCTTCGTTGTGTAATGTATTTTTGCATATAAAGGTAAAGGTCCCCCGTGCAAACACCGGGTCATTCCTGACCCATGGGGTGACGTTACACCCCGACGTTTATGAGGCAGGCTATGTTTACGGGGTGGTTTGTCAGTGCCTTCCCCAGTCATCTTCCCTTTACCCCCAGCAAGCTGGATACTCATTTGACCGACCTCGGAAGGATGGAAGGCTGAGTCAACCTTGAGTTGGCTACCTGAAACCAACTTCCGTCGGGATCGAACTCAGGTTGTGAGCAGAGCTTGGACTGCAGTACTGCAGCTTACCACTCTGCGCCACGGGGTTCCTGCGTTTTTGCATGGCTCTCATTTAATTGAGTCGGTTGCCCTCTCTCGTTTCTTCCCTCTCTTTCTCGTGTATTAATTTCAGATGGTGTGTTCACGTGCACAAGAATGCCGAATCCTCGGCCTTCATTTCATTGGTCCAAATGCAGGCGAAGTTATTCAAGGATTTGCCCTTGGAATCAAGTAAGTAATAAAGAATGTTTGTGGGGTGGGGGAGAGAATTCTAAAGCTCGCCCTTTTATGTTACTGTAAGATTATGAAAGATAATGGCTTACTTTTGGCAAGGCTAAAATAAAAAGGAACTAATGTTTTAGGTTTCTTTTATGTCTCCTTTCCTATATTTTCATCAAAAATATGGCTGTTCTTTATTAATAAATACTGGGCTTAGTAACGGACATACCAGATTTTTGTATTTATATTTTTGAAACATGTTTCTTGGCAAATGCCGCTGTCAAACATCCCTCCCAAATCAAATTCACCATGCAGCTGTTAACTCTTCAAAATGCAACAAAGAAGAGTTGCCGACTTTCTCTATCAGTTAAGGGAGACTCAAACCAGCTTACAATCACCTTCCCTTCCCCACAACAGACACCTTGTGAGGTAGGTAAGGCTGAGAGAGCGCTAACAGAGCTGTGACTTGCCCAAAGTCATCCAGCTGGCTTCATGTGGAGGAGTGGGGAAACCAACCCGGTTCACCACTCTTGTGAATAATATTACAGAAAAAAAGAACAGCATGAAGAGATTGATTGGCCAGAAGAAGACCCTGCTTGGCCACCGATTGGCTGCGGGAGAATGCTGCTTACTAACTGACTGTTTGCTGCTGTGCCGAACCCCGAATTTGCTGAATTTATTCACCGAACACCCCGAACTCGCTGAATTCGGCTCCCCGTTTTCCAGCCTTTTTTGAGTTCGGTTCCATCCGAACTAAAAACCGCCGAATTGGGGGAATTTCGGCTGTTTTTCGGTTCGAGATGAACCGAAACGACAGCCCTACTCATTCCCCTTTAAAAATCACTTCAGGCAACTCCCAAAAGTTTGGATCCAGACTGAACTGGCAAATTCCACCGATTTCCCGTTTCTATTGCAGGACCCCCCCCCCATGTAATTCCCTCCAAGAGCAGCATTTCGGGGAGATCAGACGAATGCAGTAGGAGAGGGAGGCGGGAAACTTCCATTCGGCCTTTTGGAAAGTTAGTCAGAATCCAACCCAAGAACACAGTTGTTAAAAATGTGCATCAGCTGGAACCAACCTGGATAAATAGCAGAACACTCAAACGGCAACAGTGGGCATTTATGCATGGGAGGTTCTGCCCCAGATTTGCCGCTCTCCAGATGCACACCCTCCCCACTCAAATTCCCAGAACTCAACCATAAGCCCCCATGCAGAGTTTTGAGAATTTGGATGGAGAAAACGTGCATCTAGAGAGCGGCAAATCCAAGGCAAAACCGCCCAGGCATAAGTGGCCACTGTCCTAAACAAATAGAGCGGGGGGGGGGGGGGAAGCTACCTACAAATATACAATGCATAGAAATGAACAAAGCCAAGAGCCAGACATTTATAATGGTACCTCCCAGTTCAGTCTTCCTGTTTGTGTGCGTGTGAAGTGCCGTCAAGTCACAGCCGACTTATGGCAACCCCTTTTTGAGGTTTTCATGGCAGGAGACTAACAGAGGTGGTTTTGCCATTACAGGACCATTTTCTTCGGTTCCCCTTGTGGGTGTCTTGGAGGGATCTCGCTGGCCCCTGCAGGAAAGTGCAAAGGGGTCCCTCTGGTGCAACTTCGCAGGGCTCCTCCTGACAAAGGGAAAACTCTCCCAGCTTTTCTGTTCCCCAGATAAAAAATGATCATTGAAACTTGCAGAAGCTTTCCTTTTAAACAGATAGACAGAAAAAGGGATGAAAAGCTTGTTTTGATTATGTTTCGTGGGGAGGGCCTCTCTTTTAACAGGAACAGTCACCAAAGAAGAAGAAGAGTTGGTTTTTATATGCCGGTTAGGGTTTTCTCTACCACTTAAGGGAGAATCAAACCGGCTTACAATCACCTTCCCTCCCCCTCCCCCTCCTTGTTTGAGCTGCATGGATTTTTGAAATGAGAGTGCCCAAAAGTCAAAAGGGAGGGGATCTGATAGAAACTTCTGTGGTTCAAAATGGTTAAGAGGGTTGACTCTAATCTGGAGAACCGGGTTTGTTCCCCCACTCCTCCACATGAAGCCTTCTGGGTGACCTTGGGCTAGTCACAGTTCTCTCCGAACTCTCTTCACCTCACCTGCCCCACAAGGTGCCTGTTGTGGGGAGAGGAAGGGAAGGAGATCGTAAGCCACTTTGAGAATTCTTAAAGGTAGAGAAAACCGGGGTATAAAAACCCACTCTTCTTCTTCCTCTGCCCCATCACCTCCTGAAATGCCAGTTCTGTGCGTGATGAGAATTTATGCGACTCCGGCTTACTCTTCATGCTTGCAGACTGAGGATGCTAAACTGGGAAGAAGGGCAAGTGGCATCCAGTGGCTGGGTGGAACCAAAGGAGGCTGAATACCGAAAGGCTTGAGTTGGTACAGAGCTGATGAGCAAGCGCATAGCTAAGCTGCAATGCCAGTGTGATGTACTTGCTGGAGGGTATGATTTGGACATAGTAAACCTGGATTTAAATCCCTTCTCAGTGCTGGGACATCAAAGATCCATGATCAGATTTTCAATGTTCTTAAACTATTTTTAAAAAAAGAGTGGTAGGACCCCTTGAATTGGTTCAGGGGCTGTGGCTCAGTGGTAGAGCCTTTGCTTGGCATGCAGAAGGTCCCAGGTTCAGTCCCTGGCATCTCCAGTTAAAGGGACTTCACAGGGGTGTTGTGGGGATTAAGGAGAAGAGGAAAAATGTGCATCAGCCCTTTAGTCCACATTTGATTAAAAATGAAATTTTCAAAGGTGGGGAGGGAGAAGGTGGAGGGGGGTGTATTAGGATAGTGGGATTTTCATTTGTGCTTTTTAGAGCTTCTCCTTGTGTGGAAAAAGAAACTTATTTCATGAATGCTTCTTATGTAAAAGCAGGGCCCCTCTCTGAAAAGGAATGGAAAAGATTCTTTCACAGATAAGCTGTTTCCAGTATTTTCCCATTAAATGGATTCTTTTCTCCTCAAACCTAGCGCCAGGTTTTCATTTCCAGGGGTGACTGAGGCAGCTCCTATACCTGCCTGGAGTGGACCTTTTCCTTGTCGCTGCTGCCCTCTGGTGGTTGAAAGCAGTAGGACATAAGAATTGCAGATGAAAATCTAGTTTATGCAGAGATCTTAAAATGGTTTGGAAGACATAGAATTAGCCGTGTTCTGTTTTGGTGGAGAAAGCAAAATCCAAAAGTATGATGCACTGGATTCTGAAAATCTGGAAGGGTGATTACTTCAGGGGTTATTGCCCTATTGCTTTCTAGTAAGTGGGTTCCTACTATGTCATCTTTGCATTCATTTAACGTGTCATGTTAATACTTACACTGTGCTTCATCTCTGGTTGCATCAAGATCTCTACAAGTCAGACCCTATTGCATTGAACACATGAACACATGAATCTTCCTTAGACTTAACCAGACCCTTGGTCCATCAAAGTCAGTATTGTCTGCTCAGACCAGCAGCGGCTCTCCAGGGTCTCAGGCAGAGGTCTTTCACATCACCTACCTGCCTAGTCCCTTTAACTGGAGATGCCAGAGATTGAACCTGGGACCTTCTGCATGCCAAGCAGATGCTCTGCCACTGAGCCACGGCCCCTCCCCATTGTCTCTTGGATGTTCCACCCTGCTGATCGTACGGACTTATTCTCTGTAATCTGCCTTGAGTCACAGCAAGAAAGATGGACTGTAAATAAATCAATAGTTGTATGAACATATTGACGGCACCTTCACACACACACAGGTACTGAGTCAGAATGCAGGTCCACTTAGCTCCGTGTTGTCTGCTTTGATTGGCAGCAGGTCTCCAAGTCTCAGGCAAAGAGAAAAGTCTCTCCCAACATTTGCTACCTGAGACCCTTTAATTGGTGATACCAGGGATCAACCTGGGACCTTCTGCAGGCAAACTGTATGCCCTGCCTCTGAGCCACAGCACCTCCTTTTTTCAGAGTTGTTATACTATATCCTTGTGAGAAATTAAGCTGTTGGTCCATCTAGCTCCGTACTGTCTACTCTGATTAGCAGTGGTTCTCCAAGGACTTAGGCAGAAGCGGCTTTGTCCCAGCATCTGCCCCTGAGATCCTGAGAGATGCCAGGGGTTGAACTAGGGACATTCCGCATGGAAAACATGTGCTCTGCTACTGAGCCACAGCCATCAAGGTAAGCCCAGGGCATCATGCTGGAGTAACAGTGTTGGTTTCCCATTGCCAGACATGGCCCAGGAGGTCTCCCAGATATCTCAAGCTGCATTGTTATCTTCTCTGAGGTTATTTATTCATGGTCAGTTTTGATGCTCACTCAAAGCTCTTTTTTAAAATGCTACTTTTAAAATGCCTATTCACGGTCCCTACGCAAAAGGAGAAATTCCACCCCCGCCACTCACCTGCTCCTTTGTTCATGTTAGCATAGTCATTAACATGTGCATAGCTAACGCGCCACTGTTGTTTTGTATGGTTCTTTGAGGAGGATTCTTCCCTGCAAACGCCAAAGATCGCATTAAGTGAGCTCTTTAGTAATGCGCTTCACAGTCACTTCCAGAAGGACAGTTCAGCATCTAAAATTCAAAAAAATATGCGGGGCAATTCAGCCTGGAATGCGCTGCTAATTACCAAGCATAAATGGCCTGAGTGTTTTACCCACCCATGACCTTCATCACTGATGTTGCCTCTTCCTTCTCTCTAGATGTGGCGCTACCTATTCACAAATGCTGAAGACGGTTGGCATTCACCCGACTTGCGCCGAGGAAGTCACTAAGCTGCACATCACGAAGCGGTCGGGCTTAGATGCAACTGTCACCAGCTGTTGAGGTTAGCTGCCATCCCTGAGTAGCCAATGAAAGAGCACATGGCAGAAGCAGTGCAAAGAGCATAGGAGAGTATCACGGCACACAAGGCCTGGAGCTACAGGTACAATCATTTAAGCCTTTCTGAGCCCTAGCTATGTATCAGTTTGCAAGCAGATAAAAAAGCCAGCATGGTGTAGTGGTTAAGAGTGGCGGACTCTGATCTGGAGAATCGGGTTTGATTCCCCACGCCTCCACATGAGCAGCAGAGGCTAATCTGGTGAACTGGAAGCCAGCTGGGTGACCTTGGGCTAGTCACACTCTCTCAGCCCCACCTACCTCACAGGGTTTCTGTTGTGGGGAGGGGAAGGCGATTGTAAGCCGGTTTGATTCAGCCTTAAGTGATAGAGAAAGTCGGCATATGAAAAACCAACTCTTCTTCTTCAAAGGGTCTTGTTCCCACAATTTGCAGAGTGACAGACGGTTTGGGGGCATGTGGGAACACTTCTGAAAGGCAGCAAACCTGATTATTTTACAGATGTTGGAAGAAATAACTCTTACAGCTAGATTTTTAGATTGAGCTGAGCAACTAAGCGTAGCCCGCTCAGCTGATTTATGGTGGTCGAGCAATTGCTGTATATAAAACTCAAACTTTAAAAAGGGGGGGGGGAGAAAAAGACAGAAACTCCTTGGTAAAGCCAGGAAATACTTGGTTTTCAGGGGGCTGAGCAGTCCTGTGCTAAAATTGAGACTATGTGGTAAGAGTCAAAAGAAGAAGAATTAAGAAGAATTTTCTAACAGTTTGAGCTGTTCCTCAGTGGAACAGCCTTCCTCGGGAGGTGGTAAGCAGTAAGCACTCCTTCCCTGGAGGTTTTTAAGCAGAGGCTAGATGGCCATCTGTCAGCAATGCTGATTCTGTGTCCTTAGGCAGTTCATGAGAGGGAGGGCATCTTGGCCATCTTCTGGGCATGGAGTAGGGGTCACTGGGGGTGTGGGGAGAGGGGTTGTTGTGAATTTCCTGCATTGTGCAGGGGGTTGGACTAGATTACCCTGGTGGTCCCTTCCAACTCTATGATTCTAAGAGAGATAGCAAGGTAAGCAATCCTGGTCTTGCAGGGCAATTTCCAGCTGCCCATGAGGCAAAAAAGTACAAGCAACTTGTTCGGACCTCGAAACTGCTGCAAGGGAGATCCATACAGACACCGTGTACTTCCTTTTCTTGCCTGGATCATTGCCAGACAGGGCAGAGGCGCCTTTTTGCGAGTAGCTCTTCGAAGGCCTGGGCCTCAACATTGTCCTGGTTGCGGCAAACATTTTCCTAGCTGTGAACCTGCCTCTTGTCGGCCAGAAGGGGGAGGTGCTGATTTGTTTGAGGCGAGAACACAGCACCCTGGTCTCAAAGTCAAATTCCTCCTGTGTATCCTTTGAAAAGGCATTTATTGTCCGTGATTGGATAAGAGCTTAATGTTCTAGTTTCCTGTAAAATGGAAGAAGGGGCTTTTCACGCATCATAAGATCAGTCCCTCTTCACCCCTAAATGTAACACTGTGTAAGCATTGTGTAAGCAGCTGGGAGATGAGCTGGGTGGGGTGGCGAGGCTCAGTCTGCTGTCTGGGAAAAATACGGGTAACCTTAACATACTGTGCTTTCGCCATCCTGCCTTGTGTTTACTGATCGTGCTGAAACTTGCCAGCGTGCAAAATACCCCTAGGAAGAAAGAGAGTGTGGTCCTTTTGGTGTTGGTCTAACCATACTACTACTTGGGTGAATCTTTGATGGATTTCCTGCCATATCTTGAAATAACATTCTTAGAATGTCGGACTTAATGGCGTTTGTTTTGCTTACATTTTTGCAAAAACGTCACTTTATGGGGCATCCCGTGTTCTCCGACTTGCTCAGTGCAACCAAAGAAGCTTGACTCTACCATATCTCTTGAAAGAGAGAGAGAGAAAGGGAGAAAGGAAGGAAGCTGCCTGCAGGTATTTTCCAGGAATTAATGGGTAGGGCTGCAGTGAGAACTGCATTTTTCTAGAGAAGGGAATATGGGATTTAATAAGAAACTAGGTTACTTCTTTTAAATTGTGCTGGCCAATGGCCGTAACAATAAAATGTAACTTCTTTTAAAGGAAATGAGGGGAAAGGGAAATTTTAAAGAAACAGAACATTGAGGTGAATGCTGCTTTAAAAGGTAAAGGTCCCCTGTGCAAGCAGTGGGTCATTCCTGACCCATGGGGTGACGTCACATCCCGACGTTTTCTAGGCAGACTTTGTTTACGGGGTGGTTTTCCAGTGCCTTCCCCAGTCATCTTCCCTTTACCCCCAGCAAGCTGGGTACTCATTTTACCAACCTCGGAAGGATGGAAGGCTGAGTCAACCTTGAGCCGGCTACCTGAAATCAACTTCTGTTGGGATCAAACTGAGGTCGTGAGCAGAGCTTGGACTGCAGTACTGCAGCTTACCACTCTGCGCCACGGGGCTCTTTGAATGCTGCCTTACTTTCTCTTTATTTCCCCCCCTTCCTGTGGCAAAAAGTTTTAGCATGTGGGCTTGCCAATTGGGAACAGAGGTATTATTGCACTGGCCGTCTTCACAGAGAGAAGGAGAGCTTAGAATAAATAAAACCCTGTCAATCAATCAATCATTCCTTTATTGGCATATAAAACCCTGTCACTTTCTCCCAGGATGGGTATTCCAAAAAGGCTACTGGCTGACTGTCCTGCTGTGGAATTGTTTCTGCTGCCTGTGGCTTCTCTTTTTATAAATATTGAGCAGTCCTTGGAAGACGAGTAAAGGTACAGTAAAGCCAATGAAGAAGAAGAGTTGGTTTTTATATGCCAACTTTCTCTACCACTTAAGGAAGAATCAAACCGGCTTACAATCGCCTTCCCTTCCCCTCCCCACAACAGACACCCTGTGAGGTAGGTGGGGCTGAGAGAGCTCTAACAGAGCAGAAAGCTCCCAGAAAACCCAGGTGAGTTGGGTTTCTGACACAGCCTGTGACGTCATCAGTGACATGTGTGCTGACATACATGGCAAGGAAGATCAGCCCCCTGAATGCCAGAATCTGGGCAGAACAGAGAAAAAAACCAAGCCCACTGCAGGGACAACTGAGAGGTGTGGGTGGATCGCGGCAAAGCCAATCTTTAGGCTCACGGCTCAACCCTGCACAAAATCAGGGACGAGGGCAGCATGCAGAACAGGCCAGCATGAGACCAGTGAGTCAATTAATGATTTGCTGGGCTGCCAGGCAGAAAGGTCTGGTGGGACATGGTAGAACCATAGAATCATAGAGTTGGAAGGAATCACCAAGGTCATCTAGTCCAACCCCCTGCACAATGCAGGAAATTTACAACTACCTCCCCCACACACACCCAGTGACCCCTACTCCATGCCCAGAAGATGGCCAAGATTCCCTTCCCATCATGATCTGTCATGGAATCAGCATTGCTGACAGATTGCCATCTTAGCCTCTGCTTAAAAACCTCCAGGGAAGGAGAGCTTACCACCTCCTGAGGAAGCCTGTTTCACTGAGGAACCACTCTGTTAGAAAATTCTTCCTAATGTCTAGACGGAAACTCTTTTGATTTAATTTCAACCTGTTGGTTCTGGTATAAGATGGAGTGGAAGATGTGAAGCTACCCATACCATTTCTATCTAAAGCTGAGCCCTTCCTAATGCACGTATTTTATTTCTGTTGTTTTAGAATAATGATACCGACTCCCATAAGGTTCGGTGGCCGCCGGTCTTGCATTCCAACACAATTCAACTTGTTGCTGATGAGACTGACTTTTTTCCTTTTCGTTTCTATACACTTAAATCTAGAACTGCGCCGATGGGGCTGGAACCGATGGCAGGGTTGGGAATAGATGGAAATGCTCCTTTCCTGATGGATTTGCTCCTTTCCTGATGGATTCTGCCTTGTGCTCTCCAGGGATGGCATTTTGTAACAATATCGGCCTGGCTAATGTTGATTCGAACAGTCTGATGGATGATTCGGATTATTTTCTGTGTGTGCAAAGCTGAAAAATGTGTGTTTAGCCGAACAAATGCAGTTAGTCAGGCTGCCCCATTGGAACCCAGCTAATGATGTCTTGTGTATTAAACCACACAGTGGAGTAGACAAGTCTGATGTTTGCTGGGTCCTTAATCAACACACATTATATTTATCCTTGGCAACTGGCTGGAAAAATAAATAATGCTTTCCCCCCTAGTGTATGGCTCTCATTAATACTGTATTTGTGGTCGCTTTTTAAAGAGAATGTTCTGTTCCGCTCTCTTGGTTGTGTTGGAGTCAACATTATGGGGGTTTTTCCCCCCATGCATATAGTTCCCCCTTTCCAGAGAATCAGGGATTGACAAAACCAGGGAAAAGATGTGAACTAGAGTTCGGCCCGCAAAGCTTCCTTTGAGATAATTTGGAAGATAAATATTGGCTCAGTTCTCATAGAATCATGGAAGGGACCACCAGGGTCATCTAGTCCAACCCCTTGCACTATGCAGGAAATTCACAACTACCTCCCCCACACACTCCCAGTGACCCCTACTCCATGCCCAGAAGATGCCCAAGATGCCCTCCCTCTCATGATCTGCCTAAGATAGAATCAGCATTTCTGATTTAATTTCAACCCGTAGGTTCTGGTCCAACCTTCTGGGGCAACAGAAAACAACTCGGCACCATCCTCTATATGACAGCCCTTTAAGTACTTGAAGATGGTTATCATATCCCCTCTCATACCAGACTAAACCAGGGCTTTTGCGAACCACAGGCTAGAACCCAAACCATGGTTTGAATTTCTAGACATCAAGCGAGCTGCTGTGATTTTAGTGCTGTTCCGCTCATTTTTCTCCCCTTGCTTCCAACACTCAGATTCTTAACTTTACTCCAGTCTCCCCAGATGTTGAAAGGGCTGGAAGTGAGGTGTATCATTTTGGGGAATGATTGCTGCAGCCTAATCATAATGATCCCCAATAAGGTGTCTGTAGGTATCAATCAATCAATCAATCAAATTTTATCTCGATATAATATCAGCTCTGAATAAAAATCAAAGTTAGGTTTAAAATAATAAAGGTTGATGATTCTGGGAAGGATGATTTGAAGAGGAGGACTGTAGGTACCTTTTTCTTCGCCAGCATGTTTCCTGGCTTCCCCTAGCTGCTTAAATCCTACTGATAAAATCTAAATGGATGGACTGGAACGGGAGAAAACAGGAAGCTCTGAGCAGCACCTCACCAGTGGTACAATGGTGCTCTTCTGTCCTTTGCTCAAAGGCCTTGACTCAACTCTATCCTGGGTTCCTGCCCTGAAAATCTCTAATGGGTAACCTCATTTTCTATGCCATAGCAGGATGAACTTCCTTGCATTTTCACTTTTCAAAAACAAAGGAGAGAGGGGCCCCGAGGCATAGCAGCAATGATTCAAACGCTAGCCTGCTTATCCCAGCTAATGAAGACTAACAGATCTACTCATGATAGATGGCACGTTGATGATGTTTCTTGGAAAAGGCATGCTAAGGAGGGAACTCCCTTGACACAAGGCAGCCCCAGCATTTATTTGCATTTATTTGCAGCTGAAATGCGGGCATAAAAATAAAATGCATTGCATAAGATAGCTGTCCTCTACCCCTCCCCTCCCCAATCACAACTAATGGATGTGTAATGCCTGGTCTAAAAGTGTCTCAAAGGATATAACAGCAAAAAATCAGTGGACTCACCATGCTATAAAAGACCTGCCCATTAAATCTGACTTCAGCCATAGCTACATTTTTGTTTATCTTGAGTCCTGGCTGAATCCCTTGATTAAAAAAATTCCTATCATGTAGTAGAAGGAGAGTTAGTTTTTATATGCTGACTTTCTCTGCCACTTAAGAAAGAATCAAACCGGCTTACCATCTCCTTCCCTTCCCCTCCCCAGATAAAACCGACCATAAAATTTTAAATCCAGCAATAAAGTCACAGCTAAAACCAGCAGCGGCATCAAAGTGAAACCTTCAGGAAGAGCAAACTGACAACCAATTCAACAAAAAGTAGTCTTCACCTGGTTCCTAAAATTCAAAAGATGTGGAGCCTTGCAAACCAATGTGAGGAAGGAATTTTATAATCCGGTGCCACGGCAGAGAAGGCCCTGCTCCTGGTGGCTGCCTGCCTTGTTTCAGAGGGTGAAGAAACACGCAGCATGAATGCAATATATATTTATAGTAGAAAAGGGCAAGAGTCCAGTAGCACCTTAAAGACTAACAAAAATATTTTCTGGTAGGGTATGAGCTTTCGTGAGCCACAGCTCACTTCTTCAGATAGGTATCTGAAGAAGTGAGCTGTGGCTCACGAAAGCTCATACCCTACCAGAAAATATTTTTGTTAGCCTTTAAGGTGCTACTGGACTCTTGCCCTTTTCTACTAATATATATTTATAGATGTCTAGAGAGAGAGAGAAAGTGAGAGTGAAAGTGGATTAGGAGTCATCAAAGAGAAATTTCTGCCATGACATAGACACAGAATCATGGGCTTTCAGCCTGGGCTGGGTCCCCCGGGCCTCAATGAAGCATATCCATTCCCTCCCTGTCACCCGCTTAAGCCATGCGCATCGCACCAGCTGCCAGGATTTTCTCCTGTGGCAATGAATGGGACTGTGCATGAATGTACCATTGCGCCATTTGCATGGCTCACCTTGTGGCTTGCGCTTGGGTTGGTGCCCTTGGCATTCTTTGCACACCTCTTTAGGGCTAACCCTCCATTTAAGCCATTTGATGAACATGGATGGATTGAGGTTCACGCTCTGCTGAACGGAGACTTGCAGCATCATTCAAAAAATGCAAACGAGGAGGAGAGATGACAAGAGACCAGCAATCAAATCTACCCACCTTGGCTTAATGGAAGGAGTTGCTACATTTGAAATGTGACGCTTTCTCTCCAGAGCTTACTTTGCAGTTATCCAAGTTATTTGGACAAAACACTTTCTGCCTTTGATCTTTCTTTCAAAACCCTAAATGAGGGCATGGAAAGTTGGTTCTTAGCTTTGCAGGTAGACTTGCCAGATGTCAAGGTTAGACGTGCTTTTTCCTCAAGCATGAAACTCTGGGAGGTGAAAGTCTGTGCAACAAGAGAGGCTTTAAAAGAAAAACCTCTGGCAACAAAAGAAGTTTTTAAAATGGTGTTTCAGAAGGGACGCCTCATCGCCGACGAACAGCCCAAGAAATGAAGAGGGACGAGCAGCTGGAGGGATAGGGTTACCTGGAATTCTCCTGGAATTACAACTGACCGCCAGGCTACACAGATGAGTTCCCCTGGGAAAAACCATAGAGTCTAGGTGAAATGTAAGTCCTAGAATGGCATAGAGAGTGGATGCTCTAGGACTTCTCTTACGGTATACCATAGAGCAGAGGTCTACCAATGTGCTAGCGGCCATCATGGTATCTGCTACCTTTCTTGGCACTTGCCAGGTGTTTTTAGAAAGTGGGTGGGGCTACATGGGGCCTTTGCCCAGCAGGGTTTTTAATTGGCCGTTGGAGATCTTATTAGATGCATCAATTTTTTAAAAAAATATTGCTTTGGCGGCAGCTGGCCACCACAGCAGAAGGATTTTCACTACATTTACTGAAGGCAAACTGTGTGTACGCGTGCAACAAAATATTTTAAAACCGTATGTCCATTTTAAAAGGCATCCTGTTAAACAGAATTTCTGCCTGAAATGTTGAGGATTTACTATTAGAGTTCTGCATAACCTCACTCCCTGACCTTTTGTGATTGGCTCTGTCTCCTGCAGCAGCCGTTTCGTGGCTGCGCGCACCATAGGGTTGCCAACCTCCAGGTGCTAGCTGGAGATCTCCTGCTATTACAACTGATCTCCAGCCGATAGAGACCAGTTCACCTGGAGAAAAATGGCGGCCTTTGGCCATTGGACTCTATGGCATTGAAGTCCCTCCCCTCCCCAAACCCCTGGCAACCCTATCCCCACCACCCTGTGTCAGAATTCCAAAGGTGCCCACAGGCCGAAAAAAAAGTGGGGGAACCCTCGCCATAGAGACTAGGAGAAGCTGACTGATAGTTTGTAAAGACCCTAAAGGTTAGAGGCCAGGTAGGGACTGAGAGGAGGATGGGACTTCCATTGGCCGGTGTCCTCATACGGATCTTCAGACTAAATATTGTCGAAGGCTTTCACGGTCAGAGTTTATTGGTTCTTGTAGGTTATCTGGGCTGTGTAGCCGTGGTCTTGGTATGCCGTTGCATGAAAATATACTTGCAAATAGAAAACTACCTACTGCAACAAAGTGCAGTTTGCATTAACGTCTCTTCTCTCGCCTGCCCTCCTCCTACTCTGTCTGATATGTTAGGGTTTTGTTTTTACTTGTAGGCAGGGATTTTTAAAGTTAATATTCAAAAATTACACCTACCATGTGCAGTCTGAAGTGGCACAGTCTAACCTTCCACCACAAGGTTCTTCTTCCTCATTTTGCTGCATGTGTAAATCAGAAAATCCATTTTTCATTGGAGAAGGAGGTATCTGGATTCATTCAGTCGTCTTCCACCGGCCAGCCATTGCAGAGATTTTTCCACTGCTGATGCACAGGGGGGCTCTGAAGAGTGTGGCAAATGATTCTTTTGTGTTCATACAATCTATCTGAGCCTGCGCCATTATCTTGGGGTAGAATCATACCACGGAGGAGCGATTTCTCAGCATTTTATATGTTTCCCATACGTGAGACTGCAGAAGACGGGTGAGTTCAGTATTCTTTTTACATAGGTGGTTTTAGTGCTATTAATCATCCTGCTCTTCTTTGCCCAAAGCTAGTCTTCCAGAGGAGATTTCAGCATTAAACATAAATTACAATCAAGTGAAGAGGAACATTCATTCTAAGACAGCATTTTAAAAAAAATGGATGTAATTACATTAAGAGGTATAAAAACCGTGAGTCTTTCTGTCCGCCACACATCAGAGGGCTAATTATACCTCCATTGTGCCATTCTGAGTCAACATTGTCAGCTATTCTTCGAATTAATCCTCGAACACAGGGGTTTGATGGGCCAAGTGAGATATTCCCCTTCAGCGCCTCTTTGCGCCTCCCGTCAGTCATCTCGCCATGAAAAACACACACGCTACAAAGGCCCTGCCAGTGTTGGGGTATTAGGCATCTGACTAAACGGCTTTTAATGTCGTGTACACCTTAAGAAAACACGGGCTCAGCCTATTGGTGCTCGGTAGATGCGGATGGGACCCTGCATGTTGCTGGAACAAAGGAAAGTGAGCTCATCTCTAATGGGCCTGACATGAAACCCTTAAGACATGTCAGGATGACAGCAGCGTAGTGATCTTTCCAGCATCGGGGAAGAGGCAGCGAAGAACAGGAAAAGGCGACGAGCTGACAAGAATACAGAGCGTTTGGCACTTGCTATCAAATTTTAGGGCCAAATTGCTAACTTGTTGTGTAGCAAGTGCTGTAAATCCATTGTGCAACAAAAATAAGAACCAGCACGGTGACCAAGTTGCAATTAGTTATGTAATGAAAATCTCATCATATGCAAGTAGTATACAAAATTACAAAAATCCACAAGGTGGATAATTTGCAAAATCTATAGGGAAGTTGTATAGCAAACTGTGAATCTACAAAAGACATGGAGTGCTATATAGCCAAATGTCTAACATACAATATACGTTTAACATGTTCCATGGTGTGTGTGTGTTAAGTGCCGTCAAGTCGCTTCCAACTCATGGCGACCCTATGAATGAAAGTCCTCCAAAATGTCCTATCTTTGACAGCCTTGCTCAGATCTTGCAAATTGAAGGCTGTGGCTTCCTTTATTGAGTCAATCCATCTCTTGTTGGGTCTTCCTCTTTTCCTGCTGCCCTCAACTTTTCCTAACATGACGGTCTTTTCCAGTGATTCTTGTCGTCTCATGACGTGACCAAAATACGACAGCCTCAGTTTAGTCATTTTAGCTTCTAGGGTCATGTTCCATGGTAGAAAATCATATTTAGCACACGTTGTGGTAATGGAAAAGGTACACAATAAATAAACAGTAATCTATCCACTGTGCTGTATGAATTCAAAGTTCAACTGGTGAAGTGAGCGCAAAAAGGAGCGGCCGGCTTCAAAAAATCCTTTTCGAACCGTTCTTCCTCAGTTACGATGACGCGGGTGAAATGGACACGAGCTCCTATCAAACACTTTCCTATGGAGCCGAAGTCACAAAGCACTCAATGCTTAGCCATATTTAATCGAAGGTACCTTTGGAAACCTTTCTTGCCAGTTTATACTGGAAAAACGCTTGTCAATCCATTGTAAGCTTCCTTTTTTAGACAATCCCCCAGTTATACTGTGGTCTTACTGTGCCTTTCAAATACAAAAGGATTCCGTTTGGGGGAGGATTTGTCCATGTGAACTTAAAGAAGTCGAGACTTGGGAGCACATTTTCGTTAAGGCCATTTATGCAGGGTCAATTTTGATGCTTGCTCAAAGCTCTTTTTAAAAATGCGACCTTTAAAATGCCTATTCATGGTCCCAACGCAAAAGAAGAAATTCCACCCACCCCCCACTGTCCTCCTCCTTTGTTCCTTCCATTAGCCAACCACAGTTTGCATAGCTAACGCGGGGCTGTCCTTTTGCATGCTTCCTTGAGGGATTCTTCGGTGCGGGGGCAGAGCAAACACGAAAGGTTGTGCTAAAGGGGCTCTTAAGAAATGCAAAGCAGGTATGCGCCAGCTTTGCAGTCACTTCCTGAATGACGGTTCAGCATGAAAAACTCAAAAAAATATGTGGGGCACTTCAGCCTGGAACGCGCTGCTAATTACCAAGCATAAATGGCCTATATATAATCAGCTTCAACTCACTATTCTATCCCCATTATTAGTTAATTTACCTGGCCGTTCTAATAAATATAGACTTGAAAAATTATTGACAGACGAAAAGCCTTTAATTACAAGACAGGTTGCTAATACTGTGTTGCGGCGATTAAAGCTCGAATTAGGATAAAAACTAAAGACTTTAGTGTACTGAAGCTTACTAGCAGACGATTTTGATGACATTTTTATGCGTAAGAAAGCGTTTATAGTTAAACCACCATGCTCAATAGACAGTGCTCCAGCAAATGGAGCAAGGATCAGATTCAGTAGACAGCAGCTTCACATGTTCAATTGGCTATTGGTGAAAATAGAATATTTGACTGGATGAATCTTGCTCCGATACAGCAAGGAAGCAGTATGCTCTCTTACTGAGCCTTCAGCCATCCTAAAGTGTGATTGCACTGGTCAAATAGTGAAGAGTGGTTTTGCATAAAACCATTGGATCAGCCATGGTGCAAACTACAGGCAACGAACCCACACACTGACTGCACAGCCAGGGCTAAGATCCCCAGTTTCTACTTCCTTCCTATGCAAAACATTTTACTAATTAACTGACTCCAAAATTCTCTACCAGGGCTTACTCTCTCCTTCCCTCCCTCTCTCCCTTCCTTGTCAATCTTGATCTTCACAGTTGGTTCTTTTGGAAAATGCCATGAAGACCCCGCAGGCGCTGCCCGTTTTGCTTCCGATAGGCAAGATCCAGCACATCCTACCATCTGTTGGACTCGGTGTGGAAAATTAACATCATTCCCAGGAGTCTGCTAGGTCATAAGCTAAAGAGGGCAGGTTTCCAGGATTTGATTGCATCAGTCAGAAAAGTTAGAGGATGATGAGAAAAATAGATATCCCCCTCGGGGAGGAGTGAAAATGGAGACTGGTCTTGTTCAAACAGGGCGCTCTGCATTGTTCACTAGCAAGATACAGGGAGATTGTGCTGCTTGCCAGAACCAGTATCCTGGAGGAGAAGATCTGTTCCAGGCAAAGGGTCTCTAACTTTCTTGTAGGTGAGCCTGGGTAAGCAAATACATGACAACATTCACTTTGGTGGCATCTGTCGAACATTCTGTCCACGGACAGCGAAACTCTTTCTTCGAAAGTACAGTCGAGACTGGCAGCCCAATCCTCAGCTCTCAGGCTGAAAGAGTTCAGGAGGCTTCCTCGGGAGGTGGTAAGCGCTCCTTCCCTGGAGGTTTTTAAGCAGAGGCTAGATGGCCATCTGTCAGCAATGCTGATTCTATGACCTTAGGCAGATCATGAGGGGGAGGGCATCTTGGCCATCTTCTGGGCATGGAGTAGGGGTCACTGGGGGTGAGAGAGGGAGGTAGTTTGGAATTTCCTGCAATGTGCAGGGGGTTGGACTAGGTGACCCTGGTGGTCTCTTCCAGCTGTATGATTCTAAGAGGTCGTGCCAAATGGTGTCCATGCCACTTGTGCAGCCAAGAATGGCAAGGACGTTGGCACTGGGATATCATTTATACATCATATGCCATGTATATGCCCTTCATATGCAAAATAAGTATAAACTATTTTGGTTGACAAAAAGACAGGTGCAATTTTGTCCAGAGTTTCAACTTTATAATCAAATAGGAGTACTCGTAAAATTTGATAACATCCTGGCATTTTGCAAACTCTGTGAAACAGAATTGTTCAGGAAGGTGTTTTTTACAAAGGAAATAGGACCTCCTAATAATAGATTGGCCCAGGAAAATGAACTGTGTTTCCACTGATGTAATAGCATGTTCTGTATTCAAATGTCTGCAATTCCTAGCCCTATTACATTGCTTATTAGATGTATCATTCTATGGATTGCACCAATTGACTTTGTGTAATCTGCCTTGAGTCTCAGTGAGAAAGGCAGACTATAAATAATGCAAGTAAATAAATAAACATAGAGATTCATTTATGGCTCTCCCAGTGCGTAATATACTTTGGTCCTTAAGATTTTCACCTCCTTAAGCTAAAAAATGTAAAAGCCTTTGCCAATAGGGCAAAGAAATCTAAATTCAGCCTTGAAACCATTCTTCCTAACGCTGCATCTTAATGTTTTTGTTACCAAAGAAGAAAGGAAATACACTTTTTCCAACCTCCTACTAAAGCAAGCTGTGTAACCACAGCTGAAAATATCCGGAAACCTAGGCCTTTTCCTTAGAGGAATTTGTAATAATCCTAACGTGCTGTTGGCAAGAGAGACTTCTAAATAATCCTGAAGACATTGCTCTTTAAATACAGCGGTTTGGAAATCTTGCCAGTTTTATTCCTTCTATCACTCTTGAGTTTTCAGGGACCAGATTAATGATTCTAGTAATGCAAGAAGGTGGAATTACTGAACATATAGCAGGAAACAATTTAGAGAGCAAATGATGCTTTGGAATCCTGAAAAATGGCTATTTAGGTAACCAAATTCCATCTCTCATTTTTACAGCACATAATTCACACCAGTTTGGGTTTTCCTCATTGTGTTGTACTCATTCATTTTTAGATGAGGGTGAGTGGGGAAAATAATGCTTCATGCTTCCAATCTTACTTGTTCTGATTCAAGGGCCTTTTGCCTTTTAAAGGGGTATTAGATTTTTAAGACACTGTTTAAATTTCCCCTAGCCATAGCAGTGGAAAGCGCAGGGCAGGAGTCATGAAATAATTTCTAAGATTACAATAAAAAGGGTGCTGCAATAGGACATGCCCAACAGTTTCACCTCTCCCACTTGCACAAGGGCAATACACATTCCTGGTATGATTAGGGCTGCCAACCTCCAGGTACTAGCTGGAGATCTCCTGCTATTACAACTGATCTCCAGCCGATAGAGATCAGTTCCCCTGGAAAAAATGGCCACTTTGGCAACTGGACTTTATGGCATTGAAGTCCCTCCCCTCCCCAATCTCCGCCCTCCACAGGCTCTGCCCCAGAAAGCTCCCGCTGGTGATAAAGAGGGACCCAATAATCTTAGGTATGATACACCAAGGTATCTCCTTTCCAAGAGTGCAGAGGTAAAAGGTAAATGCCCCCTGTGCAAGCACCAGGTCATTCCTGACCCATGGGGTGACGTCACATCCCGACGTTTTCTAGGCAGACGTTGTTTACGGTTGGTTTGCCAGTGCCTTCCCCAGTCATCTTCCCTTTACCCCCAGCAAGCCGGGTCCTCATTTCACCGATCTCGGAAGGATGGAAGGCCGAGCCAGCCTTGAGCCGGCTGCCTGGAACCAACTTCCGTTGGGATCGAACTGAGGTCGTGAGCAGAGCTTGGACTGCAGTGCCGCAGCTTGCCACTCTGCGCCACGGGGCTCTTAAGAGTGCAGAGGGCAGGACCTTAAGTCAGGACAAAGCAAAAGCTTTCCTAAATTTGGGAATCAGCAGATTGGCCAGATAATCAAAAGCCACAAACTTCTTGTCCCGATAGCCAAGTACAATACAGTTAAAATACAAGCCACAAAGGGGTTACCTCCTCTCTTTTGACATGGCATCGGCTTGCACGAAATAGAAAAGCAAGTTAACACCAGAGTCTTTTGAGAGCAGTGCAGAGCCAAAGTCCTGCTCGGAGGAGGGGGAAGAGAGAGATAACACAAATGACTTGCCTACTTGCTTGTTATCACGTTCTTATTTTCCCCTCCGACTTTGACTAATGATGTGTTTCCTCTGACCTCCCACTTGGGTTCTCCATGGCTCACTTGTTCGGCCTCTGCCTCTCGACTGCTCCTTCGCCTCTGTAACGGTTTGCCACGTTCCCATGGCAAAAGCACAGCATCCCTCACCAACTGGGCCTGAGCCACCTTTCATTCTCCTCCATGCCTCTTTCGGAGGGTCTCTTCCCTCTTGGCTTAGCCTCAATGGGTCCAAGCGGCCCTCCTCCACCGCTGATATCCACAAAGCGCCTGGCAAGTTTCTTTTTCTTTCTCTCTCCCCCCCCCCACTCCCGTTTTGTTTTAATAAGGAGTAGCCACCATTGCTATACCCTGTGTAAATATTTGCTGGCATCACATCATAACTGATAATGATCCCTCCCTGTTTGATGTGAGATGAGAACATGCTGCCTCGGATCACTGAAGAAGGGTCCTAACTACGCTGTCAAAATTGGGGTCGCTGGAGGCGCTGCCCAAGTAATAAATACTTCCAAGGACAAGCACATTTTAACCAGAAGCCTTTGAAATCAAGGGAAAGTATGGTATAAAGGTTACAGTAGGAGAAAGTATGGTATAAAGGTTACAGAAAGTATGGTATAAAGGTTACTGTTTAATTGGAACTTCTTGTCTTTCTTTGTTCACATAAATATACTAACATTTCTCTCCTTCGTCAAAAGGTTTTCAGATGATGACACGATCAGACTTCTTGGAATATTTAATTTTAGGAAAAATATGTGAACAATATGATAAATTTCATCACCCACGTGTGGTGTTGTTTTTAGAGTGTCAGACTAGGGTTTGGGAAACCCAGTTTCAAACCCACAGTCAGACATGAAATTTTATTTGGGCCAATCGCTGGCAGCCTTACCTATTAGGATTATTTATTTGTTTATTGAAAACATCCCAACTTATCTCCTCAGGTTCAAGGTAGCTAACGATGCAGCAGCAGGTAGCAAGGGCACATAGTATATTAGTCCAATTAACAAGATTAAAAACACATAGATAAATTTTTTTAAAAGCACCAGATAGTAAAATCTAAAGTCCTGAGATCTCTGTATTTTCAAATATCTACATGCAACTTCAAAACCTGAGCATTTAAATGAGATTTCCTTTCAAATTAATTTCCATTTTGTCTGCAATTTTGCCTTGTCGTACCATTTTGGAGGAATTTAATGGCCATTCAACGTGAATGTAATGCAAAGTTTATCCCATAGCACTGTTAGGAAGCTATTCCACCACTGTGCTTCTGAACCACACTCGTTTCATAACTAGAATTGTGTTGAATGAGGTCTGTTTAAAACTAACGAGTCTGGTTATTTATTACATTTTTATTCCACTTTTCAACCAAAATTGACTTCCAAAGCAGTTGGTTCACAGAAAACCAGACTTAAGGGAGAGAACTCTCAGCTGCGATGGATTCAGATATGCAGGGGGAGGACCTGGCTACTTCCTCACTCCCTCTGACGGCCCAGTCTGTCAGTGAGAAGGAGTGAGGGGGATGCGCGTGGTCAGCTAGAGATGGATCCAGACAGGGAGGAAGAGGAGTCTGGCTCTTTGTTTCCTGCCATCCTTCTGAAGTCTACTGGCTAGAATGTTGGAGGTGGAGGTGATTAAATGAAGGCTAGGTAGGGTTGCCAACCTCCAGGTACTAGCTGGAGATCTCCTGCTATTACAACTGATCTCCAGCCGCTAGAGATCAGTTTCACCTGAAGAAAATGGCCACTTTGGCAATTGGACTCTTATGGCATTGAAGTCCCTTCCCTCCCCCAAACCCCGCCCTCCTCAGGCTCCATCCCCCCAAAAAAAACCATCCCAAAAATAAAGAGGGACCTGGCAACCCTAAGGACAGGGTGGAGGTCCAAAACCTTGAGGGTAAAGTCTAGGGAGACAGATTTGGATCCATCTTGGGCCAGCCCAAGCTGCTTGGCTGCCTCAGGAAACTGAACTTTTTAAGTTGGAGTTGGCTATGGGGATAATCCCCCCCCCACAACACATTGCCTTAAGAAAATCCCAATTGTGCTGTGAACTGTGATTTTAATTCGTTGTTCCATAGAATAGAATAGAATAGAATAGAATAGAATAGAATAGAATAGAATAGAATAGAATAGAATAGAATAGAATAGAATCATAGAGTTGGAAGGGACCACCCAGGTCATCTAGTCAACCCCCTATACAATGCAGGACATTCACAACTACCTCCCTCCCACACCCCCTGTGACCCCTACCCAATGCCCAGAAGATGGCTAAGATGCCCTCCCTCTCATGATCTGTCTAAGGTCATAGAATCAGCATTGCTGATAGACGGCCATCTAGCCTCTTCTTAAAAACCTCCAGGGAAGGGGAGCTCACCACCTCCCGAGGAAGCCTGTTCCACTGAGGAACCGCCCTAACTGTTAGAAAATTCTTCCTAATGTCTATTCCTGGTCATAACAGTTTCTCAGGGCACAACAGGGAGTCCAGCGTTTAGAATCCCACAGATCCACCGATAGCTGCTCCAACTTCAGTGTTCAGTTCCTCCACTTACTAGTTTTTAAATCGAATGCGGCAGCTCTGAATGGAACGAAAACAGCCAGCTCTGTCATGGCTGGAGCACGAGAGATTTCAAGCAATTGACCGTTTCTGTATTATTCTCGTTACCTTTCTGTGCATGTTTTTAAAATGCTGTCTGAATCATTCCTTCCTAACTACGCTACAGCAATCTGATGTAACATGTTTTATGGCCAACGGTGCGTCATTCATGTGTCAGGATCAGACCTGCTACGAGGGGAATGATCGCAATTACTGGAGGGGGAGGGGTTGATACGCTAGATATGGGGTTCTGATATCCTTTTTGTGGGGGGAGATGAGTGAGAAGGCCTCGTCCTCAGTATTAATGGCCACTGGTCCAACCATCTGGGGTTGCCGTTTCCTCTCTTTTTCTCACGCAGATGGTAGTTTGACACACGGGATCTCCAGGCTCTGATCCAGAAACCCCTGAGGCTGGTGCGTTATGGATCGGCACTGAAAAATATTGCCAGGCCTCCACACGGAAGGAAGCCAGACGCTCTGCCCACACACTGTTGCACTCGGGGTTTGGCACCAATGTAGCCAACACCCCAGTACCTGGCTGTGCTGCAGAGCATCAAGCCAGGATCAAAGGTGTGACTTCCTCCTCTGTCATTGCCAAGAAGTTACATACATCAGGGATAACAACGTGGAAGAAACATTTTCCCTTCATACTTTTCGCTATCTAGCTGGTTTGGATGTGTTGGGCTGCATATGAACATGCTTGATATGGGGTCAGACAATTGACTCATCTAGTACACTGTTGTTAACTCTGACTGGCAACAGGTCTCCAAGGCTTCAGGTAGAGGAAAGACGTTCCCATGGCTTACTACCTGAAATCCTTCATCCAGAGAGGCTAGGGCAGTGATGGCGAACCTTTTAGAGACCGAGTGCCCAAACTGCAACCAAAAACCCACTTATTTATCGCCGAGTGCCAATGCGGCAATTTAACCTGAATGCCACCCCCAGAGGGGGCCCAGAGGGAGAGGCTAGGGTTGCCAAGTTCCTCTTCACCATGAGTGGGAGGTTTTGGGGTGGCGCCTGAGGAGGGCGGGGTTTGGGGAAGGACTTCAGTGCCATAGAGTCCAATTGCCAAAGTGGCAATTTTTTCCAGGGGAACTGATCTCTATTGGTTGGAGATCACCTGTAATAGCAGATCTCCAGCTAGTACCTGGAGATTGGCAACTAGTTCCTTAGTGTTTTCTCTCTACATATCAAGACAAATGGAAAGGTGTTTGGAGGATAGCTTGTGGGCACTTCAAAGGTGGAATAGGACTGCACTCCCCTCCGCCCGCACAGACCCAGAGGGTGCCGGAGAAGCCGCTGGAGGGAAAGAAGGAAGGAAGGAAGGAAAGAAGGGAAGGGAGGGGGAAAGGGAAGGAAGGGAGGGAGAGAGAGAGAGAAAGAAAGAAAAAGAGAGAGAAAGGGAGAAAGAAATGGAGCAAGGGAGAGAAAGAAAAGGACAGAGGGAGACAGAAAAAGAAAGAGGCCATTTATGCATGGGAGGTTTTGCCTTGGATTTGCCAATCGGTGGGGCGCGGTGGCAGGCTTGTGAGAGGCGAGCAGGGTGGGGCAGAGGGCGCCTCCTTCGCACCCACCGACCAGCCATGCCCCTCCGCCCGCACAGGCCCAGAGGGCGCCGCAGAAGCCGCCGGCCATGCCGAGTGTGAGCGCCCGGCTTCTGTTCCCCGCTCTCCCACCCGCCTGGCCGGCCGCGCACGCTCCAGCGGCGGCAATGGCGGCAGCTTCTGTGGGAGAGTCCGGGGGCCACCGCCAATGATGTCGGAGGTTCCCCACCCCTGGGCTACAGCCTCCCCCATCTGGGGCGGGGCAGAGCCGGAAAGGCCAGCGGCTTGGAGGAACCGTGCGTGCCGGCAGAAAGGGCTACGCGTGCCGGAAGTGGCACCCGTGCCATAGGTTCGCCAACACGGGGCTAGGGATTGGACATGGACTTTTGACATACAAAGGAAGTGCTCTTCCAATGAGCCATGGACTTTTCCATGTACAAATCCAAGTGGCCCATTGGTTGAATCCAGGAGCCCTTTCAAGCCAGTTTATCTGCCTAAGTGAATAGCTGTACAGGCAAAACCTTGAGGAACAGCTCTAACAACTCACACTGTGTTTGTGCAAAGTGCCATCAAGACGCAGCTGACGTATGGCAACCCTGTAGGATTTCCTTGGTAAGAGACTTTCAGAAGAAGAAGAGTTGGTTTTTATATGCCAACTTTCTCTGCCACTTAAGGGAGAATCAAGCCGGCTTACAATCACCTTCCCTTCCCCTCCCCACAACAGACACCCTGTGAGGTAGGTGGGACTGAGAGAGTGTGACTCGCCCAAGGCCACCCAGCTGGCTTTGTGTGTAGGAGTGGGGAAACAAATCCAGTTCACCAGATTAGCCTCCGCCGCTCATGTGGAGGAGTGGGGAATCAAACCCGATTCTCCAGATCAGACTCCACTGCTCCAAGCCACTGTTCTTAACCACTACACCACGCTGGCTCTCAGAGGTGATTTGCTATTGCCTGCCTCTGCATCGCACCCCTGGACTTCCCTGGTGGTCTCCCATCCAAGTACTAACCAGGGCCTCCTTAGCTTCTGAGATCTGACAAGATTGGGCCAGTCTTGGCCATCCAAGTCAAGGCACAACTCCCACTAGCAAACCGTTAATAAGGCATCCTCATTAGGCAAAAACGGGCAGTGAATTACTAGTGACAGAGAGCAGGAACCTGGGATTCTCCCTGCTAAACAAGGATAGTTGGGGCATCACCAAGTACTGCTTCCAACTAGGTAGTATTACATGCAATTGAGGATAAAGATGGCACTGTAACACTGGCATGTACTCAATTCTTCTGACCACTGCTGATGTTGCCCATGATGCAGCTGTTGGAGAAGAGAGAGCATTACCTTCCAGTAGGCGTCTTCCTTAACCAAGCCGCCCTCTCTTTTATTTGTTGTATGTTGTGGTGAAATGATGGCGGTTAGGTCTCAGTCTGTTTTTGAGATAACCACAGCCAAGCTGTATGTTTCCTATTTAGCACTTTGGAGGGTGCCCAGATTAATCCTAGGATATAGCTTATCCTGGGCATCAGCCTTACAGATGTGGAAACCACAATCCCACTTATTATGAGTTTAAATGCCAGTAAGCTCATAAATAAAAAGCAGACTTGTGGGATATTTGCCTCTATAAAAGTCAAGAATAGACCTAACACAATCTGTTTGGTTTGGTGAGCTATGTAGGTATTTATGCTTCCAATTAAAAAAAAAAGTTAAATCCAAATGAAACACACCAAATCAGCGTAAACTATTTGGGCGGAGGGATGATTGTAACCGTGTGAGGCCATTTCAGTCCTTAATGGAACGTTTGCTGGTTTGTGAGTAGAGCTTTCTCAGACTTATTGTTTAGTTACTTTCCATGTCCAAAAACTGTTTTTTGAAAAAATCAATGCTATTGTTGAGATTGCTGTGTGAGGACTGTGAATGAGTTAACCACTGGAGCCAGGCCCTATAGCAAAGTAATGTCAGCGTCCCTTAAGGGCTGTAGATGTGTCCTCCATGGGAGCTAATTGTCAGGAGATGATTTCCAGAAAGCTCTGCTGTTCAGACACCTCTCCTGTTTGAGGCAATGGGGCTGGTGTATGTGTATTTGTGAAGAAAAGACAATCTGCAGTTTGAATTTGGAACAGCCACGATGGGACGCTTTGAGGCATAAAAGTGAGATATAAATCTTTTAATTAAGAAACGAGGCGGGGAGGAGAGAGAGAAGCAGAGAATGAGGTGTGAACTGGCTGGGCTGCATGTGAAACATTTTGGAGTGCCCTGTTGGAGTCTGCCTTTGCATCCATCTAAGCTAGTTTTTTAGCCTATGTGGGATTTTGTTGGAATTTTTTTCCTTCCGGACTGTCAGTGAATTCCCAGGTGGAAAGGAGTGGCTATCAATGTTTTAAACAAATAAACACAGATATCACATGTAAACACTGTTATAGATGTAGAAGATGATTTGTTGGAGCATGTGTGTGTGTTTGTGTTAAGTTTCGTCAAGTCGCTTCCGACTCATGGCGACCCTATGAATCAATGTCCTCCAAAATGTCCTATCTTTGGCAGCCTTGCTCAGATCTTGCAAACTGAGGGCTGTGGCTTCCTTTATAGAGTCAATCCATCTCTTGTTGGGTCTTCCTCTTCTCCTGCTGCCTTCAAATTTTCCTAGCATATTGTCTTTTCCAATGACTCTTGTCTTCTCATAATGTGACCGAAATACGATAGCCTCAGTTTAGTCGTTTTAGTTTATAGGGCCAGTTCAGGCTTGGTTTGATCTATAACCCACTGATTTGTTTTTTGGGCAGTCCATGGTATCCGTAACATACAGTTCAAATTAAAACAGATAATATTTAAATTGCTTTTAATTAATTAATTATAATTATTTTGCTCTTATATCCTGCCCTCCCCAGCAGAGCCGGTGTGGGGTGGGTAGACAATCTGTTTTCTTCACAGCCAGAAGAAAAATAAGTAATCTTCCATAGACTTTGATTGGGATGTTAACTTCGAGCTGCAGGAAACACCGTAGGAATGATTCCATTGAAATATCCAGGTTTTGTTTCCAGCTGTTTCTCAGGATTCCTTTTCTCCTTCAGTCAGCTGTTTGAGGGAACAACTCTGTGTACATCTCCATGGCCATGACATTTCATTGTTTGAAAGGCAAGAAGGTCAGTCAAAGTAAACTTTCTCTGCAGCTAGACGTTTTTTCCCCTGAATGGAAATAGTGGTGAACCACAATGGGCAGTGGGGAGGAGGGGAATGTGAAGAGATGTTTTCCAAGTCTCCAGGATGGCTTTAATTTGGTTTTCTTGTGGTATATAACACAGAATGTATGAATAAATAATATGTTCAAGCATTCTCTCTTTAATCACCCCAAATATTTCCAGCGAGGCTCAAGCTGCCTACAGTGCAGAATTAAGAGATCTTGGAACTGTTGGATGAAAAACTTCAAGGCAAACCAAATGTCAGGTATTACTGGGGGAAAGG
This sequence comes from Euleptes europaea, assembly GCF_029931775.1. Taxonomy (NCBI): domain Eukaryota; kingdom Metazoa; phylum Chordata; class Lepidosauria; order Squamata; family Sphaerodactylidae; genus Euleptes; species Euleptes europaea. Next base: position 52,683,793 of record NC_079324.1, on the reverse strand, counting down.
ACTGAAAATAAAATTGTGGATATAATAACGCCTTTCATAAAAATCAAGGGTCTGGCCATATTTGGAATACCATGTACAGGTTTGGTTACGACATTTTTAGTAGTGATAATATCAGTCTGAGTATCATCATCTTCAGAGAAGTGTCTTGCAAAGCACTTTACATAGGGTTGCCAGATGCCTGGTGGTGGCAGGCAAACCCCCGGCAATTTGCCCCTCTGCCCGCCGACCACCTGAGGGTCGGCGGGCAAATGTGCACTCTCGCACACCCCCCGCACGCACGGCACTTCCGGTTTACCACTTAAACTAAGAGGAAAAGGCCCCTCACGAGGTTGTAAACCGGAAATGACACACACGTGTGTCAGAGCACACGTGTGCTGCCCCCAGGCAGAGTTGTTAGTAAGTTTTCTAGTACTATATGTAAGTTGCAGCTCAGGTTTGTATCAGTAATATGCTAGGAAATAGTTAGGGAAACTCAGTCACATGTTTCTGTATTAGTTCACTGATTGGTCAGACGTTAGGCTCTAATTTGCCCGGGAAAAGTAGGCGCCTTTTTTCTTATTGTTAATGAGACTGGAGGAGAGAGAGGCTTGAGGATCCATTCTGCTTTCACAGATAGCTACAACTGGGCTCTCATCAAGAAAAGGACTGCAGATCTCTTCTATTCAGTAACGCTGAACTGTTTAGATGCATGCGTGTAAACTGCACAATAAAACGTGATTTGAGTTCAAGTGGCTTCTCGTTGAACCCTTGTCTCGCAAAGGGTCTTAAGCAACAGCTCCCTGGCCGGGAATAGCACGCAATCCCAACCGCAGCCCCATAGCCTCCCGCCGGAAGGGAGAGAGGGCCCGGCAGCCCTAACTTTGCAACAACGAAGAGACACAAGCTCCTGCCTTTAAATGTGCGCATCAAGAGAAGACAGCCATCAGGCCGATGATGTCCAGAACAAAGTGAGCATTTATATTCTGTTGGGCTCAAGCTGCTTTTTCCTTTCCAGTGGTTTTTCTGGGCAGCACAGTATCTAGGATTGCCAGGTCCCTCTGTGCCACCGGTGGGAGGCTTTGGGGGTGGAGCCTGAGGAGGGCGGGGTTTGGGGAGGGGAGGGACTTCAATGCCATAGAGTCCAACTGCCAAAGCGGCCATTTTCTCCAGGGGAACTGATCTCTATCAGCTGGAGATCAGTTGTAATAGCAGGAGATCTCCAGCAATTAGCAGGAGGTTGGAAACCCTAACAGTATTCCAGTGGACCCTAAACTTCTGGCCACTGGCCAGAGTTTCCTTTCCCTTGATACTGCAGTTCTTTGGCTGTCAACAATTTGTCTAGAGTTTTCTCTGGGTGGGCGGACGGGGACAAGCTCTTTCTGCTGGTTCCTTCTCGGCCCAGGGGCAATGCTGGTCTTCCCGTTAAGACAGTTATCTCCCAGTGAACACATGAACACATTAAGCTGCCTTATATTGAATGAGACCCTTGGTCCATCGAAGTCAGTATTGTCTACGCAGACTGGCAGCGGCTCTCCAGGGTCTCAGGCAGAGGTCTTTCACATCACCTACTTGCCTGGTCCCTTTAACTGGAGATGCCGGGGATTGAACCTGGGACCTTCTGCATGCCAAGCGGATGCTCTACCACTGAGCCACAGCCCTTCCCTATGGCTCTCCAGGGTCTCAGGCAGGGGTCTTTCCCATCACCTACTCGCCTAGTCCCTTTAATTGGAGATGCCGGGGATTGAACCTGGGACCTTCTGCATGCCAAGCAGATGTTCTACGAACTGAGCCACAGCCCCTTCCCTTGGACCCTTGGCAATGCCCTTCTCCTCTGAAAAGGGCAACCGAAAGTTACTGCTCCTTTTAATAGTTCATTCCCCCATGGTTGTCTGGGCCCACCAAACAATCCACGCAGCCCCAAAGCTCAATAACCGCTTACCTCAAAAAGCAAACACATATTTGGAGCTCAGAAATTTTGACACCCAACTTGTCAGATTTTGTCCTGCTATAAACCATTTTGGAATACAGCTGTTCGGCCGTGACACCGCTTGGAACCGACGTGAAATGTTGATGAATGCCTTATCCTAAAAGTAAACAGTTTGATTTTCTTTCCTTGCAAGTCAAAAACCCTCAGGGGGAGGGGGTGCCGGTTTTGGCAATCCCGCGCTCATTTTGAGGCTCAAAGCATGTTTTTAATTGTTACATTGCAAAACTTGCCAAATAATGAAGAATGTTACTGTATTAAAAAAAAAACAGCCCCGGTGTACAGAACTTCTCAACAACTTAGCTAAGACAATAATTGCTGCAATGAGAATTGTGCTGCCTGGTGGCAATGTGAATTTTTTCATAATCACGCCATCTGTCATTAAGAGCATTTGTTCTTTCCGCAAGATTGAGGCCGAAAATCAACAATGTAATTTTTTTCTTTTATTAGCAGCTGTCTGCAGCAAGTGAGGTGATCAATTATATCTACAGATAGATAAATTCAGCAAAGAATTCACTTTTACCAAAGACAAAGATCTATTTAATTAGGCTGTTAATCTTGCTTTAATATTTTTAAAACAGGAATCAGAGATCATATTTAGTTTGAGGATTTGTTCAGAGGCACTGCTAAGGTTTCACTTAGATTTTGCTGATCCTGGTGGTATTTAATAGCAGTGGGGTTTTGGCAAATGGCCAAAGAAGTAATAATGTGATTATATCACATGTTGGCAGGCAATTTTTAATAGGCTGCAATTATGAAGGCTTTGTGTGACCTGCATATCTAAGGGTTTACCACACTAGGGTGAAATCTGGCAACTAGTACCAAATTAGTCACCCTGAGAACATCAGTGTTCTTTTATCCCCCTTCAGAAGTTGTTTTCTAGTTCTTACAGATGGTATATAGGCGCAAGTGCTGAGATCCAGAAACGTTTTGTGAAAACGGAGCTCATTTCTCCCCCATTCCACATTAACATCAACTGATAGTAGGGTTGCCAACCTCAAGGTACTAGCTGGAGATCTCCTGCTATTCCAACTGATCTCCACCTAGAGAAAATGGCCACGTTGGCAATTGGACTCTATGGCATTGAAGTCCCTCCCCTCCCCAAACTCCACCCTCCTCAGGCTCCGCCCCTAAAACCTTCCGCCAGTTGCAAAGATGGACCTGGCAGCCCTAACTGATAGGGCTGTTGACAAAGAGAAAGACACCAAGCTGGCAGTCATCATAGCACAACAGGGAAACCAATTGCAGAACTATGGCAGCTGTAGTATCTGTCTGTGCAGTCTCTCTGCATGAATTATTAGCATACCAATTAGGGTTGCCAGGTCCCTCTTCACCACTGTCAGGAGGTTTTTGGGGAGCCTGAGGAGGGCAGGGTTTGTGGAGAGGAGGGACTTCAGTGCCATAGAGTCCAATTGCCAAAGCGGACATTTTCTCCAGGTGAACTGATCTCTATCGGCTGGAGATCAATTGTAATAGCAGGAGATCTCCAGCTACTACCTGGAGGTTGGCAACCCTAATACCAATGTGGCTTCCCTCTAGGCTATAGCAGCTGTCATGATAGCTGCATAGGGTTGGCACCCCTAGCCCTAGGCAAGGCTAACTACTTGTGCCCCCCCCATTGTTAACCAGTTTTCAAAAACAGATGTCTTGTAGACAAATAAAAGCACAAAACTTTTTATAAGGCATTATAATTATGTTCCATAGCGCTGTTGTAGTACTTATCTTAAAATAAAAAAAATATAAATTGTCAGTTGCATTTTTTCCAAGAAACTAATCGGTTTAAAACTGTGCCGCTCAGGCCAGTTCTGCGCCCCTCTGAGGTCTGTGCCCTAGGCGACCGCCTGGTTCGCCTAATGGTAGCACCGGCCCTGCCTATTGGAGGCCCAGGCAGTCTGAATGGCCTTCCCATTTTACAGTCCACCAGTCTCAGTGAGAAAGGTGGGCTATAAGCGATAGTGATAACACTAGCAACAGCAGCAACAAGCCAGGGCAGATCATGTAAAAGCTTCCAGATTTGGCTCGGAGCAAAGAGCAGACGAGAACGGAGAGGCGATGCTACAGCTATCCCCACATTTCCTGCACCCCTCTGTTTTGTGTTTCCAGACCTACCTCCGTTCTGACAGGGCAGGAGCTACTTCTTACAAAGCTCTATTTTTAATCTATTTTTTGTTGCCATGTGCGCTAAAATGAAAGACCGCGTACGGTTTTGAAAAACGAAATACGAATTTGGCTGTCTCCTCTGGCTACTCTTCTTTAAATCTCTTTCAGTCTAGCTATTTTTAATTTCCATGCTTCTCTTACAAACTCCCTCGGTGGCCCGAAGCGAGCCAGTCGCAGTCTCTCAGCGGCAGCCCTCTCAGCCCCACCCCATCTCCTTGTCTCACTGGGGTTAATGGACAATGGCGTCTGTAATTTTTCCATCAGGATTTCTTTCAGCAACAAATAAATAAATAAGCCAGAGGTATATAAGCATTAAAAAACTATTCCCAGAGGGTTGTGTTGCACAGTTTAATGATGCTTATTCCATTCACATGTGTAGATTTTATGAGACCATTAAGTGGCATTAAATAAGAATGAGACCTCGATATAATGACAGCAACAGCCTGCACTCAGGGAAATAAAGGGTCTTTAAAAAAATATAGATCCTACATTTCAGAAGGAATCAAGAGCCTGGGAGAGCTTGCTTTCCTCAATGCCTTTGGAGAAAACTCTCCAGAGACAAAATTGTACAAGCACCCATATTCAACACCTCCGCCCCGGTGTATTATGTGTGTGGGGGTGTCACAATAATTTTACAGCCTGCAGTATTACTACCAAAACATTTTATCAATTTTTGTGTTTGTTTTTCCCTAGGGTATAAAGGTTCCCCCCCCCCTCAGTCACCTTCTTCTGAGGTATTGGTTTTGTAATGTCTTCCTGCCTTATTGTATTAATATTCAATCACAATAAAACAGTTGGAAGCTGAAGATTCAAAGCAGGTTGTTTTTATTGGCCAATATACAAGTGCTGGTGAAAATTGCCTAAAGCGCAGAGCAATTTCCACACACATCAAAGGATTGCAAGCATGGATATAGACTTTGATGATGGGTGGTTACAGAAGCGAAATACACACGTCAGACTGGACTGTCCAATAAACCTTTTGGACGTATAAGCAATTATTTGCATATCCAATAGAAAATGCTCTTCAAGGCGTTGCCTAATGGTTAATGAGGAAGCACAGCTTTACATTCCAAGATGACATGTCTTGTCTTAAATCAAAGCTCCAGGCTTAATTAAGGAACCTGCCTGTACCAAGAGGGAATGACCTCACCTAGTCAGCTGCCTGCAAACTGCTTGCTGGGTCACTGTGACCCAGGCTTCTTAGCAATGAATATAGCTTGACCAAAGAATACAGGTTACCCATAATGCAAAGTGATTCTATATCTGTACATAAGAATCTATATATATGTGTGTGTGTTATGCTATGTGAATATGCATATATGTGACAGCATATATGTTTTCTCTATAAACTAAGTTAATTAGGGCACTACAGTTTCAAGATGGTTCCCTGTTGAGGTCCTTGTATGATTCAAGGCCTTGATAATCTTCATGCTAGTTGAAAAAAAAATTCAGTAAAATTCAGATTCGTCAAAATTCGGCCTGTTTTTATTCGGGAAATGCCAAAGTCCAAACTCCCCCGCTTTGGGTCCGTGCAATTCGGCATGAGATCCGGAGTTCGGGGAAAAATTCGGCCAAATAAAGCCATTAAAAACACGATCGCGCCTTTCCACGGCTCCAGGGGGGCATTTTTGGGGGTAGAGGTCCCAAACTTTCAGCGTAGCTTGAGGGGACCCTTTTTGCAAGAACCCCCAAGTTTTGTAAAAATTGGGTCGGGGGGCTGAGATATGAGCCCCGAAAGGGGTCCCCCCCTCCTTAATGTGCATCTCTGACAATGGGGGTTTGCAATTAGCAGAGCTTGCCGCCCACTCCCAAAGCTCCCAGCCCTGACAAACAGCTGAGCTGCGGGGAGCAAGGGCAAGGCAGGTGCGAAGAAGTTTGCAAACCATGCAAAGCAACACATTTGCAGCCATGCACACCATGCAAACCATGCAAAGCAACACATTTGCAACCATATAAACCATGCAAAGCAGTTTGCAACCATGCAAAGCAACACCTGACATGTGGGAGTTTGCAAACCATGGAAAGGGACAGAGGCAGTTAGCTATGCATAAGGAGCCGGAGGGGGTGGAATTTCCCCTTTTGCATCGGACTCAGGACCAGGCAAATGCATTCTTTAAGTCACAATTTGAAAACCAGTTTTGAGCAAGCATCAAAATAGACCTAACCGATCTTATAAATGAGGGAAAACCTGAGGACGCACAACTGAAGCCCCCCCCCAAACCAGGGAGAGAGAGACTCGAGGGGGCACACGCCCCCAGGCAGAATGGGCGAAAGCCCCCTTTGGCTTCCCCACCCACCCACAGAAACTGCTCCCTCCCCACACACACACACACAGGAGAAAAATTATAGAGAAAAGCCCCAAAATGGGACTTACTGTGGATGTCTTCTGTTCCATCAGGGGGCACCCCTCCCCCCGCAGAACAGGCGAAAGCCCCCTTTGGCTTCCCCCCCACCCACAGAAACTGCTCCCTCCCCACACACACACAGACTCTGCTTCCCCCACACACACATACACACAGGAGAAAAATTATAGAGAAAAGCCCCAAAATGGGTCTTACTGAGGATGTCTTCTGTTCCATCTTCTTTGCACCTGCCCCGCCCTTGCTCCCCGCAGCTCAGCTGTTTGTCAGGGTGGGCGGCCAGCTCTGCTAATTGCAAACCCTCATTGTCAGAGATGCACATTAAGAGTGGGGAAGAAGAACCAGCTTGGCCACCGATTGGCCGCAGGAGAATGCTGCTTACTAACTGACGGTTATGCTGCTGTGCCGAACCCCGAATTTGCCTAATTTATTCGCCGAACACTCCGAACTCACTGAATTCGGCTCCCTGTTTTCCCGCCTTTTTTGAGTTTGGTTCCATCCGAACTAAAAACCGCCGAATCAGGGGAAATTCAGCTGTTTTTCGGTTCGGGATGAACCGAATCGACAGCCCTAGCCTGAACCCTCATATGTCTCTATGTCTCATCACAATCTCTCAAATCAGTTATGTGCTCTTTTGAACTTTGTGTCTATATACTAAACTAGAGCAACAACTGTGCATAGAGAACCCCCTTCCGCTGGTACTCTACCAAAGAGCATATTTGGGATGCATATTTTCATCCCCAAAGTGGAACTGCTCCAGAGCCAAGAGCTTTTGTAGTATGGTCGCTGATAGCAATCTCAAAAACAGCAAAATTTAAACTACTCCAGAGATGGTTCTCATTTTACTTTCGAACATACAGAACGTGCATACTCTCTGTCAAGCATGAAGGGCATAGATGTGAGTTTTTCACAGTGTTGTGCTTTAAAATGCAGACGAGTGCAGGTCTGGTCACCAAAACTGTGTATTTTGAAGGAGTCTGTAACAAAAAAAGAGACTCGGGTGCCCTTCAGACAAGACAGAACATCTATTTCATGCACAGTCAAGTTAATGGGTGAATCCAGAAAAGGACAGATATGTGTAAAAAGCATTTTATTTTATTTTTTTCAGATGTAATGAAAGAAGAACATTCTGAAGAATGCCCAAAACAGCTGTTAAGTCTCAGTGAAATTAGTAAAATTTAAGGACAGACAACTCAATCTTGAAACATCAGGCAGTGAAAGGGCTGCTTGTGCCACCAATACTGTCTGTATTAATGTGTCATGGTGATACCAGGTCTCCTGCAGTGGGAGATTTCCACCATCATTGGGTGAGGTGGGGTGGGAGAAATAATTGCTGGAACAATTGCCATGCCATCACTTCTGGCAAACACTGCCAATGTGACGCTCTAGGATTCATAGAACACTCTATGGGTATTTTCTGGAAGTGATCATTCCCCTGCCCCCTCTCTGTCCAGATGGTTGCCAGCTGATGCCTGGCCACTCACCATGCCCCACAAATGGATCTAAGCCCTCACAGCTTTTGCTGCTCGGTGATTCAGCTGGGCCCTAAAGAATATTACAGAAGTCATGATCAGGTGGTGTAGTGGTTAAGAGCGGTGGACTCTAATCTGGTGAACCGGGTTTGATTCGCCACTCTTCCACATGAGTGGTGGCCTCTAAACTGGCGAACCAGGTTGGTTTCCCCATTCTTACGCATGAAGCCAGCTGGGTGACCTTGGGCTAGTCACAGTTCTCTCTGAACTCTCCCACCTACCTCACAAGGTGTCTGTTGTGGGAAGGGAAGGAGATTGTAAGACGGTTTGATTCTCCTTAAAATGTAGAGAAAGTCGGCATATAAAAACCAACTCTTCTTCTTCGTCATCATCTGAAACCTCATTCCATGCAGCCATTTAAACTGTGAAAACAATGTTGCTCACTTAGGATGAATCAAAAGCTCTGGGATAACTGGAATCAAGGATTTCCAGTGGGAAGCAACCTATACTGAGATTCAGGTTTCAAATTCCTAATTCCTCTAATCAGGCATAAGCTGAAGCAGGGCATCGCAGAGTTGCTTACTCCGGGATGGAAAATTCCTGGAGATTTGGGGGTGAAGCCTGGGAAGGGTAGGGTCTGGAGTGGGGAGGGACCTCCTTGGCGTCCACCCTCCAAAGCAGTCCTGTTCTCCAGGGGAACTGATCTCTGTAGTCTGGAGATCAGTTGTAACATCATAGAGGTTGGCAGCCCTAATAGTATGGGTTCAGCTCACTGTAGAAATACTTCATAATATGTTGATTTTCATTGACCGCAAGACCTGAATCAACTATGTCTACCCGAGCAACTTCTTCAGGAAATTTTGGTTCAAAATATTTTTTACTGGGGTTATCTCTGTTTACCGATGACCTTGTGGAGAGGCTTTGGGCAAGGCATTATGTCAACATTTAGTTTTTCCTGGCTCAGTACTGGGCACAGAATTTCGCTGAGCATTTGTGCGTGCAGGCAGCGTGCATACCAAATGTTTACCGGAAGAACTAAACAGACTGTAATCACATATAATGAAAACCAGTGGGGGTTTGTGTGTGTTTCCGCAACTGGTGTGAATATGGCATCCTACTGCTCCTGCACGGGAAACTCTCTATTTCTCCGGCTATAAACTGGACTTTGCAGTTCCTCTAGCTGGTCTCCCTGTAATGGCTCTGACTTACAGCTGCCAACTTCCAGGTAGTAGCTGGAGATCTCTTGCTATTACAACTGATCTCCAGCCGATAGAGATCAGTTCACCTGGAGAAAATGACCGCTTTGGCAATTGGACTCTATGACATTGAAGTCCCTCCCCTCCCCAAACCCCGCCCTCCTCAGGCCTCACCCAATAACCTCCCGCCGGTGGCAAAGAGGGACCTGGCAACCCTACTCTGACTTCATTGGTGGGTTGGAGCCTTTTTGAGAATGGAGATCGATTTGGTGATGAATTGCTGTTTAATTTTGCATTCAGAATGCCAGTACTGTTATTTCTTTTCATGAGCGGGACAGTCATGTGTGAAAGAAAACTCCCCCTTTGCCACTCCTGTTGCTCACATACTTTCATTGTTTTATGATTATGGCCTTGGCTGGGTAGCTGATAGTGTTGTCTGTGTTTTTCTTTACACATTAATGAGTAGGAAAACCCTTGCTTTGTATATGAAGCAGTTCCATTTTGAGGTCAAGTCACCTGCATCTCCTAGGCAGTAAATCAAGTGTTTTCTAGTTACCATTTCTTACAATGTCCTTGCAACTGGCCTCCCTACCATATATTAAGAGTATTCTTTGAAGAGTTTGCTTGGACAGCACATATTCTAAAAGAAGGGGGAGAATATAGCGTCCTTTTAAAGCCTGTTAATGGGTTCTGGCTCATGGAGTTCTACTAAATTCGTTTAGTAGAAGTAGAGGGTTGCCAACCTCCAGGTACTACTGGAGATCTCCTGCTATTACAATTGATCTCCAGCCAATAGAGACCAGTTCCCCTGGGGAAAATGGCCAATATGGCATTGAAGTCCCTCCCCAAACCCCGCCCTCCTCAGGCTCTGCCCCAAATACTTCCCGCTGGTGACGAAGAGGGACGTGGCAACCATAACCTGGAGGTTGGCAACCCTGGAAGAGTGAGGTAGTGGGGAAGAAGGCCTCACCACACCCTTAGGGTTGCCAGGTCCCTCTTCGCTACCAGCGGGAGGTTTTTGGGGTGGAGCCGGAGGAGGGCGGGGTTTGGGGAGGGGAGGGACTTCAATGCCATAGAGTCCAATTGTCAAAGCAGCCATTTTCTCCAGGTGAACTGATCTCTATCAGCTGGAGATCAGTTGTAATAGCAGGAGATCTCCAGCTACTACCTGGAAGTTGGCAACCCTACACACCCTGGATGAGCTGGGAGTGAATGGGGCTGGGGGGGCCTGGAGCTGCGCTGGTGGGAGATGGGATTCCCTCCTCCCACATGAGTTTCATAGGCCCCCACTTGCTCACAACTAATTCACAAACTGACATTCACAACTGCATGGGACAGAAAGTTGCTTTCTTAAAAAATGAACGTGGGCACACTCAGGAATGTGAACCTTGTGCCTAGTGCCATGATTCATATTTTTCCTGTGTTTGTGTGTGAGATCCTGGAATACAGACAACGCTCCCTAAATAGCTAATATACAAGAATTGCCTAGCCCGCTTTAACAAAAACAAAGCAAACCACCACCGCAAACCTTTCAGTGTGAGTTGAAGGGCAGCATGTAAATGTTTCTTCTTCTGCCAAGCCAGCCAGATAAACTTGTTCAAGCCGGTAGTTGTCATGAACCCAGGAAAAAAGTATGTCCATCATAAACTGGGCCATGGAAAGTTTTAATGTGATCTGCATCTCAGGGAGACATCCTAAGCAGGTCTTTTCAGAAGTGAGTCCCATGTTATTCAATGGGGCTTACTCCCAGGAAAGAATCCTCATGATTGTACTGTTAAGGTGCTTTGCGACCGCATATTTACTTGTATTTTTAATTACAGAGTTGTGAGAGCAACACAACAGATGCTTCTGTGCTTATTGAAAATATATCTGTATGCAACAACAGGTGCTTAGGGTTGTCAACCACCAGGTACTTGTATGAAAGAATCACCAGTACTGTAATAGAGGATGCTACAAATGCACAGTACTCGCTCAATTATGCAAAATTTCTTATACATTTATCAACATAGTGTACAGTGCCAAAAATTATATACAAAGTGAACAGTGAATTCCTATAAGCCTAAACATACATACATATACACACAACTATATACAAATCAACTTGTCCCAAAATCGGGAGATGTTGGCAACAAAGACAATTCTTGCTGAATAGCAAAGGGAAAATTTCCAACAAGTCTTAAAGTCTTTCATATAGCTGTATCGCTTCTATGTTTGAAGTTGCTGGCAATGAATGTGATGAGGTGCACAGAAGTTACACCGTAGGTGCGCAGAAACGCCTCCCGGTTCTAGTGCATTTTCACCAATAAAATTGGCTTCATCAGCCTTCTCAAAGAACTTATTAGATGCAGAGAATTTAAACGGCGTCACGATCGACTGCCCAGGTCACTACAGCCAATTACAAAGCAGCATTTCAAGGGGTGGGGATTCAAATACTTCCTGACTTGAGCTTGGAGACTGCTGGTGGAGACTCCCAACAGGAAAATGTGGGTCCAGCGAGCAACGAAACTCAGGTAAAACTCTCATCTATAAATGACTGAAGGGTTTTGTAGGTGATAACCAGTACCTTGAACTGAACCTGGTAACCAATGGATGATTGCAGTATGGGTGTTACATGCATGTCTTTACTTGCTTGTCATGCATGTACTTGCTATCACATTCCTTCGTCCACAGTTCATCTACAGGAAGGAAAACCCTTTATTGTCATTTCCCCTTAAATCCAACTGAATGACACAGCTATCTAAACAGGTTTTTAAAAATGACCTGTACGTTAAGCCATCGCCCTGACCTGGATGGCCCAGGCTAGTCCGATCTCGTCAGATCTCGTAAGCTAAGCAGGGTCAGCCCTGGTTAGTACTTGCATGGGAGACCACCAATGAAGTCCAGGGTCACCATGAAGAGGAAAGCAATGGCAAACCACGTCTGTTTGTGCCATGCCTTGAAAACCCTATGGGGGTTACCATAAGTCTGCTGTGACTTGATGGCACTTTCTACCACCATGGCAAGCCATCAGAAGTGTTCCCCAGTTTTTACATGTTTGCAGGCTCTGAAGTGGGCTGCCCATCCAGTCCTACTATTCTCTCCCCTAAACCAGAAAGAGGATAAAGTCTTCCATTTCAGGTAGGTTGAGATTTTGCCTGGCCGATAACAGTAACCAACGTTTCAGCACTGAAAATATAATCTCGTTTGTTGTACTTTTCTGAGCAATTGTGGGAAAGGAGTCAGACGACCTGTCTTAAACTGGCCAGATTTGCTTGGTTAGCAATGAAAATAAGGCAAAGATCACTCAAGTCTATACAAGAGTCGAGGAAATAGAGAATGTGTATTGTGTGTACTGTATATATCTATATACTTAATGTATATTTTTTCTGATAGATTTATTCTACCAAGCTTTTGCTATTAAGCATTCCAATTTTAATAATATACAGTTGATATTAATTAGCTATGCAATTCTGCATTTTTTCCCATTTTAAAGCATTTAAATTTTAATTGTATTTTGTACTTGTTTTACCCCATATTATTCGGTTATGTAAATTCAATTTGTTTGATGGTCTATGACTGCAAATAAAATGATGATGATGACCTGTCTTAAACGTACAGCCGATTCTGATTCTTTTTAGTCATCTTAGGGGAATATCAAATGCATTCCAGGATAACATTTTGGGAATTAACATATGGTCCTGAATACTTCTTAATGGAGACCACCCCTTGCTGCTTTTGATGAAGTACTCAAAGGGATGACCTCCATGAAGCACCATGAGTTGGTATCTGTTGGTCATGGGTGACATATGGCAGTTTCCTCAGGCTCCCCTTGATCTTGAATCTCTCCTTTGCCAGCCTTCATGTTGCTCCGTTTGGGGGTCTAGCCCCCTGCCTTTCGGAAAAGTCTGGCCTGGGGCACTCTGTCACTGCAAATTATACTCAGAGCAAAGAGTGGAATTCAGATTGTAGTCACACAAAGGGGTTTCAGTAATATCAGCTGTTTGCCAATGCTAAAATATACATTTGCTGTAAAACAGGCAGCAATTACCCGCATGTGATACCCAAATAAAGCCCTTGATCCATTTGTGTCATAGATCTTCAATTTACTCGCATTCATGCTAGAGGTGCTCATAAAAATGATATCCATGCTTAAAACCACTTCGAAGTACGCTGTGAGGAGGGACCCCACATTTGCAAGTGATACGGCAGTACTTAGCTAATGCTCATGTTTCTACGGCTTTTCCTTCATGGTTCTTCCAGTGGTTCCTTTATGCTTTCTGGTATGCTGCCAAACACCTGTGAGTTAAAGTGCAACAAATATTCTTGCTGTTTAATTTAGCTTTGCACAGAAAGGCTGTATTAGTCCTGATGTAGGCCTAATCCTAACCTTCTAAAGAGGTTTAAAGCGCTCTAGTTTCACCTAATCCCGAAACCTAAACCTGAATCTCTGAAAACCTCCATGACACCGCAGGAATGGGCAAATAAAAGGCCTCCACTATTAAATTTATTAAAAGGACACAGTGTGTCTTTTGGATTTCAGACCTAAAGCTTTCCCTAAGGAGCTTGAAGCAGTCCACAATAAGAATGTTTACTTTGTAGACAATAGGGTGAAGGTCTCGCTGAAGGTTTATTTGGCTGCAAGTCTGATGGCTAAAAAAAACAGGAGAAAGAAACAGAAGTCATATCCCCTCTACGGAGGCTAAGTATGTAAGGAAAATGACTAAATAACCAACATGTCTAGACATTGCAAGCTCACAAAAATGAGCTGGTTCTTATTTTATTGACTGTTCAAATCACCCATAATTAAGCACCCGAGCCTTTAAGCCAAGTGCTAAATTTGGGGGCTACTAAACTTCTGTAAGCATATAGGATTCCTGTATTCTTGTAAGCACACAGTAGTACTGTATTTGCATTTAGGTTTAGTAATGAGGGGTAAACTATTGTTTTTGCAGAACAATGAATTAGAAACTCTGTTGGATGGATAGAAACTACTTTAAGCAACAAATACCGGGCTGGAGTTTTACAATGAAGGTTGTGTCCACGTGTTGGGTAAGTGATCCGCTCTCTGACTTAGTGCACCGGTCACCTAGAAAATACATGTCAAAGCCCCATTGCACCCCTCAGTTGGGCTATGCCTAGGTGGTATCAGCATGGGATCAACTCTAACTTTCCCAAAACAGGAAGTTCCATTTCAATGTGAACTTCCTGTTTTACCTCCTGTCTCTGAGTTACCATCTGGGCCGACAGCATCCTAAGAAATAGATTTAGTCCATCTTAACTCAGTTTCTTTTACTTTGAGTTAACTGGGATGTATGTCGTAAATTATTTTCAATAACTCCCTTGCCTTTAGAGCCGCCACCTTCAATATGGGAATGATTCCTTTGTCTTAAATGATTGCACTATATGTAGAATTTTATCAGGGGCATCTTTTCCTCCAACCACAGCAGAGTGAATTGTTAGTTTCTATACCGCTGTGGAGGGAGGGATAGGAGAGGGAAAGAAATTGTGGCATAGGGTATTATTAGGATGGTAAGAATTTTGCTATGCATGTAAAATCTCTTATAAAATGGAAGTAAATAAAATGTGAACTTTTGCTATACAACCTTAGGGTGTGTGTGTGTGTGTTAAGTGCCATCAAGTCGCTTCTGACTCATGGCGACCCTATGAATCAACATCCTCCAAAATGTCCTATCATTAACAGCCTTCCTCAGGTCTTGCAAATGGGGAGGGGCTGTGGCTGGCTTCCTTCATAGAGTCAATCCATCTCATGTTGGGTCTTCCTCTTTTCCTGCTTTCTTTAATTTTCCTAGCATTATTGTTTTCTCCAGCAAGTCTTGTCTTCGCATAATGTGACCAAAGTACGACAGCCTCCGTTTAGTCATTTTAGTTTCTAGGGACAGTTCAGGCTTTATTTGATCTAGAACCCACTGATTTGTCTTTTTAGCAGTCCACGGTATCCGTAAAACTCTCCTCCAACACATTTCAAATGAATCGGGTTTCTTCCTGTCAGCTTTCTTCGTT
The DNA here is from genome assembly GCF_029931775.1 of Euleptes europaea. Taxonomy (NCBI): domain Eukaryota; kingdom Metazoa; phylum Chordata; class Lepidosauria; order Squamata; family Sphaerodactylidae; genus Euleptes; species Euleptes europaea. The sequence continues at coordinate 52,668,642 of NC_079324.1, read as the reverse complement.
GTCCAATTTTCATACCCCCGCCCCCCACAGTAATGGGGAATACGACGCTATGAACTAACTTGATCTTGATATGAATTAACTTGATCTTGTTCATCCTTACACTTCAGAACCTTTTTTACTTCCTTCATGGCTGCCCTTCCCAGTCTCAACCTCCTTCTGCTTTCTTGATTGCAGTCTCTCTTGTGGTTGATGACGGAGCCAAGGAACAGAAAATCCTGAACGATGTAGTGTAGAATGTGTGTCGGGATGATGAAAGGATTGAATACCCTTCCCTGTCGTCTTAAACTTAATTTCCCCAAGCACTTCTGGTTTGGCTATACACAGCTACCTCTTTGGTATTTGTAGAACAAATTTGTAGAATAAATGGTATGTTACCATTTATGCATGGGAGGTTTTTCGTTGGATTTGCCGCTCTCTAGATGCACATTTTCCCCATCCGAATCCTCAAAACACAAAGGCCATTTATGCATGGGAGGTTTTGCCTTGGATTTGCCGCTCTCTAGACGCACATTTCCCCCATCCGAATTCTCAAAACTCAACAATAAGCCCCCATGCAGAGTTTTGAGAATTCAGATGGGGAAAAATGTGCATCAAGAGAGTGGCAAATCCAAGGCAAAACCTCCCCTGCATAAATGGAAAAAATAAGCCCCCATGCAGAGTTTTGCGAATTCGGGGGGGGGGGGAACGTGCATCTAGAGAGCGGCAAATCCAAGGCAAAACCTCCCTTGCATAATGAAAAAATAAGCCCCCATGCAGAGTTTTGAGAATTCAGATGGGGAAAATGTGCATCAAGAGAGTGGCTAATCCAAGGCAAAATCTCCCCTGCATAAATGGAAAAAATAAGCCCCCATGCAGAGTTTTGCAAATTCAGGGGGGGGGAACGTGCATCTAGAGAGTGGCAAATCCAAGGCAAAACCTCCCTTGCATAAATGAAAAAATAAGCCCCCATGCAGAGTTTTGAGAATTCAGATGGGGAAAATGTGCATCAAGAGAGTGGCTAATCCAAGGCAAAATCTCCCCTGCATAAATGGAAAAAATAAGCCCCCATGCAGAGTTTTGAGAATGGGTGCATCTAGAGAGCGGCAAATCCAAGGCAAAACCTCCCCTGCATAAACGGATGGACTGCTAAAGAAAAGCGTCGCACCTTCGTGCCATCCCGCACCAAACTCTTTCAGGCGCTCCCAAACCCGCACTTGCTAGGATGTCAATCAATCCACAATCCCTCCTCCTCTCAAGCGCGCTCCATCCTTCTGCCGCCGCAGAACCACCTTCTCCAGCCATCAGCGCATGCGCAGCCTCAACCCGCTCCTAGGGCGATACAACACCGGCTAGCGGAAAAGGGAGGCGGGCGCTGTCAGTCTCGCCGCCACGTGACGGAACGCGCTCCCTCCCTCCCTCGTTGCACAGCTCGGCGTTCTTCTCGCTCGCCTGTGGACCGCCGAGTGATCGATCGCCCCCAGCTCTTCCGGGGTGACTCTAACGGGGGGGGTTTGAGAGCGCTGACTCCTCCCCTTCCTCCTTCAGAGGCCGCACCGGTGAGATAGCGGGCTGTGTCTTGGGGAAGGGAGGCGGGCTCGTGGTCAAACCCCGTTGGGCAAAGATTAGGGTTACCGAGGGATTATGCTGGTGGGGTGTTTAGGGGCTTTCTTCCGCCTACCCTTAGACTGATTGCTGCTTCACCCCCCCTCCTTCACGCCCCCTTTAAAAGGGGCAGGAGTTCAACAGGTGAAGCTTTCACCAGTCTAATGAAGATTGCACTATTTAACGAGGCTAGTTCACAGAGGGTAGCCGTGTTAGTCTGTCTGCAGTAGTAGAAAAGGGCAAGAGTCCAGGAGCACCTTACAGAAAATATTTTTGTTAGTCTTTAAGGTGCTACTGGACTCTTGCCCTTTTCTACTACTATTTAACGAAACACTCTTTAGGTTGCTTTTGGGTTCCCTCTTCCCCATCAGCGGAAGGTTTTTGAAGTGGAGCCTGAGGAGGGCGGGGTTTGGGGAGGGGAGGGGCTTCAATGCCATAGAGTCCAATGGCCAAAGCGGCCATTTTCTCCTAGTGAACTGATCTCTATTGCCTGGATATCAGTTGTAATAGCAGGAGATCTCCAGCTAGTGCCAGGCGGTTGGCAACCCTACCAACGGTGCCAACCTTGGCCACCATCCCTCCATATGTATTTTCAGATTTTTATATCCCGCTTTTCACTGTCTTTTAAGGAGATCTCCAGCTAGTACCTGGAGGTTGGCAACCCTAGGTTGCTTGCTGCTCTCACCCTCCCCGACGAAGCTCCTGTGCCTTGAACAGCAATATAGCAGAAGGAGATCCAACATGTTTTGCGTTTTTTTCCATTGGGATGCAGTGATTTGGAGGTGGTTGGGGAGGAATTATGGAGTTCCTTGCCCGTGGGATGTCGTGAACCCCTGCTCAAGCTTGGTTTGCACATGCCAGAAGATGAGACTGCGCATGATGGATTCTAACTTTGAATGTTCCTTTATATTAAGGAGAAAGATCCATGCAGTTAGAAAACTAGTGCCGCAGCGGAAAGGTGCGCTCATCCTCTATTTCCTGGGAGATTTTAACATAGAAGATCCTTCCAGAATGGGTCCCTCTATGATTCCTCCACCTGTAGTGTGAAATGTTGTCGTCAAATGCCCACCTTTTTCTCCTGCCTGTGTAAATAACGTGCTTTAAGTCAGGGGTTAGATCATTTCATGCTTGGACACAGCGCGCCTCTAAGTGCCAGTTTCTTGAGAGGCAGCAGTGGGAAAAGGTTGTTCCTTCATGCCTTGCTAGTAGAGCCTTCTGCTTGATCGCTGTGGGAAACAGGATGCTGGAGTAAATGTACCTGTGGTCTGATTCAACGGGGCTTTTCTCATAAAAGCTTTTCCTATTGAATTTCTGTTTGTTGTTTGGTATAGCACGTGAATTCTGCCAGTAAAAAGGACACTCCTTTCAGGGGTGGAAATGAAAGGGTCAGCGGCCTTTTAACTAATAGAGGGGAAAGGGAGAAATGACAGATCCCTGAGCTTCTCCTGGCTTTGTCTTTGCAGTAATTCTGCTATTGGAGATGTGGGTAGTAGTGTTTGCATTTGTACTTTTGGAAAACTCAGAGGGGTTTGTGGTAGAACCAGCCATTTTAGCTTTGGTACTAAGTAATCTCAAGTAAGGAACCATATACCCTAATATTGTTGTATTTGATAGGAACCATATAGACAATTGGGATTTGAGGGTGGTAACCTAATTTAGGAGATCCCATGGTACTTCAGTGAGGAAGTTGGGTACCCAAGGTTGGGTGGGATGAAAAAATATTTATATAAATAATGAAAATATATAATTTATTAGAAGCGCTATATAAGAATTAAAATTATTTAGACACCGTTAAAATAGCACAATGGCATTTCTTAATGTCTGTCACCATGTCTGTCACCACAAGCCAAACACGTTTCGGCCTATATGGCCTTCCTCAGTGGTCTATTTAAATCATATATAAAACATACACACACATTACAAATATATTTACATATACAGGCAATATACAACAGACCAGGCATGTAATAGGTTGAGGAAGCCAAACACTTCATAAACTGTCTTTTCTTGTAAAAATAGGAAAGCAATGGCATAGACCATTGAAGTGTTAGGAAATCATCCTCCCATTAAAATTAGTGGATGTGACCAGTTCAAGAATAACTTAGTGCCTTGACATAACATGTAGAGCCCAAACCATTGCAGATATAAGGTATCTGATGAAGGGAGCATTGACTCTCGAAAGCTTATGCCCAGGAAATGTTGTTGGTCTTTAAGGGGAGGGGCTGTGGCTTAGTGGTAGAGCATCTGCTTCACATGCAGAAGGTCCCAGGTTCAATCCCCGGCACCTCCAGTTAAAGGGACTAGGCAAGTAGGTGATGTGAAAGACTTCCGCCTGAGTCCCTGGAGAGCCGCTGTTGGTCTGAATAGACAATACTGACTTTGATGGACCAAAGGTCTGATTCAGTAGAAGGCAGCTTCATGTGTTCATGTGACTTCAGGGTGCTACTGGACCTGAATGAGACCCAATTGTGGATCAAGACTTGCCAATTGAAGGTCCCTTACGAGTAGACTTTCTATGTTGCTCTCCGCCTCTGAGAAAAGCCATTGTCTTCAGTAGCACAGCTGAATAAACACTTAAGCCCGAAACAGCACACAACTTGCCAGAGGTGGTGTTTTTTTTTGCCTTGTGTTTTTAGAAATACGTCTGTAGACGAAACTTGGGCTGTGAACAGATGTACCTTGAAATCGGCGCTTGCTGCTCTTTTGTTTCCTTGCGTAGCTTGAGCCTGACATCCCGTCACTTTCATAACTTCTTTGACAGACATACCCATTAATAAACTGAGTGGCTGAAAACCAAGGACTTGTCTGTAGAGAGTCTGAGAATCCAGCACAAGCACTTCACACGGAATACGATGAGGCGTTGGGACGGAAAAGTCCATTTGGGCAGAGTCCATTCTTGGGACCTGTTCCAGTTGCACCTCTTTTCCCTGACCTTTGGTACAGGTATTCCATTCAGGGCTAAGTTGAAAATTCTGTGGCGAGACCAGTTACGGTGCCTCCTGAGGACCCAGGAGCTGCTGTGTACTTGCCCAAGGAGTGCAGTTCTCCAGCTCCAGCAGCAGGATGTGTCAAGTCTCTTCAGAACACCAAGGACGAATAAATTGAGCACCATGGTCAACCTTGGCCGTTAACCCCTCCGGCTGCACTTAAAGAGCTCTGTATACCTTTTATAAATATTTATAAAAGTGCAGAATGAACATTCAATTACTTGAACGTTCATTTGGTGCTGTGCTTAGAAAAAGCAAGCAAAGTTTTTTTTTAAAAAATTCTTGGGAGGTACAAAGAAACCTGGTGACGTCACAAAGGTTGACCAATCATTACTCATCTTTTGGCTGACTATTGCAGCAACAGGAAGAAGTCAGTCCAGCATGGTGTAGTGGTTAACAGCGGTGGACTCTGATCTGGAGAACCGGGTTTGATTCCCCACTCCTCCACATGAAGCCTGCTGGGTGACCTTGGGCCAGTCACAGTTCTCTCAGAACTTTCTCAGCCCCACATACCTCATAAAGAGTCTGTTGTGGGGAGAGAAAGAGAAAGCGATTGCAACCTGGTCTGAGACTCCTTAAAGGTAGAGAAAATCAGCGTATAAAAACCAACTCTTCTTCTTCCTAGATGGAAGGTTGTATGTAATTGCAGAATGCAGACAGTTTCAGATGGGTAACCATGTTGGTCTGCAGTAGAAGAACAAGATTCGAGGCCAGTAGCACCCGAAAGTCCAACAAAATGTCCAGAGTATAAGCTTTCGAGAGAGCTTCTTTCATCAGATACAAGTAGGAAATGCAGTGATTATTTGTTCTCAGCAGGCTCATCCCTGAAGGTTAGATGCATAGCCTTACTTCAAACTTTATCTGACTATGGTAGGCCCAGTCCTCAGAGACCTCCTTATGAGAGAAGAAGAGTTGGTTTTTATATGCTGACTTTCTTTACCACTTAAGGAAGAATCTAACCAGCTTACAATCTCCTTCCCTTCCCTTTCCCTCCCCACAACAGACACCCTGTGAGTTAGGTGGGGCTGAGAGAGCTATAAGAGCTGTGACTAGCTCAAGGTCACCCAACTGGCTTCATGTGTAGGAGTGGGGAAACCAACCTGACTCACCAGATTAGAGTTTGCCACTCATGTAGAGCAGTGGGGAATCAAACCTGGTTCTCCAGATTAGAGTCCACCGTTCCAAACCACTGCTCTTAACCACTATACCACGCTGGCACGCAGAGGTGAAGACTGCTCTCTGGGGAGCTTTGGCTTCCCCAGCCAGATACTTGGGATTGTAATGCAAGGCTTTTTTGAAGATGGCTCAGCATCCCTGATAGAGGTGCTTATTCCCTGGCCTGCAGAATCAGTCTTGGTTGGAAGCTATTGTTTGAAGGAAGGGAAGGGCCATAGCTCAGTGGTAGAGCATCTGCTTGGCATGCAGGAGGTCCCAGGGTCTCAGGTAGAGATCTTTCACATCACCTACTTGCCTAATCCCTTTAACTGGAGATGCCGGTGAACTTCTGTGATGTATTGGTCAGTAGCCCCATGGTTTATTCCAGCCATTAAATGGGTAAATGAGCATAGGGGGGGATTTAAGTATGTCTGCATGTACCATCTACATGGAAGTACAGTTGAGAAGCAGGGTCCCCGATTGGTGGGACAAAGCCCTGTGAGCATATATACAGTTGTTCATGCCATGTAGATGTTCAGGTGAACGCAGAGGCCTGTCTGCTCGCACTGCTTCCCTATGTTCATATTGTCTCATTCTGTAAAGTTCCCTGCGGAAGATATGTCATCTGTATGCAACAGTTATGCAGACCACATGTAAGGCTATGTAAGGCTATTCATCGATACGTTGCGTTATTCGTTTTTGCTGTTACGGTTTTTATTTCCTTTTTCATCTTTAATCATGGTCAGCTACAAGTTATTGCGATTCCTTGCCATCCGCTTTTTCATTGTTTCTGAACGAACTAGGAATTGCAGATGATGTTGGATTGTGTATTCTCATGCATTTTCTATATTTCCCTCTCTCGGGGTCCAGATTTTCCATAAGCCTATCCATAAAAACACACAGATTTGTTCCACTGGCTGCATAAAAGTCGTGAACCATTCAGCTGTAACGAGTTGGCTTTTGCGCAGTCAACAAAACTGAGTCTCAGGATCCCCTTTACCAAGATGTATTTGTTTTGTCCACATTACAGGAAACTTCAATCTTTAGCGCTGAAACAGTGAACATTTGAACTTTTCCCCTTTACCACTTCTTGAATTATTACTCCATCAAGTGGAAATTTGCATAAACTTAGAATCTGGCTCAAATTTAATATATCAGGGAGGGGTCCGAGAGGGAGGAAAACTTACTTTGATCCAACATACCCAGATGGATAGATTTACAGCTTCTTTAATATTAAATTTTGATGCACAAAAATGTACTTGGCAGCGCAAACGAAGGGCTTCATATTAACTCCGGCTCACAACCCATTGTAACTTGCATGCTATGTCAAAATTATTAGCCTCTGTGGAGCAGTTAAAGTTATCTCCAAAAAAGTAAGAGTGAAATGAATCTTTCAAAAAGCTGTTCGGTTGTTTCTGTAGCCGAGACTTGAGGGCAAACTTTGTGTGAGGGTCTTTGCAGAAAAATAAAAATCTGACCCAAATGGGAGCTCCCTGAAGGCTGTCGACGTACATTGTGAAGCCACCGTCAGCAGCTGTATTTTTATACATTTTCTTGTTAATAATAAAATGGCAGAGGTGGTTTGGGAACGCCCTTGAGGGCCTGGTAGGTTGAGGTTGTCGTCAACTGCGGGTTGCACAAGAACTGGACAGAATTATCTCTATTACGTTTTTATCCTGCCCTTCCAAGAAGCTGAGAGCAACATACAGGTTTCTCTCTTCTTCCACTTTATCCTCACAACAAACCTGTGAGATAAGTTAGGGTGATAGAAAGTAACTGGCCCCAGGTCACCCCAGGCCCCAGGAGAGCCAGTGTGGTGTGGTGGTTAAGAGCGGTGGTTTGGAGTCGTGGACTCTGATCTGGAGAACCGGGTTTGATTCCCCAACTCCTCCACATGAGCGGTGGATGCTAATCTGGTGAACCGGGTTGGTTTCCCCACTCCTACCCAGGAAGCCAGCAGGGTGACCTTGGGCTAGTCATAGCTCTCTTAGAGCTCTCTCAGCCCCACCAACCTCACAGGGTGTCTGTTGTAGGGAAGGGAAGGTGATTGTAAGCCAGTTTGATTCTCCCTTAAGTAGTAGAGAAAATTGGCATATAAAAACCAACTCTTCTCCTTCTCCTCCTGCTCTTCTCATTAGGATTCACAGGTATTTAAACCTGGAACAACACTGTACTAGCTCTCTGGCTGCCTGTGGGCCCCCAGTTGGCCATCACCATTTCTGTTGTCTGTAACATTTTGATTCTGTCTTTCCTCCAAAGAGCTCTGGGCATCCTGTGTGGTTCTGCTATCCCTCTTGTATGTCTGGTTAAAGGTCAGTTCCCAGCCTCTCTTAATGCTTTTTCCAGCCATGGTCACCCTGCCCCTAAGGGCTATCTGATAAACCTGCCTTCTCCCATATGTAGGGTTGCCAGGTCCCTCTTCGCCACCGGCGGGAGGTTTTTGGGGCAGAGCCTGAGGAGGGCGGGGTTTGGGAAGGGGAGGGACTTCTATGTCATAGAGTCCAATTGCCAAAGTGGCCATTTTCTCCAGGTGATAACTATCAGCTGGAGATCAGTTGTGATAGCAGGAGATCTCCAGCTACCACCTGGAGGTTGGCAACCCTACCCATGCGAGCTTGGACATTTGCTGAAGTCATCATTCCAAACCCCAAGAGTCCCTGACTTTAGGTCTGGCAGGTGGCTACAAGGGACAGAGCCTTTTCGGTGGTGGTGCGTAAGGAGTAGAATAGTCTGTCTAGAGAAATTATCCTAGTTCATTCTCTTGATTATGGCACCCAGTTAAAACTGCTTTGTTTGAAAGAACATTTAATGACAAGTATTCTGACAGTCTGCTGCTGCTGTTTGGTTGAAGCTGGTGGTTTTAAGTCTTTCCCGCATGGTTTTGTAACTAGATAGTATGTCATTTATTTACCTTGGCTGTAGTGATGTGAAAACCTTGGGGGGAGGGGGGAGGAATTGGGAACACCCCCCCTCGAGGACTTTTTTCAGATTTTCCAATGGAAAAATTAGGAAATTTGGGGGAGTACTGAAAAAACTCCTATAAAATATTGTCTCACATAGAATGCTTTTTAAGTCAAAGTTCTACACACTCAAAAGATCTACAGCATTAGATGCTGTTAATTCCAATGTATAATGTAGACACGTACAACATATTTTTGAAGATATGTTTATTTAAATATGCATAATTTTGTCAACAATTATATAATTTTGTCAACAATTATATAATGTGTTTGATTATAAAGTGATAGTTCAGTGTTTTTAATGCTATAAAGTGTAACTTGATATATACAGTATAACTTGATGGTAGTCCTACCTGTTGTGACTATGCAGGATTGTCCAGTATGAATTGTACAATTTCTATTGTTTTCTAGAGAATTTGTTTTCTAATTTTAAATTTTCTTTTTCTGACCTCTCATATCATGGCAAACAATAAGATATACATGCTAATGCAACTTAAGGTGCAGCAATTTGCAGCTGTCTCACACATACTGGGAATATTTGGAAATTTATTGTAGAAAACCATATTGTAAAAATTTATTGTAGAAAACCAAAACATTTATACCATGAATATGCTAAAATATGCATTTATACCATGAATATGCTAAAAAGTGCGATTGTGTATGCTAATTAAGTTGTAAATGATGCATTTTATGTTGTTAAAGCAGTAAAATAAGTTTAGGCTTGTTAGGAAAGTATGACATATATTTCAGTTTGTTTCAAACTTTCTATTCTTTCCCGGAATAACACCTCATTTTTTCCATGGCTTTAAAATTTCTGGGAATTTTATATTTCTCCATTGACTGCCTTTTATCTCACCTTGGATGAGATATAAATATTTTAAATAACAAAATACAATATAGCATGGAAATATATAGGAATATGCCTGTTTTATGGGTTGGCCTCATAAATAAATGCAAAATGCAATGCACTCCTATGATGTTTCAGTTTTTTTCCAGTTTGTGTAGTCTAATCACATTTTTCTTCAACAAGAAACACTGAGTTTGTTGCTTAATTTGAGCCAGAATTTTTGGCCTAAAGCCCCAGTACCTGTTTTATAGGCCAGTGCTGTTCTCTGGGATTTCTTGTAGTTCATTATTGTTATTATTGTTATTATTGTTATTATTGTTATTATTTATTACAAATTCTGTAAAATCAAATCAAATTTATATAATACAGTCTAAGACCAATAAAACAATTACAATTCTGTCTTGTTCTTCCTCCAAGGATTTTCTCCTCCTGTGAAATAGCTTAGCCTGAGAGGTGGAGATAGGGTTGCCAACCTCCAGGTACTAGCTGGAGATCTCCTGCTATTACAACTTATCTCCAGCCCATAGAGATCGGTTCACCTGGAGAAAATGGCCGCTTTGGCAATTGGACTCTATGGCATTGAAGTCCCTTCTCCAAACTCTGCCCTCCTCAGGCTCCGCCCCCAAAACCTCCCACCCATGGTGAAGAGGGACCTGGCAACCCTAGGTGGAGACCCACCTGTGATCACCCTGTAGGGATTTGACCTCATGTCTCCCCGATCTTAATCCAGCACTCCAACCACTGTAATGAGCATCCGTTGAGTCTGGTTGTTTTTGGTTAGATGTAGAAAAGGTTGTGTTTCGGCCACTCTTTAATACTGAGCCAGCAAACAAAGAATTGCGTGCATTTGAGTTTAAGGGACATAATTTACAGAAAGAACTGATCTCCCCCCATTATATTTCCTTTAGAGCATTAAGAGAAAGATGTTGCTCCAAAAAATTAAGGAAGACTTTCCAGGCAGCGTCACACAGCTGCAGAGGTTGTATATTCCCTAGTGTAATAGTCTGTTTGACATTAGTGAAGATAGAAAGAGTGACCAGAGTATAAAGTAGAAGGCCAAGCTTTAGCTCTGTATTCATTAGAAAGAAAATCCTGGTTGTAAAAGTAAATGAGCTTGGTCCACAATTTTCCTTATTCTTTGTCTCTCCCCCCACCCCAACAAAAACACAGAACAGAACTTGGGTAATAAATCTGTTTTATGGTACACATGAGAAAGGGTGGAGAAACTCCCTTTATTTAATCTTCCCAGAAATTGAAATACATTTGAGCTAACATGGGAGATGCTGAGATACTCATCCAAAAAGCCAGAACAGGCTTTCGTTATTTTACTTAGCCCAACAATATTTCACTTTGCTTCGCCACTGACTAAGGTTTAGCTAGCTCCGTGTCTCTTTTAGATGAGAAGGAGCCAGCAGTGGCTTCACCTAGTAGATGCACATTGCATGACATAGAGGTGCATGTGCCAAGAATATGGGGTTGGATCCACCCATCTGTTTCACACAACCTCAGCCCCAACTCCCCTCTTTACTACCAAACCCATCCCACATACCTTTTGTCCATGCAGGTCCCATGATCTTCAGCTTAGCCTTTTTGTGGTCAAATGGGACTAGAGTTGTTAACCTCCAGTTGGTGGCTGGAGATCTCCTGGGATTACAACTGATCTCCAAGTGACAGAGATCAGTTCACCCGGAGAAAATGACAACTTCAGAAGGTGGACTCTATGACACTGAAGTCCCTCCCCTCCCCAAACTCCACCCTCCTCAGGCTCCATCCCCAAAAGCTCTAGTCATTTCCCAACCCAGAGCTGGCAGCCATAAATGGGACCCCCTCCTCCCTTTTTCACTAGCTGACTAGCTGGTTGGAATCCAGTCTATGGTACAGTTGGAAGTAGGCCATCAAATGACTTAGAATAGTTTGTATGATTGGGAACAAACTCAAAATATGAAAACCATTGGTCTTCTACCGCTGGTCTTAACTTGTAACAGGGTTATATGCAGACTTAAGGTGGGTCGCACCAAATGGTACTTAAGTCATTTAAAGCAAGGTGGACACACAGTGCGTAAGGTTGAATCCTACTTGACTGCAGGTTTTTCAAAGTGTGAGGCTTTTACTAGGAGAAGCATGGCTTGTTTTCTAATTTCTTTGAAAGTCTTGTTGTAGAGATCAGGTTTTTTTCACTTCTTATATTAATGGGTTTCCTGGGGCAGTTGCTTTGTTTTCATAGATTTTTTGGGGTTTCTTTTTGAGTCCATGCAACCCTGTCCACTTCTACATGCGGCAGTTGAATGGCTCATCTGTTTTTTGTTGTTATTTACCTGTGGGGAGGCTCAACAGAGTCCAAAATTTTGGAAAAAATTGAACAATTATCTGTTTTTTTAAAAGATAGCTTGGTTTGCCCAATTCCAAATTGATCTGGGGGTGGTGGTTTTTAATGCCCCTTCCCCCCATGCCTGGTTCTGAAACTGGAAATAAGCCTGGCTTGGATTGTGAGATTTTCAGTGGAGAACGGATAAGCGTGGGAATGGTCAGACATTGCCTGCTGATCAATTCTGCCTTGCAAATGCCCCCCATGATTGTTTGCATGTTTTAAAATATTTATATCCTCCCTTTCCCGTTCAGAAAGGGGACCAAGGCAGCTCATAAAAAATGTGCTCTGCGTAAAAAGGCATGTAAAACCAATAAAATATTATCAGCCGTAAAAATGACCGAATGGTCCACAAATGCTTGACTAACAACCTCAATAAGCCACAAATATTAAACACCCCATCAGCCATTCATCCTATTCAATAGAAGACCCTCTGAATCAGATGTGTTTTGGAGCTCCTACTGAAAGTGAGTAACATAGGTGCCCTCCTCACCTCCTCTGGTAAACCAATCCAAGGTGTGGGCGCCATGACTGAAGAGGACCATCGCCAGATAATTAAACAGCCCTATGGGATGGCATGACAGGTGAAGAACTTGTGATAGCCAGCGTGGTGTCATGGTTAAGAGCGGCAGACTCTAATCTGGAGGACGGGGTTTGATTTCCCACTCTTCCACTTGAGCGACGGACTCTACTCTGGTGAACCAGATTTGTTTCCCCACTCCTTCACATGCAGCCAGCTGGGTGACCTTGGGCTAGTCACAGTTCGCTCCAAACTCTCTCAGCCCCACCTACCTCACAAGGTGTCTGTTGTAAGGAGAGGAGGGGAAGGCAACCATAAGCCACTTCGATACTCCTTAAAGGTAGAGAAAAGTGGGGTGTAAATACCAGCTCTTCTTCTTCTATGGGTTCATAGCTCAGCAAATGCAGGTTGTGGACAAATTTATTTCCCTCCTAAGATCTCAACCAAAGATTTCTCATAATTGGCCTTAAAATGCTTAAAGCAACTTATTTTTATGAGTACAAAGTGTAAAGAACAGTGATTTGATCTCCACTTTAATTGTAATACAGGCCTGTGTACAACAAACATTCAACATTGAACGTCCTCTGGACAACAGCAAATCTTGGATACATGTTCTGAGTCATTCGGCTCTTTCTCGAATTACGTTTTCGTGCCTTGGGAACAGTATAACACCGTGAAAACTGAAGACTCGCAATGGAAATGTAGCCGAATTTTGAAAGCTTAACCCCCAGAAGATATCAGTCAGCTTTTGATGTTCTTCCATAGTGGGTGGAGGAGGAATTAATCGTTCTTTAATTGCGGTGGTGTGATAGGGCTTGGCTGTTTATGCACAGGCTGACGCGTCCTGCGGCTAAGCTGCTAAGCAGGAGATAAACTTCATAGTTTGTTTCTGATGAAGGGTAACTACATCTTATCTATAAAGCCTGCTCCGCAAACCAGTGAAGTTGATGTACAGGGATGTTATCTCATAGGGCTTACATTTGTCCATCTAATTGTCTCTTTCTCCCTTCGCTCGTTGTTTCTGACAGCTCTCGGATTTGAGCATGGTGATTCATGCGTTTGAACTCTAAAACTGTAAATGCCGTGGGAGCCGTTGTGAAAAAGTGGAAATCTGAGGACTACTCATGTTTTTTTGTGTGTGTGTGTTTTTAGCTGGAATCGGAGAAGCCTCTACTTTTCAAAGTAACAATTAGAGGAGTTGGTTCTTTCCTTTTCCATTTATGTAAGGGTGGCTTTTTATAGCACGTTTTTTTTTCCATTTGTGAGCGTACTTCCTTGGGAGCACTGCATCCCCAAAACAAAGCTATTGGAAACTTTGCTCACATGAGTAATACTGGGTTTATTCATATGACTGGCTATGTTTCTACCTGGGAAATATACCTTCTGGTTGTTAAGCTTGCTATTGTGTACTTCCCAGTAACTGATTTTTTTAAAAATCAGTAAAGGCTTAATAAGGTTATGGGATGGAATGGCTAGACTTGTACCAACTGATGTTTGTTTGGTTTATCTCTATAAAAGTCAGAGATTTATTAGAGGTGTGGATATGGGTGAAATTTTATTTATTTATTTTTGCTTCATGTTACATCAGCTCTTTAAATCCACTGTAATTAGCAATTATTAAAATAGGTTGATAAGTTAATTAGGATTCTCCCTGTAGGGATGAACAGCTAGGCACGGAGACTTGGCACCCATGAACGGGTTCAGCTGCGAGGCAGCCCTGGAATCAGGATTGCCAACTTCTCTCCCGGCTTTAAGAAGAAGAAGAAGAGTTGGTTTTTATATGCCGACTTTCTCTACCACTTAAAGAAGAATCAAACCAGCTTACAATCACCTTCCCCTCCCTTCAACAGACACCCTGTGAGGTAGGTGGGGCTGAGAGAGTGTGACTAGCTCAAGGTCACCGAGCTGGCTTCATGTGCAGGAGTGAGGAAACAAATCCAGTCCACCAGATTAGCCTCCGCCGCTCATCTGGAGGAGTGAGGACTCAAACCCGGTACTCCACATCAGAGTCCACCGCTCCAAACCACCGCTCTTAAACACTGCACCACTCTGGCTCAGGAGCAGGACAGTTGGAGGCATGTCTCTTGGACTATGTGTACATATGGTTGCTACTGCAATTGTTTAATCTTTCTTTATCACCAATGGTATGCTGAGTTCATTACCAGAAATGTTGAGATCGTGGTGGATAGCACTGGCTCAGTTCAGACATTGCATCAAACTAGGATTAGCGTCCCAACTGTGCTTTGAGCGTCCAGATGTACGAAGGGCAAACCGTGGCTTGGAGCAGCTCATCTGGTTTTGTTTTCTGTGCAGACTACTTTCAGGTTCACCTCTGTCCTTATGGGGCAACAGCAATGGCTGTAGATGTGGTTTGCCAAATCTAGGGAAACGGGTCACTGTAATTCAGCCATCTCTCCAAACTATTATTCTTGACCGTGATTTGGCGTTGTGTCTGAATCGAGCCAAATGAAAACTGCCCAAAACGTGCCTTTTATTTACTTAAAGTTATTTATAAAATAATTTAAATAAATAAATGTGTGTGTGTGTGTTTTTTTAATTTGCCAAGTGCCCAAGTAACTTGTCACTGGAAAAGACAGTCATACTAGGAAAAGTTGAAGGCAGCAGGAAAAGAGGAAGACCCAACAAGAGATGGATAGACTCTATAAAGGAAGCCACAATCCTCAATTTGCAAGACCCGAGCAAGGCTGTTAAAGATAGGAGGTTTTGGAGGACATTGATTCATAGGGTTGCCGTGAATCGGAAGCGACTTGACGGCGCTTAACACACACACACAAAGTAACTTGTCAATCATCCTAGTGCTTCTGCCATTATTGAGCAGAGCACAGGAAACCAAGAGCAGGTGGAGTTCCATAGGGGCAACTGATACAACATTCCTTATTTCCTTACACCTTACGGACTTTCTGGGAAAGGAAGGAAATCACCTTGAGGTCTCTTGGGTAGATGAGACAAGTGACTTTCCTAGAAAGTGCACGCGAATGCCTGATGCCCAACATCGAGATGCATGTGTGAGCACATTATGACGGCACCATATGAACCATGTTCAAGAATGTAGAATGGAGCCACCAAAATATTTCAAATCTCTGTGGAAGATGGGCATCACACCTTCAGGATCCTGGTGGTGGGATGCACGTTACATGGGCCTTAGCATTTGCATGCATGTGCGCTGGGGATAAGATGCATCTACTCCCACTTCTGAATCCAGGTGGAAGGAACTGAAATGTAAACACACATGCTGTTAAGCATGTATGTACACTAACAACATTTTAAAGATACATCATCATCAGACAAAATGAGAGCAGTGATGTGCATTAGACAGGTACTAAAAGAGTTGTCCCAGGTAAGTGGGGCCATTGGAAAGTAATTATCTAGGTGCAGTGTTGCTGGGAAGAATTTTTTGGTCATGTTTTGAATCGTAGCGCTTGCTTCGGCGGCACATATACTAAAATTGAAACGATAACAGAGAAGATTAGCGCATTTTGAATTGTAGATGGTAAAAAGCGGTAGGTAAGCTTACCTGGTTTTTGTTATTTAATAATGCTTCCTGTTGTTCCACCTCCCAGTTGCAGGTATCAGATGTTTACATCTGAAGCTGCCAGTTGCACGGCACAGTATTGCACCATATTATTTCAGGCTCTTCTGTTTCTGCAAGCGCAAGCATCGGTGTCCTTTCTTCCCCAGTTGTGACATTGTTATTGGGGGGGGGGGCGGGTGTTGATAAGTTTTCCGGGTGCAGATTGGAGGATGTTGGGCTTACGTGGCCAGGTCAGCCTTTCGCTTTTGGTGGAAAAGAAGGGGTTGCTCTGCTAACTTCATGTGTTCATTAAGGAGACGGCTCCTTTGTGTAATGGAGAAAAACACCTTCGTAAGGGCCAGGGAGATGCTTTCTGAGTGGTACCAAAGTTGGAGAATTCCCTCCCTAAGAAGGTTTTCTTTCCTCCATTAGATGCTACGGAAAGGCCTCTGGAAGTATCTAACACTGCAATCCTATGCTTTCTCCCCCCCCCCCGTTCTTAGGCCAAGGTCTTGAACAATAAGGCGATCCTATGCAAAGTTAAGGAGCCCCGTGGCGCAGCTGCCGTACTGCAGTCCAAACTTCTGTTCACGACTTGAGTTCGATCCTGATGGAAGTCGGTTTCAGGTAGCCGGCTCAAGGTTGACTCAGCCTTCCATCCTTCCGAGGTCAGTAAAATGAGTACCCAGCTTAACTGGAGGTGAAAGGAAGATGACTGGGGAAGGCGCTGGCAAGCCATCCCGTAAACAAAGTCTGCCTAGTAAACGTTGGGATGTGATGTCACCCCATGGGTCAGGAATGACCCGGTGCTTGCACAGGAGACCTTTACCTTTTACCTTTTTTATGCAAAGTTACTCCATCTAAATCTGTTAATTTCAGTGGAATTAGACTGGAGTAGCTCTACATGGAATTGTACTGTGAGAAACATTGTCGACTGGTGGTTGCTTTTTCTGGTCTGTTGCTTTTTCTGTTTTATGTTTTCTAGCTTTTTGTTTGTTTGCATCCACCAGTCAATAGTGTTTCTCGCAGTACAATTCCATGTAGAGCCAACATGGTGTAGTGATTAAGAGCGGTGGACTCTAATCTGGAGAACCGGGTTTAATTCCCCACTCCTCCTCATGAGTGGCAGACTCTAATCTGGTGAACCGAGTTGGCTTCCTCACTCCTCCACATGCAGCCTGCTGGGTGACCTTGGGCTTGTCACAGTTCTCTCCGAACTCTCTCAGCCCCAGCTACCTCAGAAGGTGTCTGTTGTGGGGAGAGGATGGGAAGGCGATTCTAAGCTGCTTTGAGACTCCTTGACGGTAGAGAAAATTGGGGTATAAAACCCAACTCTTCTTTTTATTTATGTCATGCATAATTTCTAAAGGCTGGGATTTCGGTTTAAACTGCATTTACAAAAAATCCAACCACTGCTTTGCAAATATCTTGATAAATAAATGGGGGTAGGAAGAGACTTTTTTCTTTAACATTTCACCAATGAACATGTTTCTAATCACTCCCCCCCGCCCAAGACCCGTCTCCTTCAATGCACATTGCTGAAGGCTCTACTTTGTCTGCTCCATTCATTTACACTGCAACAGCTTGTTCTATTGAAGGTGTTTGTCCTTTGGGATCAAGACATGTTAGGAAAGCATCATTGTTGTGGAATATATGCACACCAATGCAAAAAATACCATAGCATCTGTGTTGCTACATGGTTCCTTTAGTGTTCATGCACGCACATGCGGATGCCTGTACACTGGAGGCAAAATGTATTCCCCTCACCACCACCCCACCACTAACCCCATTTTAATTGCTTGTGACTGGGGGGTGGGCACAGCAAGTCTTGTCTAGAAACTGGCACTATTAATGTATTCATAGGATATCCCCAAAAGGCAAAAAAAGCTGTGATTTGCTAGGGTCAGAGTCTGAAAGACAGGACCTGTTGCAGATAAGCACAGTTGGAGTCTCTTGGAGACAGTGGCAAGGCCTGCTTCTGGGCTTCCAACACAGACCTTTTCTGGGCAGGGGCTGTGGCTCAGTGGAAGAGCCTCTTTTTTGCATGCAGAAGGCTGCAGGTTCAATCCCCAGCATCTCCAGTTAAAAGGACCAGGGTGCAGGTGACGTGTAAGACTTCCATCTGAGATCCTGGAGAGCTGCTGCCAGTCTGCATAGACAATAGTAACCTTAAGGGACTAATGGCTTGATTCAGTGTAAGGCAGCTTTATGTGTGTGTTCATGTCTACGTTCCGGTACGTGCCCACCTACCCCCCAGTACGTTCCTGTGACTAGGAGCTTGATCTGGGCTCCTAATAAATATTTTACAGAGAGTGTGGTTTGCTGATAATGACTTTAATGTCATTTCAATGTGTTATCTATCTTTCCAATGTTGTTGCTAATTTTTATGCTTTGCACTCTCCCCCCTCTAGCCCAGCCCCATACCCTGCCACTTGTAGCCATTGTCACAACCACCATTACTTCAATTTGAGGAAGGTTTGGGGAGAGTGGACAGGGAGAAGCTTTTCTCCCTCTCTCATAATACGGGAACACAGGGTCATCTGCGGAAGCTGGAGGGTGAGAGATTCAAAACTGATAAAAGGAAGTATTTCTTCACACAATGCATAATTAAATTGTGGAACTCCCTGCCCCAGGATGTGGGGATGGCTGCCAACTTGGAAGGCTTTAAGAGGGGAGTGGACATGTTCATGAAGGAGAGTTGTATTCATGGCTACTAGTTAACAGATACTAATCATGATGCATACCTATTCTCTCCATGATCAGAGGAGCATGCCTATTATATTGGGTGCTGTGGAACACAGGCAGGACGGTGCTGCTGCAGTCATCTTGTTTGTGGGCTTCCTAGAGGCACCTGGTTGGCCACTGTGTGAACAGACTGCTGGACTTGGTGGGCCTTGGTCTGATCCAGCAGGACTTTTCTTATGTTCTTAAGGTGATTATTGCGGACTGCATTAGATAGCCTGGAATAGTTTTGCGAATAATAAGCTTGATGTTGTACCAAACCGTTCAGGGTACCGTGTTTTACTCAATTATAGGGAATGTTGTTGTTTTTTTGTGCCAAAAGCCATAACAAATTCAAAACCCTTGAATGCACAGAGGACGAATAGCTAAGACCCGGGTTCAAGTAGGTCCTCAACACTACTTAGGAGAGATTTGTAATAAGATCATACAGACAGCATTCCATACCAAGGCCCTCCGGGGTATTACAAATGTAGCAGAACCAGCAAAATACCTACAAGTTCAGCCCCTGAAAACAAGCCAAGTTTTCATAAAGGTTTTACAACGGTGGCTTCGATGAAGGCAATTAACTATAAACTATGTGTTTAATGTTTGAAATATCCAATTTACGCAAAAGGAGCTGCTTTGCCAAATCATAAACGTGTACCAATAAGCAAAATGAGAATAAAGAGTCTAGTTTCCCTAAACTAGTTATTTTCTGAAAGGTATAGGCCTGTATTTTAAAGATTTGGCTGTCAGGCCTTCTGTTTTCATGTGTTTGTATAATTCTGGTCATGTTAAAACAAATATTATTTGCCTTAGTCGTTTTAGGTTGTCTTCTTTATAAAAAAAATCAGTCGTCTTTGCTTATTGTATTTTTCATCTGACATTTTTTAATATTGTAGGTCTCCCATTTATCATTTTTACATGCCTTATGGACAGTATCTCAGAATTATGCCTAAAATGAATTACCGTAATATATGAATGTATAATTCTGATAATTCAGGTAGAAAGTTATAACATTTTATGAAACATAAATTTACATGAAAAAAAACTGCTAACCTCACCCGTGAAGAATGTATCAGCAAATCTAATTTACTTGGCAAAAAATACTGACATAAACACTCTACTTGAAGAATGTACATGTTCATAAACTCTTGCAAGCGTGCTCCATTTATTTGGTACATAAAATAACAAATAACCAAGATTTTTAATGATTGAGAATATTGAAAAATAAACAGTATTTTAATTTATTAAAGACGGTTCCTACCAAATGTGTACAATTTTATGTTGTGTAGTTCCATTTTTTCGTGGGTACAGATCCCTTCATCCTGTGTCGTGGTTCAAACATAACAGTAAACCATGACTGGGAGACACGTAAAGGATTCTAGGAGGAGACTTGTGCTTACACGTCCCATCCTCCCTGTGCACCACAAATTAGTTACTTCCTGCTTTTCTGAAAATTATATATTGTTATTGCATCCAAATTGGCAAACTGTGGGTTGCAGAACGGGAACAAACCGTGGTTTGCAATCTTGATTTGCTGGGTGAGCACAACAATATTTTGCCAGTGTAGATATAGCGGCAAAGTATGATTGGCTGAAAACCAGAAAGCAATTAATTTGCTTATGGTGGTGAGTTTGAGGGAATAGGAAATGTGTGAGGCTGAGGTTCCTTTTAAGCTCAATGGTTTGGTGTAATCAACCTTCATTAAGTCATGGGTGGTTATTGGAAGTAGAATGATTTGCTGCTTTTGAAGAATAAATCTGCCTGTAGCTTACTGTTTTTTTTTTTTTACCAATTACAGATGCAAATTGTAATTTAGTTAATTTGTAGTCGAACCACTGGGTACGATCCAGCACAGTCGAATCTTGCCTAACTATTGCACTAAAGGTTTTGCAAAAACTGAGTGTAGACAAATCCTTGATAGTGGACTCAGGTGGTGATTCTTCAAAGATATTTCAACAAGAACAAAACCTCTCCACCATGAAATAAAAACGTCTCCAGCATCTTCGGTACCAACTTATAATCAGTTGTCTGATCGTCTCTTTCAGTGTATGAATGCCTAATTTACGTGGGATAGTAAAATCCTAAAGGCAAAACCTCTAAGAAGTATGGACTGCAAAGCCTTTTTTTATTTTTCACTAAGCACAGCAAAGAAAATCAGGTTGCTCAAAAAGTCTCTGCATGGAGGGGGACAGGATTCTGGTCATGTGAACTCGGCGTGAAGAGCTGAAAGGCTGCTGACCTTCAGTCGTTTTCAGTCATAGTTTCCCATTCTGACATCTTTTCCGAAGCAAGACCTGAAACCCATAAAAAGTTCTGTTACACAAAACAAAGATGAGTGTTTTCTAGTACACAGAACAATGAGGAGGTCAATTGTGTTGTTTCCCCCCCCCCTCCTGTCATATGATGGGGGTGTGTTCATGAATGCATCCCTGGAATTCCACTCTGGGATCTGCATCTTTTGAAGCTGATGCTAAAATTACTGCCTAGCTCTTCCAAAGGCGGATACTGATAGAAGATTCAATGAAACTGAAGGTCGCCGGTCTGTTGGCGTTGAAAGATACCTGGCTATGATACTATTTCTGATTTAATAATGTGAACGAGAGGCTAGCCCTTTGTAATAATTAGGACTAATTACTGAAGAGGTGTTGACAGATGGGCTAAGAGGAAACAAACTGCCTTTATCCAGTGGCTTAGAGTCAGATTACTAGACTTGTGTTATCTGTTTCTCAGAAAGTAGAAGCTTCAATCATTCAGTAAGTCTTCAAAGGCGAAAGGGATCCTAACAATATACAGGATTTGGGACGAAGCTATGAAATAAGTCTTTGATTCAGAAATGACTAAATTAATCCCCTTTCCGTAAATTGTCATAGGTTTTAGAGTTTGAGTTACAGATGGAGAATCTGATTGGGCTCCTTGGAAAGAAGTCAACGAGGTATCACTGACTCGTCTTGGTGGCAGTTATGGTGGTTTTGAATTAAGCCGTGGCTGACTCCTTCCTGTCACGGTGACAACAGTCATTCTTTCTACTTTCTAGCTGTGCCTGCTGTCTTCTTGGAAACTGAAGATGATTTAGAACTTTGACTCTTCCTTAGAGATTCAACAAGTACAATACAGTTACTGACAAGAGGCAAAGGCAATCAACTGCATACAGTTAGGGGGGAAAACACATTCCAAATAAGCAGGATCTAAGCATCATTTTTTAAACCTTGGTATATCCTTGTATATACCCAACAAAAGATGGATTGACTCAATAAAGGATGCCACAGCCTTCAATTTGCAAGATCTGAGCAAGGCTGTCAAAGATAGGACATTTTGGAGGACATTGTTTCATAGGGTCGCCATGAGTCGGAAGCGACTTGACGGCACTTAACGCACACATATACTTGTAAAATGGGATCTCTCTCCCTGATCCTGTCGGATAGTGCAATCTCATGAGTCATGAAAGAGAATTTCTGTGTTGTTTCTGAAATGGAAAAAGTGGACCATATTATAGTAATGGGCTTGCAGTCCCAAGCCAAGCCCCTCTGGACACCCGGTAAAGTATACCCATTTTCTATTGCTGTGGTGGGGCCCTGCAAACACGTAACCCCCATAAGATCACTTCATAGTGAACTAATTAGAGAATAAACATATGATCAAAACAAAGAGAGAGAAAAGACATTTTAGCAGAATTGACCAACCTGGGCAGCAAGTCTTTTCAGGTCTTAAGAATTTAATTATATTGGAGAAAGGGGATGGAAAGAGCTTTTTCTTTCATAGGCCTTGAGGTCCCCCGGTGAAGCCAATTGGCAGTAGATTCAGGACAAACAATGGGAAGTAATTCATACAGCACATAATTAAATTATGGAAATTGGTAGCGCAAGATTAGGTGATGGCCACAAGCATAAATAGCCGTAAAAGAGGATTAGACAAATTTATGAAGGCATCTATCAATGGTTATTAGCCATGATGACTAAAATGGTGCCTCAATTTTCAAATGCAGTATGCCTTTGAATACTGTTTGTTGGGAGATGACAATGAGAGATACGGCCTTGATGTCCTATTTGAGGGCTTCCAAGAGGCATTTGATTGTGGGAAACAGAATGCTGAACTAGATAGGCCCTGGATCTGACACAGCAGTTTTTCTTGTGTAGCAGTCCCATAACTTCTTTCGCTCACCATCTCAGCACCTGCCTGTATAATTAGAATTATCTGATGATGTAGAAAAAAGCTTAATAAGACACCCTCGGGTTACCAAATCACAACCCATCACTTGCAACTGAAGCAGCTCTCCAGGTTTTCATATGATGTCTTTTTTAATAGATGCGGCTTTCCTTCCTTTAGCCAATTTTGGCCCCATTATCTCCCCCCCACCTCCGGCCAAGAAATACAATGGCAGTAGATATTGAAGAAGCGCAATTCAATTATTAATTTGTTCTTAACAATGCAAGTATTTTAACTAATGTTTAAATATTCATAAGAAGTTTCATTGTGCGGTAAACGTGGTCATACTTTTGGTCTAGATTTTCTGGTTTGAGCTAATGGAGCCGGTAGAAGTCCTTAGTACGTTTGGTTGGAACCCGACATGTTCTGATTATCTGATGAAAGATTGACACTTCAGTTCCTGCCGGCTCAGCCTTGGGGCACAATAAGAGGTTATTCAGAACACATTCGCAGGCTGGAAGTTCAAGTTCCTCTATTGCAGGATGGTTTGAAATTCAACTGATGAAACTTCATTTAGTTTCATTGCGCGTTTTTGTGTGTCGTTTGGCCTTGGGGGTATGTCTTGGGGTTCTGTGGTCTTGCACTGTCCTTCTCAGTCTCTGCAGGGCACACCCCTCCTTCCGTTCTCTTTTCATCATCTACTACAGTGTAGCATCGTATTTGTATTTGTGCTAGCTTTAAATCAGGGCTGGAGGCTGAGTTGCAAGGCATGCATTTACCTCAAGGTAATCGTGGCGCATATACAGTGAAAAAGGAAGTCGGAAGTAATGTATGACGGAGGATAAGGGAGACTTAAACATCCTATCCATGCCAGGTCTTTGTTGGTCGCAGTTCATACCTGATGAGGAGAAAGAAGCTTGCCAAAAAGAAGCCAGCGTGGTGTAGTGGTTAAGAGTGGTGGTTTGGAGCAGTGGACTCTAATCTGGAGAACCGGGTTTGATTCCCCACTCCTCCACGTGAGCAGCAGAGGCTAATCTGGTGAACTGGGTTGGTTTCGCCACTCCTACACATGAAGCCAGCTGGGTGACCTTGGGCTAGTCACAGCTCTTAGAGCTCTCTCGGCCCCACCTACCTCACACGGTGTCTGTTGTGGGGAGGGGAAGGGAAGGTGATTGTAAGCCTGTTTGATTCTTCCTTAAGTGGTAGAAAAAGTCAGCATATAAAAACCAATTCTTCTTCTTCAAAAGCAATATTGTGTCACTTATTAACAGTATTGATTTTTGTTTGGTTTCTGCCCAATCTGGGTACTGGCATAACCATAGTCTTGGTACTCTTAAAGGCCATAACTGGGTCAGGAAAAGCCACATGGGGACAGAAATCTAGCAAACTGGATTTATGCCCCAATGGGTACCAAATTTTGTGTAGGCTCTCTCTCAACATATATCATTTGGAGTTTTATAGTATAGTGCGCTCTGGTATTTCACAAGTGCTCAAGAATACCTTAGCATAAATCTGGGGAAGACTAAAGGCAATAAAAAAAGTTGACAAATAAGGAAGCCCCTCATTATTAGCGTTGGCACAAGGGCTGCCTTTAGAACATGTTAATCCAGCCAGTGCTTTAAGATCAGTCAATGGTCCCCTGCTTTGCATGGGCAGGCGCACGGCAGGGCTTTTCCAGTTCTGGCCCCCAGATTGTAGAATTATCTCCTCCATATTCCAAGTGGTTTTGGAACTTGTTAAACGCCATACAAAGTAAAATCATTTACATTTTTGTTTTTGCTGACTTGGTGGCGTGCAGTGTTGGTTTTACTACAGGGTTTATTTATTGAATACTGATTTATGCTGCTGGATAGCAGAATGAGATTAGTTGCTTTAGATTTTTCACTCAATGCCGTGAGCTGCCTTCAGTGCCCCTTTTGTAGCAGGAAGGCGGGATACAGATCTTCTAAATAAATAAATGCCTGATCTTATCCATTCTTTTTATATACTTCTGTTTCAGGATAGGTTTTGTGGTAGGCCACTGGTAGGCATTGGAAAATTTAGATAAGGTTAAATCGGTTAACAATAAAATGTTAATACCTTTCTGAATTAATGATACCTATTTGAAACTTCATTTTGAAAAATGTGGCTTGAGTCAGCATTAGTCCAATTGTATCAATTTAAATCAGAAAGAATTATGATGCCTCTAGCTGAGAAATTAAATTATTTGCCAATTTTGTCATTCTTTCCTAAAATTATTTGGTACAAAGCACGTCACTCTTCTTGAAGTCAAATGCTTTTTAAAAAAGCCCCAAACAAGGTACATTACCATTAGAAGGAACGAATGATATCAGATGTCTATCATGTATCATGTTCTTATACCCTGTGGGTGGGAAAGAAAAGTAATAGAACAGGCAAATAAATAAACGGGGTGTTGAAAGTGGCATTTGTGAGTCGGGCTGTTGCACAACCAAATTGCATTCGGCTTACCATCTCCGCTGGTCGGGTGCCAGAAAAATACTCGAATGTTGTACAAAGGCTAGATTAATTAAAGAATAATTAGAAGCAAATCAATCCGGTAACCTTAAAAAGTTTTGTCATGGGGAAAATATTTGTCTAGAATTAATTAGTTTTCGAGTGAAGAACAGCTTTTAAATAGCTGGAAATTACGGAGTGCTTAATTGCAGTTCGGGCCCTGATTAATTTCAGATATTGCAACAACTTGATATGCTTCTTCTCCGTCATCTTTCTTTCTTTCTTTTTTAAAGAGCTTTCTCTTAAATGAGATTATTTCAGGAAACGTCTGCTAAAATGTCTGGAAGGTGTTTAATTAAACCTGTGTTGTCTGAGGACATCCTGAGCTCCGTTTTGCTGTTGCCTACAAGAGGTTTGTGCCTGCTGCGGCTGCACCCCGTAATTATGGGGGCTTGGCTGGCTGATCTCTGGCTGACAGACGGCTCGGCGTGGCTGAACTGGAAAGCCCTCTCAACATAACCTTTCAGTGGTCCTCGGCTTATCAATTTTCTGCCAGATTGCCATGATTTATCAAGTGTGCAGGCCTGAATTTGCTCCTAAGCCCGAACGTCCAGGGGAGGATCCTCGCGCAGCCCCTTTCTACTTAAAGTTGTACATTTTTGCATTCTTTAATTTGGCAAGGAGCTTTGGCGTTCTTCTGTGAACCTCTGTTCATGCACACCCACACGGTTCTCATTTAAGCCCATCTGATCCCCGCAGGACACACATTTGGGCTGCTTCGGCCTAGGCCGGTTCCCCACCTGCTCTGAATGAGGGGGTGCCCCGGGGGGGGCACCTGTGCCCTTAGCCATAAATTGCAGTGAAACGTTCGCTTACAATCTCAGTGCTCAGGACAAACATTTTTTTAAACCACGCTTTTCTCATAGAGACTCAACCATAGGATTGCCAACTCCAGCCTGGGAAATTCCTGGAAAATTAAAAGTAATGTCTGGGGAGAGAAACGTTTTGGGGCAGGAGGGAGTTCGGTGGGGATGTGAATTTGGGGGCGGGAGGGAGCTGTGGTTCAGTGGTAGAGCATCTGCTTGGCACGCAGAAGGTCCCAGGTTTAATCCCCGGCATCTCCAGTTAAAGGGACCAGGCAAGTAGGTGATGGAAAGGACCTCTGCCTGAGACCCTGAAGAGCCGCTGCCGGTCTGAGTAGACAATACTGACTTTGATGGACCAAGGGTCTGATCCAGTATAAGGCAGCTTCAAGTGTTCATGAGCTCAGTGGGGTTGTGATGCCGTAGACTATTCTCTGAAGCTGCCATTTGCTCCATGGGAACTTATTTCCGCAATCTGGAGATCAGGTATAAATCTGGGAGAATACCAGACCCCACCTTCAGACAGGTTACCCTAGCTCACTCTGTGTGTGTGTGTGTGTGTGTGTGTGTGTGTGTGTGCCATAGGGTTGCCAACCTCCAGGTACTAGCTGGAGATCTGCTATTACAACTGTTCTCCAGCCAATAGAGAGCAGTTCACCTGGAGAAAATGGTGGCTTTGGCAGTTGGACTCTATGGCATTGAAGTCCCTCCCCTATCCAAACCCCACCTTCCTCAGGCTCCACCCCAAAAATCTTCAGGTATTTCCCAACCTGGGGCTGGCAACCCTAGTGTGCCATGACGTCACAGCTGTAAGAGAGCCGGCAAAGCAGAGGGGTTGAAAACAATAGCTGTGCCATGAGAAGCAAAGACTTGAGAATGGATGGCGGACGTTGATGGAGGAAGACGGAGGGGGAGGGTGGGAGAGAGGGAGGACATGGATGGGGAGGAAGGATGTAGAAGGTAGAAAGGATGGATAGAAGAGGAAATGGAGACTTGAGTGAAAGAGGGAAATGGTGGACTGGCAAGAATCTCAGGCAAAGCTTGGAGGTGAGCCAGGCTGTGGGCAGGAAGGCACAGAGGCAGTGGAGATTAGGGGTGAAACAGTTATGGGCCAATGAGTCCAGGGAGCTGCAGAACAAAGAGGCGGGGGATTTTTGTGTGTGGCGTGCTGGGTTTCATCTCACCAGATCTTCATCTGCAGAGGTCTAGTGGTAGTAGCGCTGCCCAATAACTTTCAGTAAAGTTTAAAAAAGGAAATAGAAGATGGGGAAGTCACACGCTCATTCCTTGGGGAGATGGACACAGAAGGAGAGAGGAACGCATGGCTACCAAGTCGACTGCCATGGCAGAGTCCAAGTGGCTTTCAACTGTGGAGTTTCTGTCTGCATGTGCTTGACCCCTTGGCTGGGGTACTTCCCAGCTGTGACTCACAGAGGACTTGTGAGTTAGATGTGCATTCTGTGTGCATCAAACTGAGATTAGTCTGAGGCAAGGAAGCAGTGCAAACGAGCCCTGAGTCTCGGAGTTAAATTATTGCGGGTTTTGGTTTGGCTTTCTTGAATTTCATCATTGCATTTTATCAGGGAATTTATGGCTTCGTAAAACAGAACAGCTGCATTTTCTTGTCTCCCCCCCAATCTACAAAGTTAAACCTGTGTATGAAAAAAATAAAATAAAATCTGTTCACTTTCAGCTGTTTTCATGCTGCATTTTAATGTTACATATTTCAAAGCGCATGCAGTGTGCCATACCAAATGTAGGGCTTTTCTGTGCTTCAAAACTACCCTTGGCTCAGGAAGAAGGGGACACAGACATTTGCATTTTGCTACGATATTTGGCTTTGGGAGATTTTCAGTGGTCCAAATGTTTGGAAAAGGTCAACCAGCCGATAGCTGAAGGCAAATGTGTCAGAATTAAAGACAGGCAAAAAAATTATCAGTGTGGCACACCAGGAGTATTAGAATGATTAATGGTAATGTTAATATATGGGGTGTATATATTGATTAATAGCTTTTTGGGGTTTCTGTGACTAAAATATATAAGTGGCAATGAGATCCATATGCTAAATTGGTGTCCTAAAAATAATTACCATCACTCTTAGTCTTGTTCCCATGCTGAATGCATGTTTTCATATGGAAAATAGTTATAATGAAATTTCATAATTCACAGATGGAAACACTTGGAAGTGATTCTTAAGACACCGTCTCAGGTTCCAAATTTTCTGAAAATCCCTCATCGATATAGGGTTTGCTGTTTTTTGTTTTGTTTCATTACTTTCTGGGCTTTTTTTTAACTCCCAAGTATAATAGCATTTCTTTTTGCCTGTTTGCGTTAGTGAAAGAGAGAGGAAGCTGATAAAAATTGCTTGAAATACCTGCTGAAATCTCAACTGTCTTGCTGTTAAATGAACAATTCATCTCCTTCCATCAGATTTCTTAGGTTCAATTCAGGCAGTGGTTCAGGGTATAGTTTAGAGCAGTGGTTCCCAAAGTGGGCAGTACCATCTTCTGGGGGGCGGTGGGATTGCCTAGGGGGGTACTAAGAGGCAAGGGGGCAGCAGGGGGCGCTAGAGGTGGGCCCTTCAATTGTGTTGTTGGATAGGGGGCGCTGGAGTTGAGTTGGAGAGCGGGTGCTGGGGTTGAGTTTATGGCACCAAGGGGGCGGTGGCCCAAAAAGTTTGGGAACCACTGGTTTAGAGGAAAGGGAATGTGCTGTGAACTTGGAAGTGGGCAATTCCTCTGTGACACCTGAATCGGGCAAACTGTGGCTTAGCGCCAACCATGATTGTCTTCAAACCATGGTTTACAAACCAAATCTGAGCCAGTGACATTGGGCCAGAAGTTATGGTTTTCTCTGGGCTGCATGTTGGTTCTACCATGGTTATGGCTTTGGTTCTTGCCTGGCCTCAGTTCCATATGTGCTTTGGTTAGGAGGAATGGAATTTCAGTATATGCGCTTTATTTTAGTGAGCCAGCGAACTCTAATCTGGGGAAACGGGTTTGATTCCCCCCTCCTCCACATGAGTGGTGGACTCTAATCTGGTGAACTGGGTTGGTTTCCCCACTCCTACACATGAAGCTTGCTGGGTGGCCTTGGGCTAGTCACTGTTCTCTCCTAACTGTCAGTCCCACCAACCACCCCACAAGGTGTCTTTTGACGGGAGAGTAAGGAAAGGCAATTGTAAGTAGGTTTGGGTCTCCTTAAAAGACAGAGAAAAGTGGGACTTCGCATAATGATGTATACTTGTACACATACTAGCTGCAGTGAGGAAGCCTTCCAGCTCTCAAGTGAATGTTACTGATTCAGGTATTGGCTGTGGGTGGAGTCCCACCTGGCTCTCTGAATGGATCAGTCAAAGAGCAGATTGGTAATCTTCAGAGTATTGCAGAGGGATTAAGACAGGCCTTGACAAATTTTCTTCAGTTTTATGAGCTACCCCAAATGTTTAGAAGCCAGACTTATTTTTCAGCCTTCAGGGTTTTATATTTTAATAACCATACTTTTTAACCAGGATGTGGAATGGTATAGTATAGCTGGATCTCGTCAGATCTTGGAAGCTAACACACGAACACATGAAGCTGCCTTCTACTGAATCAGACCCTTAGTCCATCAAAGTCAGTATTGTCTACTCAGACTGGTAGCGGCTCTCCAGGGTCTCAGGTAGAGGTCGCTCACATCACCTACTTGCCTAGTCCCTTTAACTGGAGATGCGGGGGATTGACCCTGGGACCTTCTGCATGCCTAGCAGATGCTCTGCCACTGAGCCACGGCCTCTCCCCATGCTAAGCAAGGTCGGTGCTTGGACTGGAGGCTGGCAAGGAAGATTCTGCAGAGGGAGGCGACAAACCACCTCTGCTTCTCACTTGCCTTAAACACCCCTTGCTGGGGTCGCTGAACTTGATGGCACTTCACACACACACATACACACACACTTTCTAATTATTGCTACCACAAAACCTAATCCTAGACATTTCACAGTTCCTTGTAATTTTTTTCAATCTGAAACAAAACGTGTTGTAGGTCTAAACTATTGTGAATAGCTCACTGAAACTAGGATCCTACTATGGAATTTTGCATCATTTAATGTCATGTTAATAATGACGCTTTGCTTCGGGCCTGTTACTAGATTTCTGGTTGGTTCTACAACCTTAATGCTATTGCATTGTTGATTGAATGTCCCATCTGTCGATTGTATTGACTCGCTCTGTGTAATCTGCCTTGAGTCCAAGTGAGAAAGGTGGACTATAAATCACGTAAATAAATACATATGAGGTAACCCTGGTCGTCATCAGAACGCAAAGCGAATCTCTCATCCATATCTTCGTGTGTCTACTGAGAATCACCCAGAGGCACTTACAAGAAATGACTGCTGAAAACGATAGGCACCACAATGAAACTTCTTGATGTCGTGGCCCTGGGATTTGCCGAGCCCTGGATTAAGAATCCCTACATTTGTTGTCTGGAAAAGCAGATTTCTTTCTGTGGTGGTTACAAAGACTGCACATGCTACATTTTTTGTTTGAACGTGGAGGCTGATTCACAGTCTCACAGGTCTTGGGATACCATCCTACCATGCTGAAGTATTCCTACCTCCTTTGTTGGAAGTGAAGGACTTTGCGCTGTCTCTTAACCTCAGACTCCAGAGTGGGACAAGACTAGTGAGTCAGAGACATAGAGGGGACAAGACACTGGGGCATCCTTTGTCCACTGCTCTGACCTATCCCTTTGATGTGTAGATTGCTACTCTTAGGGAAACTTCCTTCCTTCCTCCTTCTTCCTCACCTCCTCTCACACACTGGCACTCTTCTCCATCTTGCCACCATGAGGGAAGGACGCATGCCTTGGATCTCCCTCCATCCTAGTTAGTTAGACTAGATAGGCAACTATACTTTATCCTATCCAGAAATTGATTTCCTACAATAAATGAAGTATATTAGTTAAATGAACAAAAGGCTCCTAGGAATTTTGTTCCTGACACACACAGAGGTTTGGATGGGCTTCTCTGCGCACAACAGCCTTTGTGCACTCTACTAATTTAACAGGGATTTGGGCATAACAAAGCCCTCACAATCCAACATCCTTAAGGCTCAGTGTAGTTTGGTGGCTTAGTGGGAGGCATTCTTTCTCCTAGTCATAGGAGAGATGAATCAAAGACATGGCCAGGTCATCTTAGTCATCTGTGTGGGGAGGTTCAGCCTCTGGCATCGCCGGTTCAAGGGTGTTGGGTGGCAGCTGTTGTACAAGGCTGTTACAGAATAAATTAGTGTAACTTTGAGACGAATAGTGAAGAGCCTTCAACCATATCCAGGAGTGAATGGGGATACAGGATGGTCCCTTCCATCCCTTGACCATGGTGATCCCTTCCAACTCTGTAATTCTATGATTCTGTGATTCTATGATAGTATGAGGTTAGAACTTTAAACATCCCTATCTTCATAGGTATGTTGGAGATATGCCTCAGTGCTGGGTCTCAGTAGCAGAGCAGATACGTGGAATGCAGAAGGTCTCCGATTCAGTCCGGAACATTCCAGTTAAAGAGACTGCTTTCTCCATTAGATCATGGAAAGCTGCTGCCTGTCAGAGTAGAAAAGGCTAAGATAGATAGACCAGTAAGGCAACTTCATGCATTTACATAATGGAGTAAGCCAGTTCTGACATAGCATGTGCCATTTGCAGTGAGAGACTGTCTCTGGGGTTCAAAACCTTGCATGTTGCTAAATTGGGGAGGGGCCATGGCTCAGTGGTAGAGCATCCACTTGACATGCAGAAGGTCCCAGGTTCAATCCCCGGCATCTCCAGTTAAAGGCTCTAGAGGTGATGTGAAACACCTCTGCCTGAGACCCTGGGGAGCTGCTACTGGTCTAAGTAGACAATACTGACTTTGATGGACTGAGGGTCTGATTCAGCATAAGGCAGCTTCATGCGTTCACATGTAAATCCAGATCAAGAAGAGCCAGAAAAACAAATTTGCTCTATTTTGTATGTTTTTACAAGGCAATCCTATGCAGAGTTACTTCAGTCTATTAATTTCAATGCATTTAGACAGGAGTTACTCTGCATAGGATTGCACCAGTAATGGCTCAGTTCAGTCTTACAAGTATCCTTTATCATTGTACCCATGGAATTTCAGAGCTGTAATTTCACCACATTGTCACAGGAATTTTAGTTTCCAATTCACTCCTTTGGAATATGCAAATGTAAAAAAAAATACCCTGGAAAAAAAACCCGCGCCGAGAACTAAAACCATCAACTGATTCCCACAGGAAAAACTGACAGAATTCAGCAATTCTCCTGTTCCCACTCCTGTCACATGCATTTCCATCGCACGTTGAAGCAAAAACAAAACTGCTGGTAAAATATCCTACGATCCCTCTCCCCCAACCTCCCCCTCAGCCTGATAATCCTAACATTTTGAGCAAAGACCAAAAATATGATTTTATGTTTACTTCCAGGGTAGTCAAGACCCAAGGCCCAGGGAAAAAAAAGTGTCAGGTACACCAGAAATAAATCTCTCTAGGTACATCTGGCAAACCAATTGGGAGCTTAAACCAACAGGTGTGCAACTATAATTATTGCTGCAAAAGTATTTGACACATCCAGGTGTGCTACTGATCAAATATATGAAATCCCTGTTATTCTTTGGAAATTCCTCACCCACCAGGTGCCCTCCTCGCAATGGAAAGTAAGATTAAAGAATTAGACACTGATCTTCAAAGCGCTGGTGCAACCCTAACCTTCATTCCAATTGTTTGGATTCTTTAGCTCTCGAACCACTTTTTAAAATATAGATAACTCGCTATAGGCATAGCTTGTAAAGCATTTGTATTAAATCGACAGTTTCAAAGAAACCTCCTCAAAAGACACCGCATATTCTTCAGATTGGATCCCTTAAGTTGGTCCGTTGGGAAGACGAGAGGTTCCGATTTATTTATTTTCACTTTGGTCTTGCCCGTCCTTCAAGGGGCTCGATCCAGATACGTGGCTCTTCGCTTTTTTCATTTCCCCTCCTCCAGATTGCTTTGCATCTTCATTAGGCCAAGAAGGAGGCCAGAAAACTCTTTTGTGGTCTGTCGATTGATTCTTTAATCCATTTAATTCCCAACACACAGGACCCACGGGTTGCTCGAACTTTCAATTTTCTGGTAACAAGCATGAATATCTATGAACAAGTGACGTTGCCTCACGTTGACTCGGATGCTTGGTCCATCGCGCTCAGACTTGTCTGCTCGGACTGGTCGTGTCTTTCCAGAGTCACAAGAAGTGCCAGCCCAAGGTTTTTATTTACACCTGTCAAAGTCATGGGCCTTTTCTGCACGGTTGTTTCCCTCACTGTCACCCCTCCGACGACTTCGGGTCTTTGTGCTGATTATGCAGTCCGTTTCTGACAGTCAGAGGCCGCCTCACTCTCCCCCCGTGTTTCCCCGCGTTTTGCCCGTGTTTCCAAATTCGAGATAAAACAGGTCTCTGAAAACGCTGTCACTTCTTTAAAGGACAGAAAGATTATCGGAGCAGGCTTTTCTTAGATTTTGTTTTGTAAAAATTTTTTTACGTGATGCATAATATAATAGAGCCTTATGGCAACTTAGACATTATGGCACGAGGTTTCATGGACGGTGGCCCATTTTCTCTGATTCATGAAGCACTCTCTTTGTTTGGCAGAGATGCAGAGACGGATGTGGAGGGGAAAATGTAAGCAGTGGGGCTGAAAGGCCAAGCTGTCCGCGGCCTTTTCTTGCGAAGCTATTTCCGTTTCTGTTGGTGGCATCAATTGGGCATTGCCTGAATTATAAAATATGGGAGATCTGGTTAATGCCAAGCTCCAGTTGACCTTTCGGGGAAGTATATGTGAGCCATCTTCTGCCATTTGGGGGTAGAAGTCTGATTGCTCAACAAAAATGAGAAGATTACAGATTCAGAACTACAAAGAGGGATTTACTTTGATCAACCCAGATATAGTTTATTGCATGAGTAGGAGCTACCGGTATGTGGCAACCAAAAATATATTCACCTCTATTTACAAATGGATTTAGCGTACAGTCGCAACTATTTCCCCCTGCGTTTAATTTTTAAGAGTTTTTTTTAAAATAGTGTCCTTGTAAAGACATGCATTTTGAAGCATCATTTTCACGCCAGCTGAAACCCTCCCCATGTTCACACACAGACTTGACTGTCAGCAAAACTCTGTGTTGGTAATTAGGGGGAAAAACCTCTCTTAAATCCTGCCTTGTAATTCTCGATAGCCTCTGGGGTGACTCTGCTGCCTCCCTATCCTGGAATATTGCTTCAGAATCGTTCCTGTCCTTAAAGGGCAACACCCTGTGGCAGGTTTTCGTTGTAGTCGTCTTTGAGTCCTGGCACAGAAACTAAATACTCATAGGGCTACAAACATCACCATCATTTTGAAGGTCTTTGCCAGGATATGGCTGCCATGACAGTGATCTTCTGTAACGGCAAGTGTAATAAGGGTGATGCACGAAGACACCATTGAATCTCTCCTTTGAATCTTGGATCCGCCGATTTTTACCAATCATGCAAGACTGACAAGCAACGTCATAAATACTGATGACCGAGTGAATTAAATTGCGTTGGACTCGTCATCTTAAATCCTGCTTTGTAATTCTCAATAGCCTCTGGGGTGACTCTGCTCCCTCCAGTCCTGGAATATTGCTTCAGAATCGTTCCTGTCCTTAAAGGACAACACCTTATGGTTTTTGTTGTAGTCATGGCACAGAAACTAAATACACATAGGGCAACAAACATCACTGTCATTTTGAAGGTCTTTGTCAGGACATTGCTGCCATGACGGTGATCTTCTGTATCGGCAAGTGTAATAAGAGTGATGCACAAAGACACCATTGAATCTCTCCTTTGAATCTTGATTCCACTGATTTTTGCCAACCACGCAAAACTGACAGGCAATGTCCTAAATACTGACAACCAAGTTAATTAAATTGTGTTGGACTCGTCATCTTTGCTCATTACATAAGAACAATAGGGTAGCATGTAGAACTCATTTTATTATTATGGAGATTCTGTTGTAATAAAAACCAAACGGCATGTGATACCTTCTTGTCGGGGCCAACCAAAATAACACCGAATGGGGTGCAAGCTTTTGAGTTGTCCAAAGCACTTCACCGGGAAGGATGTTTGAGAAAAGGGGTGGGCAAGAGAAAGTGTTTCACTCCTTGAACTTAAGGCCTTGGCTGCAGCCTGGGTAATAAGCCCACCAGGTTTGAAATTTTGTTTATTTATAGCCCGCGTTTCTGCCTGTTGGGACCTAAAGAAGCATACATTGTTCTCCTCTCTTCAGTTTTATTTTCACAACGCCCCTGTGGGGTAGGTTAGGTTGAGAGAAAATAACTGGCACAGGGTCACCCAGCAAGCTTCCGTGGCAGAGGGGGGATTCGAAACTGGGTTTCCCAGATCCTAGTCGGACGCTTTAACCACTGCGCCACACTGGCTCTCAAATGATAAAGTGGTGCTGGGTGAAGCTGGGACTAGGTTGTACCTCTGGTTTTCTGGAAAGAATTGAAAAGAGAGCCGCCAACTGTAAATATAAAAAATCAGTAATTGATCAATAATTCTCTAATGCCAACCAAAAACACACAAGTCGGTTATAAGGGTTAGAGCAGAGGAAAAACATGATAGTCATTATGTTAAAAATACTGGAGATTAAAATTTTTTGATAATGCACTAGATAAAGAGTCATAAGAACATAAGAAAGGCCCTGCTGGATCAGACCAAGGCCCATCAAGTCCAGCAGTCTGTTCACACAATGGTCAACCAGGTGCCTCTAGGGAGCCCACAAACAAGACGACTTCAGCAGCACCGTCCTGCCTGTGTTCCACAGCACCTGATATAATAGGCATGCTCCTCTGATCCTGGAGAGAATAGGTATGCATCATGACTAGTATCCATTCTAACTAACAGCCATGAATACCCCTCTCCTCCATGAATATGTCCACTCCCCTCTTAAAGCCCTCCAAGCTGGCAGCCATCACCACATCCTGGGGCAGGGAGTTCCACAATTTAACTATGCGTTGTGTGAAAAAATACTTCCTTTTATTTGAATCTCTCACCCTCCAGCTTTAGCAGGTGACCCCATGGTCTAGTATTATGGGAGAGGGAGAAAAACCTCTCCCTGTCCACTCTCTCCAAACCATGCATAATTTTATAGACCTCTATCATGTCTCCCCTCAGCCGCCTTCTTTCCAAGCTAAACAGCCCTAAGCGTCTTAACCGCTCTCCATAGGACAGTTGCTCTAGACCCCTAATCATTTTGGTTGCTCTTTTCTGCACCTTCTCAAGCTCTGTAATATCCTCAATGGAAGCCAAGTGGGGGTAATATTTCCTTATGGTTGGGGGAATCCCCATAAGCATAATCACTTCATATGTCATTTTCCTCTAGTGGAAGAACTGGTCTCCTTATTAGCTAGATTTGTGTATTTCCAGAACAGAGAGAGATTGCAGGTAGACCCATCAAACGATAGCAAACCCCCTGAACAAAAGCTATGTAATAGACAGACATAAAAACCCAGGACAGATGCAAAGACCTCCCTTCAAAATGTAATTCATCATGGCGCTCAAATGAACACATGAAGCTGCCTTCTACTTAATCAGGCCCTTTGTCCATCAA
This sequence comes from Euleptes europaea, assembly GCF_029931775.1. NCBI lineage: Eukaryota > Metazoa > Chordata > Lepidosauria > Squamata > Sphaerodactylidae > Euleptes > Euleptes europaea. The sequence continues at coordinate 52,631,872 of NC_079324.1, read as the reverse complement.
AGTCAGTATTGTCTACTCAGACCGGCAGCGGTTCTCCAGGGTCTCAGGCAGGGGTCTTTCCAATCACCTACCTGCCTAGTCCCTTTAACTGGAGATGCCGGGGATTGAACCTGGGACCTTCTGCATGCCAAGCAAATGCTCTACCACTGAGCCACGGCCCCTCCCAAATGAAGATCTCTAAATCTAAACACAGGTTGGGGATGAAAACTACCTTAATTTCCAGTTTACACCTCAGTTGTAATCCTAAAGCAGATTGATTTGACTGTTTTATTTGTTTTACTTATTTAAAAATGTACCTCCGGTCTTTCTAAAGTTCAGAGGAGCATATTCTGGTCAACAGACAATAAAAGCTATGGATAAAAGGCACCCGATAAGAGCAGTGCTCATCTCTGATTTATTTTCTTCTGCAGGTGCTGTTTCTCTGTTTTTGCTGTTATGGCTCTCCCCCCTCCGGATCCACAGTATGTTCTCCGAGGAGCTAACGATGCAGTCAATACTCTGTGCTTTCACTGTGCGGATCCGGAACCTGAACTTCCCATTCTTTTCTCAGGGTGAGTGCAGGAAGGACAATATGGTACCGTTCGGGCATCAAGTCAAATTGTGTTTTGTTGTTCTGTGAACAAGCCCAGAGGAGCCTGTGTCTCCTTCCCTACATCTTTCTCTTCCCCTCATTCGTGGCTGGGTAATTACCAAGTGGGTGCCAGCATAAGAACATAAGAAAAGCCATGCTGGATCAGGCCAAGGCCCATCAAGTCCAGCAGTCTGTTCACACAGTGGCCAACCAGGTGCCTCTAGGAAGCCCACAAACAAGACAACTGCAGCAGCACCATCTTGCCTGTGTTCCACGGCACCTAAGATAATAGGCATGCTCCTCTGATACTAGAGAGAATAGGTATGCATCATGACTACTATCCACTTTGACTAGCAGCCATAGATAGCCCTCTCCTCCATGAACATGTCCACTCCTCTTAAAGCTTTCTAAGTTAGCATCCGTCACCACAATGAACATATGAAAAGCCATGGTAGATCAGACCAAGGCCCATCAAGTCCAGCAGTCTGTTCACACAGTGGCCAACCAGGTGCCTCTAGGAAGCCCACAATAATAGGCATGCTCCTCAGATACTGGAGAGAATAGGTATGCATCATCCTTGGCAAAGGAACAATTCTAGCATCTTGCAAAACAGCTCCCACACAAGCATCACAAGCATAATGTTAGTGATTCACAGTGGGTAGCCGTGTTAGTCTGTTTGCAGTAGTCAAAAAGGGCAAGAGTCCAGTAGCACCTTAAAGACTAACAAAAATATTTTCTGGTAGGGTATGAGCTTTCGTGAGCCACAGCTCACTTCTTCAGATACAGCTAGAATGTGAATCCATCGGTCTTTAAGTAGAGGAACAGTATGTAAATGTGAATAGCAGGTTTGATGGGATTAGGTGTGATATGCAGAAGAGTCTGTGATGTCCAGGGGAGAGATGGGTGTGGAGAAATCAGCATTGGTAATGGGCCATGAATGCAAGGTCTTTATTCAGCCCAGGTAAATGCATTGACTTTAGTTTGAATATCAACTGTAATTCAGCAGTTTCTCTTCCCAATCTCCCTTTGAAATTCCTTTGTAAGAGAACTGCTACTCTTAAATCTGCAACAGAATGTCCTGGAAGGTTGAAATGTTCACCCACTGGTTTTTGAATATTGTGGTTTCTGATGTCAGACTTATGTCCATTTAATCTTTGTCTAAGAGACTGACCTGTTTGTCCAATGTAGATTGTGGAAGGGCATTGCTGGCATGTGATGGCATATCATGTGATGGCATGTGATGGCACATAATGTTAGTGGTTAAGGTGTCAGACTAGGATCTGGGAAACCCAGGTTTGAATCCCCTGTCTGCTATAGAAACTTGTTAGATGACCTTGGGCCTGTCACACACACTCAGCCTCGAACCTGGCAAGTATTTGGATGGGAGACCTCCATGGAATACCATGGTTGTGACACAGAGGTAGGTGGTTGGAGATCTCCCGCTATTACAACTGATCTCCAGGCAACAGAGATCAGTTCCCCTGGAGAAAATGATCACTTTGGAAGGTGAACTCTCTGGAATTATACCCCACCAAAGTCCCTCCTCTCCCCGAACCCCATCTTCTTCAGGCTCCACCTCCAAAATCTCCAGGTACTTCCCAACCCGGACCTGGCAACCCTACACGGAGGCAGCCAATGGAAAACCACCTTCTAACATCTCTTGCCTTGAAAACCCTACGGGGTTCTCATAAGTCATCTGTGACTTGACGGGGATTACACGTACAGGTTCCTATTGTGGGATGTGGAGCATGGAGGGGGAAGGTCTGACAGGAGCCAAAGGGAAAGTGAAGTGAACTGAGGTGAGGCCAAGTTTCCAGGAAGTTAGTGGGAAGGGCAAAGTGAGAAAACATGGGAGCACAGTTTCAGTATGGGCCAGGTGAGTCAGTTTGTCTAGTCAGAAGAGAAAGTGAATGCCAAGGCTTGGTAGGTTTTATGGGAGCCCCTGGGGTCGTTTAATGAAGGCCAGTCAGATGATGCCTTAAAGCTAAACAGAAATTGCATCCCAGGTGACACTGTTGAGCTACACTAGATCTCCCCTAACCTTTGCTCAGCAACTTGCCCTGTGGTGCAGGCCAGGGCTGGTTGAAGGACTGGTTCGAATCCCACCCTGATGTCTTACAAGATTGCGAGATCTGGTATGAAATGTAGTAAGCTGAGAACCTTCACTTTTTTAAAAAAGGGAAAGTGATTCTATGAGGAGAAGAAGAAGAGTTGGTTTTTATATGCCGACTTCCTCTACCACTTAAGGAAGAATCAAACCTGCTTACAATGCCTTCCCCTCCCCACAACAGACACCCTGTGAGGTAAGTGGGGTTCAGAGAGTGTGACTAGCCCAAGGTCACCCAGCTGGCTTCATGTGTAGGAGTGGGGAAATAAATCCAGTTCACCAGATTAGCCTGTGCCACTCATGTGGAGGAGTGGGGAATCAAACCCGGTTCTCCAGACTAGAGTCCACTGTTCCAAACCACCGATCTTAAACACTACACCACAATCAGCCAACTACCAATCAGTAACCTGTTTGCACATTCAGCGATGTCTGCAGACAGGGTCTGGTACTCTCGCAATGCCATCCTAAGACAAGTTACACCCTTCTAAGTCCATTGTAAGACTTAGACGTGTGTAACTGCTTAGGATTGCACTGTTGGAATGGCAACAGGACGCATTCCTGAAGAAGTGACCTTTTTTATTCCTTGCTTTGTTTTGTGTTAGGTCTTCGGATGGGCTGATCCACATCTGGAACATAAAGACACGCAGGATGGACACAACGCTGAATGGTCACGGCGGAAAATCCGTGTTCTGGGTGAAAACGTTAGGCAACCGAAATACGCTTCTTAGGTGTGTAAATAATGTGCCTGTAAAAATTCTTGCTGTAGAGGTTCCGGAAATCCACGTAGATGTGAAATGAGACAGATATTGGCCTCAAGAGAAAAACAACTTGTTTAAAATCCCTTCACCAGGGTAATGACAGGACGTTGTATATAGGCCTCTGCTCCAACAGCAGCTTTCTGCATGTGGAAGCAGGGAGCTATATGTAGATCTGCTACAGTACAAGCACAACAGGAAAGAAAGCCTGCCACCCATGAGGGATTAAAATGTGGAACTGAGTGCCTCACCTGTTCAAATCCCTACTCAGTATCTTACCATGAGCATCATGGTGGTATCCCAGTTTCTGCTGGGCTCACATATCTGTGGTTGGTGTTGTGTTGTGATTGTTAAGTGCTGTCGAGCCTCTTCCGACTCATGGCGACCCTATGAATCAATGTCCTCCAAAATGTCCTATCTTTGACAGCCTTGGTCAGATCTCGCAAATTGAGGGCTGTGGCTTCCTTTATTGAGTCAATCCATCTCTTGTTGGTGGTTGGTGTTATTGGGTAGTTATTGGTAATAAGGGAGCCAGTGTGGTGTAGTGGTTAAGAGTGGCAGACTCTTATCTGGAGAACCGGGTTCAGTTCCCCATTCCTCCACCTGAAGCCTGTTGGGTGACCTTGGGCCAGTCACGGTTCTCTCCGAACTCTCTCAGGCCACGCGGAGGCAGGCAATGGCCAACCACCTCCGAACTACTCTTGCCTTGAAAACTGCAACGGGGTCGCCATAAGTCAGCTGTGACTTGACGGCCCTTTCCACCACCAGTTATTGGCATTAGAGCTAAGCAACAAATGTGTGACATTAAGGCAATAAGCCAGACTACTACATTTGGATCTGAAAATTTCACGATGGTGTTTGAGTCGAAATTGGTGGTTGATTTCTGACACAAAAACTGCTCCCCCGGCAAGAGACGAGCTGGGAGCTACACTCTGTCTGGGACTTGCACGGTCGGATGTCATTTGATTGAAAGGTGGGGAATGAACTGTTGACACAAACAAAACAGGCTGTCAGTTGAGGATAATATTTTGCACACCTGACGTTGTGGACTCGAGTCCCTAAAAGCTTCTGCCGCAATCAGTCTGCGATCGTCTTTGAGATTCCACAAGATCTGTGGTTGCTTCGACTGACTCGATGTTCCGCCTTCCGTTGGAGCAGATTGCCAGCGTGTCGGTCTGATTTTGGAGTTGTTTTGACATGTTTATCGAGAAAAGACATCTTCTGCAGCAGACCATATTAGCATTTATATTTGTTGTCGTCTGCATAACCACAATTAGCACCTCAAAAGACTCGCTTTAAATCTGAATTGTCAACATAATTACAGGGTTTTCGTCTCACGTATGCTACCCCGTAAAATGTCTGCCTGGAAATACCTGTAATCTTCCAGGGCTACAATTCTCTCCATTCGGGATCCCTTAGCTTTCCATCTTTCAAGTCGTTTCAGGATATTTTTGCCATCTTTCCTTTGGAGAAAGGCAAAACCTAATAGAGAGAAAGTGAAACAAAAAGAAGAAGAGTTGGTTTTTATATGCCGACATTTAAGGAAGAATCAAACCGGCTTACGATCACCTTCCCTTCCCCTCCTCACAACAGACACCCTGTGAGGTAGGTGGGGCTGAGAGAGTTTTTGGAGAAAACTGTGTCTAGCCCAAGGTCACCCAGCTGGCTTCATGTGTAGGAGTGGGGAAACCAACCTGGTTCACCAGATGAGCCTCGACTTCTCATGTGGAGGAGAGGGGAATCAAACCCAGTTCTCCAGATTAGAATCCACCGCTCCAAACCACCACTCTTAACCACCACACCATGGTGGCTCTTTATTAGATCACTGATTTATGTGGAGCAAACACATACTTAACCAGGAGGGTAACCCATCATTCCAGGTAGCAGCCATCACTACCTAGTGCCAGTAAACTCTACAAGTTGTTGCCCGCATGTGTTGCTTTCCTTTGACCGTTTTCCATTTGGGAATCAGAGCTGAAATGAACTCTTCTGTATTTTTAACATACTTCAGCACCCAACGCATCTTTATGCAAGTATGACTCATTGCTACTTCATTCATTCGATTGCTCTGGGAGACTTCCCTACCCTAGGAGGGCAAAATGAAAAGCAGTTGGGTGTACCTGCTCAATCCTTTTTTTAAAGACATTGGTTGAGATTTAGGACGTTCACTCGTCCAGGCTGCCAATTTCACCTTCTGCCATTCTGACATTAAAAAAAATCAAATGACCATAAAAACAGCAGCTGGTTCCAAGCACTGTCCAAAGCCACTGGGTCACAGGAGCTTTGTGGAACTGATTTCTAGCAGTGGATGCTGCAGTCCATGGAGTGAATCCATCATTAAAATGTGTTCCTGTCGTGGTGGTGTTAGAATGTTGTTCTGCAGAGCAGGTGGGCCTGGATTCTGGCCCGTCCCAGAGGGCATTGCATTAATCTTTGCAAATAACCTTATGCACCTGCTTTAACCAAATTAGAATTTTCTTTTAAATAATTTCAAGATCCATTTTTGTTTGTTAGGAAACTGGATTACATTTTCTTCTTGCCTGTCTCTTAATGAAAGGAAACTGGATAAACAGACTGGTTAAGATGGGAGCATTGTTTTCGATTCCCCACCAGTGGTGGACCTACGTTATTGGGACCCTGAAGCTTAAACTGTTATGTTTACACTTTGCAACCAGCAACAACAGAGCAACATCCAGCAAGGTCCAAAGGGCCTTGCTGCCCTTGCAAGGACCTTGGGGCCCAAATGGCGAACAGGGTGGCGGGGTGGAATCCTTGGAAATGGGCCATGCAGTGAGCCCCTTCCCACCAGCAATAAGGTCTGGGTAACAGCGGTTATCTTCTTCAATGGGGTTGTTCCATGGCAGATGTACTGGTTCATTCTCTAATAGAGAGGTAGAAGGTTATCAGAGGGGGCTTGTTAGGATAAAGAGGTGAAAATCTGATTTTGGGTGTTAAAATGCACAAGCGAGATGAGTGCAGCCTGAACACATGAACGTGTGAAGCTGCCTTCCACTGAATCAGACCCTTGGTCCATCAAAGTCAGTATTGTCTACTCAGACCAGCAGCAACTCTCCAGGGTCTCAGGCAGAGGGCTTTCACATCACCTACCTGCCTAGTCCCTTTAACTGGAGATGCTGGGGATTGAACCTGGGACCTTCTACATGCCAAGTAGATGCTCTACCACTGAGCCGCGGCCCCTCCCTGAGAATTCAGATGTCTTTTTATGGTTCCGATTGGCTCTAGCCTAAGGATTGAGCTATAGAACAATTACGCTGTGCATCAACGAAGGATTCGAGGATCCAGCTTCCAAAGTGTAGGCTATGAATAGATTCTGGCGAGCTCAGCAAGCCCATACAGCTGGGGGTTTGGGCGCTGTAAGTGCCCGAGAAAATTTTGAAATTTGACCAATTACAGGGACATTTTGAGGCCCCATGAAATAGGTATTAGAGCACATTCTAAGGTCAATATTAAGTCCTTCGACCCATTGGCTTATGAGTCTATCACTAAAATAGCCTTATTTTAATAACTAACACTTAAAAAAAAAACCTCCATCGACGTTGTTGAAAATTTCACTCGTTAAAAAAAAAAAGTTGCTTCAGGGCCTCTCCGGGATTAGACTGTAATTCGTTTCATAGTAGATCCGCCACTGTTCCCCACTCCTCCACATGAACCCCTGGCATCTCTGGTAGTAGGATCTCAGGTAGCAGATACTAGGGAGAAACCTTCTCAAGACCATGGGGAATTGCTGCCAGAGAAGACAATAGTGATCTAGGCGGACTAGTTGTCTGCCTTAATGTTAAGGCAATTAGATATGTTTGTATTGTGACCTGTGGTATCCTATATGGTGGCGTGGAGGGATCTGCTATAAAACAAAAGGTACAGAAGTTAAGATATGGGGGTTTAGTTATCTGATGCATAACGTTCATTCTCAAAGCCAGGGGCGCGATCAAAATGTCTGCTTGTGGGACCTGGCGGAAGGAAGGAAGGACGTCACAGACTCTGTTTGCACAGAGAACGTTGGTTTCTGCAAATGCTCCCTCTTGAAGGTGGCAGAGAGACGTTGGCTAATGGCTATGCCAGGCAAAGACTTAGAAGAGGTAGGTGATCTTTCTTCCTTGTCTTTTTCTTTATTTCTCCTTTTAGCTTTGTCTCTGGAGCAAGGATAATGTTTGGCATGCTCTCGTTTCATGCATTAGGTGGTCCAAAATATGGAAATATCATAATCTACGTAAAATAGCTTCTCAAGAAGAGAAACAAGGAATTCTTTGTGTCTGCTAATTAGGTCTGCCAAGAATATGATGAACCTTCTATGTTGCTAATGGAATTTTTCTAACGCGGCTCTTGCTGACATTTTAATATTTGCAGCGGATAACCCCGTTGCATATCCTGCTGCCGGAATCTAAAGAGGTGAAGAGGTTAAAGCCTTTAGGACCTTTCAGTTTAGGAAAAAAAGGTAACTAATGCTGGCATGATAGGGTTTTATAAAATTATGCGTGAGATAAAGGAAGGCCTCTTCTACAATGGCCAGGGCACCCAACAAAGCTAGGATTGTCAGGTACCTCTTTGCCACCAGTGGGAGATTTTGGGGGTGGAGCCTGAGGAGGGCGGGGTTTGGGGAGGGGAGGGACTTCAATGCCATGCAGTACAATTGCCAGAGCGGCCATTTTCTTCAGGTGAACTGATCTCTATCAGCTGGAGATCAGTTGTATTAGCAGATCTCCAGCTATTACCTAGAGGTTGGCAACCCTAAGCAAAGCTGATGGGCAGTAGCTTTATACCACACTTAGTTAACTTGTGGAACTCACCACCACAGGATGTGACATTGGGCATGGTTATTAGTCATGATGAGTGAATGAACCTTTCATGTTCAGAGGCAGAATACCTTTGAATACCTGATACCTAGAGTCAGTAATGGTGTGATGGTTTCTTTTAGGCCTTCCAAAGACATTTGGAAGGCCCTACAAGAAATAGGATTCTGGCCTAGATGGATCATTGGTTTGACCCAGCAGGGCTCTTCTTAGGTTGTGAATGTAGACCATGTGTATCTGTGTTTTATGATGCTTAGAGAGCCTTCGATTCTTACTTGCAGGCATGGGTCTAGGCACCCTTACCAGTGTGGGGACCCCCTCCTTTGCGCCGCACTCAGAACAGCAGTATTGAAAATTCTCTCATCTAAAAAAGAGGAAGTTTTTTTTTTAAATCCAGATTTTACGTTGTACTCTTCAGTCTGAAATCCTTGACTTGCTGTCTCACCAGACAAAAACGCTCACAAACCTTCAGATTAGCAGAATGTCAGAGATTCCATTAAAATCTGAGGAGGCTCCTTTAAAGGAAAAAAAAGGTGTTGCGTTCTCAAATCGGTAACGTGGTGGGAGAAAGCACGTTTGAGGCGTATGATTAACATGAAGATTTAATATGTGTTTATGCTTGGCTGGTGCCCAAAGAGGGTAATTCTGCCTCAAAAGCAAGTTCAGTCTATGAATAATAAGATCTGAACAGGAATTTATCTGTTCTTGATTGCATTTGAATCACCAATTATGAGTTACATGTGCTTCTCCTGCCAATTTGCCAGAAACATCTCAGGAGCGTTATAAATGTGCAGGAGGAGCAGGGTGTGTTTTTCCTTGTGGCCACCTTTAGCCACCCAGGAATGCTCTTAACCTCCGGCAAAGGCAAGCGCTTTCTCCTATTCAGCAAAACAAAACAAAAATGCATAATCACAGAACTTGGAGTTTTAAGTTACGGTTGTCAAAATCCAAGAGATGGGGTTTATATTTGAGACTGACACGGATTCTTGGGCGGTCAGTTTATCCCAAGTGGACCCTGCCGTCTTGCTTGCTGTAGCAAACACTTTGCCGACTTTTCCCTGGTTTACTTTTGCAGTCTTTTTTATTTTTTTAAAAGAGATTTTGACCCACTTTTCTGCTTTAAGAGCACTCAAAGCAGTTAGCAATCCAAATAATTAAAACTATCCTTCAGATATAAAATGAAAGTGACAGTAGCATCCTTTACATTACTGGCTCGGCTCTGGTGGAAACAGAATAGAAATTCAGATGCAGAAATGCTGTGGCTTTCCGGAGTGATTCAGTTCATTGCTGCCTTATTCGTCTTAGTGGTTTACGTTTCTGCTTTTCTGCCAGGGATATCCAGCTTTGTGTAGTGGTTAAGAGCAGTGGTTTGGAGCGGTGGATTCTGATCTGGAGAACCAGGTTTTATTCCTCACTCCTCCCCATGACCGGCGGAGGCTAATCTGGTGAACTGGATTTGTTTCCCCACTCCTACATACGAAGCCAGCTGGGTGACTTTGGGCTAATCACAGCTCTCTTAGAGCTCTCTCAACCCCACCTACCTCACAGGGTGTCTATTGTGGGGAGGGGAAGGGGATTGTAAGCCATTTGAGTCTCCCTTAAGTGGTAGAGAAAGTCAGCATATAAAAACCAACTCTTCTTCTTCTGCTTCTGCTTCTTCTGCTTCTCTGGCTCAGCTCTGGAGGAATGGAATAGAAATTGAGATGCAGAAATGCTGTGGCTTTCCGGAGTGATTAAGTTCATGGCTGTCTTACTCGTCTTAGTGGTTTACGTTCCTGCTTTTCCGCCCAGTGATATCCAGGGTGCATTACAACAAATAAAAACAAAGAAAAAGAAATATCCTGCACCCCTTCGTCCTCTGGCCAGTGTCACAAGAGCAGAGAGTCCTTCTGTTTGCTCCTGCCTTTCCAGGGCAACTAGCAGTTACAGCAAAATTCTTCCTGGCAGGGAGAGAAGAATCAAGTTTCCTGCTGCTGCCAGTGGCTGGGGCAAGGCTGATTTTTCCCTTGAGGTGGTGGTCTTCCTGGCAGAGAGGGAGTGTGCCCTTCAATAAGCCCTCCAGGCAGAGGCTTTCAAAGCAAGTGAGAAACAGAAGTGGTTTTCCATTGCCTTCTTTTGCAGAGTCTTCCTTGGTGGTTTCCCAGCCAATTACTGACCCTGCTTAGCTTTTGAGATCTGACGAGATCGGGCTATACCATACTGCGTTCCCTCCCCAATCCGCCTTTGGCTGCTGACAAAGGCCGAAATGATGCGTCACTGCTGCAGTCCCAGGGTGACTGCAGCATGGTGTAGTGGTTAAGAGCGGTGGATGCTAATCTGGAGAACCGGGTTCGATTCCCCACTTCTCCACATGAGCGGTGGACTTTAATCTGCTGAACTGGATTTGTTTCCCCATTCCTACACATGAAGCCAAGGTCACTACCTTGGGCTAGTCACAGCTTTCTTAGAGCTCTCTCAGCCCCACCTACCTCACAGTGTGTCTTTTGTTGGGAGGGAAAGGGAAGGTGATTGTAAGCTGGTTTGAGTCTCCCTTAAGTGGTAGAGAAAGTCGGCATATAAAAACCAACTCTTCTTCTTCTTCTCTTGGCAAAACATCCCCTGAGCTTCTCACCAACTACCTGCCTGTTTCTCTGCTCTGATTTCATCGGACAGGTTTTCTAAGCTCTGCTCCCATCAACAGCGTTGAATTATTCTGTGTAAGAGAAACGCGGTCTTTGCATAAAATGATGCTAGTTTGGCTCCCTTCTCATTCTCTGCTCATGGTCTGTCCTGAGCTCTGGAGTCACTGAGACCAAAGTGGAAAGACTGGTCTTGCAAGGTCTGTCTTTTTCTTTTTTAACTGAAATCCTTATGGGGCACTGATTGTGTTGAACATCCAAAGCAAGAATATGTACCCATGACCTCAGAACATCGAAGGCATAATTAATATGTGCTTGCTTGCCCGTGAGTCTGCCGTCTTGCTTAAGGACATCGGTGCTTCAGTGGATCAGGCCAACTGACAGACACCCTGTGGGTTAGGTGGGACTGAGAGAACTGTGACTAGCCCAAGGTCACCCAGCTGGCTTCATATGTAGGAGTGGGGAAACCAATCTGGTTCACCAGATTAGCCTCCACCGCTCATGTGGAGGAGTGGGGAATCAAACCCGGTTCTCCTGATCAGCGTCCACCGCTCCAAATCACCACTCTTAACCACTACACCACGCTGGCTCTCTACACTGCGCTGGCATGGAGCTTGCGCTGCAAAGTTTCCTGCTGAATGGTGCCCTTGGTGTTTAAAAACACAACCTCCCCGCCCACCCCTACCTTGCATCAGCAGTAAATTATAGACGTGGGTGTATCTTTCCACCTTGGGTGCTTGTAATATAAATCCACAAACTGCTCAGATGAGACTCCGTGCACTTAAACCAGCTTAGCCTCACTGATTTCCCCCGGGGTGAAGCAGGTTTCAGCGTGAAAGTGCTGGGTTTTTGAATGGCTTAGTGAATGGAGGACGCTGCCACTGTGAGGCTTTCCCGCTAGCCATTTTTTGTGTGTGTAGCCTTAGCAAACTGGATGAGCGAATTAAAAAATGTTAAGAACATAAGAAAGGCCATGCTGGAACAGACCAAGGCCTATCAAGTCCAGCAGTCTATTCACACAAACCAGGTGCCTCTAAGAAGCCCACAAACAAGACGACTGCAGCAGCACCATCCTGCCTGTCTTCCACAGCACCTAATATAATAAGCATGCTCCTCTGATCCTGGAGAGAATAGGTACGCATCATGACTAGTATCCATTTTGACTAGTAGCTATGGATAGCCCTCTCCTCCATGAACATGTCCACTCCCCTCTTAAAGCCTTCCAAGTCAGCAGCCATCACCACATCCCAGGGCAGGGAGTTCCACAATTTAGCTGTGCATTAAATTGTTGCCCTAGAAATGCTCAGTACAAGAAACGGGAATGGGATCAAGAGGTGGCCGTGGTATAAATGTTTTTTAGACAGCAACTCACACCTAAACATAGAGCAAAAGCCAACAAAGACTATAATAGAAAACGTTGGAAATGTGATAATACATGTGCAACATTTTACCATATGTGGTAAGAAAGCAAGGAAATATTGGATAATGACAAAATGCAAAAGTTTTTAAAAATTAAGTTTGTGACGGACTTGAAATCTATGTTGTTAAATTTTTCACCAAGCAATATTTCAAAAAGACATAATGAACTATTTAAGTATATGGTGATGGTGGTAAGAGTGGTATATGCAGCAAAATGGAAAACACAGAAATGCCCAGATTTAAATGAATGGATTAATAGAATATACAACTATGGCAAAATTGACATCTTTTATACATAATAGGCCAATCTAAGAATTTCAGGAAAAATTGAAGTTTTTTTTTAATTATATAGCTAGATATTTGGACCCATTCTGGATCCACACCTTAACGTGGTGAGGGGGTTTGTGTGTGTCAGGGAAGCTGAGAGCAATACCGTAAGGGGTCTAGACTCTATCAAGAGACTAAACTCGTAGCAGAGTCACTCAAGACGGAATGGTCACAGCTGAGACACCAGACGAAGATGCATCCACCCCCTTAAGGGATCAATGGCCACATCCGCAAAAGAGAACAGGCAGTTCCAATGTGGATGGGGGCAGAGGAATCCCTGAAGGTTAGCTACTGGGCAGCAGCAGTAGTGGAAGGTGACACTGGCGGAGGATCTTTCGTAGACAACAGCAGTTCCACTACGGCTAACCCTGGTTAGTACTGCGCAGAAGAAGGCACTGGTAAACCACTTCTGACCAACCTTTACCTTGAAAACCCTATGATGAGACAATCCAAAATGAAAAAAGATATAGTGCTGGAAGATGGGACCCCCAGGTCAGATGGCACTCAATCTGCTACTGGGGTAGAGCAGAGGACAAGTACGAGTAGCTCTGTTCTTAATGATGCGATTGGACTAAAGCCGAAAGGACGTTCAGTGGTTGACATGAATAGATGCAAAAGGAAAGTCCAAAGCTGTTCGACGCATATAATAGGAACATGAAATGTGAGAAGCATGAATCAGGGTAAGCTTGAAATTGTTAAACAAGAAATGGAACGTATGGACTCAATAAAGGAAGCCACAGCCTTCAATTTGCAAGATCTGAGCAAGGCTGCCAAAGATAGGACATTTTGGAGGACTTTCATGCATAGGGTCGCCATGAGTCGGAAGTGACTTGACGGCACTTAACACACACACAGATATTTGGAACAGAACTGAATCAAACTTAGATAAAATGAGAGAGTTTTAGGCAATAAGTAATAAATGTACTAACAGATATGGAAGAATATGTGATAAACAAAGAGCAATGTAATTCAATGAGGCCGACAATAGAAGTGTAATTTTGAACGGCAAACTTCATATATATTGTTATATTGAGTTTATGTTAATGTTTTTTATGGTTGTTTGTGTTTGTTAAAATAATATTGTGTTTTTTTAAAAAGAGGTGGCAGTGGGAAGAAAGAATCAGAGGAGGCTCTGCAGAGACAACTTGGAAGGCTTTAAGAGGGGAGTGGACATGTTCATGGAGGAGAGGGCTATTCATGGCTACTAGTCAAAATGGCTACTAGTCACGATGCATACCTATTCTCCCCAGGATCAGAGGAGCATGCCTATTGTATTAGGTGCCATGGGACACAGGCAGGATAATGCTGCTGCAGTTGTCTTGTTTGTGAGCTTCCTAGAGGCACCTGGTTGGCCACTGTGTGAACAGACTGCTGGACTTGATGGGCCTTGATCTGATCCAGCATGGACATTCTTATGTTCTTATGACCTCTGTGTGTGTGTGCTCATGCTGTTTAATCGGAGCTGCATGAATGAATGGGGCAGTCAAAAACATCAAAAAATCAGACCAAAGATCTGTTTAATCCATTTAATACCTGAAGAGATCATCTAGATGCTTCAGGGAAGCCCCACCAGCAAGGCACTTAAGGCAACAGCCTTCCCTCACTGTTGCCCCTCCCCCCAGCAAATGGTATGCTGCCTCTGAACCTGGAAGTTCCATTGAGCCAGGGGTTGACCTATCCTCCGTGAATCTCTACTTCTCTGGAAGTTATCTAAGCCAGACGCCATCACAGTTTCTTGTGGCAGCAAATTCCACCGATGACTTAAGTGCCGTCATTGAGAGAGGCCCTTTGCGGTTGGGCTCCGTTGCTGAACTGCGGCTATGGCTGCAATCCCGTGTCCACTGACTTGGGAGAGCAAGATTGGAGTCCAGTAGCACCTTAGTGGTGGTGTAGTGGTTAGGAGCGGTGGAGTCTAATCTGGAGAACCGGCTTGGTTTCCCCACTCCTACACATGAAGCCAGCTGGGTGGCCTTGGGCTAGTCACAGGTCTCTCCGAACGCTCTCAGCCCCACCTACCTCACAAGGTGTCCATTGTGGGGAGGGGAAGGGAAGGAGATTGTAAGCCGGTTTGATTCTCCTTAAAAGGTAGAGAAAGGTGGCATATAAAAACCAACTCTTCTTCTTCTCCTTAGACTCCAACAAGATGTTGGGGGTAGGGGCTTTCAAGAGTCAAAGCTCCCTTAGTCAGATGAAATCTGGCAGCCGGGGTCTACTTTATGCATCCAGTGAGGAGGACCCCCTAGTCCTTGCAAGTTAACACAAATCTGTTAATCTTTAAGGCGCCTCAGGACTCCTTTGCTTAGCACTTAAATCTACCTGAGCTTGTCTGTGTTGATCTCTCTCCTCCCCACCCGTCCTCTTCTGAACAACAACGAAAGTGCTTGTACCAGCCTCTTGCAAATAACCTTAGAAGACTCATACCTGTATCTGGCACACGGTCAACCAAACTTGTTTATTTTAATGTCAGGTTCGGGTTTTGGAGCTGCCATCCAAGACGTCAGTCTGTACCTTGAAGCCAGAGGCAGAAGCCAAACTGGGCATGCCCCTGTGTCTCAAACTGTGGCAGGTAAGCCAACGGGAGCATGCTAATTTTGAAATGCTTCCCCTCCGATTCGTTTTTAAAAAAATAAAAATACGGAGCACATGAATCATTCTTCACTCCGAGTTTTGTTGATTGATTGTCAACAGCAATCAAGTAATTATCTTATTACAGGTGGGAGGGAAAGGGGGAACATCCTTTGCCAGAGCTTTCCAGATAATACGAGATGTTTTGCAAACGTTCCCGGCAAAGTGTAGCATGGCAGAGTTTATGCGCACCTTCATCCATTGAGAAGAAAGTGAGTCAGACGCACTGAAGATTAATGTTGGATCATCTTTGCACACCGTCCAACTGATGACAATCTGATTGATTTAACGTTTCACAGTCTAGGTATTCGCCTCGAAGTTGCTGAAGTCGCCATGGTAAGAAGCTACAGCACTCGTACATCCATCTAGCTCAGAATTGCCTACTTTGCACGGCAGTGGCTCTCCAGGATCGCAAATAAAGAAACCCTATGCTGTACAAGGAACAATTCAACCAGAAAGGAAACAGCACGCAGCTCAAATTTATAGAACAAATATATGTGCAACACACTGCACTTCAATCATTCAAAAAACATGGGAAACAATAGTGCACAATACAATACAAATACGATACAATACAAACCACAGAAAACACAAACAACAATGACGAACACATTCACAAAAGGCCACAATCCCCGGAATGTCCGTGGTATAATGTCCCTTAGTTAGCCTTCAGTTCCTCCCGAAGGACATCATATCACGGACATTCCAGGTATTGTGGCCTTTTGTGAATATGTTCGTCATTGTTGTTTGTGTCTTCTGAGGTTTGTATTGTATTGTATTTGTATTGTATCGCGCACTATTGTTTCCCATGTTTTTTGAATGATTGAAGTGCAGCGTGTTGCACATATATTTGTTCTATAAATTTGTGCCGCATGCTGTCTCCAGGATCGCAAGCAGGATCACTAGTGTCTGGGAGACCCAGGTTCGAATCCCCACTTGTGCCATGGGAGGGACCGTGGCTCAGTGGTAGAACATCTGCTTGGCAGGCAGAAGGTCCCAGGTTCAGTCCCTGGCATCTCCAGTAAAAAGGGACTAGGCAAGTAGGTGATGTGAAAGACCTCTGCCTGAGACCCTGGAGAGCCTCTACCGGTCTGAGTAGGCAATACTGACTTTGATGGACCAAGGGTCTGATTCAGTATAGGGCAGTTTCATGTGTTCTCAATCATGGGGAGGGGCTGTAGCTCAGTGGTAGAGCATGTGCTTGGCATGCAGAAGGTCCCAGGTTCAATCCCCGGCATCTCCAGTTAAAGGGACTAGGCAAGTAGGTAATGTGAAAGACCTCTGCCTGAGACCCTGGAGAGCCGCTGCCGGTCTGAGTAGACAATACTGACTTTGATGGACCGAGCGTCTAATTCAGTAGAAGGCAGCTTCATGTGTTCATGTGATCTTGGGCCAGTCACTCACTCTCAGTCTAACCTACCTCACAGGGTTGTTGTGAAAATAAAATGGAGGAGAATGATGCAAGCCGCTTTGGGTCCACATCGAGGAGAAAGGCGGGGTATAAATGAAATAAATAAACAAGCAGATAGGAGTCTGTCCTTTCTGCTCTTTGAGGTGCTTTAACTGGGAGATGCCAGCGGTTAAGCCATCTGTATGTAGCGATTGTATAAATCTGCCAACGAGAGTGACAGGCTGGAACTATGAAAACTAAAACATGCAGTTAACAAACTACTCTTTCACAGGCTAAGAACTTGTAAGAACGTAACAGACAAATGTCAAAATATTCTTTGAGCTCAAAAACCATGTAATCCATAGTATCACAGAGTGAAAATTGTTTCTTATATTCTTCAGTGTTCTTGGCCTGGGGTGCAAAGTTTGTTGATAGTTATATATCTTTATCTGCCTTGTTTGGCCCCTTAAAAATGATTGCATGGAATGGAAGACTTTCTTCTTCTGGTACCTGTGAGCAGAAGTCTAGAAGACTCTCCAGCGGAGCAGGGGAAGGAAGTGCCCTGCCCCTAGGTATTTCAGATCAGATTTCCTGTTCTGCTGTTTTCCCTATTCATTCTTGGCCCTGGGGCCTGTTTTGAAGGCGAGTGGAGTGGAGTGGCTAGGGTGTCTGATTGAGACCCAGGTTCCAATCCAGATTTGACCATGAACTTCCCTGGGTGACCCTGGGCCTCTTGCTGTCTCTTCACCTATTTCATAGGATTGTTGTGAGGATAAATGGGAGAACCATGTAGGTGGGCCTCGCCTGGAGAAGCCAGAGGATCACAGTGTGGTGTAGTGGCTAAGAGTGGTGGTTTGGTGTGGTAGACTCTAATCTGGAGAACCAGGTTTGATTCCCCACTCTTCTATATGAGCGGTGGATGCCAGTCTGGTGAACCAGGTTGGTTTCCCCATTCCTACACATGAAACCCGCTGGGTGGCCTTGGGCTAGTCGCAGTTCTCTTTGAGTTCTCTCAGCCCCACCTACCTTACAGGGTGTCTGTTGTGGGAAGGGGAAAGGAAGGTGATTGTGAGCCGGTTTGATCCTTCCTTAAATGGTAGAGAAAGTTGACATATAACAACCAACACTGCTGCTGCTTCTTCATCTTCATCACCATCGTCGTCTTGTCCTGGGTAAACTAATTCATACATTCTGGACAGTTGCTTGGGAGCTGTTTCCTGAGGATATAGCCCTATACCACTCCTCTAATGTCTAATGGACAATCTCCACGGATTTCGTAAATGAGAGGGTTACTGCCCACTTGCACTCTGGCCACTTCTCTAGGGGGTGACCCTGGCATAGAAAGAACCACCTTGTTCACTGTTTGTTGTTTGTCAGAAGCAGTATGAGGCCACACCACAAGGGGGTCAGTTCCCATGCTGTTGGGCCTTCTTCTTCCTCCTCCTCCCCCCTTATGACTCCCTCCCACTTTCACCCTTTGCCTCTTCTTGGTCTCAGCGCTTCAGTCATTCACACCTATCCTCGCGGCAACACCCCCAGTGAACCAATAGCTGCTTCTTGACTGGCGCAATCTTAATCATATCTTTGTTTCATGAAAAAAAAAATACTCCTTTAATTAACACTTTATTGTGTACACAAAGTCATTTGGAAGACTGTCAAAAAAGGAGGAGAGTCACTGTCAACTTGGCAGGAATCCTGTCTTAACTACAGTATATATAAAGTGCTTACTGCATTTCTAGTTTCTACATGAATCCCGGTTAAAAAAAAAATTTCCTTTTCACCATTGCACAACACAGCTCCTTGTCTGGTGGGAAAATTAAGGAAAGATGGTTCTAATTCAGCCCCTCCCACTTAGCTATAATAGCAGAGGAGGTAACTTTTAGAAAATTCTTTGTGTATGTACAATCTGACCACACTTTGAAGAAACACTTTTTAAATATCTAGCAAGGACAGTGGGTTAGATCTTGAAGTTCCCTTAAACTGAGAAAACTTCCATTCATACAAGTTTCCTTCTATGAACATACTTTTTTCTCTCACAGAATATAATGTAAAATATAATAGTAATAGATAGCAATCATTACATGAACAATAAAGTTTGACATCCACCAAGTGCAACAGCAGTGTAAATAAAAAGCATCCGCTTGCATGATTTCAAGAAAACGTGCAAATTCATCGGCCCTTTCCAAGCAAACAGGTTCACTGGTCCATCTGATGCAGTCTTGAAAACATGGAGAGCTTCTGCTGAAGACATTGTAGAATGGCTGCCGATCAGAGCAAACAATAGTGCTTTAGATGGACCAATGAACATATTGATGCTGAGTCAGACGGTTGGTTCATCCAGCTCAGTGTTGTCTACCTAGACGGGTGTTTCATAGAATCATAGAGTTGGAAGGGACCACCAGGTTCATCTAGTCCAACCCCCTGCACAATGCAGGAAATTCACAACTACCTCCCCACCCCACCCCCAGTGACTCCCTACTCCATGCCCAGAAGATGGCCAAGATGCCCTCCCTCTCATCATCGGCCTAAGGTCATAGAATCAGCACTGCTGACAGATAGCCATCTAACCTCTTAAAAACCTGCAGGGAAGGAGAGCTTACCACCTCCCGAGGAAGCCTGTTCCACTGAGGAACTGATCTAACTGTTCGAAAATACTTCCTAATGTCTAGACGGAAACTCTTTTGATTTAATTTCAACCTGTTGGTTCTGGTCCGACCTTCTGGGACAACAGAAAACAACGTGCACCATCCTCTATATTTGCTCTCCAAGATCTCAAGCAAAGGATTTCCTAGCCCTGGAACTGAACTGGGAGCAATTGTGCTCTCAAAGCATGAGTTATATTCCTGCCAGGCAGACTACTTCTGTTCCATTTCCATTGGTGTCCCCAGCCTGTCATTCATCTGTTGACTAGTTCCAACAGTGGGCATTTTCCCAAGGCTGGCTATACCCTGGAGAGAACATGGACCTTGGGGCCGATAGAGGAGGGGCAGCTGAGCTTGAAAGCAAGTAGTCAAGCAACACTACTTTCTTTCCCAAGAAAAGTTCTCATCAGCAGGACCACAATTTTTTTTGTTAGCATAACTGCTGCTAATATGTATAGTTTAACAATGTGAACAAGAGATTAGCCTGAAAGAGTGATGGAGGGAAATCAGGTGCATGATTATCTGGAGCAATAAGTAAAAGTCCTCAAAAAGCTTTTTGTTGTTGTTGTTTTAATCTTGTTTTAAAATCTCCACAAGATTAATAAGAAATGCATTTGGAAACAAGGAAAATAACAATGAGTGCGCACTGCTGTTGAAGCACGGTAGAGTTTGGGGCCAGCTTGGCTGGCTGTTCTCCTTTTAAAGCCATAACCAGTGTTAACAAACGCATGTTTTTTAATTTTCTTTTATTAGGACTTGGAGTCTTCATTCGATCACCAGCTTTCCAATTTACAGGGCCATTATTCTTTTGCCGAGCGCAATGATGAATATTTTCCTTAAGTGTGACATGTAATCCAGTAACGTTCCTTTCTTTGAGTTATTTCAGAGGCTTAAATAAATTAGGTGTCTGCCCAGGGTGTCATGCCCTTTGGCCTGTGACATCATTAATCAAAATATCTCTCAATTGGTTACAGTCGGACTCGGGCCTGTTAACTCTTTGGGAGCTCTCAGAACCTTTTTTTAAAAAATTGAGGGGGGGGAAGTCTCTTAAATGGGATTTGGAAAAATGTTTATCTTGAGCATTTCATTATCTTTGGGGGGGGGGAATTGGAATATGTCATGAATGAGAAAAGCTAAGAAGCTGAAGGCCAAGCATGGTATGTGTGTATATATGTGTGTGTGTGGGGGGATAATTGGAAAATTTCCTCTCCCAAATATTCCCCTGCAGGATGTAAACTCTAAGAAGCTTGAGCAGGCCAATTCCCACGTCCTCCCGTTTTCCTTTTTATTCCTTCTTTAACAGATGCTTAACTAATCTCCGCATTTTCGGACTCTAAAGCGTGCTTAGTGCCTCATCAGACTGTTGCAGGGGAGGCGGTCTTCCTTCTTGATTACAAAGAATACGTTTCACGGGGAGGGGCCATGGCTCCGTGGTAGAGCATCTGCTCGGCATGCAGAAGGTCCCAGGTTCAATCCCCGGCATCGCCAGTTAAAGGGACTAGGCAAGTAGGTGATGGGAAAGACCTCTACCTGGAGAGCCGCTGCCAGTTTGAATGGACAGTACTGACTTTGATGGACCAAGGGTCTGATTCGGTATAAGGCAGCTTCATGTGTTCGTGTGTTCACCGTACTTCAAGATTCCATTGGATATGCAGAAAACTCTACCTTATTTGTGAATTGACTAGGAGCCTCAGTATTAATTGGAACAAGCTGGGGGGGGGGGTCACAAAAAAAAACAAAGGGGGAGGGGATTTGGAATCTTATCCCCATTCAAGTCTTCCCATTCCAAATGTTATAAGGGGCTTGCAAGTCATTCCTGTCCCTCCCCCCATTTTTTCCCCTTCCAAGTCTCAACTGCTCTCAACATTCCTTGTTTCCTGGTACATACTCAGTCCTCAACTGGCTGTTTTGTGTTTTTCCACCGATTTCCTTTTGGATAATTTATGAAGTGATGTTTTTCTGCCTGCCTGAGTAGCAGTTTTGCTGCATTTGAGACTGCCACAAGCCACCTGCTTTACTGTTACGTGTAATGGATAACCGGAACCCGGACCGTGAATAAACACATTGAGATTTTTGAAACAGCCGGCATTAGAATGTTTCGATTGTGCAGGTATAATCTTTTCAGTGGCTTTTTCCTTCCCTGTAAATCAGCCTACGCATCAAAACAGGCTCTTATTGTAGCCCTTTTGGATATTCACAGGGATGAGGAGGGGTTGGGAGAAGTGATTTACAGTAGTACCTTTGTGGGAGTCTTGTGTGCGCCATATATTGGCCTGGGAATTTCGGACCTAAATGCGGGCATTGCGCAACCTGTTCCGATCATCTGTACTGTGTTTTTCCATCAGCCTGGCGTTGGTTCGTCTCCTTCCCTTCTGGCTGGCTACGAGGATGGGTCAGTGGTACTGTGGAATTTGTCGGCGGGGAAAAGGCTGAGTCGACTCGTGTGTCATCAGGAGCCAATCATGGCCCTTGACTTTGACTCGGAGAAGGCCAAGGGGGTGTCGGGCTCGTCTGAGAAGATGCTGAGTGTCTGGAGCCAAAACGAGCAGCAGAACCTAGAGGTCAGCGCTGTTGCCCTCTCTGTGCTATTTGTTCTGTTTTGCACTTACCGTTTGATAGACTGAAAAAATATTTAGTCATGAAGTGCAGTTGTTGCGGATCCCTTGCTGATTAATCACAGACTAGCGGGGATCCAGATGAAGCCGGCTATAGGGGGTACACTTTCAAACCTCTTATTATCTTTCTTTCTGCGGGTTCTACGTAGATCTTATGGTACGCAAACCCTAGTTTATATTTCTAAATATTGTCACTTTGTTGGATACATTATGATAATGTGCAAGCTGATTATATGACAGTAAGGCTTTTCCCCCCTTCCCCAAATATGTACTTCAGTTTTCAATCCCTAGGAAAACGGGACTCATAGCTTTGAACAATGCAGTCTATGTGCTGATATTATTTATTTACAAATTTGAATTGTGGATTTTAAAAATGAGTTTTGAATTTGAGCAAAGGGGAGGGTATACACGCACACACACATCAATTTTTCTACAGTAATAAGCAATAGTCATATATATCCAGTGGAATAATTACCACACAAACAAAGGGCATAGAACAAAGAAGAGCAAATATTTCAATTCGAACAATGTCAGATAATAAAGATGCTACAATAAATAACATACCTATACTACAGCAACTTTCCATAATTGTTCAAACAAATGAAGCTATAGACTCCCATCACTTAGCAATCTTCACTGAGGCAGTTATTAGAAATATATCCACCTGGGGCCCATGAGGAATTGTAGGAAGGCGCAGTTTTGAAACCTCACCTTTCACACTCCAAAATCTTCCCTTTCCAGGGTTCTCTAATCTCTGAGGGGCATGAGCAAGCTGATTTTTCTCTTTCTTCCCTTTTCTTTAGCTGATGCTTGGCAGTCCTCAACACTTAATACTTTCAAGGGCATATTTAGTCCTCATCAGTCTGGTTTTTGAAGATCTTTTTTCTCTTGATAAATTTACAATTTACTAAGTACCCAGGGAATCCCCTGAGTATGTAGGAATGTCTGCCTTGTTTGGGAGGGGTCTGGTTTAGCATCTTTTATCATCTGTACCGGAGCCAGCCAGTTGACTTACTGGGATGTTGTTTACCAAACTGTCAACGCAATCCTAAGCAGAGTTGCTGTCTTCTAAGCTAATAGACTTTAATGAATTTAGAAAGGTGTAATTCTGTTGAGGGGGAGAAGGAGGAGTAGGAGTGTGGAGACCAACCTTGTTCACCAGATTAGCGTCCACCGCGCATGTGGAGGAGAGGGGGTTCAAACTCGGTTCTCCAGATTAGAGTCCCCCACTCCAAACCACCACTCTTAAACACTATACCACTCTGGTTTAAGACTGCAAATTCAGCAAAGCAAATTGTAGATTTGGATTTTATTGCTAATCTTGAGATTTTACTAACTTCTGAGAATATCAGTATCCCCAAAACAATACATTGAGCTTTGGGCCTACTGCACGTGGTAAAATGTGCCTTTTGCGATCCACAATTATTCCATGCATTAAGGGGAGGATTCTTTTCTTATTCTCTAGGTCACATTAGAAGCATCCCATAAACTTGTGGCTTGTCTTTGCATTTAATTGGCATTTGCCTGTCACCATTTTTGTAAACCTGGAAGATAGCAGCAAACAGCAGTTAATGGACCAACTGCATTATTCAACATTTCAGTCTTTCTCTAAAGTTTGCTGCGTTTAGTTGCTGGAAATATGGCAGATCTTGATATATGAACAAACTTCCTGACAATGTAAAGCTTTCCCCCCCCCCCACTTGACTCTAATTCCAATATACTATAAATAATATTGTAGGGAATTCCTTAATCTATTTATGTCTTGTACTTCGCCCTATACAATTTCCATCATCAGCTAAAGATTACTTATTTTCAGGAATGGACTGAGCTGGGCATGGTTTTTAGTGTTGATTGGTTACTTATTTAGAGCATTCTGGTATTTAAAGGGTAGTTTTTATTTGGATTTTAAAGTGTTTCATTACCTCAGGTTTTATAATGAATCCATTGCCTTAAGCGCCTCTGGTTGGAATGGCAGCTAAAAATGTGGAAATAAATATAGAGTCTATACTCTGAATTATTTGATACCACTTACGGTATACAAAAAATAAGTTTTGTTTTTAAAGCAAGCTTTGCTTCTGACTCTCATAGAATGGACTACATACTGCTTAAAAAGGAGGCGGATTAACGTCCCATCTCATACATTCACCTAAAGGTGGCTCCTTTATAACCACACTAGGGAACCAGAAGCTCTTCCTTGCTAACATTAAGAACATAAGTAGAGCCTGCTAGATAGGGTTGCCAACCTCCAGGTAGTAGCTGAGATCTCCTGCTATTACAACTGATCTCCAGCCGATAGAGATCAGTTCCCCTGGAGAAAAGGGCCGCTTTGGCCATTGGACTCTATGGCATTGAAGCCCCTCCCCAAACCCTGCCCTCCTCAGGCTCTGCCCCAAAAGAGGGACCTGGCAACCCTACTGCTGGATCAGACCACTGGCCATCTAGGCCAGCCTTGGAGGCTCCCTTCGGACACCATGGCGGGTAGCCATTGGTAGCGCTCTCCTCCATGAATCTGTCGAACCCCCTTTTAGATCTTGTGGCCATCTCTACCTCCACTGGCAGTGAATTCCAGTTTAATTTACTCGTTGAGTAAAGAAGTAGTCCCTTTTGTGTGTCCTGAACCTATTTCCCAATAACCTCATAGGATGCCCCAGAGTTGTAGGGAGAAAAGCGGTCTCTGCCCACTATCTCCACCCCAGGCATAATTTTATAAACTTCAATCATGTCTCCCCTTAGCTGTCTTTTCTCTAGACTGAAAAGTTCCAGACGTTCAAGCCTCTCTCACCGTGACTACGATAATAAATGCCTCATCGTTTTGTTTCCTCCTACACTGAGCCATCTTGGATCTCCTAGTAAAAAAATCTTAAACCGTTCTAATGGGATTTGGATCTTTCTGATCTGAAATTAAGCCTTGGGTGGGGTTCTCCGGACATACCAGTCTGTAATAGGAAAGGTAGTTTATTAAATTGAAAGGAACAGCGTAAACAGCCGTTGCTGTTTGCCAAAACAGCTGCTTCATTAGAACGGCTCCTGAGCTGATTGTCCTTGATGGTGGTGGTTGTCTTGAAGAGAATGACACCAGATGGTAATTGTCACGCTGTAAACTGTACGTTGATCTAAAAAGTGTCAATGGCAAGAGGTTAAGTAGTACTTCACTGAGGGCCAGATTCCGGGTCATATCCCTGCAATACCACAAGAGTCACACATTGATTATTGGTAAACCATACATAATATCTGTAATTTCAGCTATGCTTAGATAGTCCAATATGCAGTGTGGATAAATTAACATAATTGCCATTTTTAAAAACGAAATTAAGACTCTAGTCTTATGCATACTTTTAAGGGAATAACTTCCAATTAAGAAGAAGAAGAGAAGAAGAGTTGGTTTTTATATGCCGACTTTCTCTACCACTTAAGGGAGACTCAAACCGGCTTACAATCGCCTTCCCTTCTCCACAACAGACACCCTGTGAGGTAGGGGGGGCTGAGAGAGAGTGACTTGCCCAAGGTCACCCAGCTGGTTTCATGTGTAGGAGTGGGGAAACAAATCCAGTTGATCAGATTAGTGTCCTCCGCTCATGTGGAGGAGTGGAGAATCAAAACCGGTTCTCCAGATCAGACTTCACTTCTCCAAACTACCGCTCTTAACCACTACACCACGCTGGCTCAATCAGACTCATTAGCGATGAATCAAACGTTCCAGATAGAAGTGTTAAATGTAAAGGTAGTCCCCTGTGCAAGCACCGGGTCATTACTGACCCAATGAATGACGTCATGTTCCAATGTTTACTAGGCAGACTGTATTTACGGGATGGTTTGCCATTGCTTTCCCCAGTCATCTACACTTTATCCCAAGCAAGCTGGGTACTCATTTTACCGACCTTGGAAGGGTGGAAGGCTGAGCCAACCTTAAGCTGGCTACCTGAAACCGACTTCCACTGGGTTCGAACTCAGGTTGTGAGCAGAGCTTTTGACTGCTGTACTACAGTTTATCACTCTGTGCCATGGGGCTCCTGATAGAGGTGTTACCACACCCCTGTTACAGAGGCCTGCCTTGTTAAATATTCCCCCAACATGAAAAGCTTCCTGCAGATGGAAAGTTAGCCTGCCAAGAAGAAAAGCTGTTGCCTAGCATTTTTACCTCTTTCTACAATCCATTTTTACCTCTTTCTACAACCCAAGTCTGTGACACTCAGATATGTGACTCCTCTCCCCTTTTTACCTATACACATTCTGAAATAGTGCAATCTTAGGAGAGCAGATCATATGTTTATTTTCTGAATCGGCTGAACCGGAGGGAGACGACCGCCTGCTTCCTGACCCCTCTATGATGCTCTTGTTGTTGGCCAACAGGTACTTGTTACACTTGTAATATATCTCAGTTTTGCTTATAAACCAAGTAAGAATCTGAGGGCAAAATAGCGTGACTCACAACGCAGTCATGTATATTGCGAGCTTGGGATATTTTTATTTCGAGCCCTTTCCAAAGTTCGGTCGCCTTGCTCATTGTACTTGATGGTGCTTGGTGTCTTGATCATAGAATCATAGTGTTGGAAGGGGCCATACAGGCCATCTAGTCCAACCCCCTGCTCAGTGCAGGATCAGCCTAGCGCATACCTGACAAGTGCTTGTCCAGTTTCTGCTTGAAGACTGCTAGTGAGGGGGAGCTCACCACCTCCCCAGATAGCCGATTCCACTGTCAAACAACTCTTACTGTAAAAAAAAAAAAAAAATCCTAATATCAAGCCAGTACCTTTATTCCCGCAATTTAAACCCACTATTGCAAGTCCTGTCCTCTGCTGCCAACAGGAACAGCTCCCTGCCCTCCTCTAAGTGACAGCCCTTCAAATACTTAGAGTGCAATCATGTCCCCCCTCAACCTCCTCTTCTCCAGACTGAACATTCCCAACTCCATCAGCCTTTCCTCATAGGGCTTGGTCTCCAGACCCCTGATCATCCTCGTCGCTCTCCTGTGCACCTGCTTGATTCTGTCCACATCCTTTTTGAATTGAGGCCTCCAGAACTGCACACAGTACTCCAGGCGCAGCCTGACCAATGCAGTGTACAGTGGAACTTGATAAATAACTTGATAAATAACAGGTCTAGATATTGTTGCCCTGAGTGATCCCTATCCTTTTTTTGGGGGGGGGTGCAATATTGGTTCGAGACCACTTTCCTCATGCTGCCCTGCCCTGATCAGTTGTCTCCCCAACGAAAGCGCTAAAACCCGCTAGAAGACACAAATACACAAAGTTGTTCTCCTCCACCCTCTCCCGTACTGGATTAATAATACGAACCAGATGGGGCTTTCCCTTGACATTCCATGTTCCTGAGGTAACGGTGGTGTTTGAAAAACCACTCAGTGGCACGTTATTTTTACTCTGAAGAGTTTCAACAGCTCCGGCTCGGCAACCAGCTATCCGAAGACATGACGCAAGAGCGGCGCAGCAAACTCTGTTTGGGGTGGCACCGTTCCAGTGTGCAAGTGAAGAGCCGGTGAAGCTAGCCCCTCTTATCCCCGCAAGGTTCGTAGGAGCCTTCATCGGTCACTTCCAAGACTGATGGGAGGCCGCCTGTGTCAGGGAGCGAAGGAACTGGTTAGGCCGAGATGATGCAATGTTAAGGGGTAATGGTTTAGGTGGAGGCAGAGGCGTGCAGGAGCCTTCCTCGGGTGGCTGAACGGTCATGGTTTTACCCAGATGTGAGACGACGGCGAATGCATTTGCCCAGAAAGCCGCCGCCAGCAAACGCCAGCTTTCTGATGTGTGATGAGTGAAAGAGTCACATGAACACATGAAGCCGCCTTATACTGAACCAGGCCCTTGGTCCATCAAAGTCAGTATTGTCTACTCAGACCGGCAGCAGCTCTCCAGGGTCTCAGGCAGAGGCCTTTCATGTCAACTATTTGCCTCGTCCCTTTAACTGGAGACATCAGGGATTGAACCCAGGACCTTCTGCATGCCAAGCAGATTCTCTACCACTGAGCTACGGCCCTTCAGCAGCCTACCAGTTTCAACACAGACATGAAGCTGCCTTATACTGAATCAGATCATCGGTCTGTCACCGTTGGTATTGTCTACTCAGATGGACAGTGGCTGTCCCAGGTTTTTCAGGCAGAGGCCTTTCACATCGCTGCCAGATCCTTTTTGACTGGAGATGCTGGGGACTGAACCTGGAACCTTC
The DNA here is from genome assembly GCF_029931775.1 of Euleptes europaea. NCBI lineage: Eukaryota > Metazoa > Chordata > Lepidosauria > Squamata > Sphaerodactylidae > Euleptes > Euleptes europaea. The sequence continues at coordinate 52,603,815 of NC_079324.1, read as the reverse complement.
TATATCCCAAGCAGATATTGTACCATTGAGGTACAACTAGAGAGCCAGAGTGGTGTAGTGGTTAAGAGCAACGGACTCTAATCCGGAGAACCGGGTTAGTTTCCCCACTCCACGTGAAGCCTGCTGGGTGACCTTGGGCCAGTCACTGTTCTCTCTGAACTCTCTCAGCCCCACCAACCTCACATGGTGTCTGTTGTGGGGAGAGGAAGGAAAGGAAATTGTAAGCCGCATTGAGACTCCTTAAAGGTAGAGAAAATCAGGGTCTAAAAACCAACTCTTCTTCTTCTTCCTAAGGGTATAAAAACCAACTTTTCTTCTTCCTAAAGTTACACAAGCAACACATGTTAATCCTTTGCCTCACATACCGGTACTCGAAAGGCAGTGTGACCTCTTAAAAGGCCATCTGTCCCCATGTGAACCTTCATGACCACTCTGTTCTTCCCAATAGCTCTAGCCGCTACATCTCATAGGGACGTGAAATCTGTTTAGGCCTATTTGCCAGACTTCTTGGTCGCAGCCACTCTTCTTTTGAGCAGCCTTCCAGAGGGGGCGAGAAAGTTCCATTCCCCATTGCCCTTCAAGGTCTATGAAGCAGTGTTGTACACAAGGGCTTTTTTGATGAAGTTCATTAGTCACATGAACACATGAAGCTGCCTCATACTGAATCAGACCCTTGGTCCATCAAAGTCAGTATTGTACACTCAGACCGGCAGCAGCTCTCCAGGGTCTCAGGCAGAGTTCCTTCCCATCACCTACTTGCCTAGTCCCTTTAACTGGAGATGCCGGGGATTGAACCTGGGACCTTTTGCATACCAAGAAGATGCTCTACCACTGAGCTACGGCCCTTCCGTCTTTGTGGGTGCTTGGACATCTGGTATATGTAACATGTCTTTCTAACAGTTTTAAATAGTTTTATGAATTTGTGTGGTTTTCTATTATTTATACTCTGGTTTGGAATAAGTTTTCTATAAGGCATCCATGAACCCCATGAAAGTGGGAGAGGTGATTTTATTTGTTTATAGCTTGCTTTTCCTTCTGAGACTCAAGGCGCATTACGGAATAAAAAATAATGCAACCATACTGCATAAAACATCCAATGAGCAATGCAGTTGGACTAGAATAGCAGAATTAGTAGACAATGCAAATCTCAACTTCCTAGGTGAAGTATAGTGGAATTACACAGGTAAAAGGCATTGCAGTAAAAGCCAGATGATATCGAGAATAATCAGTGCAGTGGCTATTTCTTTCATATAGTCTCCCCTCCCCAAGAACCCTGAGTGCTTTACAGGTAGAAATTTTAAATTTTTATAGCTATTTTATTTTTCATTATCTGTCTTGTTGATGGGTTAATCAGTACATTTGGGTAGTATTCCTGATTTTATTGTAGGTTGTGGGCTTCAGACTTTTTTTTCAAGTTTTATTTCTGCTTCTGTTTTAAGTTCTGCTTTCAGCTGTGGTGGTCTGCTGCCGTTTTGATGCTTTTGGTTGTCGACATGTTGGATTTGTTCTGTGTATATTTGAATTTGTGTAAGCCGCCTCAGGGGAACTTTACTGATAGAAAGGTGGGGCATACATTTTCAGAATAAGTAAGTAAAATAAAAAATAGTCTTAGAACAGTAGGAGAAAGGGAGGCCCAGGGGGATTCCTGCAGTATCTCAAGAATGCAAAAGTATCTTTGCTGATTCTGAATATTTACAAATCTTTGTTTCAACTCTGTGCTTTGGAGCAGCCGACATTGGTTGAAATCATGTTTTGCATTTATTGTTTCTTTTTAAGTCTGATTCTTCCCCCTGAAGGCTCAAGGTGTGTAGGGACCATAAACAACACATACATACACACACACACACACACACACACACACACACACACACACACACACATATATAAAGATGGTCATCACACATGTTAAGACTTACAGCTCACCCCCTCAAAGGCCAGTTGTTCAAAGGCCAGTTGTAGGTTTCCTTTTGTAACGCTTTGGCCTGTCAAACCGGACGTGACTCTTGCAGTCTACCGATCAGAATGACTTTTCCATCTGTGCACAAGAAGTAGAAACCAGGCATGTGCCCTTGTCCCCATAGAGGTGATCCAACTGAGCTATCTCCACATCATCTTTGAACACATGAAGCTGCCTTATACTGAATCAGACCCTTGGTCCATCAAAGTCAGTATTGTCTACTCAGACCGGCAGCGGCTCTCCAGGGTCTCAGGCAGGGGTGTTTCACATCACCTACTTGCCTGGTCCCTTTAACTGGAGAGGCCAGGGATTGAACCTAGGACCTTCTGCATGCCAAGCAGATGCTCTACCACTGAGCCATGGCCCCTCCAGCTTTTCACCTTCCATTTGACCTCACTGTGGCATCCACAGCCAGCCCAGTGGTGAGACAGACTAAGGTCTTTTATGCATGGCCGTTTCACGCGCTGTCACCCCTCCAATGACTTTGGGTCTTTGTTTTGGATTATGCATGCCGTTTCCAACCTTCAGAGAGGAAACAGAAAGCAGGTACTCCTCTAGTATCAGAGGAGCATGCCTATTATTTTGGGTGCGGTGGGACACAGGCAGGATGGTGCTGCTGCACTCGTCTTGTTTGTGGCTTCCTAGAGGCACCTGGTTGGCCACTGTGTGAACAGACTGCTGGACTTGATGGGCCTGGGTCTGATCCAGCATGGCCTTTCTTATGTTCTTTTGTTCAGGCAGCACGGATCTGCCTGCATGCCAGCGCGAAGGGTCCGGTTTTCGGATCAGTCCGAATACGGGATGTCCAGATAAGGGATACGCTACCTGTATTGTGTATGGAAATGTATGTCAGCAAACAAAACAAGACAATTTCTACGGCTATCCTCTACGGCTATATGTATATTCCAATATATGGAAAGATCCGAAATACAGACCACTTTTGGTCCCAAGTAGTCCAGATAAGGGATACTCAGCCTTTACAAAATGTATTAGTATCATGTTTCTTTTTTTCATTTTTCATCTTTTTCTGTAGCTGTACCATCTAATAACCCTCCAGATCAGCGCCTTCAGTCATCTTATCACTTTTTCTTCTCAGATTCAGCAGACGTACCAGCTCACCAACCCTGGGATTGCTGACATGACCCTCAGACCCGACAAGAAGATTTTGGCCAGTGCTGGCTGGGACTACCGCATCCGTATCTTTGGCTGGAAAAAGCTGAAGCCATTGGCCGTACTGGACTACCACACCGCAGCTGTCCATTGCGTGGCCTTCTCAGACCACAGTCAGCCCAGCCAAAGACTGATGGCCGCGGCCTCCAAAGATCACCGCGTCAGCATCTGGGCAATATATAATCAAACTTGAGAGAGGCTTGGAAAATTGGACACGAGGCCAGCCAAAGTTTACAGTAAAAGAGTTGAACCGCGATAGGGCTCAGCAGCTCTTTCATAAGTGACTCCAGCGGCAGGACACTTTAGAAAATGTTGGGGGTGGGTTGCAAACGGCTATTGCTAATGGCTATGCAAACGAAGGAACGAAGGAGCAGGCGAGGGGGGGTAGATTTGTTTGACTTTCTCCTCTTGCATCGGACCGTGAATGGTCAATTTAAAGGTCGGATTTAAAAAATCAGCATTGAGCGAGGAGCAGAATCGACCCTGCATAAATGGCCTTAGTCTCTTGCCTTGAAACCCTACAGGGTCACCATAAGTCGGCTGCGACTATGGCTGTGACTCGACGGCACTTCATAAGAACATAAGAAAGGCCCTGCTGGATCAGACCAAGGCCCATCAAGTCCAGCAGTCTGTTCACACAGTGGCCAACCAGGTGCCTCTAGGAAGCCACAAACAAGACGAGTGCAGCAGCACCATCCTGCCTGTGTTCCACAGCACCTAATATAATAGGCATGCTCCTCTGATACTAGAGAGAATAGGTATGCAACATGACCAGTATCCCACCGCCAAGTGCCAGTTGCAAGAGATGGAGTGAGACTTACTGAACCGAAGGAAGCAACCAGTGGTTCTTGTCTAGTTTTTGCCACTGATCTGCTTCTGTGAGCAGGTTTCCCAATCTAATGAAGATTACGGATAAATGTCTGGGTTACGTGTGTGTGCATGGCTGAATCGGTGAGATTTCTGTAGAGATATATGCAAAGCACTCTTGATTTACACTTTACAACATTAGGCCACGCTCGGGTGTGTTCCCCCCCCCATGCATGTGAATGTTGGGGTTTATCTTTTGCCCCTCCCTGTTCATTCTTATTGGAGCTATCGTTAATTTGTTCACACTCTTCCTCGTTTTTCAACTTAAATTGGCTGCCAAGAATGTGGAAAGGGACAGCCTTTGGCAGATGCAAATTTCATTGTCTCCTGTCGCCTCAGCTTTGTAATCAATCAAGAGAAAGGGAGGTGGAGGTGGAGGAAAAGAAACTTCTGCCTCTGCTGCAGTCAATGTAAAGCTCCCGGCGAGCCATTTAATGCCTTTTCCTTAGAGACTTCAAGGGCATTTAAAAAGGTAAAGGTCCACTGTGCAAGCACCGGGTCATTCCTGACCCATGGGGAGACGTCACATCCCGACGTTTTCTAGGCAGACTTTGTTTTGCGGGGTGGGTTGCCAGTGCCTTCCCCAGTCATCTTCCCTTTACCCCCAGCAAGCTGGGTACTCATTTGACCGACCTCAGAAGGATGGAAGGCTGAGTCAACCTTGAGCCAGCTACCTGAAACCGACTTCCGTTGGGATCGAACTCAGGTTGTGAGCAGAGCTTTTGACTGCAGTACTGCAGCTTAACACTCTGCGCCACGGGGCTCCTATCAAGGGCATTTACGCAGGGTCAATTTTGATGCTCACTTAAAGCTCTTTTTAAAAATGTGACCTTTAAAATGCCTATTCACGGTCCCCATGCAAAAGGAGAAATTCCATCCCCACTCGTCTGCTCCTTCACTCCTTCGTTTGCATAGCCATTGGCAATGGCCATTTGCATAGCTAAGCTGAGTTTGTGATTTTTCATGGTTCCTTAAGTAAATGCTTCGGTGCGGGGGCGGAGCAAATACAAAAGGTCACGTTAAAGGGGCTCTGAAGAAATGCAAAGCAGGTATGCGCCGGCTTCGCAGACACTTCCTGAATGATGGTTCAGCGTGAAAAACTCAAAAAATATGTGGGGCACTTCAGCCTTGAGTGCACTACTAATTACCAAGCATAAATCGCCCAAGAGTATGTTTTCACACTGGAGAATTGAGCTGGTAGGACACATCGTTCTCATTGGCATCTATGGAGGCAGGAAAATAGTATCCAGGAAACAGAAGCCAAGAGAGTATGTCATAGTTTGAGTTATCCTGAGAAAATGTAACTATCCTAAAGTGCATTCCCTATCACTAGTGCATAGTGCAAAATACAGCTCAGGGACCTGAAGAAGAAGAGTTGGTTTTTATATGCCAACTTTCTCTACCACTTAAGGAAGAATCAAACCAGCTTACAATCACCTTCCCTTCCCTCCCCACAACAGACACCCTGTGAGGTAGGTGGGGCTGAGAGAGCACTAAGAGAACTGTGACTAGCCCAAGGTCACCCAGCTGGCTTCGTGTGGAGGAGTGGAGAAACAAATCCAGTTCGCCAGATTAGCCTCCGCCGCTCATGTGGAGGAGTGGGGGATCAAACCCGGTTCTCCAGATCAGACTCCACCGCTCCAAACCACCACTCTCTTAACCTCTACACCATGCTGGCTCTCAAGTTATGCAGTTCTTCTTTGGCAAGTAGAGAACTAATGTTGCCAGCTCCGGCTTGGAAAAGACCTGGAGATTTCGGGGGCGGAGCCTGAGGAGGGTGGGGTTTGAGGAGGGGAGGGACTCCAATGCCATAGTTCTCCAGATCAGACTCCACTGCTCCAAACCACCGCTCTTAACCACTATACCACACTGGGTCACATCACAAAAAACTACACTTTTTTTGAAAAATAAGGCGACTTCAGAAGAAAGATCACGATGGGTAGCCTGTCTGTAACAGCAGAAAAGAGCAAGAGTCCAGTAGCACCTTAAACACTATTGAAATTACTGGCAGGCTATGAGCTTTCGTGAGCCACAAATGCCTGAAGAAGTTAGCTGTGGCTCACAAAAGCTCATGCCCTGCTAGAAATTTTGTTAGTCTTTAAGGTGCTACTGGACTCTTGCTCTTCAGAAGAAAGAGTATTTCAGCACTATATGTTGATGCCTAGCAGCCCTAATAGCTGAGACTAGCCTATTCTCATAAGAGCTTGGAAGTTAAGCAAGGTTGGTAGGTGGGACACCACCGAGGAACAGCCCATTCCTGAGAATCAGGCCAAAAGTCGATAGGAGGCGGCGAGGTCACATGCATTCATGCCGCCGGCGGGGCCAGTTTTGATGGGGCAAAAAGCCCCAGTTAAACCAAAAAAAAGCTGCAAAACTGTTTTTTTGTTTAACGGCGTTAGGGAAACGGCTTAGGAAGAGGGGCTGCTGAGCCTCTTCCCCGCCGTCCCCGTACGCCTCAGCTCAGGAATGGGCTGCCAGACTGGGGCTGCTATGCAGAGGCAGGCAATGGCAAACCACCTCTGCTCGTCTCTTGCCTTGAAAACCCCATGAGGTGGAACTTTACGGGGTCTGCTCGAGTCAGTTGTGACTTGATGGCGCGTTTTCTCTTACAACAACAAGGGTGGGGGGGAAACAAACTTAACCAAAATGTTGAATCCAAAGTGAAAAGGTTGAGCTAAAAAAACACTAAAAGTACAAATATGTAAATTTTAATATGGTGCACAGTAAGGTTAAAAGCATAAGGCGTATACCATAGGCAAGTCATTCACAATCAGTAAATACATGAATTTCACAGTTGATGTGAAATCGAACGATGACCAAAGTAGGACCAAATAAGTACCAAACGAGTTTCGGCCTCAAAAAGGCTTTCCTCAGTGGTCAGGCATAGAATTGTAGTTGAGTACACATCCTAACAGTATAATGTCATAATGCACGGGAGAACACACCTAAAAGCCCTTCTAGTATTATGAAGCTTCTTGTAGAATTATTTATTCCATATACACCAGCATATGGCTCACATGCCCCAGCTTGTATTTCACGCAGGGCTTCTAAGGATGTGTGTACATTAAACAGTTTGTTAGGCCAAATGGCATTTTCTCTTACACTATACGCTATACTATTCACTTACACTATACTAGTTTACTGGTCATGGCTCTTCCCCTCCACCCTGGATCCTGGGTGCGGATGCTACCCCTCTTTGCCTGATTTCTCTTAACACCCCAAACTACAGTTCCCATGGTTACCTGGGGGGAAAGAAATCACCGCTAAAGCAGTATTCCACTGTATCAGCGTCATAAGAATACAAAGAAGAGGGGACCAAGAAGAACAGACGATTTTTCTTTCAAAAATTCAAACAGCTCTTACAGGTAGGAGTCAAAGGTGCGCCTCAACCATTTCGGGGCTAATTTAAAATTGAATGTGGACAGACTTTCCAGGAGCCAACACAGTGCTAAATCCAGACGCTTTATAATGTAGCCCTGACCCTCGCCTGGCAGACCTAAAGGAGTGAGCCACTGGTACCTGCAGCCTAGCAAAGGTGACGACAACTAAGTTAAGGCACCAGACCTCCTCCCAGCCAGTGGGTGGCTGTGATCCCGCAATCAGGAAAGGGGGCGAAAGCAACTGGCCTCCCTCAATTAATTGAAATAAATCTCGAACACCAGCATTTGTCCACCAATTACATGGGATATTCATCACCGTGGAAAGGGACGCTGATCTCTGACCCCCAGACGTTTCCTGCGAATGAATCAATTAGTTCCAAAGCTCTTCCTCCCGTCAGCTGGTGGGAAGTTCCTATCCTCTGCCCTCTGGAGCCAACTGGAGGACTGTGAACTTGTGTTCGGAGCTAGGAGCCGCCAAAGGAAAGGAAATCTCCAAGGACATCCCTGTGGAGGAGCACCCCCCCCACACACACACACACCCTCCCATTCGCCCCATGCTCTGACATCAACTCATTTGAAGCAAACTCCTTGAAGCTGCAAAGGACTACTCTACTGAACTTTTGCAAGGATTTAGAGAAGAGGAAGAAGAAGAGTTGGCTTTTATATGCTGACTTTTTCTACCATTTAAAGAAGCATCGAACCGGCTTACAATCACCTTCCCTTACCTTCCCCACAACAGACACCCTGTGAGGTAGGTGAGGCTGAGAGAGCTCTAAGAGAGCTGTGACTAGCCCAAGGTCACTCAACTAGCTTCATGTGTAGGAGTGGGGAAACAAATTCAGTTCACCAGGTTAGCATCTGCCACTCATGTGGAGGAGGGGGGAATCAAACCCGGTTCTCCAGATCAGACTCCACCGCTCCAAACCCCCACTCTTAACCACTACATAACTCATCATTATGAACTACTGTAAAGTTGGATTCCTATTTGTTGATACAATTTTTTTTATCCCGCCCTTCTTCCAGAGAGCTCAGGATGTCATGCATGCTTCTCCGTTTTCATCCTCACAACAACCCTGTCAGGTAGGATCAGGGGGAAGTGACCAGGTCAGAGTCCATCACTCTTAACCACTACACCCCACTGTCACTCCATCATTGAGGCCAAGTCAATGATGTCTAGGGCCTACTCCCACAATTTTATGTATTATTTGTAGGGTTGCTAGGTCCCTCTTCACCATCAGCGGGAGGTTTTTGGGGCGGAGCCTGAGGAGGGCAGGGTTTAGGGAGGGAAGGGACTTCAACGCCATAGAGTCCAATTGCCAAAGCATCCATTTTCTCCAGGTGAACTGATTTCTATCTGCTGGAGATCAGCTGTAATAGCAGGAGATCTCCAGCGACTACCTGGAAGTTGGCAGTCCTAAAGTTGGCAACCCTAATTATTTGGCCAAATCCATGAAAGAACTGTTGAAACTTCAGTGAATGTAAATATAACCTAGTTTTTAATCCATGTAACTGCTGTAATGTCCATCCCACATTATGCTCCCCCCCCCCCCATTATTTTACTTTTGTAAAGTAAAAAACCTCACACTTGGCTTAATTTTTAAAAAGGCACAAACCCACCGCCGTCTCCTGCAGAACATCCCAGAACATTTCGAATGATTAAATGCATGCACAGGCGGCAGGGGGAGAGACCGGTTTGGGCACTTCTAAACTTGTCTACATTTTGAGATTTGTCGGAAACACAGGAATTATGAAGCTATTTTCTTTACTTTTTTTTTTTAATGTAATTTATACTTGCAGACCAATTAAATATTTCCTGCATTCAAACTTGCCCTTGGCAGTTTTCTAATTAAAACCAATTGCATAAACCGTGCTCTACTTTAGCTCTTAACAACTCCAAAATTACTGACATATTTCAGGCAGGACGTGCGGTTTGCAAAATTACTGCTTATTCCCCGTGCCTTCGAAGTCTATTTGCATGTCGCTCTGAAATGTACGCATGACTGTTTATCACCATGCCTAAAAAACCCCACTACATCCAAAGCACTACTAAGAGCTAGCTGTAAGGCCTAATTCTTACCATGGTGGTCAACTTCCATCTGCGCTGTTACCGCAGCGTATAAATGAATGTGCCTTCCTGCCAGAAGAAATAAATAGATCCCTGCCTATAGAAAGCGAGCATGTCAGGACAAGGCTACGCCACAATCCCTCACCTGTCCTAGACAATTAGTTTTCTCTGTGTGTAAAGTGCTGTCGGGTCACAGCTGATTTACGGTGACCTCAGCAAGGGTCATCTTTGCAGAGTCTTCCTTGGTGGTCCCCCAGCCTGCTTAGCTTCCATGATCTGACAAGATTGGGCTATACCACGCCACCTTCCCTCCCCAACTAGTTTTCTAGCTACTGGATAATATTTATGTATTTATTTTCAATGATACCCCCGTCTTTCTCCCCAATGGGGGCCTAAATGGCTTACGCCAGGGGTATCAAACACAAGGCCCACGGGTTAGATCCAGCCCTTTGAGAGCTCTTATCCGGCCCGCAAGCCAGCTGAGGCAGCCACCCCCTCCAGTCCCGATCTGGGCTGGCAAGGCATGGCCTGGCCCGAACAAGTGGTGTTTTTGTTACATCCAGCCCTCATAACAATTGAGTTCGACACCCTTGGCTTACACTGTACTTTTCTCCTTCAGTTTAATCTCACAACAACCCTGCACGGTGGGTTAGGCAGAGTGTGTGTGACTGGCCCAAGGTCATCCAGCAAGCTTCCATGGCAGAATGGGGATTCAAACCTGGCTGCCCCAGATCCTAGTGTGGCACTGTAACCACTACATGACGCTGTCTGTCACGGATTAATTGGACTAGTCCCCTGTGAAATCCCACTATCACTACGTTGTGTGCCAAGTTCCATGCGCTGATTATGCGTTGCGTGAAGACATACTTCCTTTTGTCTGTCCTGAATCATCAAGTTCACCGGAGGACCCTCAAGTTCATGAAGGGAGGGGCTGTGGCTCAGTGATAGAGCATCTGCTTGGCATGCAGAAGGTCCCAGGTTCAATCCCCGGCATCTCCAGTTAAAGGGACTAGGTGAGTAGGTGATGGGGGAAACTCCTGCCTGAGACCCTGGAGAGCTGCTGCCGGTCTGAGTAGACAATACTGACTTTGATGGACCAAGGGCCTGGTTCAGTATAAGGCAGCTTCATGTGTTCAAGGAGGAAAAGTTCTCTTCCACCACTTTCTCTGATTCTTGCATCATTTTATAAATTTTGTTCATGGTCTCCCTTTAGTCGCTCTTTTGGGGAGGGGGTAGACTGAAAAGACCCCGGACCCTTTATTCTTGTAAAAAAGATGTTCCAGCTCTGTGATCATTTTGGTTCTCCTTTTTCAGCTCCGGGGGCACCCGAACCATCCCCTGCATTCTAAAAGTACCCCATTGATCCAAGGCATTGTGTGAAGCTGCCGGCTTTAATTTTTTTAAAAATAAAGAAAACAGGAGATATAGGACCAGATTTGGGGTGGGATGAGATTTCTAGGTGGGAGGCAGCACAAAGAAGACCTCCGTTTGGGAGGTGCGGTGCAGTTTCTATATGAAGACTGAGAAACGCTGCACTTGAAAAGTTCTGTTAGGGTCGTTTGATACCTAATAGATGTGTTCTTTTCCCACAGAGCAGAGCTCTACAGCACAGCTGGAATAAAGCACCACACAGTCATGCTAGTAAGAACATGGCCAGATATATTTCACACCATTAATCACATGGGTAAAACCCTTCACCATGCAAGCATTAAGTTGCGACAATCTCAACTGCGGGCTTTCTATACATTAAAGTGCCAAAGAATGCTTGATGAATAGCACCGGGAGGGAATAAACCCCCCGGCAGCTCAGAGCGAGATGGAAGCCCCACTCGAAAGGGTATATATTCAATGCTCATTCCTCAGGCTTTTTCTCCAAAATACGGTACAGGACTATTCCACCGGGCTTATAGTTCAGCCCAGCGACGGTTCTCCTTATAAATTCTGACCTCCCTAGTCCTTTTCCCCATCCCACGGTTGAGCCCTTCCCCTTATTTAGGGGGAGGTCAGTTCCATCTATTATGCTGCAGACCATTATGATGTGATTTTAGCACCATCAAGGAGACTATTTATTGAATGATTTGCGCTATTTTACATGTATTTAAATTATATTTTAAGGGTTTTTATTGATTTTATTGTTTTATATTTGTGAGCTGCCCTGACCCTGGCCTTTGGGCCGGTGGGGTAGAAGTGGAATAAAATAAACAAATAAATAAATATCTCGGGTGAGAAAACCAAGGTCATTTATGTATGGCTGTTTCCTCGTGGTGACCCTGCCAACTGCGGGGTTTACCGCACTTGTATTCCCAGCGATGTATTAAGAGTTTGAAAATATTATAAAAAATACTGTTCGCGCTTTCTATGTATTCGTACTGATGTATTAAGGGTTTGAAAACGTTATAAAAAATACTGTTCGCACTTTGTTTGGCCCCTTTAGCTGTAAAGACGTCTTCCAACCATTTATAAGGCATGGTATCCAAAAACCCTTTTAAAACGATGTTTTTTATAACATTTTCAAACTCTTAATACATCGCTGGGAATACAAAGTACGGTAACCCCCTGCTTCGGGGCTTTGCTTTGATTATGCTTGCATTTATATCTGTCTGTCTGTCTGTCTATCTACCTGTAATGGCATATGAATTACAGTTATAATCATTCAATATGGTTATATCCAGTTAAAATGATACAGTTTATATGTAAATAAAATCAATCATGACAACAATCAAATAGGTTTACGCTTGGTTCCTTGAATCCTTATAGCTGCTAAAAGAAACTTTGCTACCTCCTTTGTAATACTCTGATTTCTCTCCAGATCGTATAAATCTTTTGCCTTTTATTAAAGATTTCCATGGAGAGGGACATTTATGCTTGCATTTTCCAACCGCTCTCCCTGCGCGTTTCCCCCACGTTTTCTGGATGCTGGCTAAACACAAATCCAGAAAACACGGGCAAAACGCACGGAAATGCACAGGGAGGGCGAGGCGACCTCGGACGGTTGGAAAATGCAGTCATAAAGCAAAGCCCCAGAATAGTCAGCGGGGTGATGGCGAGGAAACAGCCATGCATAAATGGCCCGAGAATACACCCATAGAAGGCAAATCCACACTTTGTGCAGCAGGTGCATCAATGCTTCTCTATCATGCATGTCTTCTGGTAAACTCCGTCATTCCCAAGGGGGGGAAGGGCTTTGTGTTAACACATGGGTATGTGCAGTGGTACAGTCCCACCCAGAAACCGTGGCTGTCTGTAGCTCCTTCTCCCTTTTATCCTCACAACGACCATGCGCGGTGGGTTAGGCTGAGAATGCGTGCCTGGCCCAAAGTCACCCGGCAAGCTTCTGTGGCTGAGTGGAACCTACCTCACGTGGTTGTTGTAAGAGTGAAAGGGGGGTGGGATTGTCTGTGTGTTTCACCCCAGCTGCTTGGAGGAAGAGTCATAAATAAACCTATACCCTTCACTCCTCATCCTCTCACTGCTAGTTTGAGGGCTAGAAAGGGGTTGCCAGCTCCATGTTGGGAAATACTTTGGGGGTGGAGCCTGAGAAGGGTGGGTTTTGAGGGCAGGAGGGGCTTCAATTAGGTATAATGCCATAGAGTCCAATTGCCAAAGCAGCCGTTTTCTCCAAGTGAACTGATCTCTGTTGCCTGGAGATCAGTTGTAATCCCAGGAGATCTCCAGCCACCATCCTGGAGGTTGGCAACCCTACTAGGGAGGGAAGGAAGATGGCAAGCACAAGAGAAGGTGGAAGGGAGGGATGATGAGCCCTCCTCCCCTCCTTCTGTCTAGGGTCACCAAGAGCCCACTTATGGTGGGAGGACTCCTGCTGGTGGGCCCACCTCCCTCCCTTGCTCACCAGATGGGCGGAGGAAAGGTCCAAGGATGGAAATGACGTTGCATGATGTCACGCATGATGTCACACATCATGCAATGTCGTTTCCTTCCCTGGCCCCGCCCCTAAAACTCCCAGGGATGCTGGCTAGAGTTGCTAGGTCCCTCTTCACAACTGGTGGGAGGTTTTTGGGGTGGAGCCTGAGGAGGGCGGAGTTTGGGGAGGGGAGGGACTTCAATGTCATAGAGTCCAATTGCCAAGGCGGCCATTCTCTCCAGGGGAACCGATCTCTATCGGCTGGAGGTCCGTTGTAAATGCAGGAGATCTCCTGCTAGTACCCGGAGGTTGGCGACCCTAATGCTGGCCACCAGCCCGGCATCCCTACAAGTTCCTTCACATAACTCCACCTCTGTACGTGTTGCTTTCTGGAAGGGGAGAGAAGGGGGAGCACAAGCAGAAACAACAGGGAGACAAAAGAATGCATAATATTATAAACCTCCTTCTCCTGGGCCTGCCAAGCCCTAACCCCCAAACACACACCAACACAAATACCCTACTGGCAATCTAACCCTAATCACTATATCTTTCCCTCCCCCATTCTGTTGCTTCTGTCTTTGCCAAATACATATCTCAAGTTATCTGAAAACCTGGCTGTTGGAAGCAAAGTCAATTAGGCAGATTTACTGGTTCTGGGCAAATCTCAGAGACGGGGCGTCAGTGTGATTTGGATCCTGGGGTGTTATTGCCAGAAGTTAAAAAAAGTTAATTTAACCCGAAAACGACTGGAAGCTGGCCGCCAGTCTTTGGGTGCCTGAAATACAGCTGCTCTTGTTCCGATCCTCCTTCCAACAGGCGGTGGTTTTCTCTTCCCCGCCCCGTTTGCCAGCCGGCAAGACTTGGCACCTAACAAAATAGAGACATTGAAGTATTTCAGGTTTATCTCATCAGCTCATCTGGTTCGAAGTAGCTCCTGACAAGCAGGATTGAGAATAGCATCAAAGGCCTTTTTTCTGTGCTGAAATGGAAGAAATATGTGAGGGGCTGCTGGGAGACTCCGGGAAAGCCCTCCCGCCGTCTTCTTCTGGTTCCTTCCCCGTCTCTTTTCCCGTGGTTGGCGGTTAAGCAGTCCGCACAGTTAATGCATGTCTCTCAAGCTTGCCTAGACCAATGGCTCAGACTTGTGGGTTAGCTAGTAGCCTGCGCGGCTTTGCATCCAGAAGGCCCTGGGTTCAATTCCTGGCAGAGAACCAGCTGAAAAGAGGAATGGCCCTCTGGGCTAGGACAGAAGGCCCTGGCCAGAAAACAGATGGGGCCAGTTGGAGCGGATTGTACTGGGGGTTGAATGGACCCCAATAGTTCATCTGGATAGAAGGAAGCTTGCCATGTAATATGACTAAGGTTACCAGGTCCCTCTTTGCTACCAGTGGGAGGTTTTTGGGGTGGAGCTTGAGGAGGGCGGGGGTTTGGGGAGGGGAAGGACTTCAATGCCATAGAGTCCAATTGCCAAAGCAGCCATTTTCTCCATCGGCTGGAGATCAGTTGTAACAGCAGGAGATCTTCAGCTAGTACCTGGAGGTTGGCAACCCTAAATATGACTAGGGTTGCCAGCTCCAGGTTGGGAAATACCTGGAGATTTTGGGGCTGGAGTCTGAGTAGGGTTTTTAGATGCCGACTTTCTCTACCACTTAAGGAAGAATCAAACCAGCTTACAATCACCTTCCCTTCCCCTCCCTACCACAGACACCCTGTGAGGTAGGGGGGGCTGAGAGAGCTCCAAGAGAACTGTGACTGGCCCATGTGTAGGAGTGGGGAAACCAACCCGGTTCACCAGATTAGCCTCCGCCGCTCATGTGGAGGAGTGGGGAATCAAACCTGGCTCTCT
Organism: Euleptes europaea; assembly: GCF_029931775.1. NCBI lineage: Eukaryota > Metazoa > Chordata > Lepidosauria > Squamata > Sphaerodactylidae > Euleptes > Euleptes europaea. The sequence continues at coordinate 52,588,669 of NC_079324.1, read as the reverse complement.
GGATCAGAGTCCACCGCTCCAAACCACCACTCTTAACCACTACACCATGCTGGCTTCCAATTGTAAAGTGGGGATTCTATGATGGTACATCCTGTGAAACCCTCGTTTAAATTAATTGCAGTGAATCAACCACCTTCAAACTGTGGTTTTCAGCTCCTGGTTTGTCAGATCCTAATGAACTATAGCGAGCCCACGTTTTGACAGTCACGTTAATTACAGTTTAATTAAACCAAGGTTTCACGTGATGTCTGCGTTGGGCCATTCTGTTCAGTGTCTAAAAACTCTCTTGTGATCCACAGGACGGCAGCTTTGGGATATGTTTCTTATTATTTTTACCATGGAAAGAAGCCAAGGGAGGCTGGGGAGTCATTTCTTTGGGAGAGGTGTTAGAAATCTTGGCTTTTGTTGAGGCTTTGTTCCTTTCGCTGTGGTCACCGTTGCAAATCTCATGCAGAAATTTAATAAAGAGTACCCACAACAACAAAAGAGTTGAACTGGCCACTTCCCAGATCACACTCGAGGGGCAGAACAATGTATTTCCCCCCACCCCGGTCATTCTTTTTTACCAATATTTCTTCATTTTATACAGTGCAGCTGCTGTGTGTGGTTTAAAGGGGAGGGTGTGGCTTTTTCACTCTTGCCCCTATTGTGGATTTCCCAGTGAAGACTGGGGGAGCCCTTAGTGTTGCCAACTCTGGGTTGGGAAATTCCTGGAGATTTGGGTGAGGAGCATAGGGTGGGGGTTGGAGAGGGGAGGGGCCTCAGCAGGGTTTAGTGCCATAGAGTCCACCCTCCAAACCAGGGGAACTGATCTCTGTCTTTTGGAAATCAGCAGTAGGAAATCTCCAGGCTACTCTTGGAGATTGGCAACCCTACTCCCTAGTCCAACATCCTACACACTGACTAGACCACACTGGCTGTCTTTAAAATCTAGTAATGGGGGACGGGACAGTCTTTTAAAATAAGCCTGGTAACGCACACGGCGTATGGGTCTGCCTTTAAACATTAAACTTTCAACCTTGCCTTGCTCCAAATAAGCATCGGGTGGCAACAGTAGACCTGGCTCATCTTTCCTCTCTTTATTTTCACAACAACCCTGTGGGGTAGGTTAGAGAAGAAGAAGAAGAACAAGAGTTGGTTTTTATATGCCAGCTTTCTCTACCACTTAAAGAAGAATCAAACCAGCTTACAATCACCTTCCCTTCCCCACAACAGACACTCTGTGAGGTAGGTGAGGCTGAGAGAGCTCTAAGAGAGCTGTGACTAGCCCAAGGTCACCCAGCTGGCTTCGTGTGCAGGAGTGGGAAATCCAACCCGGTTCACCAGATTAGCGTCCACCGCTCCAAACCACCGCTCTTAATCACTACACCCCGCTGGTGTCTCCTCCAGAGTCGCGAGGTTCCCGCTGCCAGCAGGGGATCTCCCACCGCCGGCCAGTCTTTCCCTGGGCAGCAGGAGAAAAAACAAGGGGAAATAGGAGGGGCGATTGCCAGCATCCTGATGTGATGGCATCACTCATTTTCCAGCAAAACCGGAAGTGATGTCATCGCAGTGGCAGCACCCGCCATAGCATCACTTCCGGTTTTGCTGGAAGTGACGTCATTGTATCACTGGTGACTCTCACAAGTGAGTCTCCCCTTGGTTGCCAGCCTCACGCTGGCAACTCTACTCTGGCCTATGGCCATACAGTAGTTTCATGGCAGAGTGGGAATTTGAACCCAGGTCTTCCCCATCCTAGCTTGACCTTCTCAATGCTACACTGTGCTGACATTCTTTAAATGAGTTTGACCTATGCAGTCATTCTCTTTTTGACTGAGTGTGGCGGGAAAGGGAGTTAAACCCTGAGAATATATGAGCATCTTGATGGAGTTTTGGTCTTTGACTGTAAGTCTTTTTACAAAAGGGTGCCCAATGTAGCAAGACAAATGTGGACCTCCTGCCCTGGGGACGCCGTGTGACTCAGCAATCCTCCGATGTCAGCGTTTGGGACTCTTTTCTTTTGCACATCTATAGCTGTTGGTTTTTAAAAATACGGTATATGCTTAATGGAAATAAATGGGAGCGATTTATAGTCATTATTTTAATATAGGCTGTTCTTGATATTTTTCTTTTCACAAAAATCTGGAAACACATTTGATTTCTCATATGGAAGCGGGGGGGAACACTCCCATTTATCTTAATTTACTCGCAGATGGAGTCAGCCAAATCTGTTGTCCATATATGCAAAACATATGTGACATATACAAACTGTTTGAATGTCATAGGCTATAAATGGAATATAATAGGTATATTACACACACATGTGTGTCTGATTTGCAAATGTAGTAAGCGGGATTCTGGCTCTGCCCAGGCAAAGTGTCTGTTAACAGAGCTGAAACAGACAGGCAGGAGAATCATGCGAGGTAGCCCCCTTGGCACATTTTAAGGAAAACATACTTCCTGAAAGTAGAAAGCTAGCAGCTCAGGAAGTAGGCTTGAAGAAACCTTCTTCCCCATGTGCCGACATTCTTTCTACAGATTTTATTTTATATGGGGAAAACCAAATACTTAATTCCTCCCCCCCCCTCGCATTGGCATCTTAGAATCATAGAGTTGGAACGAACCACCAGGGTCTAGTCCAACCCCCTGCACAATGCAGGAAATTCACAACTACCTCCCCCCAACACCCCCAGTGACCCCTACTCCATGCCCAGAAGATGGCCAAGATGCCCTCCCTCTCATCATCTGCCTATGGTTATAGAATCAGTATTGCTGACAGATGGCCATCTAGCCTCTGCTTAAAAACCTCCAGGGAAGGAGAGCTCATCACCTCCCGAGGAAGCCTGTTCCACTGAGGAACCGCTCTGACTGTGAGAAAGTTCTTCGTAATGTTTAGACGAAAACTCTTTTGATTTAATTTCAGTCTTGAAGTGGAAGCTGCAACGGTCAGTTCTCCTGATCATCTGGTCCACAGAGCGAGGATTTCCAGTATCATGAATGAATATCACTATTCGTTAAGAAACGAGTTTTCATTATTCACAACAATAACATGAGAGAGAAGCAGTGTGTGTCACCTACAGCCCTAGAGTTGGAAGGGGCAAAGCAAAGAGAAGTATTTTTCCATTGTCCCTGGAACATCGCTTGAAAGAACTGAATTAATCAAGCAGTAAAGAAATGGGTTCAATACAGACATAATGCAGAAGCAGGGCTTATTTTAACTGTGGTCACATGCTCACTCGAAGGACAAGTTAACAGAGTGATCCAAATTCAGGCAACCACGCTAGTTTGTTTAATTAAGTGTGGTTTCCCCAAATGTCTGAGCAGAGCCAATGTCATAGAATACACAATTTTTTTTGACCAGGCTAAAGCACTATTGCCCTGCCCTGGATGGCCCAGGCTAGCCTGGTCTCATCAGATCTTGGATGCTAAGCAGGGGGGCTGAAAAGTGAGGTAGGTGGAGCTGAGAGAGTTCTGAGAGAACTGTGACTAGCCCAAGGTCAACTAGCAGGCTTCACGTGGAAGAGTCGGGCAACCAATCGGGTTTCCAGATTAGAGTCCCCCACTCTTAACCACTGCACCATGCTGGCTCTCCTTTCTGTTCTCTAGTGCAGGGGAGGAGACATCACCCAAGATCAGCAACACCTCTGTTGGCCAACCATCAAGCTGGAGCACTAACCTTAACCCTTGGCTTTCCCTGCATGCAGCCCCACATCTCTGGGGTTCCTTTCCATAACTGTGCATTAACCAAGGGCTATGCTCAGGAGGCCTTGTAGCTCAGTGGTCAAGTGGTGGTCTTGAATGCAGAAGGTCCCAAGTTCAAATCTTGGGGAGGTCTTAGAAAGGGGAACAGTGGTGGTTTTGGGCTAGAGGGCCAACAGTCTAGGTTTGAATCAGAGTTGGATCTACCCAGCTATTTGATGGTGAAAATGGCCCCTCACACATCAACATTATTGACCAACTATAACTTATGGTCCATAAAGCTGTAGCTCCCATTATATGGAACAGGATCTATTAGGGTTGGCAACCTCCAGGTACCACCTGGAGATCTCCTGCTATTACAACTGATCTCTAGCCACTAGAGATCAGTTCACCTGGAGAAAATGGCCACTTTGGCAATTGGACTATAATTGGACTATATGCATATCTAATCTGGGCGAAAACGCATGGGAGATTTTGCCTTGGATTTGCCACTCTCTAGATGCACATTCCCCGCATCTGAATTCTCAGAACTCTGCATGGGGGCTTATTGTTGAGTTTTGAGAATTTGGCCGGTGAAAATGTGCATTTAGAGAGCAGCAAATCCAAGGCAAAACCTCCCATGCGTTTTCACCCTTTGTTTCCCAAGTGAAGGCTCTGTGAGAAAGGGGGGACCTCAAATGGACAGTCCTCCCCCCCCAGCCCCCACTTCTCTCAGTCTTAGAAAGGGCCTTTGTTATGCTCATTTCGCATATCTGCATGCTTTCCCCTGCCTAGCAATTTTTCAGCAATTTGGCAGCAACTGGACCGCCGCCGTCATTCTGTGCAGCCATTGATCTCTAGAGGGCGCTTGCTCTTCGGACGCATGTTTGAATTTTGCATGGCTCCTTCTGTCTCCTTGCCAGGATTTAAGGCTGTGCTACATTTAAAGCCAGGGAAATAAAATGGTGCTTTTCTCCCAGTTGCAATAGCGGACCTACATTTTGGGGGCCCTGAAGCTTGAACTGTGACGTTCGTACTGCTGTTCATATCCAGCAACAATAGGGCAACATCCAGCAAGGTCCAAAGGGCCTTGCTGCCCTTGCAAGGACCTCGAGGCCCAAATGGCGGAGAACAGGGTGGTGGGGTGGAGTCCTTGAAAATGGGCCATACAGTGATGAAATAAAACTATAGAACTATTAAGCCATGCACCAACGAAGGATTCGAGGATCCAGCTGCCAAAATGTAGGCTATGAATAGATTCTGGCGAGCTCAGGGAGCCCAACAGCTGGGGGTTTGAGCGCTGCAAGACCCCGAGAAAATTTTGAAATTTGACCAATTACAGGGACATTTTGAGGCCATATGAAATGAGTATTGGAGCATATTCTAAAGTCAATATTAAGTACTTCACCCCTTTGGCTTATGATTCTATCTCTAAAAAAACTCCCATCGATTTTGTTGCGAAGTTCACTCAATAAAAAAAGTTGCTTCTGGGGCCCCCTCTGGGATTAGGGGCCCTGACGCTTAAGTTTCATTAGCTTCACAGTAGATCCGCCTCTGCCCAGTTGGGTTCGCTTCTGATATCACAAAGGCAACATTAGAAAAGAGCCCGGAGGAGGGATTTCATGAGTAGGAGAGGCTTTACCACTCCTAGGGTTGCCAACTTCCAGGTACTAGCTGGAGATCTGCTGTTGCAACTGATCTCCAGCCGATAAGAGATCAGTTCACCTGGAGAAAATGGCTGCTTTGGCAATTGGACTGTATGGCATTGAAATCCCTCCCCAAACCCCGCCCTCCTCAGGCTCCGCTCCAAAAAAACCTCCTGCCGAATGTGAAGAGAGACCTGGCAACCCTAACCACTCCTTACCCACCTTTTGCTCTAAAATTCAGGTTCCTATTTCTCTGCTTTATATCCATTTGCAGGGTTGCCAGGTCCCTCTCCGCCACTGGTGGCAGGTTTTTGGGGAGGGGAGGGACTTCAATGCCATAGAGTCCAGTAGCCAAAGCGGCCATTTTCTCCAAGTGAATTGATCTCTGTCTGCCAGATATCTGTTGTAATTGCAGAAGATCTCCAGCTGGTACCTGGAGGTTGGCAACCCTACCCATTTGGCATAATTCAGGTGAAAACAAATGTTAGATCTTCAGAGTCTCGTCTCAGTGCGTGGGACTGGTTGCAACAGGTTGCCTCCAATATGCATGTCTAACTTCTCCAAAGCCACCATTGTATCTGATGCGATTTCGTTGCATGCTTCTGATCCCATAAGAACATAAGAAAGACCCTGCTGGATCAGACCAAGGTTCATCAAGTCCAGCAGTCTGTTCACACAGTGGCCAACCAGGTGCCTCTAGGAAGCCCACAAACAAGATGAATGCAGCAGCATTGTCCTGCCTGTGTTCCAAAGCAGCTAGTATAATAGGCATGCTCCTCTGATCCTGGAGAGAATGGGTATGCATCATGACTAGTATCCATTTTTACTAGTAGCCATGGATAGCCCTCTCCTCCATGAACATCCTGGGGCAGGGAGTTCCACAATTTAACTATGCATTGTGTGAAGAAATACTTCCTTTAATCAGTTTTGAAACTCTCACCCTCCAGCTTCAGGAGATGACCTGGTGTGATGATCCCAGGTGTGCATTGTTCTGTTTCTAATCCCTCTTGCACAGCAGGAAGTGTGAATGGCTTCCAGGGAAAAGCACCGTGTTTGAGGACATATGAGGGCTCTGCCTGTGGGTTAGAACTTCTTTCCCCTGTGCAAGGCATCATTAGACAATGCAGCCCTCCACTTTCCCCACTGTTCTTCCCAGTGGGGACCCAAAGCAGTTTGCAGCATTCTCCTCTCCACCATTTTATCCTTACAACAACCTTGTGAGGTAGGTTAGGCCGAGAGTATGTGGCTGACCTAGGGTTGCCAGCTCCTGGTTGGGAAATACCTGGAGCTGGCAAATGGAACCCGTTTTCACCAGATGGAGAGAGGTGGATAGATAGGTCAGGATCGTGAACATCTTTTCCTTTCTACTGCTTCTCTTTGCTGTCACTTTGATATGTAGATTGCTACTCTCAAGGAAACCTTCCTTCCACTTTCACACTTTCTCTCTCCACACCACTTTTCTTCTCTGTCTTGGCACCAAGAGGGCAGGGCAGGGATCCTGCATCTCCATCCATCCTAGTTAGTGAGACTAGATTAGAAACCTTTCTCTACCCTATCCTGTTTAGAATGGAGTTCCTTACAATAAAGGAAGGATATGCATTTTGCAAAGGTAGACAGGTTCCGTTAGGGCTGCCAGCTCTGGTTCGGGAAATACCTGGAGATTTTGGGGGTGGGGTTTTGGAGAGAGGAGGGACTTCAATGCCATAGAGTCCAATTGCCAAAGCGGCCATTTTCTCCGGGTGAATTGATCTTTATTGGCTGGAGATCAGTTGTAATAGCAGGAGATCTCCAACCACCACCTGAAGGTTGGCAACCGTAGGTCCTGTATGTAACTTGGTTTTAACCGGCGGGAGGTTTCTGGGGCGGAGCCTGAGGAGGGCGGGGTTTGGGGAGGGGAGGGACTTCAATGCCATAGAGTCCAATTGCCAAAGCGGCCATTTTTCTCCAGGTGACCTGATCCCTATCGGCTGGAGGTCAGTTGAATTAGCAGGAGATCTCCTGCAACTACCTGGCAGTTGGCAACCCTAGTTAGGGACCCCTGCACTAGAATAAATCCAGGGTTGATTTTTTACCCATCAAAGAAGCAAATTGATTTCATAGCCCACAACAGGTCACAACACCAGGATTATCTTGCAACAAAAAAGAGAGAGGGAGAACGAAAGAAGAGGAAAACTTTTTATAAACGTTACTGTCCACCTTTCTTTCAATGTAATTGTGGTACTTTTTTTTATCTACACGTATCTACAAATATCTACAAATTATCTACATTTTTTGCAGATATGACTCTTTGGTTGAATTGAATGCCTTTTTTTTCTTACACTGCAACGATCAAAAAGAAGAAAAAACACAAATTGCATAAATTGCGGAAAGAAAGAAAAATAAATATACCAACATCGTGAAAGGCTTGACCAACAGCTTTGGCACTGACCCGTGTGCAGGAAGGAATCCCTTCTGAAATAACAGAGGCCAAGGGAGAAACGCACACAGACGAGCGTTGTTGAGCTAGCGAGCAACGCACACAAGACAATATTACACCAGTCTTCTTAAGAACAGTATTCAACAGCATGGTTTAGTCAGATACTTTAAAGAAACTCACAATTCACTGCAAATATTTTTTTCCTTTTTAAAAAAAAGTTGCATGTTTCTTACACGCTGTTTTATCATGGATTCAGATGCTTGCCACAGTAGAAAAGGAAAGAGAAGGTTAAGGAACGAATTTGCTTCTGCCTGCACTTCTTAATGTTCAGTAAAAAAAGTAAATACCTCTGTACTAGTGACAAGAGCTAAATCAAAAGAAAGTACAGGAGGCCATGCATCTCATAACCACGCTTCAAATATATTAAACCCAAGACACAATTCCAATCTTGTGTACAATATTGCAACTAGAACTCCTCCAGATGAGGAATACATACAATGTTATTCAACCTTGGAAATTACTTGAAGATGGGAATGGAAAATTGTCCTACCCTATAATCACCGTCTGTGCAAGAAATTGGAATTGGAACTGAACATCGCTGTTTGGAATATCCAAGATACACTTTGCTTTGAGGATTTCCATTTATGGACTCTATATGGACTGTATGTATTCCTCATTTGGAGGAGTTCTAGTGGCAATATCGTACACAAGATTGGAATTGTGTCTTGGATTTAATATATTGGAAGTGTGGTTATAATATGCATGGCATCCTGTACTTTCTTTTGATTTAGCTTCTTCTTAATGTTGTCAGACCCTTCAGGAAACAGAATGCTGTGAGTGCTGAACAGGGGGCTGTTGTTACCCTGTGGTAGCAATGTTGCATATCCTGGGGGGGGAGGGGAGACGGGGATATACTTTAGAGCAAGAAGAAGCCTGTGGAATTTGGAGCAAAGAGGCATGAAGGAGGAAGTCACACCCTAAGCCTGGGTATGTTTAGGCTAGATGCGGGTCAAGATAGCAAGCATATTTTTAAAGGCTGCCATTAAGAAAAATGAGCTCGCAGCTTTTCAAAGCCTGCATCGGGAATGGCTTTGAGTGGTGGTGGGGCTTTCCACTGGACACTTCTGAGCAGGATAAGTTGGGCTACAGCTGAAACACCAAATCCTAAGTACATTGAACAGTTCTTCACACTTTGTGGGTTGGATCTATCCAGCTCGTTCACACCATCTTGTGCAATTCCCTTCTTTGTTCTAGTCCCGCCTCCCCGCATGAGTCCATGCAGTTCGCATGATCCTCAGTCATAGACAAAGGGAAGCCCCTCTTTCCTTTTTCATTAACAGAAAAGCTGACTGGATCCAACCCTAGGTTTGTGGGCCTTTTCCTCCACCTAGGATTGTAAAGTGTAACTGCAGGAGATCAGATATATACACAGGTATATTTCTCTGGTTGCTGTGATTAGCTGCCACTCTCTGTTGAGTGTAGGCTCTTTGGCAAATCTGGGTTTGCCCTGCATAATGTGTGAATCGACCAGCCTGCGTCATGTGTTACAAAGCAACCCTGGAAGATAATCACCAGCCTTCTTGGTGTTCCCAGAGTGCTAAGCAGTTCTGACCCATTCTTAAGTTATTGTGCTTTAGGATTTTGGCATGAGGGAGGCATTCTCAAGAACAGCAGCCTGCTCTAAATGTCTTTGCACCCATGCCGTACAAAAACGAACTGCTTCTGTATTTTTCACTGCCAACCTAAACACTTTAATGTAATGCAAGTTCCATTGATATCACTGGCATCTACTTCCATGAAATCCTTTAGGATTAGGAAGTTGGTCTACATTTTTTAAGGCAAGTGGAAATATTATATTTCTGGATATTTACATTTTCTATATTTGTTACACTGAACAATCATGTGCTTTCAAAAAAACAGTGCCTCTTGCAAAAGAATCCTGAATGGAACTTCTTAGCAAATAATGCAATCAAAATAGTATCCTATGCATTCCATGTAAGAAGCCCAGTCATACTCATGGTTCTTTGCAAGGAAGTCTCGCTGTATGCAATAGAAGAGTTAGATTGGAGTGCAGTAGCACCTTAGAGACCAGGAAGATTTTTGGGGTAAAAGCTTTCCAGAGTCAACGCTCCCTTCATCAGAAACAAGACTTGTATCTTATATCTCCCTTCATCAGATACTTGTATCCGACTAAAGAAGCTTTGACTCTCGAACGTTTAGACCCTGAAAATCTTCTTGATGCGACTGGATTTTAATCTAGCTGTTCTACTGCAGACCACCGTGGTTCCCTCTGAAACTGCATTTAGTACGGCACACTACCACAGTGTGGATTGTGAAGGGGGAGCTCACTGTCTTTCATTGATAAATCCCACTGTGTTCAATGGAGTTTTTATCTCAAGCAATTCGTTGCTAAATTTCTAAATAGGATTTTAAGTCAATACGTGGAAATATAATTGATTTCCTTATAATAAACCAACAGGAACTTCTAGATCCCTGCGGCCAATCTTCTGGGTATTTTAGAGTCTATAAATTGTTAAATTGAATAGCAATCAAGTATTTTTATATCCAGAATTTTTAAAAAATCTGCTTACAAATTAATGCCTTCCTTAACTAAAAATGCCCTAAACTTACCCCTTGTAGCCTTCCAGTTCACGGTCATGATAGCTAAAGGGAGGTTGGTTTTCCAGGGTCTCTTAAGCCAAATCAGTGTTCTAGGTAGGGTGGTATTGCCAGCTCTGGCCACATCCTGGCTACTGCCCTGGTGTAGTGGGCATTGGGTTGAGTAGCACAGAATTGCCAAGCCATTAATGACATTAAAACTTGCTGGTGAAAGCGCTAGTGTTTTTTTTTTGGGGGGGGGGTTGCTGTTAATTCACAGCTGACTTATGGCAACCTTATAGGGTTTTCAAGGCAAGAGACATTCAGAGGTGGTTTGCCTCCGAGTCATGACCCTGATATTCCTTGGAGGTCTCCCATCCAAATGCTAGCCTGGGTCAACCCTGCTTAGCTTCTGATATCTGATGAGATCAGGCTAGCCAGGGCCACCCTGGTCAGAGCTGGGGGGGGGGGGTATAGGGTTTACTTTATACATGGATTGTTTAGCAATGGGAAATATGTAGGGCCAGCTAATAATCAGAGTTGATACGCCCAGACAGCCTTTTATTTTCCCTCAATGTACAGCATCTCCCCGTTTGTAGCTGATTTTTAGATATTTGTACCCTGCTACTTTTCTCTCCAATGGGGGCAGAAAGCACCCAAACAATATCATTCTTCATTGCTCCGTTTTTTATCCTCAGAATGATATTGAAGTAGTGACTGTTGTCTGCAGTCTGATTCCCACATTATGTGCCTTGAGGAGCACACCGGTGTTTGCTGGATTAAACATGTAAAGAGCTATGGTCTCCAAACACAAATTACAATGGGTGTCTTCAAACATGTGGTGAATTTGCACCCCATCTGTCACTCTTTACACAGCCAAACACCAGAGTTCCCTGGGGTTGCTATGAAGAGCTTGATTCAGCTGTGACTTGTTTCATGCACGTAGAAACGGCGAGCTCCCAGTTCATCCTGGTGGTGACTGAATGGCCGTATGAGCAGAAAAAACAGTGGCTGCTGAATACCTGCCAGCTGTGTTTACCAGCCCTTGGGCAGGACCCCAAATGGTCTAATGGTAACTTAAGAAGCAGGGGAGAAGTCCAACCAACTATGCTAACCAATGTTGGAACAATCTGAATCTCCAGCTGATACCTTTTCTGTCTTTGGAACAACACAAATTAAAATTGTGCTATCTTCTCAGATGTGGGCAGGGCCTCAGCTAATGTTTTCCTGTAAGGCTCCTCGTTACCCAATTGCAGCCCTTTCCCCATCACTCCATAGAACTGAATGGGTATAGCATCCACTCATTTGTGCGAAACAGGGAAAGGGAGCTGTAACTGAAGCTTCACTCCGTTCGCATGAGTAAAGGGAGGGAAAAGAGGCTGCAGCTGGGGAAACTCCAGGAGGGACACAGTTGCCTGCATGTTTCGGCTCTTGTTGCCCCAAGAATTTGGGGGAGGAGATCCCTACTGAAGGGACTCGCTGATAAGCCTGGGCTCTGGGAACACTGCCTAAGGCAGCTGTCGGTGCCACCTAGTGGGTTGGGCTGGCCCTGAGCACACTTGGACTGGGTATTGGAAAGAGACGAGTACCCTGCTCGCTGGGGGTAAAGTGTAGACGACTGGGGAAGGCAATGGCAAACCACCCTGTAAAACATAGTCTGCCTAGTAAATGTCGTGACCCGATGCTTGCACAGGGGTCAACCTTTACCTTTAATAAAGCCAGAGCCACAAACAAGCAAGCAAAGCAGTCAGGTATGAGCTGTATCTTTTCAGACAGCAAGGAGAAGATTGCCTGTTTCAGTATTCCTATATGTAATACCCTGAGCATCTAAAATTTGCACATCAAAGAGGAGGTCAAACTAGAGCCCTTTCCCTGGACATGCTAGTTTTGTCTGCAGAGGGAGATCGATACATGCATATTGCACCGTATTCATCAGCTCCCCCACCGACACTCTCAAATTTTAAAACTCAGCAAAATGTGTGTGTGTGTTTTGCTCATTTGTTTCTGCCCAAAGAACCTGCTATACCTTCCTTACTGAAAATTCGCGAAACAGGAAGGAAACGTTGCTGGATTGTTTGGTTGCAATGCCTTTTGCGAGATGCTATGATCAAATACTAGGCTTGCCAGGTCCCTCTTCTTAACCAGCGGGAGATTTTGGGGGCGGGGCCTGAAGAGGGCGGGGTTTGGGGAGGGGAGGGGTCTTCAATGCCATAGAGTTCAATTGCCAAAGCGGCTATGTTTCTCCAGGTGATCTGATCTCTATCGGCTGGAGATCAGTTGAATTAGATCTCCTGCTACTACCTGGCAGTTGGCAACCCTATCAAATACACAATGCTGTAGTATTAGTACTGCTAGAATGATTATTGTTAGAACATTCATTCCCTCGCAAGGCAATTACATCTACAATTCCAGCACCATTATTTGGGCCCTTTCAGACGGTCAGCCTTGCATGGTTGGTGGGCAGCTGGGCTGCTCTTTGGGATCAAGCGCAGCCCCCTCTGTGCAAATGACATTGCACGTGAACTGGGCGTTTGTGTGTATTTATTGTGACTCCGTGGTGGCGGGATCAAAAGTACTGTGCAAATCGCTCATACGATTACACTTTTCTCATGCAGTGCCATTTGTGAAGGGTCAGGCGTGGGAGTTCCTGAAGTTTGGACTTACATGCTACAGATCTTATAGATCTCCTTGAACATTCTTGGCATTCAGTGGAGATACTATGTGGTTGAGGAGGCGAGCAGTTACGGTAGCATTGCTGGGCTGCCCAAGCTCTCTGCCCTGTTTGGAACGAGAGACCTGATGCCACAGAGTATGCGTTGAATGGTTGAGATACAAACTGCATCTTTTAGCCTGGTATATGGCGAGCTGGTGCCAATGTTGCTAACAAAACCTGGCAAATAAATGCACCAGGGATAGCACTGGTCGTCTACTAGAGATCCTAAAGGTTGGGTGACTTGCTGTGTGTAGCTGATGTTCAACCTTCCAGGTGCATGACTGCACAGGACGCTTGCACATCAGCATGCTCTGCCAACGTTAAACCGATTAATGTGTTTGCACTGCTTTAGGAGCCCCGTGGCGCAGAGTGTTAAGCTGCAGTACTGCAGTCAAAAGCTCTGCTCACGACCTGAGTTTGATCCCGACAGAAGTGGGTTTCAGGTAGCCGGCTCAAGGTTGACTCAGCCTTCCATCCTTCCGAGGTCGGTGAAATGAGGACCCAGCTCGCTGGGGGTAAAGGGAAGATGACTGGGGAAGGCACTGGCAAACCACCCCGCAAACAAAGTCTGCCTTGGAAACGTCGGGATGTGACATCACCCCATGGGTCAGGAATGACCCGGCGCTTGCACAGGGGACCTTTACCTTTACCTTTTTACTGCTTCAGACATAATCTCATCATGTTAGACTGGCTATTGACAAATATCATAGAATCATAGAGTTGGAAGATACCACCAGGGTCATCTAGTTAACCCCCCTGCACAATGCAGGAAATTCACAACTACTTCCCCCCACACCCCCAGCAACCCCTACTCCATGTCCAGAGAATGGCACCAAAACCTCTCCAGGATCCCTGGCCAATCTGGCCTGGAGGAAAATTGCTTCCTGACTCCAAAGTGGCGATTGGCATTATCCTGGGCATGTAAGAAAGGGCCAAACACTGACGCAACCCTTCCTGCCCTCACTCTCATGATATGCCTAAGTTCACAGAATCAGCATTGCTGACAGATGGCCATCTAGCTTCTGCTTAAAAACCTCCAAAGAAGGAGAGCCCACCACCTCCCGAGGAAGCCTGTTCCACTGAGGAACCGCTCTGTCAGGAAGTTCTTAATGTTTAGCAGGAAAACCTTTTGATTTAATGTCAACCCATTATCAGTTTGCTTTGGTTTTGTAGGGCCGTCCGTGGGACTAGCCGTCCTACCTATAACACGGTGTTGGAAGCAGCCTTCCTCGAGCACTTTGAACAGGTAAATAACTGCAAAACAAAAAGAGGAAAGGTTATATTATGATGACAGCAGCAAGAGAATAAAGCAACATATGGCTTCATTTATAGAGCAAAAGAAAAGTGCAGTGGGCAATTTCTGTGTCTGGGGGTGGGGTTGGGAGGACCAATGCCCTCCGAACATGGTGGGAGGTGGTGTGAAATGCTGCAGAGGAAGTCCCGACCTCCATCTATCACTCTGGTGCTGAGCTCGGTCCATCTGACTGTACACCGAGTTGAGTTAAGCCGGCCTATCATCTCATTTTTCTGAAGAAGAAAAATGTTAGGACATTTTGGAGGACAGTTTGGAGGACTTTCATTCATAGGGTCGCCATGAGTCGGAAGCGACTTGACGGCACTTAACACACTCACACACACACATCATCTCATTCCCCTGGGATAAGGAAGGAAACCAGTCTTGATTGATGATTCTCAGGGTGCAAAGGTAGGAGTTGCAGAGGAGGGGGATTAAAACTTGTGCAAGAGATCAAAGCACCCCCTTGCGGAAATGCAGAGGTGACAGTGCCAGTCCTTCCAGCAAGATAGCGCTCTCCAAAAACATACGCTACTGAGCAATTCAAACCATGCAGAAAGCCAGTCAGAGCTTAGAGAACCTTCGGACGGCGGTGTTATCTCGGTCCATAGTCATAGCCGGTAGGAGCTCCTGCCGTGGAATACATGTTGGCCGCAGCAGCCGCTGCTGCAGCCGCCGCAGCCGCCGGATTCATGTGATGGTGGTGGTGGTGGTGATAACTGTGTCCCCGGATGCTGGGCAAAGGGTAGGGTGCCGGCCTACTCTTTGCTCCCAGGTAATGGTCGTAGGCCGAGACGGGATGTTTGTAGGGGTGGTGATGAAGGGTCTCCGAAGCGGACGGCTCCAGGCGCAGTTCGTGGTGCGGAGGGCTGGGCCGGCTTCCTGCCGTACTGGTGAGTGGAACCAGGCCGCCTCCGCCAGGCACAGGCAGCGCCGGGCTCAACACTCGAGACATGAGCTGCTGGTGAGCGGGGTCAGCGTGCAGAGGTGTCCCGCTGGCTGCTTCCCGTTCATACTCCCGCTGAGTCTCAGCTGCATCTGCAACAAGTGCCAGAGGAAGATGGAAGGGAAAGGCACAAGAATCAGTAACTGACGGAGACCTCGGCGGCCTCATGGGAACTCCTTGTCGAACATATGAAGCTGCCTTGTACTGAATCAAACCCTTGGTCCATCAAAGTCAGTACTGTCTACTCAGACTGGCAGCAGCTCTCCAGGGCCTCAGGCAGAGGTCTTTCACATCACCTACTTGCCCGGTCCCTTTAGCTGGAGATGCGGGGGATTGAACCTGGGACCTTCTGCATGCCAAGCAGATGCTCTACCATTGAGCCACAGCCCCTCCCCAAAATCATTCCCAGCCCCTGAGCTTCTTTCAGTGGCAATAAACAGGAATCAAACCTGGGACCTTCTGCATACAAAGCACGTGCTCTATCATTGAGCTATGACCATCCCCATGGACAGGACTAGAGTCTGGAGAGGTAATCAAAGAGAAGCCAGGTAGCCAAGTCTTCTTATCGGTTTAGCCGCCATGGTTCAAAGGGTGGCTTACATACTACTAAAGATGCAGATGGGTATGAGCCAATATGACAGACATAGTGTTGCCAGCACTGCCACAGAAAATACTGTAGAAATTTCCCCTAATCTCTATGGTAAAGACCACAGAGATATGGGGAAATTCCTAGAGCATCACTATTTTTTCTCCTACACCTCAGCTTCTTGATGGCAGAGTATTGGAGCTGAAGACAGGGATTTACATGCCATGAGCAGACAAATTTCAAGCCTAGACAGACAGTACTCAATTTTGTAACACATTTGCAGCCAGATACTGAACAAGGTGTCTCATGGTCAACAGCCATTAATGAACGTTTCCTACATGAGTTTGTTCAATTCCCCTTTTCAAACTATTTTGGCTATAGGCTATCTCTGCAACTTGTGGCAGTGAATTCCATATATTTGCTGCGCACTGAGTGGAGATGTATTTTCTTGTGTCCTAAATCTACTGCCCATCAGTTTCACTGGGTGACCTCAACTTCTAGCGTTATAGGAGACGGAGGAAAGAGTTATCTCTTTCCATTTTCTCCACTGCCTCCCAATCCAAAATACTCCCTGCCTCTATTTCCACCCCTTTCACCCAGATAATGGGAGATTGGGGAGGGTCCAGAAGTTGTACCCTAATCATAGCAAAGAGCATACCCTGCATTGTTTCACAGATGGAGACAGGGACACACTTGTAACTCCCCTATTCTCATACCAAGGATTACTGCCCAGCGCCCTGCTGTACACATGAAGTCTGCACGAAAAACAATGACAGGAGAGGGGGAAAAAACATATAACTGTCCTATATAGGGTTGCCAGGTACCTCTTTGCTACTGGCAGAAGGTTTTGGGGGTGGAGCCTAAGGAGGGCAGGGTTTGGGGAGTGGAGGGACTTCAATGCCACAGAATCCAATTGCCAAAGTGGACATTTTCTCCAGGTGAATTGATCTCTATCGGCTGGAGATCAGTTGTAATAGCAGGAGATCTCCAGCTAATACCTGGTGGTTGGCTACCCTAGTCCTACAGTCTGTTATTATCCACAATTCAAAGCGAGCCTTTTCTGAAGACACAATAGCATTGTACGGTGCCTTAATGTTCATGCGCTGTATTTATACACATGTGCATTATGGATCAGATGCCTGGATTCCCCCCTCCCCACCTTTCATGGATTTGACATCTACAGACCCTGGAAAGGAAGCTGAATGCTGAAAAAAATGACAATTTTTTAATGACAAGAATAATTTTACAAGGCAACAATCGGAAGAAAATAGGGACAGTGATTTACTGGGACCAGAAAACAGGAGTGATACTTGAAGTTATGCAAGAACTCATTTTCTGTTGCAGCCTTTTCCCAATGCTGGATTTTAACCCAGCAAAACTAGGGTGCCTTTCATTAAAGAGAAGTCAGTCTGGGTATCACCTTATTCAGTTTTGTCCAAGGGGCACATTCTGCACCAAGGAATGCAGTCATGCTAGACAGTCAATTTTTTTTTTTTTGCTTGCTTGCTTTAACCTCACCATTGGAAATTTCTTTTACACACACCCCTGTTAGAACTGTTCATTTCAATGCCACCGTGTCTCAGAACCAAAACCAAGAAACGCTTTTGTTGTTCCTTAATGCAAAGATCTTATGTTAACAGAGAAGAAGAGGAGGAATGCCAGAAATAGCAGCTCTTTAAAAAATAATAATGAAGTGTTTAACATTGTGTTCGGCAGAAATCCGTGCTCCTGGGACAAGACATTCTGACTATGATAAATAGAGCTGAGTGACAAGTTTGCACACGCTTGAAATTTTTGCAATTGTATAACACTAAACAAATAGAGACTTCTCTTTATTTTAATAGGCCTGGAGTGTGCAGGGAGAAAAGGGCCCCCAGGTTTTGCTCTTTGCAATTGTTTACTCTGCATAATGGAAGAGAATCAATGCAAAGTTCCTAATGGGTATGCTGGGCTTGGCAGAAAGTTAAATACAACTACTGAATTTTAGGATTCGTTGCACATTGCTCTTTTTTTTTTTAAAGTAAAGAAAATAAAGCAGAGTATACAAATCATTCTCGGGTTATGGTGAGAATGCTGGGCATGGGGGACAGATCTTGGAAAATGGGGGGAAAGGGAACGGAAAGGATGAAAAAACAACAACAAGGCATATTTACATGCAGAGTCAATTTTAGAAGCAAAACCTGTGACTTCTCCTCCACCCCCCCCCAAATCAACAATGCTGTGCTGAAAGGAATATCTCAAGAAAGCCTCTAAGACTATACATTGGGATGCCAACCTCCAGGTAGCAGCTGGAAATCTCCTGCTAATACAACTGATCTCCAGCCGACAGAGATCAGTTCACCGGGAAAAAATGGCCGCTTTGGCAATTGGACTCTATGGCATTGAAATCCCTCTCCTCCCCAAACCTCACCCTCCTCAGGCTCCGCCTCAAAGAAATCTCCAGCTATTTCCCAACCCTGAGCTGGCAACCCTAACTGTACATTCAATCCCTATCAAATTTTCATGTATTGGAACATTTCAAAATGTAGGTGTATTTGTATATTAACACGTATTAAATTATCTTTCCAATGTTTATCCACTTTTATTCTAGTCGTATATCAGGCTAGAACAAAAAACAATAAGCATTGGGCAAATACCTCTTTGCTTTCAATAAAACATCAGTGTGTAAAGAGCCTGGAAATTATTGGAAATGGAGAAAGTGGCCCATCCATGGAGACTTGCACAAGATCAAAGCAAACTGAAAGACATTAAAACTTAGTAGAATCTATTTTTTGAAAAAGTCTTTGGAAAGAATGTCTAAATACAATATTATTTTAAAAATACTGAAACAATTTTTGAGCAGTGCCATTTGATCTTCATTGTACAGATGTGTGTTTTACTTACTGTTAATTAATACTAATAATTAATATTTAGTAGTAATACTATGAGCCATTAGATTTGATTAGGTTTTGTTTTTCTACGTGTAACCTGATGGCATAGTACAATGTTAATTTGTTGCAGTGTGCTTTATATCCAGAATACAGATTTTTAAAATATTGTAATTTGCTGTCATGTCACATCCCCCATGTTTTTTCATAGAATCATAAAAAATGGCCGCTTTGACAATTGGACTCTATGACATTGAAATCCCTCCCCTCCCCAAACCTCGCCCTCCTCAGGCTCTGCCCCAAAAACCTCCCGCTGGTGGTGAAGAGGGACCTGGCAACCCTAAATCATAACAGTTGGAAGGGGCCATACAGACCATCTAGTCCAACTCCCTGCAGGATCAGCTGATCAGTGTGCCTTTTGCTGATTTTGAACTCCCACTGCAACCGCCCCCCCTCACAATCTGCCCAGCATGTACCTAGCCCTCCCCAGAAACAGTGCTTTGAAGACCCCATAGGCTGTATCAGAAGAGAGTAGGTTGCCAACCTCCAGGTGGGGCCTGGAGATCTCCCACTATTACAACAGATCTCCAGACAGCAGAGATCAGTTCCTTTGGAGAAAATGGCTGCTTTGGAGGGTGGACTCTATGGCATTGTACTCTGCAGAGGTCCTTCCCCTCCCCAAAATCTCCAGGTATTTCCCCACCCAGAGCTGGCAACCCTAGGAGGGAGATGGTAGGAGAGTCCCATTCTATTCTGCTTGGCATGCAGAAGGCCCCAGGTTCAATCCCCAGCTTCTCCAGTTAAAGGGACTAGGCAAGTAGATGATGGGAAAGACCTCTGCCAGAGACCCTGGAGAGCTGTTGCCAGTCTGAGTAGACAATACTGACTTTGACAGACCGAGGGTCTGATTCAGTATAAAGCAGCTTCATGTGTTCATGTATTTCTAGAAGCTGTTTTTAGAATGTACCACTTTATGTTGCAAGTATGTATGGAGCAAGGGGGGTTGCATGTTTCAATGCGCCTTGAACTCCCTTCGTAAACAAACTAGCTTTGCAGCTGAATCCTGGAAGTGGAATGAGCAGGAGTTTTTTTAAAGCACCGAAATGTACAATTGCTCACCTGCAGCTTGAAATGGTACACCCCAGGATGACCTTTACTGCTCATTTCTGCTGAGTGTTTTGAGGTGATGCTTGGATGAATATCTGACACCACCCATCTAGCATCTTGACCCTAAACACAGTCATGCTGATCCAGCGAATGCAATCTATGTGTGGAAACAGGTTTCCACAAGTAGAATTGCTATGCCAGGTGTGCCAAAACTTACTGCATGGGGGGGGGGGGGAGTTAAATACTGTATTCAGCAGTTGGGAAATACAGGCATAATTCCATTACCTAACCCGGTAGATCCACGTGCGCTCCAAGCTAATGCATGATGCCCACTGTTGTCATGCCAGCACATCAGCCAGTGAAAAACCTTGGTTGCTCTTTTGGTTCTCAGAAACAGGCCAGACAGCAACCCAATTTCTTCACACAATGCATAGTTAAATGGTGGAACTCCCTGCCCCAGGATGTGGTGATGGCTGCCAACTTGGAAGGCTTTAAGAGGGGAGTGAACATGTTCATGGAGGAGAGGGCTATCCATAGCTACTAGTCAAAATGGATACTAGTCATTATGCACACCTATTCAGGATCAGAGGATCATGCCTATTATATTAGGTGCTTTGGAACACAGGCAGGATAATGCTGCTGCAATCGTCTTGTTTGTGGGCTTCCTAGAGGCACCTGGTTGGCCATTGTGTGAACAGACTGCTGGACTTGATGGGCCTTGGTCTGATCCAGCATGGCTTTACTTATGTTCTTATGTTCAGCATCTCCCAAGCTTAAAGAGTAGTTTTCAGTTTTATATGAGGAGTTGCTGCAGAGGGAACAGGTAAGCTACCCCAGGTGCATGCTTGCTTTGGCTTGTATATGCACGCCTTTGCACTTCTGGGACATTTTGTATGAGCAAGTCCCATTTCAAGGCACCTTCCTTGTTTCCGATAAAATATTATTAAAATAAGGCCCCGGTTGCAGTTCAGCATGCCTATTCGGCCAAAATATTTGGATCGAAGAGAACAACTGCCTGGCCTATACATACAGTAGAATGAAAAGGTATGTCGAGCAGGGTTGCCAACCTCCAGGTACTAGCTGGAGATCTCCTGCTGTTACAACTGATCTCCAGCCAACAGAGATCAGTTCACCGGGAGAAAATGGCCACGTTGGCAATTGGACTCTACGGCATTGAAGTCCCTCCCCTCACCAAACCCCGCCCTCCTCAGGCTCCGCCCCAAACCCTTCCGCAGGTGGCAAAGATGGACCTGGCAACCCTAGCCATGGGTAGGGTATCCAGGAGGTCTCCCCCTCCACTCACTGGCTGCTCTATCAAGTACCTTTCAACCATTCTCTGTGCCTGCAAGCATATCTATGTCCAGAGGAATGAGCAAAATCTGCCTGTAGGAGCAAAAGACACAGCTCCCTGTCTCCATAACCATGCACTGTTTTGCCCTTGGACAAATAGTGACTTGGGAAACAAGGGGATTCTTGTTGGGTAATGCATGGGAATTTTGGGTTGCCAACCCTCAGGTACTGATTGTATCCTTCTCGGGAACGTTGTAACTAGCTGAAATTGTCTGTGCAACCATGTATCAGTGAATTATTATCCCTATGGAGGAAATTATGTAAGAAGAATTCATGGTTTGCCTTTGCTGATCCCTATGGGATAGAGAAATTTCTGGCTCTAGAAGCCTCTTACAAGACGAGTGTGAATATTACTGATTCTATTGAATGGGACTGAGGAAGACTTGAGACTTGAAATGATCATACTCCTTTTCACCCCTTCTTTTTCAAGGCCTCAACCTTGGATTCAAAGTTACTGTATATGTATTTACACGCCTGATAACTTGTGTATGAATTACACTTTTGTCATTTTTGATACAGCATTGCCTGTGTTCTGTACTTTCTTCCTAATCTTTGATATTAGTACAGAGGTGTTCATTTTTGATTGCTTAACCTTCAGGTACTAGCTGGATATCTGCAGCTATTACAACTGATCTCCAGCCGATAGAGATGAGTACACCTGCAGAAAATAGCTTCTTTGGCAACTGGACTCTATGGAATTGAAGTCCCTCCCCTCCCCAAACCCTGCCCTCCTCAGGCTCCGCCCCAAAAACCTCCCACCGGTGGTGAAGAGGGACCTGACAACCCTATGGGGATTGCATGTGCGCTCCTTATTGCAAGATGTGTGTGTTTAAATTCCCCTGGAGTAGAAGGATTTGGTACACTTGGTTCAACCACTTTGCTTATGGAAACCTGTTTCCTAAAGCAGATTGAAGACACTAGATAAAAGCTAATTCATTGAAGAACAGGCTTTTAGTCCCCCTTGGTTAACCGGGATAAACGTCCTATTCTAAGACTGGCTATATCAGCAAATAAGCGCTTGGGATGAGGCTGCAAATGTATACCCAGGAGCAAATTCTAGAACAAGAACCAGATCATCCAGTAGAGGCAAGGAGCTCTCAGTCTCCAAGGCTCTGTGAGCCCGCTGACACTTGAGAGCGAGATGTTTTTTCCTGTAAGTCTACAAAGCCCAACTGGCAAATGTCCCAAGCATTGTGTCTTAACTAGTTAGTGGTTCTTGCTGTTAAGCACATCTCATTTTAGATTTCTCTGCATTGCAGCACGTAGAGCCGAGAGCACTCTTACAAGACTTGCAGGGCG